>NC_048595.1:396020208-396620208 GCF_003668045.3 Cricetulus griseus
ATTCTGAAAACAAATGTGTGGGAAGTGTCCAGGTAAGGAGAGCTCAGAGCAGGCCTCAGCAGAAGAGGGTGTCATGGATACCACTCCACACTAGGTTCTAGTCCCAGCTCAGCTACCAACCTTCTGGGACACCTTGAATTAGTAACTGGCCCTCCCTTGGCCTCAGTTTCCCCCTTTAACCATAGCATAAGTCTGTTCCTAGGACTACTGCTGGCCGTGAGGACTCAAAGCCCATTATCTGGATGTGTTGAGTTCACCCACCTTTGGATCTCCAAAGAAGAAAGAGGCATGGGGTAAGTCCATCTCCTAGGCCTCAACAGCCACAGCAGCTGTGACAACAGGGTGGCCTCACTTGAACACTGACCAATTTGAGTGGTACCAAGACTAGAGAGTGACTGGCAGGCACCATGGCTTCCTCGAGCCTATAGGGCTAGCTGTGCCACAGAAATTCAAAGCTCTCATTTTCCTAAGTTGACCCTAGGTGACTTCACCATGCCGGACCAGGATCCCAGGGCCACTGAGCCACCCTTGGCTCCAGGCAATGGGAGTTGCTCTCTGGCTGGGGCTCCTGGGTGAAGGTGAAGCTAATGACTTATGGGTGATTAACTGCAGGAAAGTAAGCCCAAGAATTTTTCCTTGGAATTTGTCACAGGTCATCCAGTTGTTTTCCATCCCCTTCCAGAAAGAAGACCATCCAGTCAGTAGAGGGGTAGCTTCAACAGTTCCCTCACAGTTGGTTTGGAATGAGGCATTGCCCATTCTTTGACCAACCTCTTAGTCAATGAGAAGGTCAGTGGACACAGTCTGCTCTGCAGGAACTGGTGCTACTGGTGGGGGTCACGGTGGGTGCTGTGGAGGCCCTGGGGCAGCTCCCTGGGGTAACGGAGGGAACAAACACGGAAAACAGGGGACGTCAATCCTTATCTAGAGTTCCTTAATGAGGAGAACATTAGTCAGCTGTGAAAGCCAAGATGGTATGATAGGCCACTGGGTGGGCAGGGGCAGGGTGGGGGCAAGGCCACCATGGGAGAGCATGGCATTGGCAGACACACCTCCTCTACCCCACGTGCCCAAATCCGGGATAGAAAGGCCGTATAAGTGCCCAAGACCCAGCCTCCGCAGAGGACCAGAGAAAGAGCGGAGAGAAAGAGAGAGGGGGCGAGGAAAAGCCACCCCCGTGGCCCAGACCACTGGCCAGGATTCAGAAGGCTGAGCAGCATGTGGGAACTCCGATCCATAGCCTTCTCCCGGGCCGTGTTGGCCGAATTCCTGGCCACTCTCCTTTTCGTTTTCTTTGGTCTTGGCTCAGCCCTCCAGTGGGCCAGCTCCCCACCCTCTGTGCTCCAGATCGCCGTGGCCTTTGGCCTGGGCATCGGCACCCTGGTTCAGGCTCTGGGCCATGTCAGCGGGGCCCACATCAACCCTGCTGTGACTGTGGCCTGCTTGGTGGGCTGCCATGTCTCCTTCCTCCGAGCTGCCTTCTATGTGGCTGCGCAGCTGCTGGGGGCTGTGGCCGGAGCAGCCATACTCCATGAGATTACTCCAATAGAAATCCGCGGGGACCTGGCTGTCAATGCTGTGAGTAGCTGGAGGCAGCTTTGTCGCTTCTAGGAGGGGCAGATGCTGAGAACCCTTGTGCCAGATAAGATGTGTGGGACATGCTGAATGGGGACACAGAGAGCCTAAGGCTGGGAACACGGTCAGCTACCCCAGGAGAGCTGGGCAGAGAGCCACCAAGTCACCAGGAGCAGAATCCTGGGGGCCACCAGTGGGACCTTCCATGCAGTACCACCAAGGGAGAGCGGGCTTGGGTTTCTGTTGGACTCCAGAGTAAGATTCCAGTAGAGTCCAGCTAGACACAGCACCCTAGTACAGGCAAACTGGCCTTTGGGCCTCGGGAACTTCGGGGTGCAGTTGCAAAGATCGAGAAAGGGAAGGGATAAGATATCTGGGCAGCGCTGACAGTGTGAGGACTGGACAGGGTTCCTCATGGGCCAAACACTGACAGCTCTGTAAGGGAGGGGCACGCTTGGGGAGGGGGTTGCGCTAAACCCTCAACCAATTTTCCTAATTACCACCTGGGCTTTGCATCACAGACAAAGAAACAGACTTGGGCAGGGAAGCAGCAGATGGAATGTTCTAGAGTTTGTTCATGCCAGAGTTACAGAACCCAACAGAAGCCTGCAGGGAGACTCCGGGAGCTTCCCAGTCAGTGGTGCCTTTGTGTTCTGTGGTACACAATGCCTGGGGCACTTTGAGAGGAGACAATGGAGCCATGATCCCTCTCCTCTCCAATCTGTGCAGCCCTAGGAATCTAGGGATCCCTTTTGCACTCTGTTCCCCTACCCCAAACCAGGAAAGCAAGAACCTCTCCTGCCTCCTTCCTCCTCATTCTCACTTACTCAGTCCCTCTGCCCTGCACACACTCTCCTCAACTGAAGAAACAGCTTTCCCCATGAGTGGGACAGAGGTCCGCCAGTTAGGAAGCACTCTTCTTTAATATGGAAAACACAGTGAGGCTGGCCACCTAGTGCCCAAAAGGTAAAGGGGCTGAGGTGAGGGACAGAGTGTGTCTATTTCCATTCAAAATTAAATGAGTGTGTTTGGCAACAGGGAGACATCCAGCTAGAGTCTAAGGAGATCTTCCTGAGAGAATGCCTCAGACTTTCTTTCTCCAGCAGGAAGGCACTGGGAATGCTAAGGCCCTGGGAAGTGGCCAGCCCTTGTCTTCCAACATTTCCCAGCCTGCCCAGCAGCCACCACCAAATGCTGTTCCTCTGCACTGAGCCATCTTGGGTGGTAGAGGGAACCCTGTCTGTCTAGAATAAGGCAGCACAGTGCCCGTTTGCCCTGAGGCTAGTGTGAGAGAGAGACCAGTGACCACCCAAGCTGCTCAGTGTTCTCTAAGGATGCTACCAAGAGTCAGCTTGGACCCCAGGAAGTTGCCACTGAGGCAGATCCGCTCTATGCCAGGCCACATCCTATCTTATCCTTGGTGCAGCCCTGTAAGTTGAGTTCTAAGACCTCCCCACCCTGAAGTTATAAGCCAGTATTTAGTGGGCCCAAATCATGGAGTCAGTAAGCAGTGTCATCTAGAAACAGCCCTGGCTGTGTGACATCGGATCCACATCACGACCATCTCCCTGAACAGCAATTGCCAACAGGAGTGGGGGTGGAGGCTCACTCTTGTCATCACCAATCTTCCAGGATTGGTTTTATCAGCCACTGAGACCAAAACAAATAGTTCCCAGCAAACCAAAAGCCTCCAAAGCAGCAGTCCCAAGTCCTCTTTCCTGTCTCTAACAGGTTGTAGCATAGTAGAGGTTGAGGCTAGACCCTAGAAAGACCTTGAAGTGCCAGGCTAGGAGCTCAGGACCTAGAGAAGGAGTGTGGGAGTTATGAATTGTCACCGGGCCACCCTGTGCAGTGCTCAGCCCCAGAGGGCAGGGTGTGGGGTACAGGATGACAAAACTCAGAGAGAAATCCAGTGCTGGGTGCGGCCAGGTTATGAAAGGGCCTCTTAGCTCAGCCCCAAGTTCTCTTCTTCCCCACAGCAGGGGCTGCAGTGACCATGGGGACCCCATGTGGGGTATGAAGGCTTCACCTTCAGCATTCTAACCCCACCCTCCCAGCATCCACAGGGTGTGCAGGGAGCAACTCTAGGGACAGAAGTCTGAATGCAATGGGGAAAGGAGAAGGCAGAGGTGACCCTCCAGACTATAAGCTCCTTGACTGTGGGACCACAGGAAGACTGATCCCCTCAGCATCTCCAGCATCTCCTTGCATCAGTGTGACTGAGAAATAAAGTTCTGTTTCCAGTCCCAGTGCTTCCTGCTGCAATCGGAAACCTCAGCCTACTCATCTGTTAGGTTCTGGGATCCACCTCCCACCCTCAGGCTGTCGGGGGTCCATCCCCCCCCATCCCCGCCTTGGGGCCAGGATCCAGAAGGGGCAGTGGTTACAATTAAGGTAGAAAGAGCAGTTTTCTGGCTCTCAGCCTAGAGGCCTCCACAGAGCCCTAAGCAAGGGGGACAGGTAGTGTGACCTGCTTCCCTCCACTCAGCCCCCTCTTTCTGCCCCCCAGCTCCACAACAACGCGACAGCAGGCCAGGCTGTGACTGTAGAGCTCTTCTTGACCCTGCAGCTGGTACTCTGCATCTTTGCCTCCACTGACGAACGCCGCAGTGACAACCTGGGCAGCCCTGCTCTCTCCATCGGTTTTTCTGTTACCCTGGGCCACCTCCTTGGGGTAAGTCATGGCCACAGGTTCCAGCCATCCTACAGGAAACAAAACATACATGTTCCCCAAAGAAACATCCACATGGGACACTGTAGGGATAGACACATACAACTCCCCAGAGGGACAGTCACACAGGATGCCCAAGGAAGACATAATCTAAAGCTGTGGCTCCCTCACACCCCTAGAGGGCAGATAGCCAGCCCTCCAGCCTCAAGTAATATAAACCCAGGAATTAACCACCTATAGAGGTTCCTTGTTTTTTGTTTGGTTGGCTGATTTTGTTTTGGGGTTTTGTTTTGTTTTTGTTTTTGTTTATTTGTTTGTTTGTTTTTGAGACTGGGTCTCACTATGTAGCCTTGGCTGGCCTGAAACTCGGTATGTACACCAGGCTATCCTTGTACTCACAAAGATCTTGTCTGCCTCTGCCTCCCAAGTGCTGGGACAAAAGGTGTGCACCACTCATCCACGTTTCATGGATTCACTTTCAGCTGAATCCAAGCTTCTCAACCACTGGAAGGGGGATGAGGATGCCCGGCCTTGCTCTCACTTCCCTTCTTCTCTGCCCATCACTTCTACAGATCTACTTCACAGGCTGCTCCATGAATCCTGCACGCTCCCTGGCTCCAGCAGTCGTCACTGGCAAGTTTGATGACCACTGGGTAATGGCCAAACCTGTCTTCCCCATTCCTAGACATCATCCCAGAGAGACATTAGGGGACTACAATATATCTGTGTGTAGTGTCGGGAGGGGGGGGGATGGAGGGGTGGACTTCTCAATCCCTCTCCGCTTGTTCTGAGGTCCTGGGAAACCTTTGTTCCACCCTCCAGAGCTGTGTCAATGATTCTGACTTCCTCTGTCCCTTGCTATAAATGAAGGTAACAGGCAGTATTTTACTGGCTCTCTTGGGGAAATTAAGCGAGTTTATCTCCATAATACAGTGTGTGGCATTCAGAACCCAATAAATGATACTCAGGATTAATAGTAGTGTTCTGTATGTGCTGGGCTCTGTTCTCAGAGCTTTGCAAACTGTGGCCCTTTTAATTGCCCCATCTCTAGGAAGTGAGCATTTTTGTAAGAAAAAGAAACAGGCTCAGTGAAAGTGAGTTGTCCAAGTTCACACAAGCGGTAGAATCCGAACTCACAGCCAGGCAGGCAGCCCACTCGCCCCCCACACTAACAAGTCGCCCTTGGCAGCTCATGCTGACTATGGCTCCTGAGGGTCGGTTCCTACACAGCCTGGACAGCAGCATGTGTGTGTGTGTGTGGGGGGGGGGGTTCTGACACGGGTGAGCCAGTGCCAGAACTTCTGCTCTCCCCACCCCTCCAGGTCTTCTGGATCGGACCCCTGGTGGGTGCTATCATCGGCTCTCTCCTCTACAACTACCTGCTGTTCCCTTCTGCAAAGAGCCTGCAGGAGCGCCTGGCTGTGCTCAAGGGCCTGGAGCCGGACACCGACTGGGAGGAGCGCGAGGTCCGGCGGCGGCAGTCGGTGGAGCTCCACTCCCCGCAGAGCCTGCCGCGCGGGAGCAAGGCATGAGAGCCCCGCTCCGCCCCGCCCCGCCCCGCAGCTCTCCACCACAGCGCTGCCCGCCGACGGCTCGCACCCTCCCTCCCCCTGGCCTGCGGTCGGACCCTAGTGCAAAGTGGCTGCTCCAGCGCCCGCGAGCGCCGTGAACCTCACGAAGGGGCTCGCCCGGGAGCCTGGCATCGCCCCCACCCCAAAGTCTTGGCCTCAGCGACCATCCGGCTCGCCCTTTGCAGGGAACCAGGAACTTGGGGAACAAGCTGGTGGGGAGGGAAAGCAGGCCGGCGGCGGGAGGACTGAGAGCTCTGGAGAACCCGCACCTGGTACAGGGGGTGATGTGCATAGAGACCACCTTGGAGGTCTGTGGTTAGTAACTGGTTTTGTTCGGGTGTAGACCGTCCATTTCTGCATGCTTCTCTCCTCACGTGCAGGGTCTACGTGTGCCTGAGTGTGACCCTGAATGTCCATGATGATACAGGTCCGGGGACGTCTCCTCCTGCACCTGTAATAAATCCACTTCCTCTGCTATGGCTGAATCCTCCTAGCAAGCCAGGCCCGGGAAGGGGTGGGGGACTGGTCTCCAACCTCTTCCTCAACTCTCTGGGAAGACTCTACCAATAGCAGTCCTGGGCCAGAGACTTGCCAGGACTCATTGCTTAAAGGAACAGGTCAATTAGAGAATAAGTCCCCTAGACATGACCTCTGAAGAAGGGAGGATTGTTCCTCCTGTCTTCCAAGGACTTTCTTTCTGCCCCGAGGGAGGGCTCTTCAACCGGGAGGAGGAGACAAGCATATGAGTGTGGGCATGACCCCCTTACCCAGGGAGCCCACACACACCCAAAGATTAGTCTTCCACTTGGGCAAAGAAAACAAAAGCCCTCTGTAGGGCCCCAGCTTTTGTCCTGGGAGAGGGGGGATTTGCAATTAGACACTGTTTGAAAGGAGATACTCAGTTTCGCAAGTGAGCCCTGGAGCCCAGCACACAGCACATGCCTATGGCTGGCAGGGCAAGGTGCTCAGGCGTGCAACCACAGGCACCAAGCAACACCCCTCCATCACTTGTTGCCCCTCCTCCCCAGGAATCTCTGTTTCCTCTTTCCTTTCCTTCCTCCCTGCCCTGGGATCCACCCTCTTTCAGCTCCCACTGCCTGACTGTGTGTGGACCTTCAGTCTGCTGTTCCAGAGAAAGGTAGTGACTTGACTGGGCAGAAGCGAGTCAAAATCTGGAAACCAAACTGCAAATGCTCAGTGCAGGGCAACGTTTCTCAAGTGAGATTAAACTGGGATTAAGTGAGACATGCATATAAAGACTCTATGGGAACTGTGGTTCTTTCCACCACCATCACACATTATTGGCTTGTTTTCATTATTGCTGCCTTCTCCAGTAGGGGAAAGCAGAAGAGGCCAGATCTCTAACTTTCTGTACTTCTTGTAATTGGTAGTTAAAGCAAACGAGAACCCTGGGGCCCCAGGGTCCAGGCAGAAGGAGCTGGGTTTGGCGCTGCCCCTTCCTAGCCCAGGCTCTGAACCTTCCCTTACTGCCTGCTACCTGGCAGTCTTCCACCTCCTTCCTCAGCATCTTTCCTCTCTCTGCAGCCGCTAATCTAAGGCTCACACCTTTAGCCCCTTCTTCAGCTTTCTGTCACCCCCACCCTCTCAAGGCTTCTGACTGCATCTGTCCCCAACACCAGCCTCATACTCCGGCACCCATTCATGTGACCAGATCTAAGTGACATCTCTGTAACTGTGACCCTTCTGTCTCCTTAACCAAATTTCTCATTGGAGGCCAGAAGAGGCACATTGGACATACGCACTGTGGAGAGGGCCTCCCATACTCCAACAGCTGGTGACAGTGACTTGACCTCATGTCTGCCACACAAATGGCTTCAGTGACCTCTGGGGCTGCCCCTCGGACACTGCCCCAAAAGTTCAAAGCATCAAGGCATATATCCCCACTCCACTTTACCCCTTAACACACCCCTCTGGAAGGTCAAGAATGTATCTGAACCACTTCCTGAGTCACAACCTCCCCAAGACTGGGGCCAGAGGTTAAAGCAGGATTCTAAATAATGGGAGAATAGAGGAATAGAGTGAAGAGCTTCTCTGTGTCCAGCGCCAGGGCAGGCTACTTCCTATGTATTGACTCATCCAATGGAAACCTCCAGTTGGGTTCAGGAAAGGTCATAGCCCCCAGCCATGTAAGGCTTTACAATTTCCAAACAAATTCCTTAACATTCCAACTTTATGAGATAGGCAGAACAAAAGCTTCTTTTCCCATTTGATCCTGAAACTGAGGCCCTAAAGGCTGGCCCAAAGACACACAGCTAAAACACAGCAGAGCCAAGACTTGAACCCAGGCTGTCTTACACAAAATAGCATATTTTCCCACTGAGGCAAGCCCTAGGTCCTTCCTGAGAACCCCTAACAGAAACCAGAACACTCAGCTGGGCTGGTTCATCCCAGTCCAAGTCCCTGTCATGTAGTGGACAGAGAGCTTTGAAGAGGGCGGTGATGGGGTCAGGAGGAAATGACACAAGGACTCATGGGTGGTTCCTGCCCTTGAAGAACACCCAGTCAAGAAGGTGGAGGTCAGACACACCCAAACTAGACAGACACAGGACAGCATGGAGGCAGGTAGACAGACTTCCAGGTCCACAAGCTATGGAGACACACAGCTGTCCTAGGGGCATCCTTCCTTTTTTCCCACTTTGTGCAGAATAACTTCATCCCTCCCAAAGTTGCTTTGATGTTTGTATCTTTAAGCTGTGATCCTGTATGTATACCATGCCTCTCAGGCACAGTGTAGCCAGTTTGGAGGCATTCTCTTACCATCTTTCCCTGTTGGCCTTATCTAACACAGTGTTCTGCAGAGAGTAAACAATAAATGCTCATTTGTCAATAAATGCTTTCTCTCTTCCACAATTTAAAGGTGGTTAGTATAACCCTCTCCAAGGAACAGATGGGAGGTGGGGGGAAGAAAAGTGTGGTGGGGGAGGAGGAAGGGGAAAACTGGGATTGGAATATAAAACATAAATTTAAAAAAGAAAAGAAAGTGGTCAGTATAATCCACATGCCAGACAATCCCAGGTCCCTAACATTTCCACCCAGCCCTCTCCTTCCAGAGGTCCCTACATTAGGAGAGAGGGAAGAGGAGCTTTTTTGTGAGAGATGCTAGCTAGCTAGCCCCTTTGCCACAGTGGGAAGACAACCCAAAAGTTCCCAGGGAACTTATTTTGGAGCAGGAAAATCAGGACCTTGAGTGCACAGGACAAAGACAATTCTTTTATTTTTTCTTTGAGATAGGGTTTCTTTGAGATCTGCCTGCCTTTGCCTCCTGAGTGCTGGAACTAAAGGCGTGTGCCACCATAGCCAGACACAAAGACAATTACTACTATTATTATCATGATTACTTTTATTTTCCCTTAAGTGTCATGAACGTTTTGCCTGCATATATGTCTGTGCACCGTGTGTGCACAGCTAGAATAGGACATCCCTCAGACTGGGTTACAGACCATTGTGAGCCACCATGTGAGCTCAGGGAATGGAACCCAGGTCCTCTGAAAGAGCAGCCAGTGCTCCTAACCATGGAGCTATCACTCCAGCCCCCAATTCTAAAATCTAGTGCCTATGACAGCCGTGGCAGGAATGGGATCACGGCCACATTGTCATCCACAAATGCCGGAGATCTCTAGTTCAAATCAGATCCCTGGCACTGACACAGAAAAGAACTCCAGGAGAAGCCAATATGAAGCAGAGGTGGAGTTCATTAAAAGATGCTTTTATTAAAAGAAAAATTAGAACTACCTGAGTGTGTAGGTATTGGCTTCTGAATCCCAATGAAATGTCTAAGTCTTAGCCATATATAACATGTTGGCGGCTCTCAAAGGGTTGCTAAGAAACTATTTTTCTTCAATAAATGAGATTTCAGGGTGGCTCTGGAAGTGGCTCTAGAGGGACCTTGGATAGGATTACAATCTGATAAAATAAAACCAGAAGCCAATAGGGCTGCACAAAGGGATTAGAATGTGTTATTTTATTGTAAAGGGGGTTTCTGGTGAGATTCCTAGAAAATTAACAGGTTTACCACTGGGAAGGAAGAAGCCTTAAGCAAATGTTCTTTGCATTGGAATTATTGACTCTGAGCTAGTCTGAGTCTCCTGTCTGTGACAGATTATAAAGTAGTTCCAGAGGTGTCTTGGGTGGGATCACAATGAGATAAGGAGACACCAAGAGACACAACAGCAATTTCACAAGTTGGTTAGAATAAACCAAGGGTCTATGGTTGGGAAAGGAGAAAGGCCTTAAACAAATGTTGCCAATTGTGTTGGAATTCTTGGTTCTTGGCTGGTAAGAGTCTCCACCCAGACTCTGGGGTGACAGGCTCCTTTCTCTTCCCACATTCCCGTATTTTTGCCAGTGACTCTCTCCCATCATTTCTGACCCTGATGGGTAGAGAGATGGAAAGGCCTTGGACATAAGCCTTGGAAACAGAACCGGCTGTCACCTGGGGGAAGCTTGACAGATGGGGCCTCCTTTGGTCACACCAATGCCATTCCCTGTGACCAAGTCTGTGTAGCAAGTTGTGGTCTCTATCCTAGGCCACTGTGCCAGCCTGAGCAAGTGACTGGTCTCCTCACAAGGTTGCTTGGAATTAAATCACTTGCACAGTAGAGACCATTCCAACCTATATTTTAACCCATAAAATGGCAAGAACTAGTTCTTTTGTTTGTTTTTGAGATAGGGTCTCACTATGTAGTCTCTGGCTGACTTATAACTCACTCTGTAGACCAGGCTGGACTTGAACTCATAGAAATCTTCCTGCCTCTGCCTCCCAAAGACTGGAATGGAAGATGTGAGCTACCATGACTGACCCAAACTAGCCTGTTTCCTCCCCAGCACTGGGAATTGAACATAGTCTAGGCAAGGGCTCTACCACTGAGCTGTATTCCCAGAAAGAACAAGTTCTTGACCTTTTCATTTTCTTTGTTAGCTGGGAAAGAGAAGGCTCAAATTCTCAGGCAGGAACTTCCTGTGATGGGTCAGTCTCCAGGGAACACTTGAGTCCTGCTCACTCTAGGAAGATAGATTGCGAGACCTATGGACTCAGGAAGACATTGCCTGGACACAGAAGATGAAGGGAGAAAAAAAAAGAAGAAGAAGAAAAGGACGGAATGTGCCTAGGGAAGGCAAATTAAGTGCTGCAGAAAAGAAGGTAGGTGTCTGGCCTCAAGGTCTCTGAGGAGATCATGGCCATTCTCCAATCTGAACCCCAAGCCCTGAAGAAAATCCTGATTGGAGCTGCAGTGCCCTGCTGGGGGCATAGCTTCAAAACCCCACGGAGAAAAGAACAGTCCACCTGACTGACTTCAGCCGTTGGGGAGGAGTCGCTCAGCAGGAAATGCCAGGCAGAATGGGGAACAATAGCAGGGTTTCTTTGGACCCTGTTTTGTTTGGCCTCTTAGCTGCCACCTGGCCGGGAGTCCCTCCTCCAGGTTCTTGCCTCTCTGCAGGCACCTCCTTTCATGCCCTGCTGGACACACATATCTTATTCTCTGTGGCACCCTAGCACTGAATTGCCCTAAGAGGCTTCGAAAAGGGATCATAGCATGAGATGAGCCTTGCTCTATGGCTGGCACAGTGCAAAGTGCTCAAGTTTGAATGTGGGGACCAGAGGGGTGCAGCTTCTCTCCCAGGACCCTGAGGGTGGGTCCTTGCCCTGCCCCCAAGCCCTGGGAAAGCCCTCCAACCTCCTTCCACACATATGAAACCTGGGTAGGGCTAAGAACAGCAGGGGAGGTCCTGGAAGAGACAAAGACAAGGGGGAGTTGGGAACTAGAAAAATGTGTCGCCCACTCAGAATGTGGAAGGCCTTGATGGGGGTGGGAGTGAGAGCCAGAATGACAAACAGTATGAAAGTCAGAGGTAGGCAAATGGGATAGAAACAGGCAGAAACAAAGACCCACAGGTTAAAAGAGACTAAAAAACTGTGAAACAGAGAATAGCTAGAAATTGTAATAGGCAGGTTGACTGTAAAAGGAAGGAAGAAAAAAGCAGAAACCTAGAGTTAGAGAAACGACGGGCAGAAAGATGAAGACTTAGAAGACAACAGTGAAGAGAACTAATGGAGAAGGGGACAGAGATGAACGAATGAACACACACACACACACACACACACACACGAGAGAGAGAGAGAGAGAGAGAGAGAGAGAGAGAGAGAGAGAGAGAGAGAGAGAAACGGATAGAGAGTCAGAGACAGATACAAACTGAGACCGCCACGGTGGATGAAAGACCAACAGGGATAAGAAGCAGACAGCCACTTGGAGAGCGACCAAAACTAAATGAGGGTTTAAATGGACCGCCAGAGGCTGGTTGAGGAGGAAGAGAGAAGAAAGCAGACTTCAGGGTCGGAAACAGGAGAGGCCAAGACATCTTCACTCTGACCCCAGTCTCAGGGCCTCTTTCCTAAACCCAAGTCAGTCACCACCCCAGGGCCCCCAGGGACTGCCACGGAAAATGTCTCCTAAAACCCGCACTGCCACACGTGGCGTCGAGGATTGCCAAGCGCAAGGTAGGCTGGCACTGCGTTCCCTATCCAACGCCCCCGCTCACGCCGGGCTGGACCGGGGAGAGGCCCACGATCGCCGGACCGCCCCCGCCACGGGCGGATAGGGAGCTAAGAGGCGCTGTCCTCCGAGAATCGCATCACTCTGGCCCGGCCGTGGGTGAAGCCGGGTCAGGATGCTCCGGTCGCGCGAGGAAAAGGAGGAGCTGGACCAAAAGCTCGACGAGCAGGAGCAGGAGCAGGAGCAGAAAGGGGGAAGACTGTCAGCCGTCCCGGTACTCAGGTGAAGGCCGGCCAGAGGGACTTCCAGAGCTCCGTGCGACCGGAGGCAGCAGCCCAGCCCGGGAGCCCGGGAACGCACGTCGGCCAGGAGGGCGCGGGAGCAGCGCGGAGCGTACGATGCGCGCGCCCCAGACCTCGGGGCCGGTCTACACCGCCGCATGGGTCACGTGGCCCGGGCGGGTCCGCCGCTGTGCGGGTGGGGGGTCGGGGGCGCGCGGGCCGGGGGCGGCGAGCGCGTGCCCGCCGGGCTCGCTCCCTGCGCGCTGCGCTGGCCCTGGGCACGGGAACCGCCCCCGGCCCCCCCGCGCTCTGCCCGCCGCGGGGCGCGCGCCCTCTATATAGCGCACCCCTGCCGGGGCCGCGCCAGGCCGCCTGCCACGGAGTGGGCGCCGCACCGCGCGCAGAGCCCCGCAGCCAGCCGCCCGCAGCTGCCAGCGCCGCCCCGACGGCCTCCGTGCGACGCTGCCGCTGCCACCGGGGCCCCAAGGCCACCATGAAGAAGGAAGTGTGCTCAGTGGCCTTCTTCAAGGCTGTGTTCGCGGAGTTCCTGGCCACCCTCATCTTCGTCTTCTTTGGCCTGGGCTCGGCCCTCAAGTGGCCCTCGGCGCTGCCCTCCATTCTGCAAATCTCCATCGCCTTTGGCCTGGCCATAGGTACCCTGGCTCAAGCTCTGGGACCTGTGAGCGGTGGCCACATCAATCCAGCCATAACTCTGGCCCTCTTAGTAGGCAACCAGATCTCGCTGCTCCGAGCTGTCTTCTACGTGGCAGCCCAGCTGGTGGGCGCCATTGCTGGGGCAGGCCTCCTCTACTGGTTGGCGCCAACCAATGCCCGGGGTAACCTGGCTGTCAATGCGGTGAGTGCCCACCAGACTATGAGGGGGTGGGCAGAGACCCTGGAGACATTTAAGACCAGACTCTCCATGCTCCTCCATCTTCAGAATGGGTACAACCAAAACGCAGGTGCACAACTTTACCAGGAAAAGCAGGCCTACCAGCCTCCCGGCCAACCTGTGTGCTCCTGTCCCAGCTTCTCAGATTCTACTTCATCTGCCCCTTCCTCTTATACTGCTCCACCTAGCCTTACTCCCCATGGCTGCCGAAACAGCCCTTCGGCTTCTAGGCTCACCTATGAGTTCTTTCTTGTCATCCCCTTGCTCCAGCACTTTTAATGAACCTATCAAAGAGCCATGGATCATGACCGTGGTCTGTGGTAACCCTCATCTCCCTGAGCTTCCATTACATGGAGGCGTCATAGCACAGCAAGTGTTATAGGGATTACACTTAGAAGCTGAGATGTGACACCCCCCAAAGTACCAGCTCCCCCCTTTGTAACTCCTGCTCCTGCCCCCTGCTGTCTCCCCATTTTTGCAGCCCTAGATTCAGCCCCCTGTCCCATGTGAACTGGGTTCATTAATCAAACACAGAGGAGGATTTTCTCGGCCATTGTCAAGCCGTGAGTCAGCCACACTGGAGAGACGGGTTTGAGGTTGGCACCAGCAGCGGGTCAGGCACGGATAGGAGGCCAGGGGCTGTTTGCAGTAGGCAAACTGGGCAGCTGCCCACAGGAGGGAGGGTAAATGCCAGCTTGTGGGGGCTGGGGATTGGGCAGAGCCGTTGACACGATGGCACCCAGGAAAACTCGCTGACACCCTGCCCTCTGGCTACAGGCCTGAGCTTCAAGCCTGTGCACACTGAAGTACATACAGTTTCTCCAACAAATGGCTGTCTGGTTCATGCACAGGACTTGGCTTCCAAGAGCTCAGGCTCTAGGTGTCCTTGAAGGCCAGACCCTCACTACACTAACCCTGTCACAGAACCTGAAGGCAGCTTTCCCTTGTAGCTCAGCAACAGCACAACACCAGGCAAGGCCATGGTGGTGGAGTTAATCCTGACCTTCCAGCTGGCACTATGCATCTTCTCCTCCACTGATGCCCGCCGAACCAGCCCCGTGGGCTCCCCAGCATTGTCCATCGGCCTGTCTGTCACACTAGGCCATCTTGTGGGGGTGAGTAGTGCTGACACAAGCTGGGTATCATGGAGAAAAGTCACGCAGGATGAATAGTAGAGCCCTAGAACAGTGTCTCCTGAGAAGGCTAAGACCTGGTAGAGGATAAGGCCTGGTCTCGAGGCTTCTGAGCTTATTGGACTGTAGGTTTGCCCCCTGCCCCCAAAGAAGCCTCTCTGGGCTGAGAAACAATGGGAATGAGTAGAAGGGAGGGTGAGTTGAGAGAACCAAGCCCAAGTAGAGGCGAAGAAGCAAAGAGGGCATGGTTGGGAGTACATGGTTTGATCAACAGCTGGGCTGCAGCATGGACAGAGTCAGCAGCCTAGGAACTGGGAAAACCTGACTTGGAGATGTCGGTGGTCCCTGCACTGTGTGACCCTGAGAGAGTCAGAATTCTGTGGGAGGGGAAGGGATGGTGCTCTCCTCACTGTGACCCCCCATCTATCCAGATCTACTTCACCGGCTGCTCCATGAACCCAGCCCGATCTTTCGGCCCAGCGGTGGTCATGGATCGGTTCAGCCCCTCTCACTGGGTGAGTGTGGGCCTCCCCTGGCTCCCTAACAAGTGCTGAAAACACAGTGGACTGAACTGGACTTTCTGGATGTTGTGGGCCCAGAACTTGGGGGTTTAAAGGAGCAGGGAACACAGAAGGGACTGAAATGCAGCCAGAAGGGAGGGGTGGAGTGAGCAGGCATGTGTGTTGATCTCCTCTGAGGATTTTGTCTGTCTCTCTGTGCATCTATCCTCTAATGTTGCCCCAGTGGAGATATTGGGAGTGTGTCTTTCTGGGACTGTCCCTCTGGACAGTGTGTTGTGTTCACATGTCAGCCAGGTTTGGAGCACCAAAAAGGGTGCTGGGGCTTCATCAGGGGAACGCTGGCTCAGCTCTGCTCTGCAGAAGACGCAGCGCTGGGGGTGGGAGGTGGGGGCTCTGTTTGTCTCCTCAGAAGGTTCACTTGCCTCTCTTTCAAGTGGGATGAGGAAGCCTGTCTGATCTGGGCTCTGCCTACCTTCTTGAAGGGTCTGTGAGTCTGTGATCCATGACTTTGTCATCAAGAACTGGCTGACAGTATCAGTCCTCACGATGGGAAGACATCTTTCCCTCTGGAGACCTGCAAGTCTTCACGTCCACTTCCTTTCAGAGTCCATGTACTGTGTTCTGATGAGGAAGGCCATGAGCCCTGGGCTCAGCTTCTGACTTTAACCCTGTCTTCACAGGTCTTCTGGGTGGGGCCGATTGTGGGAGCCATCCTGGCTGCCATCCTCTACTTCTACTTGCTCTTCCCCTCCTCCCTGAGCCTGAGCGACCGAGTGGCTGTTGTTAAAGGCACATATGAGCCGGAGGAGGACTGGGAAGAGCACCGGGAGGAGCGGAAGAAGTCCATAGAGCTGACAGCACACTGACCAGCACCAGGCAGGGGCCAGTCCCTCAGTCCCTGAATTGCTGGAGAAGAAAACCAGACCTCAGAGCATCTTTCCCTAATGGTCCTCTTGGTGGGGAAGAGACATTGGACCCATGCTGAAGATAGAGATGGAAGCAGAAGCCCACAATGGGACACTCGGGTGGGGGCCAGGGGCTGGAGTCTGACAGGGACAGGGTCTCTTCTGGAACAGGCAGAATGAATGCCACAGGTCAGACCTCAGCGATTGTGAACGCAGTGCCAAGCTCACAGACTGCCCAGGACCACACCAGAAAAGGGAGGCAGCAGCCTGCTTATCTCATCCAACCCAACCTCTCATGTGCCCAAGCCAGCCCTCAGGTGGGCAGAGTGGACACTGCCCCAGAGCCCAAGCAGAAGGACATATGGTTTATTGAATGCCATCTTATTTATTTTTGGTCAAGGATGGGGTGGGGGCTGCTGGTGTTTGGGTTGGGTGCTTTTGTTTCCCAATAAACCATCAATCTTCATATTCTGCTGTCATCACCCTCTAGTAACTCTTGGGACAACAGCCAGTCATGTCTCTCCTTTGTGATGCCACACCCTCAGACTTGCTTATCAGAGGGTACAAAACCCGAGACAAGTCCTCCAGAATGAAAAGGAAACTGAGGCTAAAGGAGGCGTAGAGGACCAGAGAGCTGGAGGGTGGCAAAAGCAAATGTAGAAACAGAAAAATACAGAAACAGCACAAGAGACCAAGAGAGGGCCAAGAAGTTCCCTGGCCAAGTCACATGGCCCTTCCACCGTCCCTGCTATGTTGAGTCCCTGTTACTTGAGGAGGGCGGGGGTGTGCCAGGCAGGGTTGGGGAGTGAACCAACAACAGCCCCTTGAGATTCCAAAGGGGTTAGCAGCTCTCAGCCCTTCCTTCTCTGGGACTCTGGTGTTCCTGAAAGGTGACATGCTGGGAGCCTATGCTCGGAGGTCAACAGCACCCTCACACAGACACAGCAGCACCTCCCCACCCAGCTGCTTCTCAGGTCTCCTCTCTTCTGCCTTTGCCCTTTGGCAGGGCGGGGAGGGGGTCCTGTCACACCCTCCTCCCTCCTTTTCTTGCCTGCTTGTCCAGTTGTCACTGACACTCGGGAAACTCCTGAGCCTCCATTGTTAACCTGTAAAATGTATCAAAACACTTCCTCTCAGTGTAGTGAGTAACCAGATGAGGTAAGGGCGAGAAGTGTTTGGTACAGACGGACCACCTCTCTGTGAGGAGCAGAGTAAAGACAAACGAGCATTGGGGCGGTGGTGGCGCATACCTTTAATCCCAGAACTCAGGAGGAAGAGGCAGGCAGATGTCTGTGAGTTCAAGGCCGGCCTGGTCTACAAAGCTACACAGAGAAACCCTGTCTTGAAAAACAAAAAAACAAAAAAAGGACACAGAAATACCCAACCCAGAGTCACAGTTTTACTGGCCACCCACATTCAAATCTTTTTTTGTTTTTGTTTTGTTTTTCGAGACACAGCCTCTCATATAAGTCTGGGCTATCCTGGAACTCACTCTGTAGACCAGACTAGCTTGTCTCTGCCCACCAGGTGCTGGGCCCAGGCCCCCATTCAAATCTTGCTGCAACTGGAATGATGAACCCATAAGTTGGGATATGTTTACCTGCCCAGTGATTTGCCGTGAGGAGAAAATGAGATCATGACTGGGACTAGACACTAGTCAGGGTGGGAGAGCAGGGACATCTGCTCTCCAGACACTGCCTGAGTCAGCTGCTCCTCAGCAGAACCTCTCTCTCCCCTGCTCCTCTCCTTTGCTTCAGCAGGGTGGGAGACAGCAGGAACCGGAAGGAGAAGCTACAGATCCAGGCTGGGAGGCCAGAACACTCAGCCCACGCCCCCAAACAGCCTAGGGCTTGCCCCACAAGCTTCCATGGAACACCAAGCAAGGAGGGGGCCAGAACCTACACCACACACACCCCATCTTGCCTTCACTTTCCCAATTCCTGCAAGAGAGGGTGCTGACTGCAAGTGTCAGCTCAGGCCAGCAGGGGGCAGACTCGCCCACCAAATCGATACTCATCATTTCTTTTCTGGGTTGGACTCTGGAGGTTGCTCAAGAGCACAAAGAGGGTGTCTCAGGCTTAGGTTCCTGATACCACCAGGGAGCAGGCCCTTAGCAGCCCACTCACCTCACTAACCAGGAGGAGGTGCAGAGGGCAACAGAATCTCAGTTCAGCTTTCAGACAACCGATTTGCATCTCCCTCTCTAAAGGGGCATGTGACAGAGTGAACAAGGGGGCCTACACGAGACAGATCCTCAGCTTGGGTGGGATATGTAGGCAAAGGGAGTTACTACTCTGCAATGTCCTGCTGTTGGGCAATGATCCAGCTAGGGCTTTGGGTTGGCAGGTTGCTGTAATCAGGCTGTTTGGCCAGCAGGGGGCACTGTGCACCTTCATGTGATCATCCATGAACTGACAAGGAGCTATGCTCAGCTTGAGCACACACACACACACACACACACACACACACACACACACACACACACACACACACCTCTGGGGCTCCTAGCTGTGGCACTGACCTTCAGCTCTGCTTAGGGAGGCTGTCTTCCCCGTGTGTTCCCCTTCTCTCAGCATGGGCATGCTCATTCCAGGTGTACAGAGCCAGTCATGGTGGCCCCACCACCACCCTGGCCACTGCTCACTCTCAGAAAGCCAGGCATTCTCCTCGTACTGTGCAGCACACCTGCGTGAAGTCACACCCAAGCACACACAAGCCCTGTCAGCTCTCTGACACACGTCTTTGGCTGAAGATGGAATGGACAAAGAGCCCATGTTCTCTGGTTGAAGGTTCTTCCTCCATGGCAGTCTGCCCCTCCCTCCAGAAGCCACCAGTTTGCATCAGGGGGCCAGACAAGGTGCTGTGATAGAGGGAAAGGACTACAGCTAAATGTGGGGGTGGGGGTGGGGGCAGAAGGTGACTGTTCAGGTGGATGGACAGGAGAAAGGATTTGGGGGAGGATCCAATCGCAGCTCCTCTATGCTCAGCCCCCTCCTCCGACAAGAATGAGCTAGAACATCTATGTAACCTGGCAGCCTGCCAGTGTTTGGTCAGAGTCAGGGAGGTGACACAGAAGAGTCAGGGAGGTGACACAGATGCTGTCGTGAGCCCCTTCTTTTTGATGCTTCAGTTCTCTCTTGCTGGCCTGGCCTCCCCGGGCCTCAGAAGGTTTCATCAGAACAATACGACCAGGCAGCCAGGTGTGGGGCTGGGACAAAAAGCCTATGAGCATGAGTGAGCTCAAAGATTGGCACTAGAGTCCTGGACTGTTTGGGCCCAGGAAGGTGCTGGTTGGGGCAGGAAAAACAGGAACTGGGCAATGCCTGCCTGCCTGCCTGCCTGCCTGCCCTCAGGGTGTGAAAGACCTTGTCCCAGGCTGAGTAGGATCCAAGGAGGTCTGTCCTATATGATCCTGGGAATTAGTGTCCATTACTCTCCGCAACCAGAGCAGGGATGCAGGTGGCACTTGGCCCTGACCTGCCACAGCAGTCGAGACCCTTCTCTGTGTGGCTAATCTCCTTTGCTGTGCCCCAGAGGTGAGTGAGTGTGACATAATAGCATTTCTGACTAGAGGCACTTTCTGAGGGGTCTGAAGCTCCTCCCAACACATGGGGTCGTAAGAACAACACCCATTTAAAAGCAAGGTTCTGCCGGGCGTTGGTGGTGCATGCCTTTAATCCCAGCACTCGGGAGGCAGAGGCAGGCGGATCTCTGTGAGTTCGAGGCCAGCCTGGTCTCCAGAGCGAGTGCCAGGATAGGCTCCAAAGCTACACAGAGAAACCCTGTCTCAAAAAAAAAAAAAAAAAAAAAGCAAGGTTCTGAGATAACAGAAGCCAAGCAGTTGGTCAAGGCACAGTCCACAAGGCAATATTCAACACGCTTCTTTTTGTTTTTAAAAGCTGTCCACACAGGCATCACTGCTATTAATACACATCCAAAATCAGCCTAGGTCAGAAATGGGGACTGGCCAGGCCCAACCTAGGAGAGGCCTTTGAGGTACGAGGAGGTACTCCTCAGTCACCCTCATTTGTTGTTCAAGCCTACCTTCTCAGTGTAGCTTGCTCTGATTATGCTGGGGTGGAACACCAGAGAAGGCCTCACAGGGGAACTGCATTTGAGAACTGTCTTGAAGGAGAGACAGGAGAAATGCCTCTATGACGTGGAGAGGGCTCAGTAGGGACATTGTAAGTGTTTGGCCCAGCTGTAGTACAGCCGGGGAGGGGAGAGGCTTGGGGAGGGAATCTCTCCCTGCATGTTGGACACTGAGGTAAAAGGGAGCCATTGGAGGATTGATGGACAGTGGGGTGATGTGACCGGTATGGCATTTTGGAAGGATCTCTGGCATAAGTGAAAGGCCACCTCTTGTTTAGAGCCATGAGCAGTTGCATAGATTGTGGGCTGCTGTTGAGCTCCCAGCTGGGAGGAAAGGGAATTGGGGTGGGGGAGAAGGCTTGCTGGTGGCCTGGCTTTTCAGGTAGGATGGAAGGTACAGGCTGTGTTGATCCACAATAGCAGGACGTCAGAGGGAACAAGGAGTTTTGCAGAGTGGGGAGGTTTGAAGAATGGGGGAGATGGACAGGAGGGTGGCTCAGAGAGTAGAAACACCGTGCCAAGCCTGATGACCCAAGTTCAATCCCTAGGACCCACAGGAGAGAACTGGCTCCTGGAAGTCATCCTCTGAATACTGTGTGTGCATATACTCATAGACACACAATAAAATGAAAATGTAAAAAATAATTTTTAAGAATGGGAGAGCATTAATCCCAGCCCTCAAGAGGCAGATGCAGGTGGATCTCTGTGAGTTCAAGGACAGCCTGGTCTGCAGAGTGAGTTCCAGGACAGCCAAGGCTACACAGAGAAACACTGTCTTGAAAAAAGGAACAAACAAACAAACAAAGGAAGAGAATCTTCTGGGGCCAGTGAAACAGCAGGAGGATTACTGAGCAGAGCTTCACTCCCAATGAGGCTGGGGGAGCATGGGTTCAGCGTGGGGGTCAAGGGTGTCCAACATAAATGAGGCTGGAACAGACTCCAAGCTGTCATATTCCACCACTCCTGATTATCAGGCAGCATGTCAACAAGAAGCTGGAGAGGGGGGATGAGAGTCACAGATGAGACGGAGACCTGACATTACAGCTGTGCCAGCACGGTGTTCAGTCCCAACCGCTGGGCCAGGCAGAGAGGTGGGTGAGAATGAGAACGGAACAGTGTAGAGAGAGAATGGGGACTAGCAGCGGGGCATTGGCAAGAGCGCGCTGTGCCCAGTGAGAAACCAAGGGTTCCTCTGAGGAGAGGAAGGGGAAGCCAGGACAGCCGGAAGAACAGAAGAGGGAGGGGAGGGGTTTGTCTGGGACTGAGATGGGGGAGGGTAGCGCCTATGGCCCAGAACTGGATAGCTCCTTTGAGATGTCAGAGGATGTAGTCCTATGAGGGGGCAGGAGGGCCGCCATAGGAACAGCAGACCCGAAGGAAGCCATCATGACAGTTACCTGCTCTCATTATTGAGTATCTAGTGTAGCCAGTCTCTGTGCAAGACACTATATATAGAGACGAACAAAATGTGATTCCTTCCCTAAGGACTTATTGCCTTGTTGGGGAGACACTTTAACACCGTAGCAATACAGTGTGCTGACTTGTATATGAAAATGCCTAGGTATGGTGACAACACACAGAGAGAGGTCCTTACCCAGGACAGAAGCAGGTGACACTGGAAGCTGACCTCAGGGATGGGTTAGGAGTTACCCAGGTGAAGACAGTGATGAGGGAAGAGTCTCGGAGATGGGCAGGATGCCCCTCCCCCACCCCAGGATGTCAGAGGGCAAAGGAAGAAAGATGAGGGAGGCTGGAAGAGTGGGGTTCCAAAGGACCTTGTCACTTGGGCTTGGAGCTCCAAAGAAGGTGACAGAGGCCTATCAGAAACTTCAGCAGGGCAGCAGGCAGCTGATTGCTGCACTTTTGAAACACCATTTGGACTGTAGTGGGAAGTGTGGAGAACTGACTAGGGCAAAGTCAGGACACGGACCAGCTAAGGGCTGCAGGGCAGCAGAAGGAGGGAACACCCCAGATGCAGGTAGGTTCAATACCAGCAGGGCTAGATACCTTTATGGGGAAAGGGTCAAAGATACTTCCTAGGTGCCACCAAACTGACTGGAGCAAAGAAAAGTGGGAGGAGGGGATGGATGCATTTTGAGACAGACTGTTTGAAGAGCCTGCGGATAACCAGGGGTGTCTGTGGGCAGCAGGTGCAGCCACAGACCAGGGAAGGGCAGCGCAAGGGTATTGTTTGGACAATTCCACAGAGGGAGCACCTTTGTTTGAGAAAATGCCTTTTTATGCTGCTGGGGAACAAAGTCTAGGCATGGGTGACACTTCAGGACCAGCATAGTCACAAAAGTAGACATCCATCTGACCTAATAAATCACAGGGTTTCGGGGGACTGTGAAGGGGGTGAGAGAAGACGGAGAGGTAGGAAGTGAGGGAAGGACCGGAGGAAATTCCCACCAGTAGACATTAGAACTGTTCAGGGCCACAGGCCGCAGTTGGCATGGTTTGAGTGACTCCACGTTCTCTTTGGCACACCCAGGGCCATATCCTCAGAAAAACCGACTCTGCATCTGTAACATGGGAGTGGTGTTTTAGGTGGGAATGATGGAGATAATTTAATTTCACACCTAGGTTTATGGGGTACAGAATACACCCCACCTCTTCAGAGGAAAAAGACTGAACCATTAGGACACAAGAAATCCTGAAGCAGGCCTTGGACTTGGGGTTCTCAGTGATCCTGCTGTCTCTGAGCTGATTCTGGGGACCCCAAGTCTCCAGGTCTCAGGCTAGACTTCTTTTGGCAGCCAGTGTTTGACTGTCCTGGGAGGTTCCAGCTCAGTGCCCAGAGTTTCTCCCTTACTGGCCAGCCCCTCCCCTGTCAAGTGAGCCCCAGGTGGAGTAGGCACGTGGGCACCTCCCACCCCCAGACACGCATAATGTCGTCAGCAGGCCCCCATCAGCCTGAGCAGCTTACTCCTGAGGATAGCAGTGTGCTGGAGGCAGTGTAGCTGGGCTGGGGAGGCCCCCACAGAAAGCGAGTCAGGCAGGAGACAAGAGACCCGAGGGAACAGAGGGAGTCAGGGAGAATCAGGAGCAGCAGACCTGAAGGACAAGGTGACAAGACATGGAGCCAGGGCTGTGCTGTAGAGCTTACCTATTGGCTAGCAGGCTCTGGTCCGCCATCAGCAAGGCGCTGTTTGCTGAGTTCCTGGCCACAGGGCTGTATGTGTTTTTTGGGGTGGGCTCCGTCTTGCCCTGGCCTGTGGCGCTCCCCTCTGTGCTGCAGATTGCCATCACCTTCAACCTGGCCACGGCTACAGCTGTGCAGATCTCCTGGAAGACCAGCGGGGCCCACGCCAACCCTGCTGTGACACTGGCCTACCTCGTGGGATCCCATATCTCTCTGCCTCGGGCTATGGCCTATATAGCTGCCCAGCTGGCAGGGGCCACTGTGGGGGCTGCTCTTCTTTATGGGGTAACTCCAGGAGGTGTCCGAGAAACCCTTGGAGTCAATGTGGTAGGTGCAAAGAGGTCTGGGCTTGTGGCAGGTGATAGGGCATGGGAGAAAATCAGGTGGTCAGCGTGGGAGGCCGGCCAGGAGCAAAGGCAGGGAGGGGGGAACAGTGTCACCATGCACTCCTTAGCTGCTCCGAGCAGGTCCCTGGGTTCCATAGAAATGGACTTTGGGATCCATCTATGCAGGACAGGAATGGAAATGTGGTGTGATGCACACAGGGCCGAGAAAGGCAACAGAGAGGGGAGGGGGCCAGGAGGACCAGGCGGCTAAGGTCCGGCACAGCTGGTGGGGCTGGGATTGAGGAAGAGGGAGAGCCCCTGCCCACACCTCTTTAACTCACAGTGCTTGGTTTGTGTCCTCGATCTGTCATTTCCGTAGTTCCCTGGGCCTGCTTCCTTCCCCTCCTAGCCTTTGTTCCACCTGCTTCTACCACCCACAGGCCTCCTCAATGCTACCCTCAAGCTATCTTGTTCCTTACCTCCCTGCCACCCCCTGAACCTCAGGCCTCCCTCTATGGCAGAGTGGGAGAGGTGCCTTCCACAGGGAGCAGGCATCCAGACATGATGGGAGCCGGCTGCACAGATCTTAGGTTCTGATACTGTGAGTGTCACCCTCACAGCTGAGAAGACTAGGCCTAGGGAAACTCACTGTTCCATGGTCAGAGCCCATGCCCACTCTGACGTACTCCTCTCTGCCAAGGTCCACAACAGCACTTCAACTGGCCAGGCAGTGGCCGTGGAGCTGATCCTCACGCTGCAGCTGGTGCTCTGTGTCTTCGCTTCCACAGACAGTCGGCAGACCTTGGGCTCCCCAGCTGCCATGATTGGGACCTCTGTGGCACTGGGCCACCTCATTGGGGTAAGGGACAAAGAAGGACATGACTGTGCACATACTGGAGCCCTCCCTGGAGAAGCCAAAGGACCCTGAAGGCCAGAAAGTGTCTCTCCCTGAGCCCCTCATGTCTTGTGGCCTGAGACGGTGCCCTGTAATATGGGGCTCGGTGGAGGAGGGGAGCCTGAGCCGGGGCAGATGGGAATGTCCTCCCTCAGGCTGCCTCAAACCTCCTCCTATTTGGCTCTGAATGTCTTCCCCAGATTTACTTCACTGGCTGTTCCATGAACCCAGCTCGCTCCTTTGGTCCCGCCGTCATTGTTGGGAAGTTCGCGGTCCACTGGGTGAGCCCCTCCACTGGTAGGCTTGGGGGTGTGGGAGACAAAGCAGGAGGAAGAGCTAGTATGTTTTACCATTAGGAAATCCACATGGAATGTAATCAATGAGCACTTGTCACCAGGTCATTTAGACCACCCAGGAGTGAAAGTCGAGGTGAGAGTCCTGGCTTGTCTTTCAGCTCTGACATCCTGTAGTATCCAGGGACTCACAAGAAATGGGCCAGGGCAGAAGCTGCAGCCTTGGCCCAGGCTTTATGTTCTGGCTGTTTCCTTCTTCACTTTCTCCAGCTGGACCAATTTTCAAACTTGAATAAAGAAAAAGACAAACAGAAATAGACCACACAGAAGCAGAGACAGAAACAGCAATAGTCAGGGCTAAAACAGGAGAGGTGAGAGGAGAGGCAGCCATGGGAGAGGATGGAAGCCCCAGCTTTAGCTTTGGCTGCACCCTCCAAGGGAGGCAAGGCCCCTCACCCCTGGGCTCATAATTCTCAGGTTACTGCCCTGTAGGCACTTGAGAGTCCCTGGGGCTGGGTTTGGGGGCAAGTCAGTGCTAAGGGAAGCAGGCAGGGTTCTGGAATCAGCCTGTGCTGCTGAGAGCTCATGCCTGCTTCTGTCTCCTCAGATCTTCTGGGTGGGACCCCTCACAGGAGCTGTCCTGGCTTCACTGATCTACAACTTTATCCTGTTCCCCGACACCAAGACTGTAGCCCAGCGCCTGGCCATCCTTGTGGGCACCACAAAGGTGGAGAAAGTGGTAGATGTGGAGCCCCAGAAGAAGGAATCCCAAACGAACTCAGAGGACACAGAAGTGAGCGTGTGACACTGCATGGCCCCAGACCCCTGTGCTTCTAGGGCAGCCTGCAGGTGGGCAGCTTGCCTTGTGTGACCTGTTTTGAGGTGTCCCTGATGTTGGGGGGTCAGGAGGCTTGGGCACTTGCTCTAACAGTAGATACCAATCCTATCCCTGAGGAAACAGTTGCTTCTTGTCCTTTCCTTGTTTGCTCTCCTGAGAACCGTCACCCAGGCTAGACATCATTACATTCAGTCTTCCCCTTCGACATAGGAACACTGCCATGACTGGCTTCTACATTATTAGACAGAAAGAATCTGGGAGTAAATCCATCCAGTTAATTCTCCAAGGCCTTCCTTGCTTTCCTTTTTTTCTCTTTCTGTGTTTAAGATTTTACAAACAAAGTAATGCGTTTCATTGTGCCCTTTTCATTCACACTTTGCTTTTGTTGATCCTCTTCCTGGACCCCGCCCCCAGCCTCTTGAACAGTTCCTGCTGGTCCCTCCCTCTCCCTCCACTTCTGTAATGTCACGTGTATTCTTCCCCTACTCCCCAGCCCCTACACACACCCGAACACCTCTTCTCCCTCCCGTGATCCTGTTTCTAGTTTCATGTCCCTTTTATATTTCTTTATGACAAGCGTGGAGGCAGAAGCCATGTAGCAGGACCCCAGTGGGTGTCTTGAGCCTCTGGATCCGTCTTTGGGAGAGGGGAATTGGGGCCCAGATAGCCATTCTGCTTGGACTCTGATGAGGGAGCTTCAGGAAGCCCCAAACTTTTCCACTGAGGAAAAGAGGGCAACACCAGCCTTTTGCATAGTCTGAGTTTCTCACCGGGTTTCTTTGCTCTAGGTGTGGTTTGGGGATCCATCAGACTGGGGTTTCATGAGAACAGAAATTGCTCTCCCAAAAGGACTTCATTCCTACTTCCCAAATGCTCAGGAAGGTCCCTATCCTGGTCAAGCTGACACAGAGGAGCCTCCTCCAGGGTTAGCAAAGGAGCAGTGTTAGGGAGCTCTGGACCAGATGGTCTACCCTGGGCACCTCAGTGTAGACGCAGGGAAACCTCTACTTGCTGCACTCAGTTTATAACCTGGACCAGAAGCCTCTCCAGCCTGGCTCTCAGCATCACAGGCCCCAAAGAAGCTGTTAAATAAGTCCTTTTAAATGAGACCACAGAATGACCCAGAAAATCAAGATTAGAGGTTTAGTGCCTCTAAAAGACCCTGGGAGTTAAATTGATTTTGCTACATGTTAAAGGCTACTGTACATCTACTCTGCCTCTAATAGGAGGCTGTGGGGTGGTGGGAACCCTGTCTGGATTTCAGCTCATCCACTGTAAAATGGGCACACTCCTCCCACAGAGAGTGCTGTGGCAACAATGAGTTAGAAAATGCTTGGGGGAGTTAAACACTGGTAGAACAACTCCAATAAATGATGATTATTGTTGCAGTTGCTGTAATTATTGGGTTTGAATACAATTGCTGTTGGTAATGGGAAGGAAGAGGGAAGGGGGGATGATGGAGAGGGAGGGAGAGAAAGCAGGTTCTGCAGTCCTTCACTGGGTCAGCTTACAGGCCCTGTCCCCTTCTCTCCAAGGTCTACTGACCTGGGAACTTTGTGGGGGGTGGGGTTAGGGAGGGACCCTGGAATGAAAAGATAAGCCAATTCAAGTCAGTTCTCATCTCTATGGCACCCATCACCATGGTACCCTGAGATGCAGCAGCCAAATCCATTTGAGAGAGAGAGAGAGAGAGAGAAAGAGAGAGAGAGAGAGAGAGAGAAGGAAACAAGATAAGTGATAAGCACTTGTCTCCCAATGGGCCGGGTGAGGGAGGGGCTGCCAAAGTCTTTCAAGGGCAAGGCGATGGATGGACCTGTGACTGCTGCAGAGGCTGGAGTCCATGGCCCAGCATCTGTCTTCTGCACCATGTGCTATCATTGGTGTATCGTGTGGTATCCACAGCTCTCCAAGCTGAGCCCTCCTCTGCCATCTTCATAATCTCGAAGTCCCAGGGCTTCTTGCACCCTTTGCATTGCAAAGATTCCCTGTGGTCTCTCCAGCTCCCAGCTTAGAATTTTCTAAAATCGAGCTCCCTGGCATCTCAGACAAGCTGCAGCCACCAGAGAAAAGGAGGCAGGGGCTCAGAGAGGGCTGTGGCAGGGAGTTCCTGCAGTAGGCTTTTAAGCCTCTTGACAAATTATCTCTGTGCCCCGAGAGCCAAGCACACACTGGGTGCTCAATAAAAGTTTGATGAATGAATGAATGACTGAGGCTGGGCAGCTGGTGGGGAGGGAGAGGAGGCAGCAATTGATCAAGAAGAGGAAAATTCAGAACTTGCAGCCCCAAATGAGCCAAGATGACAGCAGCTGAGAAGCCTTTGCTTCCACGCAGGGGCTGGGAAGAGGGCGGCAGCCAGAGTTCGTGTCTCCACCCACCACTCTGGAGCAGCATTGGCAATCCTAGAATTTAGGTGTGGGAGGCATGGAGGTCTGTGTACTCACAGAGAAGCACTAGGGGAACGAGGAATGTTAAACACACAGGCTTGTTCCTTCAAAGGGAGGGATGCATACCCTGTTATCTGCTCAGAAGGGCAGAAGTGGAAGTGACCGTTGCACTGTCTGTGTAGACCACACCAGATCTGTGCGCCCCTCCCCCAAACCCATATCATGAACCTGCCAACCTATAGAACCCATCTTTATGGAAAATGCCACATGTCCTTTAACAGAGAGTTTCAATGTAGTCATGTCTTCAGCTTCATTGTGCACATGGGATAGAGTTAATTATCACCAGGAGAATTTTCACCAAATTGTGCTATGCTTAAATATGCCTAAAATAAACTACTCGGTGTCAGACTCCCAAAGTTTGAACCGACACTGGCTACTTGTTTACCCAACTGCCTTCTTCGCCTCCCTCAGATAGTTTCTCTGCTGGCCATGGTGGTCCAAGAGATTCCCAAATTTAGGAACCCAAAAGAGCAAGGGGGTGGCTTGACAGAAAGTTGGGAGCCATTTTCACTGACAGTCCTTTAGCGGCCTTTCTGTAGAGAAGGACTAGAGCAAGAGACAGCCTTCTTGAGAAATGAGGAATCAGTAATTAGGTTAAAGCTGAAGAGCATCGAAGGTCGGACTGAATAAGTAAGCAAAGGTTAGCCTCTCCTCTGGAGACGTTACTGGGACAGCAGGCCATCTGTTTAGATGAGGAAAGAGTTAGCCTTGGGCGCTCCAGCCCTCAGCAGTTCCAGTTGGAGAAGCAGGCTTCACTGTCACAGTCCCTGGGGCTGGTTGGGGACAAGGGGTCTGGGGAGGACAGAGACCCACCAGGCAGGCCCTCGGTGTGCATCCCCCTGGCTCTCATTTGCCAGGGGAAGTTTTTAATTAATGGTGTGTAATCTGATCTGGCCCTTCTTCCCGCTGAGTACTGCTTTCAATCAGTAGAGCCATCTGCAGTGGCAATTCATAATTCTCTCCAAGGGGAGGGGGGGCTCAGGATGGGTGCCTTGGTGATTAATACAATTAGCCTTTTATGTTGATGATTGTCTTAGCGGGAGCAGATGATGTGAGCCCAGAGCCTAGGCAGTTATTTCCGATTGGCTGGCAGGAAGCCCCTTGCCTCCCCCACCTCCAACCCTACCCCCACCCCAACTGTTGGTCTTTAACTTGCCACTCCAGGTATAAAGAGGACAGGACTCATCTGACACCATACTGTGCAGCCAGCAGAGCCCAGAGCAGGCCAGGCTCAGGGACACATTTGGTCTCCAGGTCGAAGGGAAAATGGGGATCCAACCAGAGACTTACTTTCCACAAAAGTCACTTTGACTTTGGGAATTCTTGTACCAAGGCTGAAACACAAAACAGGGTTGGAGGATAGCCCAGCTGGCTGGGTGCTTGCCTAGCATGCACAGGGTCCTGGGTTTGACCTCCAGCAGATATCTGTATCTTAGCACTCAGGAGGTGGAGACAGGAGGGTCAGAAGGTTGGTTTGAGATGGTCTTGCTTTGTAACCAGAACAGCCTCGAACTTGAAAGTGCTGCCTCAGTCTCCCAAGGGATTGTAGGCTCTTGAGTTCTGGCTCATAAACTCATTTCTTCATCTGGAAAACTCAGCAGTGGAGAGGCTGTGATGATGGCATCTGAGACCTGGTCTTCCACATATGACATAGCCAGATGCCATTTCACCAACGTGAGCAAGGCTGCTTCCTGTGTGGTTCCTGGCAAAGCCAGGGCTGTGACTAAGGAAGGCCTTGCCTCCTTTCCATACTCTGGGCTTAGCTGAGGTTTGGAAGGCTGTGTGTGTGTGTGTGTGTGTGTGTGTGAGAGAGAGAGAGAGAGAGAGAGAGAGAGAGAGAGAGAGAGTGTTCCTAGAAGTGAAGTGGACTCTAAAGGAAAGGTGAAAAGTCACACACAAGAGTAATAAAATAGTAATGGACTTCTCAGAGCAGGAAGGTGGAACACTGGAGGATTGAAGCTGGGAAAAGTGGCCTTGGAGGAGCTTTGAGACTGAAGGAGCCTGGGTGGAACAGTGCTAAGTGAGAAGGAGTGCATTGAGGATTTGGAACTTCCTATGAAAGTAAACAGCAGGAGTCAAATGTGGTGGTGCATACCTGTAGTCCCTGTACTCCAGAGCCTGAGGCAGGAAGATATGCATGAGCTCCAGGCCAGCCTGAGCTATCCTAGCTATGTCTCAGCTACACACACACACTCATAGAAGAGAGCTGGACTGCTTGGTGATCCAGAGGAGCTGGAGGTAAAATGGAAAGCACTGAGCACACAAGGAGAGGAGGGTTGGCTCTCCTTGTGAAGGCTAGCTACACCATGGATGCCAAGTCAGCACAGGCCTACATATGCCTGCCGTATGGAACCCCAGGCCTGCCCGTGAACCAGCAAGGCCCAGGACAGCCTCCAAACACTGACAATGCTTCCAGCTGACATCTAGACTACAGGGGAGGTTGAGGACTGTGAGACACTGAGAGCACAGGAGCCCCCACCCCCAAGACCCCAGAGCCTAGTCCTCTGCACCCACAGGGTTCCCTGAGCTGGCTTGCAATCCTAGTTCCTCACAGCCTGTGGTAGCCTGAGTCAGCTTCCAGGACAGCCTACTTCTGGCTGCAGATACACCCAACCTCTGGACCCACATCAACGAGGGTTAAACTCAGCTTGAGGCCTCAGAAGAAACTCAATCCTGGGGTTTCTGCCCTGCATCCCCAAGGGCAACTAAACATAGACCTTTTGGATGTGACTGCTTCTTCTAGCTCAAAGCACTGTCAGTGTTTGGAGTCTGTCCTGGGCCTTGCTGGTTCACGGAAAGGCCTGGGGTTCCATACGGCAGGCATATGTAGGGCTGTGCTGACTCGGCATCCATGGTGTAGCTAGCCTTCACAAGGAGAGCCAACCCTCCTCCTCTTGTGTGCTCAGTGCTTTCCATTTTACCTCCAGCTCCTCTGGGTAACCAAGCAGTTCAGGAACAGTGTGTCCAGCTCTCTTCTAGACCCCACCAGCTAATTCCCACTCCTTCAAATGGTCTTGTACTTCTAGATTTCTAACTTTGTAAGGTGTGAAGTCTTAGTAGATCTGAAAAGTATTCAAAGAGCCACATCCACGAAGCCACTTCTAGTCCGTGTTCTCACAGGACCCTCTCCCAGGAGCCAAGGGCAAGGCTGTTGTGTTAGTGAACAACCAATCAGGTCGGCTGGCTGTGTGATTGTTCTTGCTGATGCAACGCTGGCAAACGGTGGCAGGGAAGGACTGTCTCTCCATGATGACTGGAGGAAGACCACACACAGAGGACAGTATAAATTAGGCATAAGAACATACATATCTAGTGGGGCACGCTCAGCCCACATGGAGTCACAGCCATTGGTAGAGATGAGGTAGGAGGACAACAGAGGCCCTATCTCCAAAAGAGAACAACAAAAGCCCACATATACCCAAAATGATGGGTGGGCCTCAGCAGGTCTAATTCATCTCATTGTCCTGTTGTTTGACCTGATTATATTTTCAGGGGGGTTATAGGAAGGGACCTTGGCCTTCCAGGAGTTACTTTACTTCCTATTGGTTGTTTTAGCACAATTTCCAGGGGCATTTTCTGTTTAGGAATGCAATCTTTGTTCACAATGTAATGTTTCTCCTTGGTCTTTTCATTGCACTTATGGTGGTTTTTATTTTTCCCCAACATTTTTATTGTAAAATAAAATACATTAAACTGCACAGAATTGGATAGTTATGAATAAAGTGGTATTCATGAGAGGGGGAGAGACACACACAGAGAGACAGGGACAGAAAGGCAGAGGGAGAGAGACAGAGAACACCAATATCAGATCTGAAGGTTGAGGTACAGCATACCACCATAGCCTTGCCGTCTATAAAGATGCCAAATGAATACAAGTTGACCAGTGTGCTTGCCAGTGACCTTGAACTCCGGATGGGAGACTTGATAGATTTTTAACCCACAGCATAGGGCCAGGCTGCAGCAGTGTCAGAGAAAAAGGCAGGAGGAAGTTAAGAGCTAATCAAGACGAAGCATCTAGCCATGCTGTGGCCACTCTGGGCAGCTATGGCAGGGGGTCGGCACAGCCAAGATTTGCAATCACTTCTCAGGGAGAGCCACACAAGGCAAAGTCACGTTCAGCAACGCTGAGGGGGTCAGGCACTATTAGTGAAGGTGGTTTACAGGAGTCTGATGGCACTAATTAATAGATTGCAGTGGACAGAAAAAAAGATATGAAAACTGGGATTTCAGAGCTCTAATTAGGGCAGATGAAGATGCAGCCAATTCTTAGAGAAGAAGGAAGGTGGCCAGAGTCCCCTGGCTCCTACCCTGACCTGCAGACATGGAACAGGCCCCAGACAGGCCAGAATTTAGACCAGAGCAATGTTCCTGATGTCTCAGTTGAGAGCCACCAGCTGAATGTGCTTCTCTACCTGAGAACTGGGGCAGCCTCTGGATTTCTCCCTGAAATGACTGCAGAGGCTGTCTGTCAGCTTCCGGCTCTCCTCCTCCACTCCCACACACTCCACCCCCAATGCCCTGGCAGTGAACACCTTTCTTCAAGATTATTTGAACACCTGTCACAGGAAGGCCTTTTAAAACAAAATTATATTTTTAGACTACTAATTTCAGGGCAAGTTGCCCTGACTTTAGTGTCTTGTCCCATGCCAGAGGCTTTTTTTTTTTTTTCTTCATTGGTTTCCTAAGTCACAGTTTTCTTTCTTCCTCTTGATTTCATTTTGTGATAGTATGCAGCTATGTGGCCCAGGCAGTTCTCAAACTTGTAAAAAAATCCTCCTGCCTCAGCCTCCAAAGTGATGACATTATAGGCAGAGTCATCATGATCTAGTTTGGTGGAAGACCTTCCTTGGGTATTCTGGACTTGGTGAGCAAACTGGACAAGGATCATAAGACCCTCATGCCCTGCTCACCTTACCACCTATGGACTATCTGTGTTAACATGCCTGGCCTCCATCACTGATCTCCATCCTACAGTGTATCTTCCTCCTTGAGTCTTCACTCAGGGGTGATAACTGGACAGATGTGGACCCTGTGTTACAGAGGCCTGTCTGCTTTTATTGTGCTGGGTGACTGTGCAGAATCTTAGTGTCTCAGCTTTCCTAGAGCAGCTTCGCTCAGATGAGGGGGTACCCTGGAGCATTGCTTGCTAGTTGGTGTTAAGGATTAAACCCCTGGTTCAATCTCCATGTCTCCATCCTTAACACGCACTGTCTTACTGTGTCTTAGTTACTTTCCTATTGCTGTGAAGAGACACCAACCAAGACCAAAACAACTTATAATAGAAAGCATTTAATTTGTGGGTTCACAGTACAGAGGGTCCATGACCATCATGATGGGGAGCATGGCAGCAGGTAGTTGGGCACGGTGCTGGAGTGGGAGCTGAGAGCCGCCATTAGACACAACCAGGAGGCAAAGGGAGAGGGGAGCTCACTGGGATGGCACAGACTTCTAAAGCCTTAAAGCAACCCCTCACCCAACTCCTACGGTACACCTCCTCCAACAAGGCCATGCTCCTAACCCTTTCCAAACAGTCCCACCAACCGGGGACCAAGCATTCAAACACACAACCCTATGTGTGCCACTCTCATTCAAGCCACCACATACTGAAACCATTTTAATGTGTCTTTGACCATGGCCAGGTGGTGGGTTATCAGCTAACAGAACACCTTACACTTCCAATCAAAATAATATGGAATGTAGGAGTATATGCCATTATCTTATGAGCCAACAAGAAAAAAAAATGCCCTAGTGTCCCAAGGTGTATTTTTGAAGCACACTTTATAATCAATGAAATGATCATTTCTCCTTCAATCTTGGCTGTTTAAATCAGGATTTAATAAGAACGAAAGGCCTCGAGTCTTCCTACCTACCACTGCCTCCTACCCCTTCACTGCCCATTCATTGCTATGCCAGCATGCTGGTTTGAAAGAAAATGGCCCCCAAAGAGAGTGGCACTATTAGGAGATGTGGCCTTGTTGGAGAAGTGTATCACTGTGGGGGCAAGCTTTGAGGTCCTCTATGCTCAAGCTACTCCCAGTGAAACAGACCACTTCCTGTTGCCTGCAAGATATAGGACTCTCAGCTACTTCTCCAGCACCTCATTGGCCTACCTGCTGCCATGTCGCACCATGTTGATCGTGGACTGAACCTCTGAACTGTAAGTGAGCCACCCCAGTTAAATGTTTTCCTTTATATGTGTTGCCGTGGTCATCCTCTCTTCACAGCAATAGAAACCCTAACTAAGACAGCCAGCGTTCAGGTTATTCAGGCCATGCCTTGAAATCCTTTTCACAGAGTCAAGACAAAACAAACCATGGTAAACCAGACCCACAATTCTTTTTCATAGCAGAATATTTCCACTTTATTGTCTGTAAACTTTTCTTCCATGCCCAAGAAGCCAGGACACCCAAAGAGAAAGAGGGCACACAAGTAGACAAACAAGGATAGGAAGAGGCGCCTTCCACACCTGGAAGTCTGAGCAGCCTCATCATTGCTGCTGTGGTAGACAGGACCTGAAGTCTAGGGTTGGGATAGCCTAGAGGAAAGGCAGAGGACAGTAAAAGGAAGGAGGCACCACTGGATGGAGACGCCCAAGCTGTGCAGTAAATCAGCTGATACATGGCAGCAGAGAGCCAGGGAAGCTCCACCCATGTCCTCCCTGTCCTCCATTCAAATGACAGCCCACGGCAGTGGGGCTGTAGATCTGTTCAGGGCTGTGTTGGAGCAAGCTCAGTGGCAGCCCATCAGCCACCCACCCACCTAACTCCTATCTTGCTCTGTAGGCGGCTGTGCAGTCTTGGGAATGAAGGAAGGGAGATCTTGCTCTCTAGGTCTGGGGAGGAGAGTGAGGACAGAAGAGCCAGGATTGCGGGAGGTGGTAAAGCAGTGTCTGCTCCCCCATTTTACATGAGGGGCTTCTTTCAGAGCAGTCTCCAGGTCCTTTCTGTTAGTGCTCTGCACCTCAGCCAGGGAGCTGCTGAGTGTCCTTTCTCAAGGCATCCAGTGTGTTCTCATCACCAGGGCCACTCCTTGTCTGAAATAGGAAGATGGTGAACTCTTCCAAGGGGCCCAATTTGCCATGCCTGTTAAAATCCAACATGGTTTGGGTGTATGCCTGGAGCTTGGGCCATTGGCTTCATTGTAGCCACTCTGTCATGTCACACTCTGTCAACACTCCATAAATAAAGTCAGTGCTGGAGCCCACTGAAGCTCTCTGGAGCCAACACACTGCCCCAAGCACAGCAGGCCATGATTGGCTGGCACATTTGCACCAGCTCCACCATCTCAATTGTCCCATTCAAGTTTTAGACACACATCTGTGTGACCTTCCTCACCCTCCCAGTTTTCACTCTTTGGCATGTGCCAGGGCATCTTCCTTCCTCCTCCGCTCCTACAGATGCTTTCTAGCCCTTTTCCTTCCACGTATCCATGGGTGCCTGTGCCAGAGTGCTTTAGGTTTTCCCTGGAACTGGGATGCGGTACAGATAAGAGAACTGAAAGTGCCGTGGGCCAGAGATCTCAGGCAGTTCAGTCTACTGAATGGCACAGCTCAGCTCTGGCACTTCCAGGACCACAATTTGAGACCATAATAACCTAGCACTCTAACGCCATTATCCAGCTACTTCCCACCCTACCAGGTTATCTTTCCCAGAGCCTCCAAGCAGTATCCTGAGAAGATGCAGAGATTAGTCATTTCCTCTAACCCAGCTAAGACAGCTCTCTTAAGCTGCCTGACCACGGGAGGTTCCTGTTAAAGCACAGCAGCTGGAGAGGACTTAGCCCTTTAATGCCAGCAGCTGTATCTCCAATGTTGCTGCTCTTCGGAGGGGCTGGATGCCATCCAGGAGCATCAGGCGTTTAGCCCTAGTCAGTGCACATTAGCCCAGGAGGGGAGAGCAGCCAGCTCCCTGGGAGGAAAGGAGGCTCTCCATTTAAGCACCTCCTCCCCCAGGCTTCGCTTTCCAAAGAGGAAGAGAAATCCCAGCCCCTTTGCATCTCTCTAGGTACTGTAGCCTGGGCAGTGTGTGTCATCTCACAGGCAGGGTGCATCACCTGTGGTTTTCCCTGGAAAACCCACCTGAAGACAAAGCTACTTGTTAGTTTTGACAACAGAAAGACCTTGGACCATTAACCACAGACTCCTTGTGCTTGAAGCTCATTTCCCCCTCTCTAAGGTCAATGAATTCTTCTGATGCCAGGCATGCACACATGTGGACACAACAGACTGATGACTTTGTGGAGAGCACCGGGCCTCAGGGTTGATGAGGAGGAAAGCTGAACAACCCTCAGAAAGCCCTGGCACAGCACAGGCTGCTGAAGAGAGCACTCCAAGATGTTTTACTCAAAGCCAGATGGTAAACATGAGTCGGAGTGAGAGCTAATGCCATTCAGAGGGAAAGCCAAAGAGCTAATCCGATGGCTGATAGCCTGGCTCAGACTTGTCTGTCTTTGGCTTTCAGCTTCATAGCACAGAGGCCACACATGGGTGGCTGAAAAACAGACTAACACCAGGACCAACCTCATGTGCTCATACCTGTTCATTCTTCTCTCCATACAGAAAACAGCCCAAGGACCACCAAGTTCATCTTCCAATCTGCCGTGCAATATCCCCAACCAGTAGGAAATTTGTCCCCAATCCTCTGTCCCTGCAGGGTGGGCTGCCCTCGATCTTTCTGAGGATATATCCACATACAGTTATCACTGTATCCTGAACTCTAGGTTGGGTGTGACTTACAAAGCTGAGCATGGTAGCATCACTTTGGCTAAGGAGTGAGACCTAGTCTCAAATAAGTTCTTAAAATGATGGGAAGGAAATTCTGAAATATAAATGGTCTCTGGCCACTTCTTACTACAGTTTTTTGTCTGTTTAAAGTATGTGAGTGCTTTGTCTGAAAGTATGTTGTATACACATGTCCCTATTGCCCTCAGAGACCCCTGAAACTGGAGTTAAAGATAGTTATAAGTTATTGTGTAGATCCTGGGATTGGAAGCCAGGTCCTCTGCAAGAACAGTCAGTTCCATTAATCACTGAGCCATCTCCCTAGCCCTTCACTACAGTTCAGTTTGCTTGGGTTTTTTTGTTTGGTTGTTTTGTTTTTGGCAATTCTGAGAATTGAACCACTGAAGCCTCACATATGCATGCTAGTCAAACCACTTAATTTTAAATTTTGAGACATGGTCTCACTAAGTTGCCCAGGCTGGCACAGAACTCACAATCTCAGGCAAGCCTTGAAATGACCCAAAAAAAATCCTAAGCTTGTGCACCAAGCCCAAAGCTTTGCTCATTTACTATTTGACCATGTGGGAATACAGATAATACTAGGCCTAAGTAAAGGCAATCTAAACTATTATGTATTAAATACCTTAACAGGACTCTACTAAGAAGTTAGCAATAGCATTCACAATTGCTGACACTAAGCTAAAAGCTGGAATCCCTAAATTCTAATCCCAGGTAAACTATAGTTTGTAGGCATTTGGACCAAAACATCTCACTGAATTTACCAACTGGGACATACCACCCATCCTTCTACCCTCACAGGGTATGGTGAGGTCAAGTAAGTAATAGTACACGAATGGGATTAATCACTATATTAAGTGTCCTAGAGGCTTGGAGAGATGGCTCAGCAGTTAAGAGCATTTGCTGCTATTGCAGAGGACAAAGTACCATTCCCAGTTTCCACATGGTGACAAACAACACCTGCCGTCCCATTTGCAGGGGATCTGACATCCTCTCCTGGCCTCAGTAGGCAGCTGCATGCACCTAGTGTGTACACATACATGCAGGTCAACACTCAAAACACAAAATAAATAAATCTCTTAAGTCCTAGAGATTTTATGGAGAATATGTTCATAATTTCAATGATGAGCAGGAATATCTGGTAACTTCCTTATCTAAAGCCAAATATCCATTTGTGTCAGGATGGCCAATTGTGTGGGGTATGGCAGTGTATGATAAAAACAAAATGAGGGCTAGGGATTTGGTTCAGTTGGTAGAGTGGCTGCCTAGCATGTATGCACAGGAAACCCCAGGTTTGCGCCCTAGCACCATATAAACTGGTAGTAAGACACAGCTGCACTCCCAGCATCCTGAATGTGGAAGCAGGACTATTGAAAGTTCAAGGTCATCCTACTACACTGCAAGTTTTGAGACCAGCGTGGGCTACCTGAGACCCTATCTCATATCCAAAAATGAGCAAAAACCAAACAAGTCCCCACTCCCAATTATGAGTCCCCAGAGTGGCCTTCTTTCCCATCCTGCATGATCACAGAGGACAAAGCTCTCACACATTACAAGGTTACTCCTGGTGATGCTGGCTGTCTTCCACCTGACTTCATGAATAGAAACCATCAACAAATATAGCCCCGAGAGTCAAGGTCTAATGGATTACATAAGCTAGGTAGTTCCTGGCCTGGTGCCTTCCATTGTTTACAAAATATACCAGTTACAGGAAGCATATTTCAAAAATTTACCAAGTTCTTAGGTTAAGTGGTCACTCTCTAAACTCTGTGTACACTAGAAGCATAATGCTAATAGGCCCAGTTCTACAGGCTTCAGTTTTCTCTTCAGACCAAGCTGGCCTTGAACTCAGAGATCCACCTGGCTCTGCCTCCCGAGTGCTGGAATTAAAGATGTTTGCCACCACCAAGCCCAGATACAAATTCATCTTAAGGAGAAATGATTAAACACCTAGCAATAAACACAAATGGTTGCTGTTGAATCAAACCAGGTAATGCTTGCTGAGTTAAGTAAATATCGCTAGGGAGTTGTGCATAAATTGAGATTTAAGATGTAAAGATTCCCTTCAGTCTTGGTATAGTGGCTCATGCCTTTAGTTACAGAACTTGGAATGCCGAGACAACAGGACAGCCATCAGGACAGCCTAGTCTTCACTGCAAGTTCCAGGGATATACAGTGCAACACTATCTCCAAAATAAAAACAAAAATTCTCATCAAAGATAAATGACATCAAAGTTGAAGTAATTCTAGGCCAGCTTGGGCCACAGTGAGACATGGTCTAAAACAAGATGGATGAAGAAGCATCATGAGAAAGGGTTAGAAGCAAAAGATAAGGGTCTGGCCACTTCAAAGCCCTGGATCCCTTTAATTAAAAAGGCCCTTGATAATCAAGCTGTTAGATGTGAAGTACTGCTGAAGCTGAAAGTGGGTACATCCCCTTTGCTAGAGTCAGAATTACTTTCATGGCTAAGGTCTCTTGGCTTAGCTCAAAACCTGAGCAACTGGCTGCCAACAACTGACACACAAAACCATTTCCTTTTTCATTAATGAGCCATCAAATCCTGCACAGGGTAGTCTTGCCTTTACTAACACTACACAACCCATTTACTTCCTCTACATTAGCGACTTCAAGTGTACCTTGGAGGGATGCTACACAACAGCAAATGTGGAGCCAGGCCAATTTGAAGCTTGCAAAGACAGAAAAAAAGAAGTACCATCTAGGACAAAGTTTTTTAGAAAAAAAAAAAGACTAGCAGGCATGTGTGAGGAGGGAGTCTGGAAGATGGGACCCATCTTCTGTCAATTTGCTGAGGCAGATGGGCCCTGCTGTGAGAGCTGCCCCCTCCTGGGAAAAAAGCCAGTAGGTTGCCTCCTCTCTCCACTGTTACATATTAAGCCTGCAACTGTTTGCGTTCAATCTTAGATACATTCTGTTCACCAGCTCCAGAGTTCTAAGTGCAGGTGCCCTCAGTTAATCATCCTAGCTCACTCCAGAGTCACTTCCAGCAGTGAAGGATGTTCCAGGCAGCCAGCCAGCGGCAATTTTTTTCTTTAACTCTGCACCATTCTGATCCCTAAAGACTAGTTTAAAATTTTTATTTTTTTGTCTAAAATGCTTTCTTCAAACAAGAAGATAACAAATCTAGGACTTCAGTTTAGAAAAACAGACTTAATAAAAAAAGGAGAAACAAAGCCCTCCAGGCAGACATAAGGTTCAGGTGGAAGTAGAGATGACAACAAACTCAAAACACTTGAAGGGAAGACATTTTCTGAAAGGTGTTGAAGGTTACATTTCCATTCTGGATAAGAAAACCAACATCACATTCATTTTGAAAAAACTATTTATTTTTTTCCATATCATATTCCAAATTTGTGTCTTACAAATAAGAGTTAGTAGGAGTCAGAAAACATCCTAGGGAAGGAAGCCATTTAGATCCTGGGAAAATGCTAATCAAAAAGCCAACATTCACCTACATGTGTCTGCTTCATGGGAAAAGTTCACCACCCAAAATGCAAAGACAGAAACAACTAGCTTTTCTGCCACATGAGAATGGTGACCGTCTTCTGAACTGTCAGCTGACTTGCACACTGACTTTTAAAACAGAAAAGAGGGTCACTCACCAGAATGAATTTAGCTTTAGATCAATCTGGCTTTGACCCCAATCAACTCCAAAAGCCTGGCCAGAAGCCAACTACACACTACAAGGTGTAGCATCGTAGACTGCGGCACTTTCTATGACGAAGACCTGTGAACCCAAATGAAAGCGAAGCATACTCAATCTAGCCCAATGAGGGCTCCATGTCACAGCTCAGTTCCTAAAGGAACACAGGGGCTGGGTTCTGGGATGGGGCCTTCCTGCAGCCTCTGTCCGTTTGTTCTGTCCTACAACTTCTTGTCCTGAAACAACTCAGTTTTGCCCAAAAGGTAGGATTTCCATCATTGTCTAAGTGACACCAAAAGAAAGTCATGAGCAGCCTCTGGCTTTAAAGCCAAAGGGACCCCCCCTCAAAGAGTCACAACCAATGCCTACTACCCTTCCACCCTAGTAAAGATGCCAACAACTAAGACAGTGCTGCTAAGTCAACAGAGGCGAAAGGGGTTACATAATAATGAACTCATACACATTAAACTTTATTTAAAGCCTGGAAAAGGCTAAAAGTACTAATTACACAGGAGGCTGCATAACAAACAGCTATGTCCTGTGGGTAGTAAATGCTGGGACACTGGGCAGAAATGGCTTTACTTGAGGTATGGAGCAGGGAAAAATTTGCCTTGTTGACCTAAGTTGGTGGCAGACTTGCTTTTGTTCCCAAATCTAAAAGACAAATTAGAGAGAATGAATCAGAAGTATTCTACAGAGCCGGTGAGAGGTGCCATGAGGAAAGGCATGCTCTGTTTAAACATGGAGACTTGAATTCCATCCCTAGAGCCCACATAAAGGTAGAAGGGAAGAACCAACTCCACAGAGCTGCCCTCCACATGGGTGCCATGGTACACACATATATCATGCACATGCACACAAATACACATTTTTAAAAAAGTATTCTATAAAAATATTAAATAAGCAATTATAATGTTACTTGATATAAAGAACTAAATACAGGAAACTTCTAGAGAGCTATTTAAAGGTGCTATTGATCACCTAATAGACGAATCACAGTGGAGAGCTTCATTCAGCCTCTACAGGAAGTTTCCTTTAACGTCTAGTTACTTCTAGTTCAATTATTCTTTTCATTTATTTTTTTAGATAAGGCCTTACTATATAGCCCTGGCTGGCCTTGGACTCATGGCAATTCTCCTGTCAGCCTCCTTAATGCTAGGATAGTTGAGACTGCAGGCACATACATCACTGTGTCTAGCTTCAATAAACTATTGCTCCAAAACCTGAAGGCCTGAGTTCACTTGCCAAGAACCACACAGTAGGAGAGCTGACCCTACAGTGTATGTTCTGGCTGAGCACACGCACACACTCACACACTTCTGCATACCTGGGAGTGCTCTTGGAGAGGTTGTACAATCTCTGTGACAGGGAACTTGATAAAGGAGTCTTGGCAAGTTGGAATTCAGGAGTGGTCACAGGCCCCAGGAAGCTCACTTCAAGTAAAATTCAGACATGCTTTGTTAAGCGAGTGACATTTTAAGTGTCAAGATGGATGTTTATGCTGACTACCTTCTGAAGGTTCACAAGCCATTCTGGCCCTCGTTCTGTTAACTCACTCCTGAATCTTCTGAACTATACAGGCAACTACTCAATGAATGGCTGACATTCACTCCCTGGTTCAGACCATTCATTCTCAAGCACCAAACTTTATACATCTAACACCTGAATATTTGGCTTTCACATATATTAGAACAAACAAGACACTTTTCTTTTTTTTTTTTTTTCTTTTTGGTTTTTTGAGACAGGGTTTCTCTGTATTGTTTGGAGCCTATCCTGGAACTCTCTCTGTGGACCAGGCTAGCCTCTAACTCAAGAGATCTGCCTGCCTCAGCCACCAAAGAGCTGGGATTAAAGATGTGCGCCACCAACACCCGGCTACAAGACACTTATCTTAAACTTTCCATGTGTCTATGTGGTGGGTATAAAATGATTCTACTCACATAAAATTGCTAGTAGCAGCATAAATGGCAAACGTCTGGGGCTTGTCAGAGGAGTTGAGAAAGAAGTCTCGTGTAACCCAGAATGGCCCTGAACTCAGTGTGTAGTGGAGGACAGCCTTGAACTCTGTATCCTCTTGCCTTCACTTCCCTAGTGTCAGGAGTACAGGTGCTCCTTACCACACCCAGTCCAGTGTATTCCAAACAGCTGGAGCAAACTCAGGTAGATAGCACATGGTCAAGCCCCTAAAAAAGCAAACACAGTGTAGAACTAACCTTTAATGTCTGGTGTCCGTGGTGTTGAGTTCCCATTGCCACGCTGGATGTCAATGTTCTCTTGTTCCACCATCATGAACTGATTCCAGTACTCCAGGGGCAGAGAAAGCAAGCGCTCCACCACCTAATGGGCATCAAAGTCAAGGCTTACTTCATGTATTCCTTCTTGCTTTGTTTCTGAGACAGTCTCACTCTGCAGTCCAGACTGGCCTAGAACTTAAAATGTAGACCAGGCTGGCCTCAAACTTGTGGCAATCTTCCTGGCACAACCTGCCCATGCAAATACTCAGCATGCTAGGCTTATTTTTTGTCATTATGCCATGTTAGCACATTGCAAAAGCTAGTATTTCATGAATTTCTGTATATGTGCGTGCGTGCGTGCGTGCGTGTGTACACTCACGTGCACGCACTTAGACTACCTACCTTGAGTTGACGCTTGATGTCCTGGAACATTGTCACTGGGTCTGGATTAGGCACTGTATGGGCAACTATTGTAGGGCCAAAGATTTTAGCTAGATTGGCAATATCCATCTTAGTGTTCGGACTCTGAGCCACTCTAAACAAAAGAGTATTATTAAGTTAAAAAAATATTATTCCCTTAAATATAAACCAAAATATAAATCTGTAAGAGAACATTCACAGCCACACTTCCCAATGCCCACATTATCTTCTCCTTGGGAAACCCCCTAACTCGCAAGACAACCCTGCTGTGCTGACCTTTGCAAGTGGATCATGAGGAAGGCTAATGTGTCCCTGTTGGCCTGGGGTAGCTCACTGACAGCCTGGTACATGGCGGCTGTGCTGTTGTCTTCATCTGTTATCTCTGTAATGAGAAGAAAGCACTAAGAAACCCAGACTCTTCCCCTTGACAGAAGCTTCCAAGTTATCGACCACAAAGGCTCATCTGTATACGGATGGAGCTTCTGAAACTTCTGATGAGGTTCATGACAGTCTCAGACTCTAGTCTCATTAACTAGCAGGACACTGGCCAACAGTTCAATATGAGAAGTCAGACCTTCCTAAAAATCTGTTAGAGAAAGCAGCTGGCAACCCATGTGCTGGGAAGACATACAACCATAGTGCGAACCATCAACAAGGAGGAACTCATTCACTCAACATTTAAGGGCTTACTATATACCTGGTGCTATTTCAAATGTGAGGCTAAAACAAGCTAAAAAGGGTCATTGTCTCATGGAATAAACACTATGGGAAGAGCTGGTCAAAAAACAAACAACAAGCCATGTGTCAGGCAGTGTGATACATGAGATAAAGAAAACGAGGCAAGCTGGATACTTTTTTGTTTGTTTGTTTGTTTTTTGCCAGAGAGGGTTTCTCTGTATTACTTTGGAGTCTGCCCTGGAACTCACTCTGTAGACCAGGCTGGCCTCAAACTCACAGAGATCTGCCTGCCTCTGCCTCCCGAGTGCTGGGATTAATGGCGTGCACCACCAACACCTAGCAGCAAGCAGGATACTAGAAAGCAATGGAAGCTGCCACCTCTCAGGACCTCTGGAAGAGCAGTCAGTGCTCTTAACCTCCAAGACATCTCGCCAGCCCAGGGCAGCTTTTGTTTAGTCTTTGAAACTGGTTCTCAGGTAGCCTAGTCTAGTCTCAAGCTCACCATGCAGCCAAAGCTGGTATCAATATCGCCTCACCTCCCACATGCTGGGATTACTATGTCAGCAAACCTGGTTTAGGAAAAGTGTTTCTGAGGACAAAATATATGAAGAGAAGCTGGGGGTGGTGGGAGTAAAGCAAACTACAAACAGATCTAGGGAGAAAAAGTTGGTGCTAAGACTAACAAGTAGGAAGGACTTGAGGTGATTATATGCTAAGAAATCCAAGACTTAGGGCCAGAGAGATGGCTCAGTGGCTGAGCACTGGCTGCTCTTGCAGAGGACCAGGGTTCAATTCCCAAGTCCCACACAGTGACTTACAATTGTTTTGCCACTCCAGTTCCAGGGGATCCGACACCCTCTTCAGGCCTATGTATGCACTATGTGCATGTGGTACAGACATATATGCAGGCAAAAACACACACACACACACACACACACACACACACACACACACACACACACAACAAAATAAAAAGAAACTGACTCCAGGATTCAAAAAGAGGAAGGAAGGTACAAAGCAAAATGGCGTTGGAGGCATAACCAAGCGCCAAGTCACACAGGGTCTTTTCAACCATGTTAGGGATGAATTCAGTCTAAAACTGATGGGAAAGCCGGGCGGTGGTGACACACGCCTGTAATCCCAGCACTCGGGAGGCCAGCCTGATCTACAGAGTGCATTCCAGGACAGACAGGGCTACACAGAGAAACACTGTCTCAAAAACACTATGATAACATAAACTAAAAATAATGGATAGATGACAAAAAGGACATCATGAATTTGGAGTGTAAAAGGACTACTCCAACTCCTGCATAGAGATTACCATGTGAAAGGGACATGCCAGCTCTACAATTAGTAGACAGGGACAGTTAATACCATGACTTGTGATAAATATCAAATTTAAGGTGTATTTACAAGTCTACTGACAAGATTTGTGGTGGAAAAGAAAGGAATCAAAGATGGTTCTGATCTCAAAAGGACAACATAAGACTTGACCAAAAAGCAAACAGCAACAACAAACCCTATAAAATCCTATTCATTTTACGTACATTTTTTTTATTATGAAACATTTTTTTTTTAATGTCTGAGCTACATTGCATGTAGTACCCAAAGAGGCCAGAAGAGGACATCAGATTTCCTGGACTGGAGTTTCAGGTGGCACCACCCAACCATCATGCAGACGCTGGGAATCAAACCCAGGTTCTCTAGAAGAGCAGCCAGTGCTCAGCCACTTAGCCATCTCTTAGACCCTCTATATAGCTAAAGAAGAAAAAGGCAGGATGACGTATATAGTAGTTATTCACCCACCAATTATATGAGTACCTACTGCCCAGGCACTGTACTGGGCAGCAGGGATAGTAAAATGTATGAGCAAAATTCAGTCCTGGAATCACAGTCAAGCACCAAGCTCTGCCCTTACCTGCGGCCTCCATAAAGGCTTTGCTTAGCCAAAAGGTCAGAAGGGGTTCTTTGAGGTTCCGAAGAAAGTCTTTCAGGAGGCTACAGATGGCATGGATGTCATCCACTCTGCTGAGGAGGGGTACAGTTTTCACTTTGAGGAATCTCTCTTTCAGCTCTTTTACTGTTCGGTCACAGCCTGAGATCCTGTATAAGCCTGCCTATTATAAAGACAACACTTAGTCAGGAACTCCCAAATTACTAACACAAACAACAAGCTCACCCTGTGTGGAGTCCACTCTCACCTCAGTCAGGCCTCGCTGCTCTATCTCATTCACACAGCTGACAACAATAGCAGGAATCATTGGAGAAGTCTGGGACACAAAATCTGCCAACATTCCCTGGAAAAAAGGGTCTTTATTTCTTACATCACTGAGACCAAGAGAGAGAGCTGCCGTTAAACACAAAGATATTATATCAGGTTTTGAATTTATATTCTCAAAGTACACATTAAAACAGTCTTGGGGGCTGTCTCAGTGAAGGTTTCTATTATTGCTGTGAAGAGACACCATGACCACAGCAACTCTTATAAAGGAAACCATTTAACTGATGTGGTAGCTTACAGCTTCAGAGGTTCAGTCCATTAACATCATGGCAGGGAGCTTGGTGGCGTGCAAGCAGACATGGTGCTGGCTACATCTTGATATATAGACAGCAGGAAGTGGTCTGTATCACTGGGTGTGGCTTGAGCGTATATGAGACCTCAAAGCCTGCCTCCACAGTAACATACTTCCTCCAACAAGGCCATACCTCCTAATAGTGCCACTCACTTTAAGGGTCATTTTCTTTCAAACCACCACAGGGGCTGAGAGATAGCTTAGCAGGTAAGAACATGAAACATCTTTCAGAGGGCCTGAGTTCACTTCCCAGTACCCCCAAACCAAGTGGCACACAACAGGGGAATCTGACATCTCTGGCCTCCAGAGGTACCTGAACTCATGTATACATACCCCAACCCATACACAGTTTAAATAATAATAATAAAATTTTTTAAAAGTCTTGTAGGGATGGAGTATGGCCCAGTTAGTAGAATGCATACCTAGCGCATGTGAGGCCTTGGTTTTGGTCCCTACCAATTCATACACTATACATGATGGTTCATGTCGGTTATCCCAGCACTCTGGAGATAGGAGCAGGACTAGAGTTTCAAGGTTATCTTAAACTACATAGTAAGTTTGAGGCTATCCTTGGCTGCAAGAGATCCTATCCTGTCTCAAAACAAAAACAAGAGTCTTGATCACTTTTCTTACCTTCACGATGCTACTGATTTATACAAACAACACTTTTTCATGAGCAAGTAATGATGCCACCAACTTTTTTTTTTTTTTTTTTTTTTTGAGACAGGGCTTCTCTGTATTGCTTTGGAGCCTGGCCTGGAACTTGCTCTGTAGACCAGGCTGGCCTTCAATTCACAGAGATCCCCTTACCTCTGCCTCCCAGTACTGGGATCAAAGGCGTGAGCCACCAACACTCAGCTGATGCCACCAACTGTTAAGTACTTCCTTTTCTTTTACTCAAAGACAAGAGAAAGTAAGCAATGAAGAGATTTCAGCTATGGGCTGGGTGTGATGGCACAGACTGTAATCCAGGAAAGGCAGGTGGATCTCTGAGTTCCAGGACAGTTTGGTCTATAGAGAGTTCCAGGACAATCAGGTTTACACAGAGAAACCCTGTCTAGAAAAATCAAAAGTACACTGATGTAAATTTCTTCAAATACCTTTTAGATTTATGCTATGTGCACGAATATTTGGCCTGGGTGTATGTATGAGCGCCATGTGCATGCAGTGCCCTCAGAAGCCAGAAGAGGGAATTAGATTCCCCTGGAACTAGAATTACAGACAATTCTGAGCTGCCATGTGAGTGCCAAGAATCCAATCTGAGTCCTCTGGAAGAGCAGCCTATGCTCTTAACTGATGAGTCATTTCTGTAGTCCCCTGGTTAAGAACAAAATTTACTCAAGAAGAAGAACAGCAGCAGCAGCAGCAGCAGCAGCAGCAGCATCTTGGGTTTTGACTTATGCATTCATAATAAAGTGGCAGAACCATGTTTAGTCACAGAAACCTGCATCTGTTAGCAACTGAGCAAGGGAGGTAAACTTGTATTAATTAGATGAACCATTAAAGTATCCCTTTTATTTTCAGCTAAAACTTGACAGTCCAAACTGAGCATGTCCAGAGGCATTTCCATCATTTTAATGCCAAAAAGAAAATAATTTTATTGTTTTTAATTCTGTGTATGTATGTGTGTATTATGTGTACACACACAAAAGCCAAAGGTATCAGGCCTCTGAAACTGGGGTACAGACAGTTGTGAGCCACCAAACATGGGTCCTCTGCAAGAGCAGCAAATGCTCTTCTTTGTTGTTATTGGGGTTTTTTGAGACAGGGTTTCTCTGTAGATTTGGAGCCTGTCCTGGAACTTACCAGGCTGGCCTCAAACTCACAGAGATCCACTTGCCCCTGCCTCCCGAGTACTGGGATTAAAGATATGCATCAACACCGCCTCACCAGCAGCAAATGCTCTTACCCATACTTAAATCTTTTCCATAAGTGCATCATGACCTTGAATTACAGACACCCCCAAAAAAATGATCTTCTATTTTTTTCTCCTTAAACAGAGTATGGTCAGGAATGTACTCCTTAACTCAGTCAGGGTGCTTTTGGAATGAGCTGATGCCAAGGTGAACATGTTTAGACTCCCTAAATAAAATTTCCATTTTCCTTTGTTCAGGGAAAACTTGATCCCAGTATTCACCGTGTCTACTACAGGTAACAAATCTTTTCCCATTCATATCTTGGCTGGACCTACTTTAGTTTTGCACTCAACAAAATGCAAACCTATTCCATCCATTACATGTCAACATCTAAAGCCAGATATAGAGGGATCAGTAGTTACTTTGTGATGATGGAATTCAACTATAGTCTAAAAGCTATTTATGAGAATTATATGCAGGGAAAAAAAATCAGTCTGGGAAACTTCTAAAGATGAGAAGATAAAATGGGCTTACATTTGGAGACTGTACCGACAAGACTTCCAAAGTTAACACAGACAACACACAAACTGTACCTTAGCAGGGAACATGTTTGACACCAAGCCAGTCTCAAATATTCTTTCTAGTGCTAAGAAATTTCATAGTGGGTGTGGAGATGGCTGAAGTTGACAGTTCTCTTGCAGAGGACCTGAGTTCAATTCCTAACACCCATGTCACATGGCTCACAACTGCCTGTAACTCCAGCTGGAGAGTACTTGAGGACACATACACACATATAACAATAAAATAGATCTTTAAAAGTAATTTCACAGTGCATATGATCTTACATACTATAACATGTTTTACAGTTTAAATCATATAAACCACACATGTGCTGCTTATCACCTATGCTAACAATAGGTGTCCTAATGATAAAACTCTGCACCTGACACTTTGACCAAAACTATGATTTGGGGACTGGAGAGATGGCTCAGCTTAAGAGCACTGGCTTTTCTTCCAGAGAACCCAAGTCAATTCTCAGCACCCAGGTAGCAGTTCACAACTGTCTGTAACTCCAGTTATAGGGGCTCCAACATCCTCACACAATGCATACAAAAAATAAAATAAAATAAAATAAAAATAAAAACAAAGCAAAACAAAACTGTAGTTTGTCACTGTCAGTCAACTGACACAGAACAAAGATCTTTCAGTTTGTGGACTGGACCTAAATAAACTGATAAAAAAAATAAAGTAAGCTGGGCATGGTAGCACATGCCTTTGATCCCAGCACTCTGGAGGCAGAGATAGATAGATCTCTGAGTTCAAGACTAACCTGGTCTACGGAGTAGTTCCAGGACAGCCAAGGCTACACAGAGAAACCCTATCTCAAAAACCCAAAAGATAAAGAAAATAAAAACACAATTGGTAAGTACTAAGGATGAGATTGGAGAATTGACAAAATAAGAATGGCTGTGAGTGTTGGGCATTAGTGGCTCACGTCTTTAATCCCAGCACTCAGGAGACACAGGTAGATGGATCTCTGAGTTCAAGGCACTAGTGGCTCACGTCTTTAATCCCAGCACTCAGGAGGCACAGGTAGATGGATCTCTGTGAGTTCAAGGCCAGCCTGGCTACAGAGCAAGTTCCAGGACAACCTCCAAAGCAATACAGAGAAACCCTGTCTTGAAAAACCAAAAAAAAAAAAAAAAAAAAAAAAAAAAAAAGGTGAGTTTACAATTGTCGAGTTGTGAGTTTACAATTGTCGAGTTAAGTGGTAAGAACCAGGGGTTATCTATAAGAATGTCTATTTGTGGGGCTGGAGAGATGGCTCAGCGGTTAAAAGCACTGACTGTTCTTCCAGAGGTCCTGAATTCAATTCCCGGCAACCACATGGTGGCTCACAACCACCTTGAATGAGATCTGGTGCCCTCTGCTGGCATGCGGGCAGAAGACTGTATACACAATAAATACATAAATAAAGTCTTTAAAAAAATTAAAAATTAAAAAAAAAGAAAAAAAGAATGTCTATTTGTGCGTGTGTGAAATCTTCCTAAGGGAGGAAGGGGAGGAGGGAGGAGGAAGAGAGGGAAGAGAGAGGAAGGAAAAGGGAGAAAGAAGGGAAGAGGAAGGAGGAGGGGGAGGAAGAGAAGAGAGGAGGGCAGGGAGGAGAGAGGAAATAGGAGGGCAGGGAGAAAGAGGGAGAAGAAAAGAGAAGGAGGGAGGGAAGGAGGGGGAAAAATGAAGGAGGAAGAGGAAGGAGGGAGGAGGAGGGAAGAGGGACTTTATGTAGAAAGGTTATTAAACAGAGAAACCCAAACAAGATTCTACCACAAGTCAACATTTTACCATTTCTATTCATTTTTCATGAAGAGAAATGTTATTTAATATCAATAATTTTAAAATAAAAACTGACTATGCCTTTTAAAGACTAAAGAAGAAACAATATGGCTGGCTCCCATGAGTCTTACCTCTCCAATCTTAACTGGAGTTCCCACCAGGGGAGAAATGCAGGGAAGGGGACATCGATCCCGACATTCTGGATGAGAGACCAAACGGCAGTCTCGACATTTGAGAGACAGCTTGCCAAATTTGATGCGCTTTCCACAGGGAACACAAGATTCAGGCTTTATAACCTAAAGATAAAACAGGGCAGAAGCAATAGAATGATATGAATTAACAAAGTGATTGTCAATCACATGCATTAAGTACACAGTATGTATAAAACAACTTTTTAGGTAATTGCACATTTTAATGTAATTACCACAAAAATTCTGAAAAATAGGTCTTGTTTGCTTCATTTTAAGAATAGCAGCAGTCGGGGCTGGAGAGATGGCTCAGAGGTTAAGAGTACTGACTGCTCTTCCAGAGGTCCTGAGTTCAATTCCCAGCAACCACCTGGTGGCTCACAGCCATCCATTGAGATCTGGTGCCCTCTTCTGGTGTGCAGATATACATGGAAGCAGAATATTGTATACATAATAAATAAATAAAATCTTTAAAAAAAAAAAAAAAAGAATAGCAGCAGTCTACTGGGCATAGTGGCTCATGCCTTTAATTCTGGTACCTGGGAGACAAAGGCAGGAGGATCTCTTCGAGTTCAAGGCCAGCCTAGTCTACAGAACTAGTTCCAAGACAGCTAGGGCTGCAGAGAAAAACTCAGTCTCGAAAACAAACAGTTGGGCAGTGGTGGCACACACCTTTAATCCCAGCACTAGGGAGGCACAGGCAGGCGGATCTCTGTGAGTTTGAAACCAGCCTGGTCTACAAGAGCTAGTTCCAGGACAGCCTCCAAAGCCACAGAGAAACTCTGTCTTGAAAAACCAAAAAGAAAGAAAACAAATAAGCTCAATAAAAAGAAACAATTCCCTCTGCTCCCTCCAAATACAAAGATAAATAAATAGTGGTGGTGAGGCCCTGTACATCCAGCATTTGAGGTTAAGGCAGGAGGCACAACAGAGCTAGAGGCCAACCTGGGCTACAAAGAATAAGCCTGTTTCCAAAAACAAAATTGGCTCAAAAGAAATGCAGCCATCCCAGATTTACCGTCTTTGAGACAAAGTCATGTAGGCGCATGCCTCCATTATTGTGAGGTGTGCCTGAATTGTCTGTCTCAGTTCTTGGCTCCAGTGGCCTGCTGTTCAGTGCGGAGTCACTGTTCACAGGTTGTAAAGGACCTAGAAAACAATCAAATTTAAACTTTTGTCCTAAATAAAAATCTTCATCCTTCTGGATTTTAATGCTATTTTTAATTTTCTTAGTTTTCCCTTTTAGTTTCGCTTTTAATATAACTAGTAGTAGTGAACACACACAGTTTCCAGGAAAAGCCCCAATTCTCCACTAGTAGCTACCCAGAAGTAAAGCACAAACATGCCAGAGTAGCAGTAAGCAGGTAGTAAGAACTTCCCCACTATGGCTCATCTGTCTCAAGAGGCTTCAAACCTACTCTCAATTTCAACCAGTATTCTTATTTATTCATATTTGGTTTTGGTAGCCAAGGCTGGCTTCAAACATACTTGATCTTCCTATCTTAGAACCTGGGTGGATCCTTTCAGACATGAGACACCACACCTGGCTTTTCTTTCTTCCTTTCTTTCCTTTTTAATTTTTTTGAGCTTTAATGTAGTGTCCAAGGAGGCCAGAAAGGGATGTCAGATTCCCTGTCTGGAGTTACAGATGGTTGTCAGCCACCATTTGGGTGCTAGGAACCAAGCCTGAATCCTCTCCAAGAGCAGCAAGTACTAAGCCATGTCACCAGCCCCTCTTTCTGTTTTTTTTTTTTTTTTTTGGGGGGGGTCTCACCATGTATCCACTGGTTGACCTTGAACTCGCTATGAAGTCTAGGCTGCCCTCCAATTCCAATCTATCTGTCTATCTCTGCTTCCAAGAGATCAAATTATAGCACCTGCCTCCACATGCCAGCTCTCTAGAGACAATGATGAAATTTAGCCATAAATCCACTAGACCTGATTTCCCCCGACTCCTGGTCCAAGCTGGCAATGTCTCAATCGTAGATACAGCTTCAATGGGTCCGCCATCAGTCGGAACAGTCACTGTAGTTTTTGCAACTATTGATTCATTTGCCTGAAACAGAAGCCATAATGAAAGAAAGATAAACAGACTGTTTCTCTACAGGTATTTTCCAGTGCCTAAAAAAATCCCCAAATTCTGTGTTAACACTTATATTCCAATACTAAACCCTTAAGTCAAAAATCTCATACACTGCAGGGGGAATATATACAGCAAAATACAATCAAACCTATAGCTGCCAATTTTTTTTTTTTCTTGTTTGCTTTAGGATAGGATGTCTCTATATAGCCCTGGCTGTCCTGGAATGTTGTTAGTCCAGGCTAGCCCCAGATTCAGAGATACTCACCTGTCTATGACTCCAGAGTGCTAAGATTAAAGGTCTACACCACTGACAGTTCTTAATCAAAGCCCACGTGTATGGACAACAAAGGCTCGTTGTCCACACTCAAACGTCTCTCAAAATAATACTGTGGTAACAATGACCGTCACTTTACTGTGCAGAGCCACTAACCCCTAGTGCATTTAAGACCCCAGTTCTCTGTCACTGACTCCTCTCACCTGGTCTACTGTAGAGCCAATGGAGCAGGTTTTCTTTACAGGACCAGGAGGGCCATCGATGAACTGTCTGCTGTTGGAGCGCTAGAGAGGGAGTAAAGAACAAAATTTGTAGTGTCAAGTAGAACCGAAGCCCAGAAAACACACAATCCTATCAACAACTACATGCAAGTCCTAAGAACCAGAGCTACAATAAATAATAATCTGTTCTTTCTCATGGCCTGTTTGTTAAACAAACACAAAAATGCTTTCAGTGCTATAGAAAAAAAGAGACAAGCTTTGAAGACAGCATCAGAAAAGAAGAACTATAATCCTATCTAAGGACATGAAGTCTTTGGAAACACATCAAATACCCTAAGCACATCAGCCTAGATAGATCTCCATATCCCATTATACACACACTGCATCTGAAGCTTGTATTAGAGCACAAAAGTCCTGCATAAAAATTCATATGACAACTCAAAACAAACTCAAATATATTCTTTCCTACTATATGGAGAGATAGCCCAGACCCATGAAATAGAGCAGACTCTTGCCCTGAGTCACTACATTGAGCAATCTCACTATAGCCCCTCCAGGACCTGTGAGATAACATAATGGGTAAAGGTGCTCACTGTGCAAGCCTGATGATCTGAATTCAATTCCCAGAACCTACAGTGGCTGGGAAAGAACCAATTCTTATGCACTGAGGTATGCATGTGCCTGTACTCACTCACACACACATACATAATAATAGTAATAAATAGAATTTTTAAATTAAAGAAGTATTGCCCAAGTAGTATTAATCTATTTGTGTTTTGTGCGTGTTTGCTTTGAAACAGGGTTTCTCTATGTAGCCCTAGCTGTCCTGAAACCCTCTCTGTAGACCAGGCTGGGCTCCAATTCAGAGATCCATCTACTTCTGCCACCCAAGTGCTGAGATTAAAAGTGTGTGTCTCCACAGCTGACCCACATTTTTGTGTTTTTTAAGTGTCTAGAGATGTGTCAGAAATATAGTTTTGTATCCAAATTTCCCAAAAAGAAAAAAAATATTACTCTGGTGGTGGCGGTGCACGCCTTTAATCTCAGCACTCAGGAAGCCCAGGCAGGTGGATCTCTGTGAGTTCAAGACCAGCCTGGTCTACAAGAGCTAGTTCCAGGAAAGCCTCCAAAGCCACAGAGAAACTCTGTCTCGAAGAAAAAATATTACTAATGGGTTTTTGTTTTGTTTTTTTAATATTTACTTTTATATTGTATGTATGAGTAGCCTGCATATATACGTGAACACCACGTGTATGTCTGATGCTCAAGGAGGCTATAAAAAGGCACGGGATCCCCTGGAACTACAGTGACATACATTTCAGTCACCACCTGGAACAACATCCAGGTCCTCTACAAAGCAGCAAGTACTCTTAACTGCAAGCTACCTCTTCAGCCCTGCTTTTTTGTTTGTTTGTTTGTTTGTTTGTTTTACATAGGATATCACAATGTAGTTCAACTTGGTCTCAAACTTGATAAGTAGCCCAGGCTAGCCTCAAACTCATGATCTTCCTGACTCAACCTCTTTGTGTTAGGATCACAACTAAGGGACACGATGCCAGGAAAGAAAAAAATTTTTTTTAATTTTTGGAGACAAGGGCTCTCCTAGAACTTACTCTGTAGACCAGACTGGTCTTGAACTTAAGAGATACGCCTGCCTCTGCCTCCCAAGTGCAGGGATTAAAGACATGTGCTACCAAGCCTGGTGAAACTTTTGTTTTATAAACTGTAAAACATCTGAGTCTAATGTCATAAATTCATAATCCCAACCACTTAGAAAGCTGAGGTAGAAGGGTCACAAATTTAAGGCTTTCCTACACAGTAAGTTAAGGACATCTTGGGAACTTAGTGAATGTGTTAAAAGGGTGACAAGTGACAACTGACTAGTGAGAGCATTTGCCTAGTGTGCATGGGACCATGGGTTCAAGCCCCACTCGGGAGGGGCAAGAAGAACATATACATACCCTCTTTTCTCGTTTCTTCATTTTGAAATTCTTCACCAAAGAAGAATCCCAGTCCTGTTGGCAATTAGAGCATATTAATCTCTTTCTTTGGTTAGGTCACTCAAAAATCCTGTGCAAATAAATTTACTGCACACAAGTCAGACTACCTAACTTAAAACCCCAGGAGAAGGACATTAAGATAGCCTTTGGAGTTTGCTCAAAGCTCCAGTTAGCAGGCTCCCTTCAAATATTGAAGCAACAGTAACAGAATCAGGAACCAATGCCACAGAGACAGGAAAAGGTTAGAGACTCAACCTCTGTCGTGATTATTTCAGGTGCCTGGTCCTTTATTCCTGATTATTTTTCTAATTAGTTTTAGAACTTAGAGAATATAAGACACTGTACTGACCATGTTAGATGTGACTCTTGCCCTGTGATTGCTACTGTCTAATTGGATACTCCATCCAACAGTCCCATTTAAGAAGTTAGTTTACCTTTTTTAACCTTCAATATCTCTTTCTTGATCCTAAAAGGCTGTTTACCTTTGAATTCTATACTTTTTACTACAGACTACTTTCACTTCCATTATTGTAACCAGTGGCATTCACTTTAGTATTTACCTGCGCTTCCCTTTCTCCTGGTTACCCCTAAAAACACAGTACCCAGAAACAGCACATTCAACAAACAGTAGTCAAATAATCTAGCTACTGGTTGATCAGCTCCAATTATAACAGCTATCACAGTAGAGGTTTTCCTCAGAACTCACCAGATATGTTTGATTATATACCCCAGACCTACTCTATATAATTCTTTATTTCAAAAGGTGGCTTCCCAATATTTGTATGCTTTAAATGGACACTGACTATGAGCAAAAACACTCCTAGGAATGTAGTATGTACTACTTGCTTTGCCATCAAAAACCAAACACTAACGACTTCCTGTGCTTTGGTTTGTTTGCTGGGTTTCAGCCTCCCACAGAAATGATAAACTGCCAGTAGTCTACCAGTCTCCTGAACATTAAAGACTAAAATATCAGTAGGAATATGAAACATTTATACAGAAATTTCACCAGTTCTGCTATCAACAAAAGCAAGGTAATAAGTTTAGACATAGCAACCATTGCTTAATCAAAGAATAATATGCTGCCCAACAATTTAAAGTCCATCCTTCTGGCTCAAGTCCAAGGACTTCAGTTTCCTTTTTGTTTGTTTGTTTGTTTGTTTTTGTTTTTTGAGACAGGGTTTTTCTGTGTAGCTTTGTAGATCAGGCTGGCCTCGAACTCACCAAAATCCACCCACCTCTGCCTCCTGAGTGCTAGGATTAAAGGCGTGAGCCACCACTGCCCAGCTCAGTTTCCTTCTAATAGATATGAAGGATGGCTAAGCTTCCCTCAAGAACCAAACTAATTCGGAAATAAGTATAAAATCTATTGACTTTAGCAGCAGCAAATAAACCTTACCTGGGTCTACATAGCAAGCTCCAAGACAGTTACAACTACATAGTGAGATCCTATCTCAAAAATTAAAACTAAAACACTTTGCCTGATCAATCTTACTAATTTTCACCCCTTGTTAGGGCTTTAACAAGTTAGAACACAATTACTACAGCTACCTCCCAGAGACCCTTCAGAAAAACTCAGCTTTACAGCAAACTCTGAGTTGTACATTCTGACTTCCAGAAAATAAATATTTAAGTCAGTGCCTTACACTTGTGTGGGTTTACATTTTAAGTTGCTAGCTCAGAACATGTAACAAATCAACAATGAAAGCATCAGAAAGGATGGCCAAGGACAGGAGCAGGGGTGCTCCTATAGGGCAGGTGAACAAAAGTAGATAACTCCAGAGAGCAAATGTTTATTACCAGTGATTCATCAGTCTTGTCAAAGCTGATATCTGATAAAATGGAACCAGATTCATCAATGGTTGACAGTCTGGATTAAAAACAATAACACAGTATTAGACACAGGACACCATAAAACATAAGAGCCATCGGTAACCCACAAAGTCCCACTGGTCACATACAAGCACAAGCTGAAGCCCTAGCTGCAGTGAGCTGATCTCCTCTGTTTTCAGGGAGCACTGTGAGTGCAGGACAGCCCAGTGGCTTCAGTAGCAAGTGAGCATTACAGCCACGGCTATGTGGGCATTTCTTGCTGAGTGTGTACTACAAGGAATCAGACTGAGGTTCAATTCAATTCAGTTCAATATGCTTCCTACAAGTGCATATTTACCCAGCACTGGGCTATTGGTTTGATATTTTTGTCTGAGCCAAAGCATCTAGCCCATGCAGGCCATGAACTTCCTATGTAACTGGAAATGATCTTCAACTTCTGACTCTCCTGCCCCGACTTCCCAAACATGGGATTACAGATATGTACCCCTATGCCCACTTTACAAAGCACTGGAAACTGAACCATACTAGACAAGTACACTCCTATCTGAGCTACATGCCCAGCCCCCAGCATTGACTTTAAGACATTAAGCCTAAACTGACTATAATGGTCCATCAGGTAATCGTAGCACTTGAGAGGCACAAGCCCAGGAATTCAAGGCCAGCCTGGGATAAGACCCTGCCTCAAAAAATAGGAAGGTTTGGGGGCGGGTGGGGGGAGGTGATGAGAGATGGTTCAGTGATTAAGAGCTCACACTACCTACATCAGGCAGTTGATAGTTTTTATAGCTCTCATTCCAGGGAATCACTATCCTCTTCTGGTGTTCATGGGAACCCCTGCACACATGGCTTATCCTCTCACACACATGCTCATAATTTTTTTAATCATTAAAAAAAAAGCAAGTTCATATATCTTCTTGGTTATAAAAATCCCACATGAGCTGGGCATAGTGGCATCAGAGCTTTCACCCCAGCATTCAGGAGGCAGAGAAAAATAGATCTCTATGAATTCAAGGGCAGCCTGACGTACGTAAACAATAAATTCAGGCCACCCAGGGCTACACCCTAAGACCCCATCTCACCAAACCAAACAATATTCCCCACAGACCAATCAACCAACAAAACAAATAACCCTTAAGAGTGTAAGCCTTTTCCTACTTATTGCACTGGGAGTATTACATTCAAAGCCTGGCTGAGACTACTTTAGCGACACTATGGAACCAAAAAGATTGTCTGGTCTTACTCCCAGCAGCTGCAGAGCTCTCTGGAGAATAAACACTGCGAGTACTGCTGAACTGCGACTTTCACCTCTGGTTTCTTCACAATGTACAGGATTAGTTATTGATGTGTAATTTAACACCAACATCAAAATTGCACCCATGGTGAAACAACATCCTAAGGAAAGCTTAAAAAATAATGAAAGCAATTGGGGGCGGGCTCTGTGCCGCTCCCTCCCCCACCCCACCCCTAAGGCTCTTCTGCTTTGTTCAGCACACATAAGAGGTCAGATAATGGGACTTCTGACAGCTGTGCTGCTTGTGATCAGATGACAACAGATGCGGTTCCCACCTATTGTTCCCAGGGTTGCCACTGGATGCCTGTCCTCGGTTGAGAAAAGCTAGAGCTGATTTTTGTTCCTCGCTTAGCTGAATGCTGCCAGATGTGTCACACATGAGTATATCTCGAATCAGCTGAATCTGTTGTTCCTACAGACCAAAGCAGAGTAAAGCATCATAACTAGCCAGGGAAGAAAGCTTCACCTCACATTTATGGGATAGACACAAGACATTAAAACACAACATTATGCAAATGGGCCTTCAGGAAGGCATTACAACAACAGAATATTAATTCACATCAAGCCCAGGCTGTGGCTGTTTTCTGATGAATAAAATCAACTCCATATAGAATAGGGGGGCTCTTCTATGATATTTTTAGATCAAACTGCTAATCCAAGAGGAGAGTAATATAGAATGAGAGTTCCAAAATAGATTTCACATAGCAAAAATATTTCACGCGTGTTGTTTTTAATCAGAGCAATTATTAGCTTCTTTTATGGACCAAAGCAGTCACATGTTTTTCTAAATGATAGAACAAAATACATTTAAAATAGATACAAAGCTGCAATGCAGACAATTTGTGCTTACTAAGGCATCAAACACTGAGTTAAGATGGATTTGTCCCCTCGGGTAAAGCTCTCCTTTGCACTAAGACCCTCCTGTCACATCAAAATAACAACATCACCGTATGCCAGTCACACTGTTCAAATCACTAAATACATCTAGCCCTTTACCCTGAGTTAGAAAGCACTGATGAGGTATTAGAGCTGCCTTGCCTGTATCGATGACAGCGGGCCAGTGTAATCAACTCATAAAAGGAGAACAACATTCTTGGCATTTATACTAAACAACATGGGCTGAGCACAGCAGCATATACCTCTAAACCCAGTGTTCAGGGAGCAGAGGCAGGAGGATCATCCCTGAGTTTCAGACCATCGGGGATTATAGAGTAGAACCCTGTCTCAAAAGATACCCACCCCTGTGGAATAGCAAATAAATTGTGATAGATAAGTATTCTAGAGTTTCATTATCATTCTCCTTATTTTAATTCTTAAAAAGAATTTTTTGGAATGCTGGAACTCAGGACCTTATGTATGCCAGGCAAGTATTTTACCAACTGTATCCTTGGCCACTTTGTTTTCACTCTCAATTGAAATCTGTCTAGTGAAAAACACTTTCAAGTCTAAAGGAGAAAATAAATATTTATTTCAAACTGAAAAAACAGAGGTCACAGGCTACAGTTTCATCTCCAATCACAGGCAAGATGTCAAACCATTTTCAGTTGTTTATGTAGAGGGGAATCTGGGTATATTTGGTAACTAGAAAAATTATCAAATGATGTCTCCCCAGCCCATCACAGTCTAACATGCAATACACACCAGTTTTGCACATTCAGCCTCAGCTCGCTGTCGCCGTTTGATCTCTACATCTACTTGATTACGTGCATGCTTCAGCTTAACGTCCAGAGCACTACGCCCAGTCTCTGCTTTCAACAACAGATCTTTGAATTTCTCCAGCTCCTGGTTTGTTCTTTGACACTTCTTCCGGAAATCCTCGAAGTCCTTCACAACCTGGATGAATTCAACTGTGGACAGGTAAAAACTTCAACAATCCAAGCAGCAAAAATACAACTGTTCAAATAAACAGGTCTATAGTTAGGCTTCATCCCAAATATAAAGTCTTGCTGGGCTTTGGTCAAACTGAGCTGAAAATTCATCCCAGATATAAAGTCTTGCTGGGCTATGGTCAAACTGAGCTGAAAATGACCAGGAACAATCCCTGTTTGGTTACCTTTGGACGAGAGTTTAGTGGGAAGCAACTCCTGATTCAATAGGCTACACACTTTGGCTTAACCAGGGCATCTGCTACGGAGTATGTAGCTCATTAGTCACCTGTCTCCAGATGTCACCAATGCTGAAAGCTCCTGAACAGAAGGCAATCAAAAAGGGATACCTTTGGGGCAGCTTTCAGACATTAGGACAGTCACATAAAACAAAACTCAGCCTCCTTTACAGTCACACATTGCTGAACCAGAGTTAAACAGCAAATTCAGGTATAACTGCTACAATGCTCTAGTAGATGTAGATTGATATTACAGATACCTAAGACCTGTAATTCCATTCAGCAATAATTATACAAATATTGATCAGAAAGTAAAGAGCCAATTGCTTTTGCTGTTTAACAATGCCCTGAAGGGAAGTAAATACTCCAGTATAAAAGCAGAAATGATCACACTAGCTCTAGGAAAGTCCCTGGAAGCAGAATGGGGGACTCTGTTCAAATGTCTGCAAAGATGACAGAATCACCAAGCAGCATGAAGCACCTCAAAGTAAGTCAACCCATCAGCGTTCATTTTCACCCCCTGCTTCTAGTGAAGACTGGTCTAAAACGAGCACCAAGTGCCTTCAATTCCTGAGCTAACTTCAACCTATCTCCAAGCATCACTCTCCATCAACAGCGTATAGGAAGATTCCAAACCCTGTTTACAGATGAAACTAAGCCATACCCATGTAAAGCCAGCAGATTTTTAGGTAGCAAGGGCATTTTTCCTATACAAATTTAAACCATGTACAGAAATATACATCATACAAGCAATTTTAATCTTTACTAAACTTCCAATTTAGCATATCAATTCATTCAAAAGAAACCTTGTTGTTGGGCAGTGGTGGCACACGCCTTTAATCCCAGCACCTGGGAAGCAGAGGCAGGTGGATCTCTGTGAGTTCAAGGCCTGCCTGGTCTACATGGTGAGTTCCAAGACCACCAGAACTTGGACAAGCTATGGCAGGAAGAACAGAGCTTTAGGCAAGCCTGAGCTACTTAGTGAGCTAGACACCTGCTTATCTGGGATCATGAAGAACAGAGCTGCATGAGGTAGCTCTGTGCTTGTAGTCAGGAATCTGAGGCAAAAGAATTGTCGTGACTTCAATTATCTGGGCTACAGTATGAGACCCATCCTCTTAAAAAGAAAAACAAACAAACAAAAAAAAACCAACATGCTTGTAAATCCAAATTGTTCCCAGTTCATGGAATAAATAAGAAACTGGTAATCAACACCAACTATTCTATGGAAAAAGACCCTTGGTAAGCAAACAAGCAAGCAAGCAAGTTAGCTAGCTAGCTGGGTGAAGTTCACTTAAAAACACGATGAATAGCTCAGTGGTAGGGAAGGCCTGAGCTAGTCTCCAACACTGTGTCAGACACCAGTGACTGCAGCTCCAGAGGCTCATGTACCCTCTTCTGGCCTCCATGGGTACCTACATATACAGAATTTTTTATTTTTTTTTTTAAGAGTAATAGAGAATAAATTTTAATGGTCCTTTGGAATGAGTGCTCAGGACACTTGGGCCAGCAGTGGCCATCACTGTCTTTTTAGGGAACCTGAAAAAACACCTACTTTCAGATCCAACACATTTCAGCATTATAAAAAACAAAAGCTGACATCTGATGGTTTCCTTTTATTTCACCCATCCCCCACCCAGCACCCTCCGAAGACCGGCTCAGAATGACTTACTGCTCTCATTTCCTTCATTGATAATCTCCAACCGGCGCACAAGCTGCTCAAAGTGAGTCCACAAATTCACCACTGTAGTATCCATCTTCTGCCAAGAAATCAAATATGTATTAGGGAAGCTGCCTTCTCCCCTTTACAGAAGAGTCAGTAACAATCTAACAAATCCATCAGTGACTAACACCTGGACTCTCCTATTTGCAGCCACCATTTCAACAATCTTCTGTTTTGTTTTTCAAAACAGGGTTTCTCTGTGTAGCTTTGTAGACCAGGCTGGCCTTGAACTCACAGAGATCCACCTGTCTCTACCTCCCAAGTGCTGGAATTAAAGGTGTGTGTTACTACCAGGCTCCCATTTCCAGAGATCCACCTGTGCTGGATTAAAGGCATGCACCACCACTAGCTACTTGTTTTTGGGTTGGGGTTTTATTTTGTTTTAAGACCAGGTCTTGCCAGGCGTTGGTGGTGCACGCCTTTAATCCCAGCACTCAGGATGCAGAGGCAGGCGGATCTCTGTGAGTTCGAGACCAGCCTGGTCTACAAGAGCTAGTTCCAGGACAGCCTCCAAAGCCACAGAGAAACCCTGTCTCGAAAAAAACAAAAAACAAACAAACAAAAAAAAAAGACCAGGTCTTACTAGTAGCTCAAGCTGGCCTTGAACTCACAATCTTCCTGCCTCAGCATTCCAAATGCTGGGATTATAAGCATGTGCCAGACCCAAATTGCAATGTTTAATACTCACTTATGAACTAGAAAACCATTGGAAATCACTGATGACATACACCTTCTCTGTTTACTTGTATGCCAATCCCCACTCCTTCCAATGATGCCGGTGCTAATGTAGGAATGAGCATGTCAGTGGACTATAAATACGCACCATGAAGCACAAACAAAATGTGGTTCTTCAACTCTAACTTACATTTTTTTGCTACCTTAATCTTTCAGACTTTGAAAACCTATAATATAACTTGGAATGTTTATTTCTGATCTCACTTTTAGCTAATATCCTGTCACAACTGTCTCTTAAAAGGCAGGACTTGGTCAGCACATTTCCCACCAATGGCACAGGTGACATCACACAGTGATTAAGTGGGAAACTGCCAGCTCAGCAGCACAAGAATTATTTCTGTGGTGTGGGGTTCTCTGCTGAAATGCATGCAGGGACTGTGTCTAATAAATTTATACTAAGTACAGGCAAAGATTATGTTGTACCACTCTGGCATCAGAGAGACAATGCACCACCTTCACAGTGACAAGGGCAAAGGAAAAACCATTTGTTAGTGTGCTCTGTACAGGGAATTTCAGGCTTTGTGTTGCCTCCCAGAGACCTGCTAATATCACATTAAAAACCCAGGCCAGCCTTCCAGGCTGCTCTGTTCCAAACAGACTTCAACAAGGAATGGATTAGGAAAATAAGTTCTTCATTTAGTCATCAAGAAAGACATTTACTAAACATGACAAAAATTACTAAGGGAAGAAAATAGTTAAATGTCACTTCAAAATAAATTATTCTTGGCCGGGCGTTGGTGGTGCATGCCTTTAATCCCAGCACTTGGGAGGCAGAGGCAGAGGGATCTCTGTGAGTTCGAGACCAGCCTAGTCTACAAGAGCTAGTTCCAGGACAGCCTCCAAAGCCACAGCTTAATCCTGTCTCGGAAAAAAAAAAAAAGAAAAGATGAAACAAACCAACCAACCCCTACAAAAAAACAAAGGAATGTATGAGCATAAAAATACTTTCTAAGCTGGGTGGCAGTGGTGTACACCTTTAGTCCCAGCACTTGGGAGGCAGAGGCAGGCAGATCTCTATGAGTTCGAGGCCAGCCTCATCTACAAAGCTAAACAGAGAAACCCTGTCTCAAAAAATAAAAAAAATAAAAAATAAATAAATAAATAAAATTCTATTAAACAGTACCAAAATATTCATTTGTTGTAGCCATGAAACAACTACTATAATAGCAATAAAATAAAAATTCTATCAGTTCCAAGCCTGGCTGCAGTTTGTAACCTTAACAGGGCTGGAAACCATGCTCTTCAAATGGCAGTGTATGTGGTTCCAGGCAACTAGCCGTGGCAAGCTGCTAAGTAACCAGACTAACTGACTTATTACAAACATCTTCCTCCAAAGCAGAACAATGTGAGTGGCACTATGGCCAGAAGGAAAGCCTGTGGACATCACAGAGAGGTCCACACACAGGTGCTGCAGAACAGAAGTAAGGAAGAACATGTAGGATCGATTCAAAGGATGATGTCCTCTGGTTCCCAGTAAAAAGAGGCCACTAGTCAGCAGCTGTGTCATGGATATTTATCTCTCCTATCTCAGCATCGTAAGTATATCCTGTGATTCTGAACACGAAAACCTCTGCTAGGGGGATTCAAGAGAGTATCTTATCAGCGGCTGTGATATTGAAAATGAGGCAAAGGGGTTTCCTGTTTTTGAGACCTGGCCTGGAACCCCGAGATCTTCCCTGCCTCTGGAATTAAAGGTGTGCACCAACATACCAGGCAAAAACTGTATTTTCAATAGACAGGGTGTTTGTGCTGCAAGTTCAGCACTAGAGATAAAGGCAGGATGGCCACAAGCTCCAGGTCAGGGGGCTACATGGGAAGGCCTTGTTCTCAAAACACAACCACTAAAAATGCTGTCTTAAATGACAGTAAGACCTGACCTGACCCTCTATGATATGTTTGTATCCCTCTAAAATATATGTTGAAACTGAATTCCCTATGCAGCAGTACTAGAATGTTAAGGAACTAGTGTGTCCTTGCAAGAGGGCCTGAAGGAAGGAGGTGGCCCTATTGCTTTTCTGTCAGGAGGTCACAAAAAGGCATCAAGGAAACAAAGGAAATTCTTACCAAGCAATCTCAGGACACTTTCACCTCAGACTTTCTAAACTGTAATAAAAGACTGTTAAAGAGACAGCTCCACCCATAATTGAAACACTTGCTGCACAAGCTGAGAACCTGGGTCTGGTCCCCAGCACCCATGTAAAAGCTGTGTACAAGCCACAAACGTGGCTCAGAGGACAAGGACCCTTCTGCACAAGCTTAACAACCCCAGTCAATCCTGCTGACAAATGTGATGACATTAAACACATGCATGCTGTGGCACACAAGACCCCTACCCCACTCCCACCCAGAATATAAAGAGAAACAAATTCTGAGCTGAGCATTTAGAATCTTAGCATTGAGGAAGCTAAGGACCCTTAAGAGCTCACCCCCAGGTCTCACTGAGAACCTGTCCTTTTTAGACAAGACACTGGGCCAGGCATGATGATGCAAAGCTTTCGTTCTATCATTTAGTCCCAGCACTAGGGAGGTAGAAGCAGAGGCAGAAGCAGTCAGATCTCTGAGTTAAAGCCAGCCTGGGATACATTTAAAACCCTATCTCAAACAAACAAAGCAAAACACCCAAGGTGGACAGCTCCTGAGGAACACCACTAGGTTGATCTGGTCCCTTTGTGCACACACACAATGTCTACTCCTCATAAATTACCCAGATTAAGGTACTTTGTTACAGCAGCAGGAATAAAGAAAAAAAAAAAGAGTCCTTATGTTTTCTCAAGTTTCTTTAGTTCATGATCACTCTGGTTTCTGTGTATACTCCAACAGGTTAGAAGTAGTAAGGGTTAGAAGCTGGTTGGCTGTGGTTTTGGTGTTTTGTTTTAAGAAAAGGGCTATTTGAGACTGCCCAAGCTGGCTTTGAACCCACTGCAATCCTACTTCAGCCTCCCAAGTGGTGATATCATAAAGTATGAGTGACTCTGCCCAGCTGAAGAAAGAACAGTCTCTTGAAAACAAACCCAATTCAAAAAAAAAACAGATTCTTTCTACAAGACATTGTAGTGGGTGTACACTCAGTCTCAGGCTGGTCTCCTCGATGTGTATTAGCAGATAGTGATCCTAATACAACCCAGGGCAGTGGTGGCACATGCCTTTAATCCCACATCTAGGGAGACAGAGGCAGGTGGATCTCTCACAGTTTGAGACCAGCCTGATCTGTAAGTTCCAGGACAGCCAAGGTTATACAGAGAAACCCTGTCTCCAAAAACCAAAACAAAATAATAAAACCCTAATGCCCTATTATAAGCAGAGGCCATTCTTAGCTCTGGCAGTTCCTCATGGTTTTACCAACAGTCCGGGCATCCTTCCTAATCCCTCACACTCTCTGAATTTACCAAACTCCTCCACTCCAGGCACTATACTAGCTAGACAGCTCTAACTCAAGTGCCTAAATACTCTAAGTGCTGCCCCAACTGAGATACTATTCTTCCCTCCCCTTCATACACACCAACTATCTACTGACTTTCTGGGTTTTTGTTATTGTTTTTTGGGAGTCTCACTAAGTAGCCTATGCCAGTTTGGAACTCACTCTGTAGACCAGGCTGGCCTTGAACTCAAGACCTGATTGTCTCTGCCTCCACAGTGCCACCAGGCCTGGCTCTGATTCCCAATTTTCATCTCCCTATTTTCATTATCCTTCTAGTCATTCATTTTCAAATTTTAGAAATATCTTTGGTTTCTCCCTTTTTAGCAAAAATAACCAACTGTGGCTTTTCTCACATATGATCATATGCAGCTGTCACTGCTCAGTCCATCTGACTTCCTGCCTCAACTGTCTTTCCTGCCAACACCCTCAGCATTTCCCTGGCTACTCTTATCAGTTGCTACTACGACACACATGCCTTTCAATCTAATTTAAGTTTACTAAATTTGAGGGCAGAAATCTTATATTTGATACTACAGTGTTAAAAATACACCACACAGCTGGACAGTGGTGGCAAAGGTTTAATCCCAGCACTCAGGAGGCAGAGCAGGTGGATCTCTGTAAATTCAAGGCCTGGTTCTACAGAATGAGTTCCAGGACAGCCAGGGCTACACAGAGAGACCCTGTCTCAAACAAAAAACACCAAATACAGCTTATGAAATTATGAAGTGTATCTCTGTGTTGTTTGGGCTCTGATAGCTGTTAATTAGATTCTGGAAGAGCGGTTCACAACTCCAGTAATTTCCCCTAAGTAGTCTAGACTGTCTCCACATGAGGCTCCACTAAATTCAGGAGCACAAACTATTTTTTTTTAAATAGTGCTAAACAATATTTAATATATGCCTTTGCTGTGAACTGAGTACTAAATGACATTTCACATTTTCTTCATATGAATCTAATTAACTAAGCTGCCATTTTATAGACAACTTAGCCCCACAAACCTGAAATGACTAAATGCTGAGCGTGCAATGAAATGCAGGTGTTGAGTCCAATGTCTTTTCTCTTTTCACCCTAACACACCGAAATGCTATAAAAGTATCGACCATATATGCTGCAGATTTTCTCAAACACCTGCAAATCATAGCAGACACACAAAGCAGAGCCATGTGCATATGTGTATAAACACAGACGTTAGCTAGAACCAGTCCAAAAATGACAAGCTTCTGAATGGGTCAAACAAGATGTTCTCGATGAGACTGTCACTTCTTAAGAAAGTTCATTTTTTTCCACTCTAATATAGGTTTGCTTAGGAGAATTAAAATCTGGTTCTAGCAAAATATACCCCTCTTTATATGCTGGGGGATCTTATATTCTAACATTCTACAGAAGTGACTCTCAGGAATTATTTATAGGTGACAAAAATAACTGTCTGCATCACTACTAACTCTCAATATCTCAGCCAAACTGTAAGCTAAAGCTTACTTGTCCTTCTCAGTGTCAGCTGAGAATGGTTTTAATTTTCCTACTGGGCTGCATTTCCATCCTCCTGTCTACTTCCTCCCTTTATTATTTAGCTTCACGGCTAGGAGACGCACTAATGTGAAAGGGAACAGCAACAGTCATGTTGTGGAGCGGCTCTCGGCTGTAAAGCAGCTGTCACTTCCCACGGCAGAGGTGACGGCTCCTGTGTGTAGCAAGGAAATCAGTTTACAAAGCACTTTCAACAAAAAGGTGCCCAGAATCCCAGCTGTTATTGATGGGGAGCCGCAGAGGTGGAGAGCCACTGTCTTACAGTCCCAATCTGTGAGTATCCCTAAGGGAGCAATTTGGCAACACCAGGAGAAAAGAGTCTCAGCTTGCTGTTATTGCTTTGAGGCCCCAATTTAATTTCAATCACCCAGTGAAGAGACAGACAGTCTTTCAGAACAACAGACCATTACAGGTCTTACTGCAGGGTATCCTAAGGAAAGCATCTATACCTGTCCTACAAACAACATTATTAGGAAAACTATAGATTAGGTTTTTTTAGATGTATCAAAAGTGTTATATAGTATAAGACAAAGCAACAGCAGATTGCTTGGGTTTTTTTCTTTTCTTTTCAACAAAGTGTTTTAATGGAAAACATACACATTGCTGTTCTGGAGATTCCCAAGGAATTAACAATGTAGGTTTCCTGCTGCCAAGAAAAAGCACTCCCAAAAACAAGTTCAACACTAGATGCTGTCATTCAATAACACTCGAGAACAATTCATTTCCCTAAATGTCCGGCTTCTGCTCCATATCAGAGCCTCCATCCAACTGGCAGAACAAATACTACCGTGAGACCAGCTGTTCCTGAGTGAATCAATTGTAGAAAGAGTAAACAGAATGTCCTGGGCTCAACATGAGTGGAGACTAAAACGAGGGAAGGATAAACTGAATTGTGATGCTTTAAGTTCAGCACACTGGCGTCCTGTTTCCTGCTAGGCCTTCTCGGTCTTCAAGCCTAGAGTAAATCTCGCCAATCCCCACAGCCTTTCCCTAATGATCTCAACTTCATTATCTGTAACACTAAGGCAGACATAAAACTACTGTCTCACCAAGAGGGGGGAGGGGAGAGGGAGAGAATGACACCTTCAAAACAGTGAAACAAAAATCTCACCACCCAAACTACACCCTTTGTCTGTCATACAATATCAGAACTAAGTGCAAGGTTCATACAATTCCATGTTTTGATTATTAGCACTTTGTTTCAATTAAGCACTAAAGAGTTGATGGGCTACTATGTTTTGTCATTTCCTTTGGATTCAGAAAATTTATAGCTTTTCAGTTACCCACTGTCTGCAGTCTCTAGCATGGTGTGCCCTGTTTATCATACCCCACCTCCACCCCAAGCCCCCACCCCCCACACACACACCCAGGAATCTTCACTTACTTCCCAGTGAAGGTTTTGCCAACCACCCTATTTAAAATTGCAACTTTTCAGAAATGCCAGCTTTATTTTGCTCAAAAGCATCTAATATATTTACTTAGTTTACTGTCTGGAAAGCAAAGACTTCTGTTTTGTTTGTTGAGAAGCCACTGATGTCTAGAACACAGCCTGAAACTTGGAAGGTGATTTGACACTAACTGAATGAGCGAACCTCCCTCCCCATGGCCAGTATTCTCCTTCGGGTCTTTAAAGGGAGTCTTTGGAACAGGTTTTTAATTAATGTATCATGGTATAAAAGCCATAAATGGGGGATGAAGAGATGGTCCAGGGGTTAAGAGCACTGGCTGCTCTTCCAGAGGACCTGGGTTCAATTCCCAGCACCCACAGGGCGGCTCACAGCTGTCTGTAACCCCAGTTCTAGGGGATCATGCATCCTCACACAGACATATTTGCAAGAAAAACACCAATGCACATAAAAAAATAAATCTTTTTTAAAAAGAAAAGAAAAGCCTTAAATGGCTCTTGATAAATATTGCCAAAATATTAAAAAAAAAAAAATGAGTAACGGAACATGATGGCACATCCCTCTATAAGCCCAGCTACTCTGGTGGCTGAGGCAGGAGAATTCTTCTTGGAAGCCAGCTGGGACAACATAGACTTTTGTCAACTGAAAATCCTATGGAGAAAAAGCCAATGTTAAGGATTCTATAAGGCTGAATAGAACCCCTGTCAGTATTTGTGGAGCATTATTAGACAGAGCATCTCAGGCCTGAAGCCCAATTACCTCAGGTGATCTTTAGCTCCACTGACTCACCAGCCACCTCCTTGTGACATCAGATGAAATTTGGGCATGAATGAAAACACTCACTACCTTTGAAACCAGCATGGTGGCACATGCCTTTAATCCTGGCACTCAGGGGCAAGAGGCAGGCAGATCTTTAAGTTTGTGGCCAGCCTGGTCTACAGAGTGAGTTCCAGGACAGCCAGGGCTACATAGAAAAAACATCTTAAAAAAAAAAAGAAAGAAAGAAAGAAAGAAAGAAAGAAAGAAAGAAAGAAAAGAAAAGGACTATCACCTTTCACCAACCCCAAAGCTAAGATCATCACTAGGCAGCACTGAAATCTAACACAGCAGATTCCCCGGTTTTACTGCAACCCACTGGTTTGATATGCACACCAGCTTCATCAGTCAACACATTTTTGTTAAGTTAAGTAGAAGACAATCTCACTTGGACTTAAAGAAGTGTACAGTTGTACTGGCTGATACCATGCCTGCCTAGCATGTGTGAGCCGATGGCTTCTGTCCTGAGCACAGCAAATACTGGGAATGGTGGACCATACTTGTAATCTCCAAAGTTATCCTGTAATGTCAAGTTATCCCAGCACTCCAGAGGGAGGAGGATCAGAAGTGCAAAGTTATCCTTGGCTACAAAAGGCCAGCCTGGGCTACATTAAGACACCATCACACATACTCACACAGGGTACAGTTTACTTAGTAGTGATAGAACTTTCAAAGATAAAGGGTGACTCCAATGACCCTCCTACACACTACACACTAGTGCAGTCAGCCTCTCCTTCTGGAGCCAAATATAAGTGACCCTGGCCCGTGGACATGAATCTAGGTTACCCAAATACCACGTTCTGATATAATCAGCCTCATCAAGTTTTTATAGTTAAGAACACAAATCAAGGAACGCTTAAAAAAAAAACTCTGGTGGAAGCTGTCAATACATGTTAATACACCCCAAAGGGTTTCACACGCTAGTCACAAGATGGTAGGTAGGTCGGTGACTGCGTTAGGCAATTAATTACTATTAAGGGGGGGGGGGGGCTAACAATAACCCGAGACAGTCAAGGATCCGAATTTGCAACGTTCCAAATCTCCACAATTACGGTTGCTTTAATTAACTTCGTGGGAGACGGCTCTGGGTCGCCCAGGCCCCTCGAACACCAGGACTTTTTTTCCCTCAGATAACCCTGTTCCTCCGAAAAGGTAGAAGGGAGCTCCATCCCAGCCACTCCCAGGCCCCGCACTGAAGAGAAGACCACCTCAGGGGAACCACACCCACACCCCTCCGGCCACGCCTCAAAAGGACGCCCCTGACTTGGCCCAAAACGCCACGCCAAGAGCAGCCCCCGTCCCAGACGTCCGCTCGCGGCCTCGGACCGGCTTACCGAGGCTCCCGGTCCCGCGCACACGCAACCCCGACCGGCCCGAGGCGCTCACTCTCCGGCCGCCGCGCCCCAGGACGGCTGTCGGCGCGCCTCACTAACGGCAAGGTGGATCCGCGCCGCCAGATCCGGTTCAAAATCGCGCACCAGCCAATCACAGAGAGCAACACCCTCACCACGACGCATGCGTCAGGGCTAGGGGGCGGACCCAAAAAATGAGGGTGAGCATGCGTGTTGAGTTCGGGAGACTCCGAAAGGGGCCATTTTGACTAAGGGCACAGTTCGGGGGGGGGTATTGTGGAGTGTTTTGCGGGGGTAGGGGGTGTTTTGTGGTCTATGTAGGTTCCCCGCCCTCGACTCCGTCTCCCTTTCCTGTAATTATTCTAATGACCTGTTGACTAATTGCATATTATTCCTGCCTCCTTGTTTCCCCCGGGCAGGCAAATAGGGCTCTTGGAAACTAATAACTGAATAGTTTCGGGTCTCACCGTAGAATAGGAAGAATTCCAGGAGGAGACAGAGTAGCAATCATTTTAACCATATTTTCTGAGCTATAATTATCCCTTCATTCATTCACGCATTCATTCAAACTTTTATTTGATGCACAGTAAGTATGCCAACTTCATAGCAAGCACTCTGCTAGGAATCAGACAAATAGAAATCATGTGATATTTCCAGTATGAATGCGGGAGACAGCTCAAAGAAACAAACAGAAATATAAAGTAAAGTGTTATAATCGCGTTTAATAAATGCACTTAAAATCTTGACTTTGTGATGGTACAGAGCTTTGGAACTTTTAAATATCTGGAGCAAATATCAGAAATGCACTGTTAATGTACTCTCAATCTTTCTATTTTTCTTTTGTTATTGCACTGTCTTGGCGTCCCTTCCTTGCTGAATTTACTACTAGCAACCTAACAAAATACTGACTAGATAGGGCATACTAGAAACAGTGAGCCAGACACTGATGGTGCAAGCCTTTAATCCCAGCACTCCGGAGGCAGAGGCAGGAGGATCTCTGTAAATTCAAGGTCAGCCTGGTCTACATAGTAAGATCCAGGATAGCTCACATCTGACTTCTCTACTGTAACCAGCCTGGTCTGCTCAAACTACCAAGAAAACTGTACTCCTCCTTGAGGTCTTTACAACTTCCGCATTTTAAAAGGCAGTTCTAGTTGGGTGTGGTGGCACACACCCATAATCCCAACCCTGGGGGGGATGGAGACTAAGAGATCAAGACCAGCATCTGCTACTTACAGAGCTCCAGGCCAGACTAAGACAAACAAAGCAGATTTAGCCATGACTCTCCCTTGCTTAAAACCATTAATAACTTCATTTCACCTCTCCTCTCTAACAAAGACCAGAGTCCTTAACAGGGCTCACCTAACGTGTGCTTCCTCACTCTCCATCGGCCTTCCTAACTCCCAGTTTAAGGTCCCAAAGTTCACCAGGTACTCTTAGCATCCAGAGCTTTACTTTTGCTGTTCCATCTGACCCACACTCTTCCCCCCACCCCACATCTGACAGAATTCTACCTTCACTTTGGGCAGCTTGAACGTTAACTGCTTTCTTCAAAAGAATGTAAGCTGCCCACCTCTGTGCCTTTGCTATACACCCACCCATGAGTCACCTCGTTTTTTTCTGGTTACTTTTGTATGGCCTCCCACATGCTGTCGTCTGTAAGCGGAAGTAATGTCTATCTCATTGGGACATTCAGAGGAATAACTCGGATGTCCTCGTAAAACTTAGCACATATCCCGGTATAAAGTGCTCAGTAAATGTCCCTTGCCTTGCCTTGCCTGCTGGGCTATCAGCTTCAGAAGGACTGCCTTAGTTTTACCACTACATTTCCCATTGCAGGCGGCCCCAAAGTTGAGCTCAACCAGAGGGTGGCAGTATTCTACCTCACCACCCAATCTACATGTTCCAAATGATTCCTGGGGGGCCAGTCACCTCCACCACAAGCAAGCAGCATCCTACTCAACCCCCTTTGCCTACTGTACCAGCCTGGTGAGAGAGAGAGAAAAAAAAAATTGCAGTGTGTGTGTGTGTGTGTGTGTGTGTGTGTGTGTGTGTTGGCATAGATGTTAAAATCCTTTCACCCCACTTACATTTCTGCATAGGGAGCGTGCTGGGCTCCATTTGAACCGGGAAAAGCAAAGACTCTGGTTCTAGGAAGCCTAGAGTTTGATCCTGGCTCTGCCACTTATTGAAGGCTCAGGCTTTTAACCTGGTTCCCCCATCTCCGGTCTCTGGAGACCACAGTGGTTCCAAGTGTCAGATGAGGGTGAAAGATGGCTAACTCCGTGAAAGAGCTTCAGAGTGAGGGAACACGCAGTCGTGGGGCAAGTCTTTCCCGTTGGAGCAGGATCGCGAGGACCCTTGCCCGGTAGCCTCATCCTGCCTCGCCTGTACCCCTCCAGGCCATGAAGGGCAGAGGTGCTGTCACCGACTTGCTGGGCTGTGGTCAGTGCTCATTTGTCTTTTCACCTCACCCACCAAACCCGGCTTGGGCCATTCAGTTCCTTCCTTGTTCCTTCTCCTTTGTTCGCCGTCTCTTTCTAGCCTCCTCTGGGTCTCCGAAGTTGCAAATGGAGCATCCACTGAAGGATGTCTCTCTCTCTCTCTCTCTCTCTCTCTCTCTCTCTCTCTCTCTCTCTCTCTCTCTCTCTCAGCACTTCTGCCCCCTGCCTGGAGAAGGCTGTGCACAGGCAGAGGCCTGGGTTGCACCAGGCTGGGGACTCTGTTTTGGACCAGTGAGCTGAAGGCGGATGCTCTGGGGTTGGCAGACTCCAACCCAAAAGGTGGAAAGTGAAGCCGGCAGACATGTCAAGAGAAAATGAGGGATGCAGGCCGTGTGCCTGGAGTGCAAGGCCCCTGGAAGTCTGGGGACAAGACTGGAAATGATTTTCACCGAGCCATGTGAGAGACCTTAATACCAAGTCAAACTAGTTAGATGCACTTCCTGGGGCTCTGTTCCTTCATTTACCTGACCATTAAATGGGTGTGATGGCAGTATTAAATAGTAAAGGCTGTCTGGGGGATTAAATCAAACCACAAAACTCAGCTCAGAGCTAGGCACACTCTGTGCTCTAAGATTATTAGTTGGTTTTGTTGGTTTGCTGTTTTTGACAGTTTCATGTAGCCCAGGTTGGCCTTAAACTCACAGGCAGTCAAGAATGCTTTTGAACACCCCATTTTAGGCCATGCTAGGGGCCTAGCGGCCTCCTGCAAAGAAACACTCCACCAAATGAACCCCAAGCCCAGCCCCCCTATTTTTGTTACTTTGTATCTCTGCCTTCCTTTGTCTGAACCCAGCCCAGCTATTTGTTTGGGTTTTTCTTTTTGTTTTTTAAGACAGGGTTTTTCTGAGTAGCCCTAGCTATCCTGGAACTCACTCTGTAGACCAGACTGGCCTCAAACTCATAGACATCTGCCTGCCTCTGCCTCCCAGGCACTAGAATTAAAGGTGTTACCCACCACCACAGGCAGCCCAGCTATTTTTATTACCTTGTATCACCTGCCTTCTGTTGACCAATTAGACTTCAGAAACTCAGAAGTGGAGTTTCTCAAGTTCCACCTCAGACATCTTCAGACAAGGAACTGAGAAACATGGCTTGGTAGCCTTTAATCCCAGCACTCAAGAGGCAGAGGCAGAGGCAGGTCCATCTGGGTTACAGAGTGTGTTCGGGGACAGCCAGGGCTACGCAGTAGAGAGAGCATGGGGGACAGGACCCAGAGAAGAGCAAGAAAGAAAGAAGGACAAGATTTGGAAAGCTGTGTAACAAGGCAGGGAAGCCTTTCTGGAGATGGGCAACATGCTTGCCTGGCAATAGGGGGCAGCATCTTAGAGCCAGAAGGACTTCATTACCTTTCCTCCTCTGCTGAACCGGGCAGGTTCTGATCCAGCTCAGCCATTTCCATCAAAGGTTTCTTTTGGAAGGGGTCAGGGGACTTCAAAGAGAGAATTTGGTGTGCATCTGTGTATACACACCCACACCAAGATCTAAGGCCCCATTCCACCAATAAACAGGATACAGAAACACATTCTAGCCCAACCTAAAGATCTACGAAGACTGGACAGAACTCTACACTATGCTGGGAGAGACAGATGTGCAAGCCCAGGATTAATTTTAGCAGAACAAATAAAAAGCCTAGACTTCTAGTCCCCAACCACCCTACCTGCAGCTTCTTCAGCCAGACCATGTGATTGACTTGGCTTGCCTCCCTCTGCTCTAGAGTTGCTACCACACCCCATCTATGATGACACCTCGCTCATCTGTTCTTCCTGCCTCATACATTACCAGCACCCCACTTCTGCTACCTCCAAGCTATGAATTTCTTCCCATAATCACTCTTGTCTACCCCCACCCAAGGCACATGCATGCACCATGTTTTTCTTAAGACCAGGTCTCTCTGTGTAGCTCTGGCTGGCCTGGAACTCACTATGCAGACCAGGTTGAACTTGTACTTAAAGAAATCCACCTGTCTCTGTCTCCTAGGTGCTAGAATTAAAGGTGCACACCACACCCAGTCCAGCTCCCTCTTAACCCTCTCTGCCCCTTATCTGGCCTTCAGATACCAGGCTATCTGCTCTCAAGTCTATTTGTCCAACACATCTGCCTCTTACAGAATGCAAGGAGCAGCAATACACATATTTGGCCAGGCTTCTCTGGGAAGCAGAGGACAGTGGGACAGACAGAGGCAGACCATCCCTTAAACACATACTCACATATAGACATAGACAGGCAGACACAGATAGGCAGGCAGACACATGCGTGTTCACACACACACACACACACACACACACACACACACACACACACACACACTGCTCTGCAGAGGTCTGTTGTCCGTCAGTGTCAGGCTTCCTTCCTCACTATCCACAGGGAGACCCTTGGGTTGAGGGACTGGTTTTCTCTAGGTGCCTCCATATGGTTTAGGAGCTTTCAGCACTCTAGAGAGCAGGCCATGACAAGTCTGGGATCACTGCAGCTACCCCATTGACAGCTTAGCCTTTCCTGTCCCTCCCACCTTTCCTTTTGCTCCTTTCTTCTCACCTTCCGCCTCCATGAAGCCTTCAAGGCTGGAGGGAGGTCAGAATGGAGCCCATCCTGGCAAAATGAGAAAAGATTAGAGCAATACATTCGCTGTCAATGGCAATAAGGCTGCCTGAGCAGGGGAGGCGGAATATTTGATTTCGGGCTCTCCAGGGGTCTTGATAGAAGAACACTGGCAGCCTGCAGCCTCAGGCCTGGGCATGACAGTGTGAAAGGCTGGTCCCAACCCCAGCCAACTGGGGACCCTGGTGTCCCAATTCTCCCACAGCCTTATCGACCCTGTTCTCTGCAGTTACCCGCAGGGTTCCAGCTCCCTCCTCCTGCCCGCCCCTCCTTTCTCCCTCTCCTCTGCCAAACTCATTTCCCCAAAGCAGTTTTTCTACCCAGCACAGTGTGATGAATCAGAAAGAACACTGCTCTGGGGCCTAGCGAGAAGGTGGGATTCCAACCTCCAATTGCCTCTCAGCCCCCGACAGTTGCTGAGACTCTTTAAGCCATGGGCCATGTGAGTAGAAGAAACATTTGGCATCCAGAGATCTGGGGTCAGAGGAGTTACTCGCTGCTTCAGTCTTTATTCTCAGCCTTCATTTGTTCATCTGTAAAATGGGGCTGAAGAAAATACAAAGCTGGGCGAACTCAGGTGGAAGTATCTAGGAGGCAATATGAAAGTTGGTAACATTCTGAGAATCCAGACATGTTCCTGCTAGAGACTGGCCTGGGTACCACAAAGCCCCCATAGGGCCCTGCCAGTCCTAGGATCTCTGATTCTGGCCTGGCCCCCTGTAATGACATAGTCTCTCTAAGGAAAGGATAATTTGGCCATTTCTTTTTCTTTTTTAATGTGCATTGGTGTTCTGCCTGCATATATGTCTGTGTGAGGATGCCAGATCCGCTGGAACTGGAGAGACAGACAGTTGTGAGCTGCCATGTGGATGCTGGGAATTGAACCCAGGTCCTCTGGAAGAGCAGCCAGTGCTCTTACTCACTGAGCCATCTCTCCGGCGCCTAATTTAGCCATTTCTTTATCAAACAGTTCTTTGCCGAGAGGGCAGCTATCAACTTGCCTCCCACAGACCTTGAAAGCTCTTCCAGAGACAGGGGTTTTAGAGGAGCTGGTACTTGTGTCTACTTTTACTAGTTCACCCAGCCCTCATGTCCGCAGGGGACTGGCACCCTCTGGAGTCATCCTGCTGTCATACAAATGAGACAACTTCCAGGGACAGAGAAGGTGCTGGGGCTAGCAGACAGGATCAAGATTTCTTTCTTTTTCTTCAATTTTTAAAAGAAAATTTACTTGTTTTTCTATTATGTGTGTGTTGCTCGCGTGATTATGCACCACATATATGCATTGCCCAAAGAAGCCGGAAGAGGGCATCAGATAAACCAGAACTGGAGTTACAGATGGTTGTGGGTTGTCATGTGAGTCCTGAGAACCTATCCCAAGTCCTCCCTCCCCAAGAGCAGCCAGTGGTCTTAACCACTGAATCATCCCTCCTCCCCTAAGATCAGGATTTCTTATGAGGCTACTGTGATCCAGGCTCCATTCAGTGTTCCTCATACAATATCTGGACTACACACAGCCTGAGAGGTAAAGTTGGCACAGAGGCTAACACTATGTGACTCGATTGTTACCAGCTGGAAGAACCCAAGGCTGCTTACCCCTATCCCATCACCCCACACTGTCACCACTGAGCACCTAACTAGTCCTCTATACAGGCCTGTCCCACATCTGAGCTGGAAAGCTGAGCTGATTTTTACCTCCCACATCCCAACCCCATGCTGGGGATTGAACTCAACACCTCATGCATACTAGGCAACTGCTCCACCAATAAGACAAACACACAGCTCACCCCACCCCATTAAAGAGAATTGGCTTTCATGAACAACACAGGGGGACTTTGGAAAGCCCAGAGCTGTGCACGAGTTTATAAAGTGCTGTGTGTTCCACAACCTGCTTTCTGCTAGAGTTTCATTTCTCATGGCTTCCTTGTATGACCTTCCCCTGAGATGGATCTTCTCACTCCAGGGTCTCACCTGAAGCATCAAGGAGACTAGAGCCTTGTCCTCCGGTCTCCTGTGATGATTTCATTCCTCCTTTAAGGCCTGAGTAAAAGCCTTCAGCAGACCCTTATGGTACTCCTCCTCCTCCAGAAAGCCTTCCCTGCCTCCCTGGCCTAGCTAGTTTTATGTCACCTTGACAACAGCTATAGTCATCTGAGAGGAGGGAACCTCAATTAAGAAAATGCCTCCATGGGCTGGAGAGATGGCTCAGCTGTTAAAGGCTAGGCTCACAATCAAAAATATAAGAAAATGCCTGCATGAGATGGCTCAGAGGTTAAGAGCACCAACTGCTCTTCCAGAGGTCCTGAGTTCAATTCCCAGCAACCACAAGGTGGCTCAAAACCATCTATAATGAGATCTGGTGCCCTCTTCTGGCCTGCAGGGATACATGCATACAGAACACTATGCATAATAAATAAATCTTTAAAAAAGGAAAATGCCAGCCGGGCGTTGGTGGCGCATGCCTTAAATCCCAGCACTTGAGAGGCAGAGGCAGGTGGATCTCTGTGAGTTTGAGGCCAGCCCTTCTCCAGAGCAAGTGCCAGGATAGGCTCCAAAACTACACAGAGAAACCCTGCCTCAAAAAAAAAAAAGGAAAATGCCACCATATAGGCAAGCCTATAGGGCAGTTTTCTTAATTAATGATTGATGTGGGATGGCCCAGGCCATTGTTGATGGTACCATCCCTGGGCTGGTGGTCCTGGGTTCTATAAGAAACCAGACTGAGGAAGCCATGAGGAACAAGCCTCCATGACCTCTTCATCAACTCCTGCCTCTAGGTTTCTTCTCTGTTTGAGTTCCTAGTCCTGATTTCCTTTGATGAATAGTGATGTGGAAGTATAAGCCAAATAAATACTTTCCTCCCTAACTTGTTTTTTTTTTAATTTATCATTTTGATTAATTCATGTGTTTTGCTTGCAAGTATGCCTGTACACCATGTGCATACTCCATAGAGAGCCCAGGAACTGGAGATAGACAGTTGTGAGTCACCATGTGTGTGCTGGGAATTGCACTTGGGTCCTCTGGAAGATTAATCTCTGGAAGAGGGCTCTTAAATGCTAAGCCATCTCTCCACCCACACCCCACACCCCCACTCCCCACTCCACCCCACCCCGATCTGGAGGCAATGAGTGTAGTTTTCCTTGATTTTTAGGAATATGTCCTGCCCCCTCAACTGATGGCAGAATACATTTCCTACCTCTTTGCCATCCTGGGCCATAAGGAGAGTCTGGCACATTTTGGGGTACTAGGAAGATGGTTGCAGCTAGTGATGATTTTTGTGCTATTAAATAACATGAATTTGAAGATGGCGATGGTGTTTGTGGTGATGGTGACTGGTGTTGGATGTCTACTGATGCATAAGAAATTCCACCCAAAACTTAGCTGCTCAAAACAATACACATTTATTAACCCCCTTTTCTGCATCCAGGTTTGGACAGGTTAGCTGGATGTCTCTGGCTCATGTCTCTCATAAGCCAGCTATGAAGGTGACATCAAGGCCTACCATGTCATCTCTTGCCTTCATTGGAGGGTTGTCTGCATCCAAATTCATGAACACAATTATTGACAGTATTTGGTTTTTCTTAGCCTCTGGACCTTGCTGGGGGTTTGCCTAAGCCCTTCCAGGGTCACTGCCATTATGGTAGCTGGTTCTCCTCAATGCAAGTGAAAGAGTATCCAAAATGGAAGACACGATGTTTTTGGAGACTAATCTGTTCATCTATCCATCTGTTTGAGATAGGATCTTGTGTAGCCTAGGATAGCTTCAGATTCCCTGTGTAGCTGGAGCTGACCTTGAACTCCTGGACCTTCTGCCTCTATTCCCATAGGGCTATTACAAGCATGCACTACCACACTTAGTGTGGTTTAATCTTAAAGTCACATCCCATCACCTCACTGGATTGTATTCACTAGATGTTATTGGGGTTTCCGAGGTGGCTCAGTAGACAAAGGGCTTGACCACAAGTCTGACAACCTGAGTTCAATCCCTAGAACCTATAAAAAAGAATGGGAGTACTAACTCTTTGAGAAGTGACCTCTGACCTTCACACACACGCACACACATCACAAAATAAGTAAATAGATAAATGTAAAGGTAAATTCAAGTAGAAATGAGTTGTTAGCTGGGCAGTGGTGGTGCACACCTTTAGTGCCAGCACTCAGGAGGCAGAGGCAGATAATCTTTGAGTTCAAGGCCAGCCTTGTCTACAGAGTGAGTTCCAGGACACCAGAGATACACAGAGAAACCCTGTCTTGAAAAAGGAAGAAAAGAAGGAAGGAAGGAGTTGTTAATTACAACCAATACCCAAAGGGGTAGGATTATACATAACATAATAGCAGGAGGCAGAGGTCACTGGGAGCCAATCTAGAAGATGCCTATCACAACGGTAATAGTGGTGGCCATGACCCGAAAGATAATGGAGCTAATGGTACTGACCGGATTGAGGATGGTAGGATATCTGGAAGTGAAAGCATTGGTGTCTGTATTACAGTTGAAAATGGTTCCTTCAAAATAGATCTGAATGGGCTCTACTATACTCTAGCCACAACCCAGTCCATTCCATTCCCCAAGAGCCCATCTAATCCATTACTCCTTCTGCCAATCACCCCTACTCTGGGCTGTTCCTCTCCTTTAGGCAATTAATGAGCTAAGTAATGACCAAATGGAGAGCAATTACCACCAGCAGACAGAGGGAGGAGGGTACCATGTCCAAAGGCCCAGGACAGACAGAGGGATGCTGCACTTAGGGCTTGTCTGTGGCTCTTTCCAGTTAGATAAAGGCACCTCCCCATCCTGTACTGAAACTGCACACCCTTGGTCTTCTGTCACTTATCTGTGAACATAACCCATCCACCATCACTTCATCTTCCCTTTCTCAGTCTTCCTGCACACTTTAAAATGGAACCCCCCTGAGCTCAGGGGAACCATAGGCTGGGCCTCCATCCCCAGCCTCCAATCTCTTCCCAATCCTATTACTTTAACCGCACAACACTACTTGTGTTCCTGGATAATCCTATGAGTGGAGTTGTCTTTGCTGAAGCCTCACCACTAAATCCACCGGAGACTACCACCCCAATACCAGCATTTTTAAACCTGACAAACACAACAAAGGCTTTATCACATGGGAGAGGGTTTTCAGAAAGCTAGGTGACCAAGTCCTCATGTAGTAAGATCTCCACACTGAGTGACAAGTAAAGTATGTTAGATTGGGTTCTGGAGTCTAGTTCTAGCCCTGTCCCTCTAAACATGTGACATCCGCTCTCCAACTACAGTATGTTTGTCTGATTTTGTTTTTTGTTTGTTTGTTTTCCAGTGCCAGGGGTTGAACCTAGGATCTTAGACATGTAAGCAAGTGCTCTACCACTGAGCACTCTGAAACAGGATATTATGATATAGCCTAGACTGGTATCTTAGGCAAACCTTAAACACAGGATCTTCCTGCTTCCACCTACCAAATCCTGGTAGTGCAAGCGTGCAGCACCACGCCTGGGTGAGTTCCTGTTGGTCCTAAGCTTCAGCAATTCCACATCTCAGGATCTTGGGGAAGGCGGGAGATTGAGCAAGAGGCAGTAGCTGTGCCAGAAGGCTGAGGACCATATGGCACACACAGTTTTTGCTCACTATGAAGAGTCACACTGGCCACAGAGAGATCCTCAGTCCTGTGCAGCATAGGAACCCAGAGCCACCCTCGCCTTCCTGTCTTGCATCTTTTCAGGTTCACGACTTGAGTCACCTGCTCTTCTGTGGCCCCATCAGCACATATCCACCCTCTGTACCTCTTTTTTTTTTTTTTTTTTTTTTCCTGAGACAGGGTTTCTCTGTGCAGCTTTGGAGGCTGTCCTGGCACTCGCTTTGTAGACCAGGGTGGTCTGGAACTCACAGAGATCCGCTTGCCTTTGCCTCCCGAGTGCTGGGATTAAAGGCATGAGCCACCAATGCCTGGCCCCCTCCATACCTCTTTACTTATCTCTTTTCCTTCCCAGTCTCTTCACATTCCTATACTGCCCCACCTAGTTCAGACCCTACCCACTTCTATCCTGACCTCCATAGCACACCTCTCTGTCTCTTGCTCCCACCTTTTTGGTCTCTGTAACACCTCCTAGTTTGTCTTCATCCTTTCAACTAACCTTTCTCGGTGCCACTTGTCCTTCAGCCTCCTCATCTGCCTTCTTTCTATTCACACTTACATTTGTGCAAACCCTGGGTGGTTTTGTTCTTAGCCATTTCATAATGGCAACATGATAACAAAAAGGAAAAGAATAGGATTTAGCGGGGCTTGTAAGGTACAAAGGCCTCACGTGCATTTCGTTGATTCAACTAGGCAAATATTATCCTCCAGTTAGCAGAAGTCAATTTTGATTTCATGGACTTTCTAAAAAAAAATCCTTTCCTTTTTATTTCCATCACCACTGCCCTAATTTAAGCCCTTAATACCTCATCTTAGAAACTTGCTTCAGCGCCCTGGATGACAATACTGGAGGTCTTAGCGGTTGGGAAGGAAAGGCTGGAGTTCCAGTTAACCAATTGACCAAGGGCTTTCGGCTTAACCAGACCAGGCCCCCTTCAGAACAGCACTATCCGGTGGGCTGTGCTGTAAAGATAAGGCCCTCAGAACCAGAATCATTTGGGGAGGAAAGATTAGGGTCATACACGAAAATATCAGAGCCTGTGACTGGCCTGCCTGGAAAGAGAACAGTTCCCGCTGGAACAGGGGAGGGGATGCATAATGAACTCCAGGAAGAATGTCCTTAGAAGATTCCCCCATCCCACCCCTGGGGTTTGTGCTCCCACCAAACTCTCCCATCTGCCTAATCTCATCCTTAGTCACAGCCTGCGGGAGAAGGTAAATCTATACTCTCCAGTTTAAGTTAGGAAACTTAATGCTCTGCCTAGAAAGGAAAAAGGACATACAATAAGAACAAAGAAAGTAGCACTAGAAATATCACACAAAATAAATTAAATGCATGATGTTGATTTTGTAATAGATGTTTTGTCTGCTTTTAATGATGTTGAAAGGTTTCGAGAAAAACTGATGGATTTACGAAGAGCTTGATTTCATTTGTAATCAATGTTTAACTATTTGGAGAAGGAAAATCTGCTAATTGCAGAAGTTTTTGATTTATTGGTTGTGTAAGTAGTATCAGACTATTTAGAGGAATGTTAATAATTGAATAAAGACTAATAAATTGAACATCAAAATACAAAAAAGAGTCTACTTTTTCCATGCCTGAAAGTGCATGGAGTCGTTAAATAATTTATTGTCACGAACTGTTTCTTTCATTGATTTCCATTCTAGTGCCAACACCTCCGTGACTGAGTTTTTCGTCTGTGCAGTGAGGGGACATCACTTCTCAGCCCCTTGCCTAAGACCAAGTGTAAAATGGGATGACCTGGATGTCTAAGGGTTTTAATGAGATAATCTCTTCCACAACATTTACTACAATGTCCAGCATACAAATGTTCAGTAAAGCGGGCTGTCTTTTCCTTCCCACAGGTAACGTTTTAAACAAGCCACTTCCTGCTCACAACACATCAACAGCCACCCTGCAACCTCAAGGCTGATCTAAATTCCTCCACCTGACCCCAGTCCTTGACCCTCCCCATTCCCATCCCCACCCTGACAACCCCCACTATCTTTCTCTTTTCCAGACTAAGATGTTTCCGGCACCATTCTTACCAATTTAGACTAATAACAAAACCGCGTCTCAAACACCACATTCTGAAATGCTTTCCCGGTTCTCACCAACGCCCCTTCCTCTGAGCACTGTTTCCTAGCATCGCATCCTTTCTTTGGTGGAATCCTTTACCTAGGTGTCAGTCATCTCCCCTGGGACTCACTTCTGATTGTGCCTGTGCTTAGCTAACAGGTGGTAGGTTCCTTTAGCTCTGGGTAGTCACGTCTTATAAGCAGATGTAGCAGAGACCCTCACTGTCCTGTGCAAACCATGAAAGCACATAAAAATGAAGGGAGTCAGTAGTGGGCATGTGCCAGGGCCCACGGGGCAGATGGCAAGAAGCTGGCTGAATCAGATTCTAGGAGCATGTGGCGCTGTGTCTGCTCAGATAGTCAACATTACCCAGACATCCGTCAGTCAGTTTCTTTAGACTCTTTCTGGGCCGATGCTGTCAGCACAGCAAGGCAGACATCAGGATGGTGTCAGCTTCCAAAAAGGTATACCCATGTGCCCCCGAGCCCCAAGTAAGTGTCACATATGTGTGCCAATGTGGTGTGCCCACGCTTGCCCCACATGGGCAGGGAGTCCCAGCTCGCCACAAGGCAGCCTTGTGCGCAGCGAGGCTGAGGGCCACCCTACACCCTGTTTCCAAACAGCTCCCCTTTCCGCGCCAGCGCTGCTGCCTCTGCCGTCTGTTTGCCCCTCGCCTCCTCCTCCCTCTGTTGGGGCTGCCGCCGATGATGAAATTTGGCTTGCAACACCCTCTTCCTCCGATTCCTGCAGGCCTGGGAGAGGATTAAGCCGCTGGAGTCTGAAATCGGAAAGATCCCAGCTTCTGCTCCCCGGCACCTCCCCTCGCCCTCTCCCCCTCCCCGCCCATGCAAAACCAGAAAATTAATCTCCCCTTCTGCCTGTGATATGGAGGGCTGCATTACAAGCTGGGAGACGAGATAAAGCAGAGAGCCGAGGGACTGCAGCCCAGCACAGGGGCCCCCGGGTGGGGCCGGCCGGGGAGATAAGGGCCTCCCAGCCCCATGAATTATTCACCGCCTCTGCCTCCTCCGGCTCGTTGGCCGCCCTGGGCGCTGAGATTGCGCCTTCCACGGGCACCGGCTAGTGTAGGAGGGGGCCCGTGGGGAAGGGCAACCGACTGGAGAAGTCCTGCTACATGGTGGATTGTGCTTTACTGGGAACAGCTCTGAGACCCCAGCGCCCCAAGGACGAACTGAGGGAAGGTAAAGAGGACAGGCGCGCGCGCGCGCGCACACACACACACACACACACACGAGCACACGCGCGTGTGCGCGCACATACACACACCCTGCCTAACCCAGCCAGGATTCTCAAGAATGCTCTTCATTTATGCAGTTCCTTAAATGCTATTTCCCCAGCTGCATTTACCAGGTTCATGCCAGGTCTCTGCATCCCACTGTCAGAAATGTAGTTCCTCCCCCAGCGGGTGCCCTGGATTCTGTGCCCCAACTGAAAGCCAGCAAGTGAAAGACTTGAGCAACCTTATCTAGGCCCACCTCATCCACAGTGCTCTCGCCTCTGGAAATCAAGGCAACCCCTGCTTACTCTGGGATACCCTACCTGAAACAGCTACAAGAAGACAGGACAAACCTGTTTCCAAGCAGCCACAGCATCTGAAGTAGAGAAGGCAAGATGGAGGGGTTGGGGAGGTGGCACTCAGTGCTTGGTAGGAAATGAACCGGGGAAGGCCATGGTACTAGGATCTTCTTTTTCCCTTCTGTGCTCACGCCTCGAAGATCCAACCTTTCCAGGCAGGGAAAGGCCACAGGGACCTCTGCCCTGTCTCAATGTCTCCAGCCCTCTTTCCCTACCCGTTCCCTCTGTATTCATCTGCTCTTTTAGTCTCCACTTTGCTCCCCGTGCCCCTTCTCTTTAATGATCTTTCCCTTGTAATGCTGTGACTTCAGAAAATGACATGTTGTCACATAAATCAGAATGTGTGGCAGAAAAGAAGTGGTCATCTTCCAAACCCCCACCTCGGGGGCAGGTGGGGGGAGTTCAAGCTTAGCCATGACTGTGCTGACAGGGGCATAGGGGAAGTCTCCCCCACCTCCTGCCCCATGACTCTTCTGCCCCGTGTCCTGTCCTTCCCTCTGCACTGGCACAAATCAGAGTCCTCAAACAGCCAGGGAGCCAGAAGTCAGAAATGAAGGCCAGAGGAGGATCCTGCAAGGCTGGGGAAGGGGGGGGGGGGTGGACACGGGACCTGGCAGGCAACCATGAAACTGCTGATTCCTGTGGTAGATGTGGAGTTCTTTCATCAGATCCAAATTCAAGTGGGACAGGAACCAGCAAGGCGGAAGAGGAGAGGGGAATGGAGCTCAGCTGGGAGGGGGAAGAGTGAGCCTTGAACACAGAGATCTGTGATTGGGATGAGAAGGGAAGAGCAGGAGAGAGGACTGGGTCAGAACTGAGCATAGCACGAGCTAGAACCGGTGGTGTGGTGCAGAAACGCATAGGAAGGGGACAAAAGGAGCATCTGGACCAGAAAACCAAGACGTGGGAGGGTTGCATGGGGGGGGAGGGTGAGGTCATGGGTGGGGGCACAGAAGGGTGAAGAAGTGTGAGGATGGGTCCCTAGCCCCTTCCCTACTGCCTGCTCATTAACTTTGTAATCTTGTGTCTCTTCGTTTGCTGAGCTGGCAAACGAAGTGGATGTAGACAGATTGGGGCGTGTGTGATTTCACGCACGGGGGAGCGAGAAGAGCTGCCTAGGAGTCCCAGGGGGCCTTGTTCCCCCTCTGCCCTCCCTTCTTCCCCACCCATCTCTGTTGGGCTGGAGGGTGCTTCTATACATCCAGCAGATGGGCCATATGCAAGGAAAGTATCCATGGGGAATTTGCCCCATCATCCTTTCGGGGATGATCTTGGCACGTGGCACTGTTGATGGAGCACCTACTGTTAGCCAGGCACGTGCTATTTCATCAGCCTAGGCACTGGCTGCATTTTATAGGCTATGGAGAAAAGTGGGACTCAGATAGACTACGTTTCTTGGCCAGGATCACACAGCACTGGTGTAGCACACCTAGGATTGGAAACCATGGAAACCAGGTTAGCAAGATGCTAAAGCCCTGGGCGGGTCCTAGGCTGATGGTCCTCTCTAGTGGAGGGAGGAACCAATTTCCCTCTCATACCCAAGGGACAAAGGGTGTGAGGACTAGGAAGGGCATGGAGTAGATGTCACTATTGTGAGCAGGGCCTGTCAGGGCCTGGGTGAGAGTGGGTGGCCCAGAGAAGCAGAAGGGAGCAGTAAAACATTAATCACTCCCTCTGGATCCCTCAAGTGTCATCTAACCAAGGCCTTGGCACCATCAACTTCCAGTCCCACAAAGCCCTGTCAGGATAACTACCCCTCTGTAGCCCAGCCCAGCCCACCGCCATTTCACAGCTGACCTTTGTTCTAGAGTCACTTGTCAACAAACTGCTTTGAGGCTGAGAGGTGTTGAAGGCAGGGACTATGCCTTGCTTCCCTTTATCCCCAGGTCTGATCCAGGAAAAGCCTCAGTGGATGTTCGATGAATTGTATAGGGCTGGGAGGGAGTGACACATTTCATTTTGAACAAAAGCAAATGACAGAATAAGGAATTTAGGCTAGGTATAAAAACTAAACTCTGGAGGCTGCGGCCTGTGGTGATTATAAGAAGTCTTAGCCAGGCAGTGGTGGCACACGCCTTTAATCCCAGCACTCAGGAGGCAGAGGCAGGCGGATCTCTGTGAGTTCGAGACCAGCCTGGTCTACAAGAGTTAGTTCCAGGACAGCCTCCAAAGCCACAGAGAAACCCTGTCTTGAAAAACCAAAAAAAAAACAAAAAAAAAAAAAAAAAGAAAAACTTCGTCTGGAGAGATGGCTCAGAGGTTAAGAGCGCCAACTGCTCTTCCAGAGGTCCTGAGTTCAATTCCCAGCAACCACATGGTGGCTCATAACCATCCATTATGAGATCTGGTACCCTCTTCTGGTGTGCATATATACACGGAAGCAGAATGTTGTATACATAAAAAAAAAAAAAGTCTTGATTCAGACCTGCTGATTCTGAGGAGTAAAATTTCTCAAGATTGACTGCTTTTAGAGGTCTTAAAAAGTTTGGGTGGGGCTGGAGAAAGTGTCAGTGGTGGCTAAGGGCACTGGCTGCACTGCCAGAGGACTCAGGTTCAGTTCTCAGCACCCACACGTTGGCTTACAACTGTACACAGCTCCGGGGGAATCTGATGCCCTCTTCTGGCCTCCACAGGCACCAGGCAGTTATGTGGTACACAGAAGTATGTGAAGGCAAAACACCCATACACATAAAATACACATAATTAAAAAAAAAGTTTGACCATGGCTAGTCAGGCATGGTGGTGCATACCTTTAGTCCCAGGACTCAGGAGGCACCGGCAGGCAGATTTGAGTTTGAGACCAGCCTGGTCTACAGAGTGAGTTCTAGACCAGGCAGGGCTCCATAGTAAGACCCAGTCTCAAAACAAAAAGTTTGGGCATCTGCACTCCACCCACTGAGTGTGAGATTTAATTGATCTAAGGCGGGTTCATTTGGAAGACTTCCCCAATGCCCTGAATTAAGAATTACCATCTCAAAGTCTGTCTGGATGTGGCTACACTGATGGTTTTACTTACAGATCCAAATCGGAAGGCTGGTTATATTTGTTATTGAGGATTGACTAACACAGGCCAATATACTAAGCATTTTCCATGTAGTGGTTAACGTAAACCTTGAAATACATACAATCTTCATCATACAGATGATGAAACTGAAGCTCAGAGAGGTCAGGCGTCCTGCCCATGCTGTCGAGTGGCAGAAGCAGGTCTTGGAGCCCAGAAATCTGATTCATGCCTTTTATCTTCTTCCCCCGACTCCTCCTGAGGCTGTTCATTGGCCTCAATCAGTCCTGCCCCCACCTCACCTCATCACCTTCCCTCCACCCCCGCTGCTCCCAACTCCCTCGGTAACATCCCAGGTGATTGAAGCAATTTGCAGCCATTAGAAGAGGCTCCACGTGTCACTCAGCTTGTGAAGGTTGGAAAGTGGAGGAATTACAGATGTTCCAAGATGATCCTCCCCTCCCCCGAGGACATTTGGGAGCCTGGAATTAGGCTAGAGACAGTGCTAGAATCATTGTTTCCTTAGACCCAGTTTGCGACCCTCTAAGGGTAATTCCTACTCCCAAATGCCGCCTCCCCACCTCACTTTGAGTTTAAGTATCTGGGAGAGTGCTGTCACCCAGTGGCTGCCCAGGGGCATGGCAGCCTCCCAGCCCCGCTTGTGCTGCTGGACAGCTCCCCATCCTGAACGGAAGAGTCTATCTTTATTTTGGCAGCTGGCTGCTCTGGATCCTGATGAATGGATTACAATGCCTCCCCAGCTCTCTCTATGGAATCTCCAGATTCCTTCTCTGGTCTCTGGGGTACCACTTACTCCCAACCCCTCACAAGTTCTCCTCAACTTCTTTCCTCTATGTCAGCTCCTCCTCCCTGCAGGTTTCTCATTCCACCAACTTGAATCCAGAACCATGGGTCCAACACCTGCTTCTTGCCTTCCTTCTCTCAGAGCTTTACCAGTCTGTGCTGTGAGTGGAGCAAAGGATCTACTACAGATAGAACACACACACACACACACACACACACACACACCACCATCATCTGACACCATCAGACCTCAACAGCCTCAGTGCTAAGAGCCCCTAATGAGCATCAGCAAATTAACAACTTCCCCTTGATTGTTCCTTCTCTGCTAATTGGATAGGGAGCCCCCCCCCAGGCCTCCAAGAAAGAAGGATGAAGGGAAGGAGAGCAAAGACAGCTAAACCCCTGGGGCCTAGGTTCAGTGCCTAGATTTCTGCTCCATCCCAGAGTATACTCCCCTTTCAGACTTTCCTTGTCGTATAGCCCTTTATTCCATTCTCTCCTCTCCTTACTTCTGTCCCCAATGTCCCCACTTCTGGCTATGTCTCTTTCCTTCTTTCCTGCTTTAGAGATCTGCCAGTGAGGCACCTGCACACACTCCTTAAGCAATCCAGCGGTACACGAATGGAGTCTGGGTGTCGAAGGCTGTGTTTATATATGGGCGTGTATGTATATGTCACATGTGGGTGGGAAGCAGTAATAAGAGCAGGTGAATGAATGTGTACAAACAGGTAAATGCTCATGTGTGGGTCAGTGTTCAGGGATGTGTAGGTGGATGTGATGTGTGGATTGCTGAGTAGCATGGTAAGACTCTGGTCTCTGCGTGTCTGTATCTTCCACATAGGCAAGTGCTTGAATCAGTCAAGTGTGACTTCGAGCGTGTGTGTGTGTGTATGTATGTGTGTGTGTGTGTGTGAGTGTGTGTGTGTGAGTGTGTGTGTGTGTGTGTGTGTGTGTGCGCGCGCGCGCGCACAGGTGTGTATGTGCCACCAGAGGAAGCAGCAGCAAAAGACAGGAGCTTCGATCCAAAGGAGATAGAGTGGGGAGGGGGACGCTGGGGGCAGACACCCTCCTCCCTGCGCGCACGCGCGCGCGCTCGCGCGCGTACACACACACATCACACACATAGTCACACACACACACACACATACACACAAGCCACAGGGCCTCTCAAGCAGGGAGCCGGCTCTAGGATCCTAGCGAGGCAGCGCTGCTGACAGCAGCTGGAGGAGGCGAGCCAGCGGGGGGAGCCCTCGGTTCCGCTCCCGGGCCTGGGGCCCCCGCGCATATCGGCCCAAAGACACCCTCGCAGACACTCGTAGGCGCGCACGCGCACCCTTTCCCCTCCTCCTCCCCTCCCGCCGCCTCCCGGCCGGACGATGGATCCCTGCAGATCCCGGGGCTGAGAGCACCGCGCAGCTCCAGCGCGCCGAGCCCGGGGCGGACCCAGCCGAGCCGAGCGAGCAAGAGCGCGCGGGCGGCGGACCAAGCTGAGCCTGAGCCGGCCGGGCAGGCGGGCCGCTCCCTGCAGGGCTCTGCGCGGGTGCCGCGGTGGCCGGCGGCTCCGGCTACGGGCCATGAGCCCCTCCGCGGCTCGGCGCTGAGCCCACGGACGGCCTGCGCCCCAGGACCTGCAGCGGCGGCCGGCTTTCCCCAGCCCCCTCAGGTGGGTTTTTTGACCCTGCTGCCTTGGGCCGCGGGGCTCCCCAGCGCCCCGAAGCCTGAGACTCTCCTCCCTTGTAGCTTTCCCCAGCTTCTGGAGAAGCTAGGCTGATGGGGAGGGGGCCGGCGCCCGGGGGGGGGGGGGGGACACGCAAGCCGGGAATCTGACTGCGGACCAGAAGCTGGACTGAAGGGGGATGCGCTCTGGGCGGGGACAACTGGCTGTCATAGGGAACCGCGCCCCCCCTTCATACATCCATCTCAGGCAGTCTGCCACCCCCCTCCCAAACACACACACACACACACACACACACACACACACACACACACACACACACACACACGCATACACACAGCCTGTGCCTGTTTGAGAACTGGAGACACAGAAGGTGAGGATTCAGGCTGGGCCCCTCCCCAAATGTGCCCACCTCTGGAGATTTTCTGGCCCTGATTTAGGTACTAGGGTGACAGCCTATTCCTGGGGATACCCTTGATTAAGAGAAGAGCTCTTGACCCCTGGCTGGACCCATCATGGGGAGTTTAATCTCCCCATGGGGTACATTCCTGTCCCAGAGTGACCTCACATCTGGAGGGAACTCCCGTGCCTGCCTTTGGGTGCACAGGGACTTCCCTCATTCACTCTAGTGACTATATACGGGGTCTTCCATAGTCTGGGAAACCTCCCTTGCAGAGAATTCTCCCGACCTCAGCTGACACCCTGAGCTTCTTCTATTTGAGTGATGATCATCTTGGATGGTCCTTCCATCAAGCCACCTTGGAACCTGCACACCAGGGAGTGTTTCCTTGGATGAGCAGTGACCTCCGGGAAATGATTTCGGATGGACATAGTTGGAGGGGCCCTATATGTACCTTCATCTCAGAACAATGACAGACTCTTGTCTCTACTCTTGATCCCCCAGGATCCCCTTGGCAAGGATGGAACTGAAGACCGAGGAGGAGGAGGTGGGTGGTGTCCAGCCGGTGAGCATCCAGGCTTTCGCCAGCAGCTCCACGCTGCATGGCCTTGCCCACATCTTCTCCTATGAGCGACTGTCTCTGAAGCGAGCACTGTGGGCTCTGTGTTTCCTGGGTTCACTGGCCGTCCTGCTGTGTGTGTGCACTGAGCGTGTACAATACTACTTCTGCTATCATCACGTCACCAAGCTTGATGAGGTGGCTGCCTCCCAGCTCACCTTCCCTGCTGTCACGCTGTGCAATCTCAATGAGTTTCGCTTTAGTCAAGTCTCCAAGAATGACCTGTACCATGCTGGGGAGCTGCTGGCCCTGCTTAACAACAGGTGGGCAGCTCCCATCCACCCCTCTGCATGGCTTGTGGAGTGGCAACCTCCTTGGCCCACCAAAAGTCAACCAGCTCTGCCCTGTAGCACCCCCTCAAACCTGCCAGGGCCGAGGACTTGAGATAGTGCTGAGCACCAGTTACGTACAATCTCTGACTCCAGCATAGTTCCAAACAGCTCCATCCCCACCCCACCTGAGCTCCAACATATTGGAGTGAGCTTCGCCTTCCTCCTGCCACTATATCCTCATCTCCTCACTTAGGGAATGGGACAGGCCACCTCTAAAGGGGGGAGACTGTACCATGCATAGTGCCTGCCTTACCCATGCTTCTCACCCTAGCCCCCCGGGCAGCCACTACAGATCCTTTGTTTTCTCACATTCCCTGTGTCAGGTTTTCCTGATAGGCCAAGCTCTCCTTCTATGCCTATCTATGCCCAGATCTGATCCTCCAGGGGCTGAGTGCTGCCCCCTACCCCACCCCAAGGAGGGCATGGGCACTAGTGGTCATGCTGATCCGTGTGCCGCTCACCCCTGGGCTCCAGGTATGAGATACCGGACACACAGATGGCTGACGAAAAGCAGCTAGAGATATTGCAGGACAAGGCCAACTTCCGTAGCTTCAAGCCCAAGCCTTTCAACATGCGTGAGTTCTACGACAGAGCAGGGCACGACATTCGAGACATGCTGCTCTCCTGCCACTTCCGAGGTGAGGCCTGCAGTGCTGAAGACTTCAAAGTGGTGAGTCCCTGGTATGGAGTATGTTACCCTGCTCCCTGGAAGGGGAAAAGACAAGAAGCAGGCCTGGCCTCTCTCTGTTTGCTGTTCTGGGAAAGGAAGCCGGGTGTCCTGGGGTTTGCTTCTGGAAGAAGGGGACTTTGTTCAGCAGACGGTGCATTTGTGCTGCATGAAGGCTTGAGCTTCAGCCTTGCATCCGTGATGGCAGGAAAGAAAGGCTGTGGCATGTACTACACAAACCACCCATGCACACATTCACATACACACGAACACACATTACCTGGAGTGGCCCAACCCCTCCAACCTTATATTCTGGCCCATAGAGATCAGAGTTAGTAGTGGTAAGTAAGCTACAGCCTTGTTACTGAAAAGTAGTCTGCAAACTGTCATCTGGGATCCTGGAAAAAAGGAATGATTTTGCCACCCCACATTCTTAACCTACTGAGGCAGAATCTGCAGTCTGTGTCAGATAAGATCCCCGGGTGGTACGAGTGCTTGTTAGAAGAGCATGGGGAGTTAGCAAAGTGTCCTCAAGAATAGCCACATTGGTTATTCTCTCCATGCCACTCTCAACACACACACACACACACACACACACACACACACACACACACACACACACTTACACGTGCAACAGAGTAGGCTCGCAATTGCCATAATCTACACTCAGTGTCAGAGGACCAAGATGCAGCACAATTACAGTTGATCTGGAGGCTCCCTTTGCTTCTGAAAATGGATATATCACCCCTGTCATTCATACCACATCCCAGAGACATGGTGCCCTCCAGCTGGCACCACAGGTTCTGGGAAATTGACTTGGGCAACTGACGTGCTATGTGCTCTTGGGCAAATCACATAGATTCCTCAGGGTTAAAAAAAAAATCACATATAGCCGGATGCAGGGTACACACCTGTAATCTCAGCACTTGGGGGGCTGTGGAGGATTAGGATTAGAATTTTGAGGCCATTTGAACTATATAGCTAGAACCTGTCTCAAACAAACCAAAAGCTGTGCTCAAGTGTGTTGACACATTGTCTGAGCTACTTAGGAGTCTGAAGCAGGTGGAAGAGTCTAGCCCAGGAGTTTGAGACCAGCCTAGGCAACAAAATAAAACTCATTCTCAAATTAAATAAGCAAATAAAAAACACTGTAATCCTAGCACTCAAGAAACTGAGACAAGAGGCTATTGAGTCAGGTGTGCAGCTAGGGCTGTATAGGAAGAGCCTATCTCAAGATGCAAAGGAGAAGCACATACACACTTGGGCACATACACATGTACACACACAAATACACATGCACAAAGGCTAGAAAGAAACCTTAAGGGTCAATCCCTTTGATAAATAACCATATTATCTTTATTTTACAAATGCACAGACAGACAAAGAAGCAGAATAATTTGCCTTAGCTCACTAGCCAGTTGATGACAGATCCAGGATTAGAACCCATGTCTCCTTAGGTGCCAATGCAGTGTGTGTGCTTTTATCATGAGTATTGCTGACCCTGAAGTTTCCATGTTACTTCCACCTTTGACATTGCTTTTTCAAACCCAGACTCCCAGGATGCCTTTACTCTCATGCCTCTTCCTAATTCTCCACTCTCAGCACTTCTCTCTCCTCTCTATTTCTCTTCAATTTGCTTGCTTCCTCCTGGCTTTCGGCCGGCCGCATGAAGCCCACTTGTTTGTGGGCATGCTTAATGTTTCCTACAAGATTACTCAAGATTTCCCAACCTCTTTAAGATCAGGAGGCAGACCCATTTTGCCACTCTTTGTCATGTAAATCTGTGATAATTTTACGACCACACTTCTTGTTGAGTCAAGCAGTTACCCCGGGTGCAATCACTTCTCTCTTTCATATATGCCCCATGGAAAAGTCCTGGATTCCCCCAGACCTTGAGCCCAGAGGGCTCCCAGGCTGTGTTTCCAGGAGAATTAGAATGGTAAGTGAAGATAGGAAGAGTAGCCATCCCTGTCCCCAGCATACTGAATACACAGCAGAAGGGACCACCAGGGAGGAGAGGAAACCTGCCAGCTTAGCTGGATGGTAGTGTTGGATGCAGGACGGAGGTGCACAGCTCAACCTGGAGAAGTGCTAAGGTATAAAATAGGAATCGAGTAAGTCTATGAAAAGTTTAGTTGGGGGCTGGCAAGATGGCTCAGTGGGTAAAGGGGCTTGCCACCAAGACTGATGACCTGAGTTTAGTCTCTGGGATCCACATGGTGGAAGAGAATCAACTCCCACAAATTGTCCTCTGACCTCCACTTGAGTGCTGTGGAACACATGCGCATGCATGCACACACACACACACACACACACACACACACACACACACACACACACACACACTGAAATGTCACTGTCCCATAGTGTTTGAGGGGACAACTCTAAGCTGTCAGAAAATATGTGTTTGGTTTGCAGAGTTCTAGAGCAATCTGAGTTCTTTTGTTTTGTTTTATTTTTTATTTACCTGTCTGTGTGACTTTCACATGCATGTAAAAATGTGAATGTGTGATTACCCTCAGGGGCTAGAAGGAGGGCACTGGATCCTCCTCGGGAGCTAGGGTTACCAGGTGGTGTAAGCACCTGATGTGGGTACTGACCCAAACAGCAAGTGCTCTTTCAGTAACTGCTGAGCCATCTCTCCAGTCCCAATGAGAATTCTTGATCAGAGAATGGACACACAGGCCAGCATCTTGAAGACCCAGCTGTGGCATTTCTTGGTTCTATATTTTCAGGGAAGACTAGAGTCGGTCTGTTTCTCAGCCTGTGCCAAAGACCTGACCCTGAATCTGACTGGATCCAAACCTCAGCCTTTACCCGCTGCCAGCAGGTTGACCCCACGGCCGGGCTCTTTCCTCTCATGAGCACTGCCCTGTCTGCCTAGGGATCTCAAGTGATAGCTCTTCAGAGCAGAAGGACCTGGGTAGCTTTCTCCTTTGGCTCTCCAATCCTAAGGAGGGGCTGGTATTTGATTTTTCTCTTTGGTCTCATAATTAGCGTCTGTCTCCATGACTTATCATTCTCTGCTCTGCCGGGAGGTATGTTGGGGATGTGTAGCTAGCCTCAGGGCCAATGTAGCACTGAGAAAAAACATGTGTTTGCAGGGTCAAGGCTTAGAGACTACCCTGGCATCTCTCAATAGCAAGGAGTCTTTTTTTCCCCTCTGAGATGGGGGGGGGTCTTACTTGTAGCCCAGGCTGGCCTCAAATTCACAATGCTTCTACAGTAGCCTTAGTTGAGGACCCAGCCTTTGCTCCGTATTTGTGGATACTGTGTTCATGGGCATATTCGGACTTCTTTGTGTGCATTCCCAAAGGCAGGCGTTCTGTAAATAGCAACTACTCAGTTCTTGAGGACTGTTCAGGAAGGCAGAGAACAAGGCTACTCCAGTACCCAAAGATCCCATGTCCCCTCATAAGCCATTCCCTCCCCTAGATGTGCTTCTGAACCCACCTCAACCACAGGGAATGGATTGGTGATCAGAATGTGGGGCCTGGGAGGATGGGGGAGAGTGTGGAGCTTGAACTAAGTCTGGGAAAATTTGTTTAGGAAGTCATTTGGAACTGAGAAAGGCAGGAAGGAGTAAGGGATACCCTTAGGCAATCCGATTGGGTAGATATCCATAGCTCCCTCCTGAGAAGCCAAGAAGAGCAGGAAAGGCCCAAGACAAGGTCCCCTTCTTTCCTGGCCATCTCCCTTCCTTCCCAGTAGGGTGCTTGGTTGCCAGAGCAACAAGGTCTGAAAGCTCCTCTCTCCTTCCCTACCTTAAGGGCAGCCAGGCCAAGGCAGGGCAGGGGTTCCATGGTGGTGGTTGGGGGGGAACTCAGCTGCTGCTAGTCTCTGGGAGGGGGCTGGGGAGTGAGCATAGTCACAGCTGGTGCCAGCCTCCAGCTGCACCTTATCTATCCCTGGCAGTGGGAGCGTGATGTGGCTGGAATGCTGATTAGCACCAACGGGAGGGGGCCCTGCAGATGGTTGCCCAATCCGCCCTATGCCATCCCCTCCAGCTGAGACCCAGAGCCTTTGCCTGGGGAGAAAGAAGCAGAAATTCAGGTCTGGGCCTTGGTAGAGAAAGAAGAAATAGAAAGAGGGTTCTGGAGGTAGGGGTGTGGGAGGATAGACGGAGGGTTCTGGAGGTAGGGGTGTGGTAAGATAGACAGAGGGTTCTGGAGGTAGGGGTGTGGGAGGATAGACAGAGGGTTCTGGAGGTAGGGGTGTGGGAGGAGCAGTAAACTTAAGCAGGGCTGGAACTAGGAGCAGGAATCTGTGGAGTGGCCACTAGATTCACCCAACCCTGAGGTGGAGACAATCACCCAGTGAAGGGTGGAGTGGGCACAGAAGGGGGTAGACCCTCCTCCAGGGTTCTGGAACACTGGGGGAGAGACGTGCTTTCCTAGGAGGAGGGGTGCTTTCCCTGGGGCTCAGACTGGGGATAGAGAGGTCCTCTAAAGCAACTAGAGGCCTAGGGATGTACAGTGATAGAGCGCTTATTGGCGAGAATGAGGCACTAGGTACTGCATCAAAAAAGTAAAAATTTGAAAAGTAAATTAACAAGTAATGAGAGCCCGGAGGTGGCAGCCCCTTCTCTAATACCCCTTACTCCTCCAGACCCCACAGAGGCTGGGAACAAACATTCTTAGAGGGACATGATCTTATTACCCAGACTTATGTCCTCCACTAGGAAGGGAGTGGCAGGGTGAGGAAAGAAAGGAGACAAAAGGCAGACTTCAAAGATTCTGAAGAGGTTCCACAGAAGGCAGGGCTCCACTCACCCAAGGAATTCAGATACACCTTGGTCCTGCCCTATTCCCTGGGAGTGCCTGAATGGGGAGAGGAGCTGAGCAGAGCCAGTTGCAGGAACCCAGAGACCCTGGGGTAAGGTCTCTTGCTCTGCCTCCCCCTTTTCCCTGCATAAACAACAATCTTTGAGTAACTTAGCGCCCTCTCTCACCCCTCCCCTCTCCCACCCCCGGCTAGCCTTCCCAGACTGCTATCAGCTAAGAGGCTCCTCTAAGCTAATTGTTCTCCCTGCTCTTGCCTAAAGTAATAGGGAATTGATGTAAGTAACTCAGTGCCTCAGGGGGCAGAGTGGGAAGTAAGGGTTGGGAGAGGGCGTGTTCCTAGCTAAGGCCAGCAGCCGATGGACACACACTGGGAGATGTGTGCTACACCCCACTGTCCTGTAGGCAGAAGGGATGCCAGCCGACTGGTTAGGGACATTCTGTTATAGGTACAGGTCATTCCAGCGTGGCTTCAGATTTGTAGAAAGCATCTGTGATGATGGAGGGGTTTGGGAATATGGTGGGGGGGAGGTTGGGAATGAGGAGTTGGGACAAAGGGGGTGACTGTTATTCATTCCCCTCAGACAGAGCTACTTCCAAATGCCAGCCCCTGCTCTGGGGCTGAGATATGGCAGTAAAGACCTCACTCGTGCCCTCAGGGGACTTCCAAAGATCCAAGCAGAATCCTCCCACCTACCTCTTCAGCTCAGCTACTCCAAACATTCTGTGTTACAGCATGCTCCCACCCAGATGACAGTGCTCTCCAGCCACAGCCATTTGCCTGCCATTGGCCAGCCACAAGCTTGCCACTCATTTTTGGTCTGTGCTGCAGCTGCCAAGGCTTCTGGCTGAGGACAGTCCAGTCAGGACCCTTGGGTGGGGCAAAAAACCACCTAGCTGGGTGGAAGGCTGGGGGGCGGGGCATGGGGCAGAGTTCCATCTGACTCCATTCCTCAGATTCTAGGCTCAGTTTCCTGTGAGGAGAGGGGTTGTGCCTAACCTAAATGTCGGGACAGCCCCTGCTTCTGGGATAAAAAAACTTTGCGGTACTTTAGCCAAGGCTAGCCCTGTATTTACAGGTGGGCTGCCATGACTATCATGCCTAGGACATTCTCCTTGTGGGAGTTTTTGTTTTGTTTTGTTTTTTGAAACAGGATTTCTCTGTGTAGCCCTGGCTGTTCTGGAACTCCCTCTATTGACCAAACTGGCCTCAAACTCAGGGATCCACCTGCCTCTGCCTCCTAAGTGCTGGGATTAAAGGTGTGGGCAGCCATGCCCAGTCCCAAGGGATATTTTTAAGTGAGCATGAAACTTCTGTGCTCCCTTAAGAAGTTCTAAGAACTGGAGTTGCTGGCTAGAGATGTAACAGTGGTTTGCTTGCCTATCATTCACAGAACCCTGGGTTCTGGAGAGAGGTAGGGGGGAGAAAGACACACACACACACACACACACACAGAGAGAGAGAGAGAGAGAGAGAGAGAGAGAGAGAGAGAGAGTGCCAACACCATTCCAGAGGAAAAGGAATGGTCAGTTGAAATCTTTTGAGATCCTATGAGTTTTAAGAAAGAAAACCCTCCCCACCCCTGTCACCTGCAGGTCCTCCATGTGACTGTCTTAGGGCCCAGGAGGTTGGACTTGCTGTTGAGTGTTGTCTCTAATTGGTATGTCCCATCAGCATGCCAGGTGAAGAACATCCCTAAGGAGAGGATGCTGCAGTGGCCTGGACGATGGGCAGCAGCCAATCCCGACTTCTCATAGCACACTCGCTGTGTGTGCCCCAGGGAGCCAGCATACATGTGCATCTCCACCTGCGTATCTGGAGAGGATGTGGATGTAGACTGTGGAACGGGCTATGTGCACGATGAGTGGGGCATGCACAGTTCTGTATGTGTTGGGGGGAGGGGAGCTTTTGTGTGCACAGACTTCTAGTTGCATGAGGAGCCCATAGCAGCAACTGTCAGTCTTGCTTTGAAATTATAAATTCCTTTTACTTGTGCTCATATAAACCTCACAATTCCTGAATCTGGAAGAAGCTTAATATCATCATTGGAAAGACGGGGAAAATGAGGGTCAGGGATGTTGTGTGATTTGCCCAAGATCATGACATTCTAGGGCCTTGACTTTGGATCTTCCAAGTTCAGGTTCTCCTGGATTTGGGCACAGGACGGCAGACGAAGCTGCTCCTGGTTCCCCAGCTGCACGTGCTCTGAAGAGAAATGGTGTGTTGAGGTAGGAAGGAAAGGAAAGGTGCAGAAGAGACCCCAAGAGTCTCACTCCCTCATGAGTGAACCAAATCTTTAGAGGTCTGTTTTTATTTACTTTATTTATTATAATTATTTGGGAGGTGGTTTGATAGAGGGTTTCTCTGTGTAGCCCTGGATGTCCAGGAACTCACTCTGTAGACCAGGCTGGCTTTTAACTCACAGAGATCCCTCTGCCTCTGTCTTCCAAGTGCTCTGATTAAAGGCATGCCCCACCACTGCCTGGCTTTATTTTATTTTATTTTATTTTATTTTATTTTATGGAAACTATGTAGACCAGGTTGGCCTGGAACTCACAGAGATCTACCCACCTCTGTCTCCCAAGTGCTGGAACCAAAGGCATATGCTACCCACAACCAGTAACACCTCTGTGTTTTTTTGTTTTTTGTTTTTTATGGCACCGTCTTCCCAATCCCTAATCTTAAAAGAACCCACCACTGACCCCACAGCAGGTAGTTCCCGAGCAGCCTCACTGTACCAGAGGCAGCCACGCCCCAGAGCAGCACGGCATCATATCCATCACATCATTTTCATCCTTAAGTGGCTTGCAGCGCTACCTGCAGACCTTGCTGTGTTGCCCTGGCCAACTGATCAACCTCCTCAGGGGGGGTCTGCAGGCTTCTCCACCCTGCCTTTCCAGCTCCTTTGCACCCCTCCTCCTAACAGATAACCTTGCTCCCATTTGACCAAGAAAACCGAATCCTCAGACAAGATCTTCTCTTGCCTCTTGGTACCAACACCTGGAAGGAACATTCATCTTATCTAAGATAGTCTCAGCGTACTGTCTGACTCCTGTCTTTTTAGGAGCATTATCCTACTAACACCGCCTCTCCCTCCTCTATAGGCCATCTCTACTCCTCAAGTGGAACTGTCCCGTGGCATTAAAACATAATCAGTATTTCCCTCACTTAAAAATACACCCCTAAGCCAAGCACTGTGGTACACCTGTGGTAAACAGCTACTTAGATAGCTGAGGTCAGATTTGAGCCTTGGAGTTGGGGACTAGCCTGTGTAACACAGTAAATTCAAATAAATAACACGTAGCTATAATGATAGCTACCATTCATTGAGTACTTCCTACGCATCAGACTTTGGACTAAGATCAAAAAACAAAACATACATCTTTCACCTCCATAGCACCCTCCACATTCTTTTAGCTTTTAAAAAAGGATTTATTTATATTTTATGTCTATGGGTGTTTGCTTCCAGGTATCTGTGTATCATGTTCATGCAGTGGCCTCAGAGGCCAGAAGAATGTATCAGATCCCCTAAACTGAAATTATGCATAGTTGTTAGCAGTCACACAGTGGGTGCCGGGAATCAAACCTAGGTCCTCTGGTATAGTACTACTTAAATTCTGAGCCATCTTTCTCCAGCCCCCTCCACACTATAGGGCTTCCTCTGCAATGTTATTAAAAGTGATGTATAGGGGACTGGAGAGATTGCTCAGTGGTTAAGAACACTGGCTGCTCTTCCAGAGGACCCAGGTTCAATTCCTAGCACCCACATGGAAGTTCACAACTGTCTGTAACTCCTGTTCCAGAGGATCTGACACCCTCATACGGACATAAATGTAGGCAAAACACCAATGCACATAATGTAAAAATAAATAAATCATTGAATTTTAAGAAGTGATGTGTATAGTTTTCAATACCCATTTCCTCACCTCCAGCTTACCCAAGCTGCCTTTTCTCTGAGCCTACCACTCTGAGTGGCTCTAACTAAAGACCAATGGTGACCTTCATGTTGCCAAATCCAGCAAACATGTTGTGTTCTTGAACTTCAATAGCTTTCAAGACTGTTGAGCCAAGCCATGTGTGGTGGCACAGGCCTATGGACCCAGACACTCAGGAAACTGAGGCAAGAGGATTGTAAGTCCCAGGCTAACCTGGGCTACCCATTGAGATCCTGCCTCAAAACACAAAAGGGAGATGGAGTTTGAATGAGAATGGCCCCCCTCTGCTCATTTATTTGAATACTTTGTTCCCAGTTGGTGGAACTGTTTGGGAAGGATTAGGAGTTGTGGCCTTGTTGGAGGAGGTGTGTCACTATGGGTGGGCTTTGAGGTTTCAAAAGTCCATGCTTTTCCCAGTTAGCTATCTCTGCCTCATTCTTGTATGCTTATAGATGAAGATATAAACACTCAGTTCCTTCTCCAGCACCATGCCTGTCTGCCATGCTCCCTGCCATGATGGTCCTGAATTCTAACCTTCTGGAACTGTGAGTCCCAAATTAAATGCTTTCATTTTGGTTTGTTTATTTGTTTTGCTTTTTTTTTCCGAGACAGGGTTTCTCTGTGTAGCTTTGGAGCATGTCCTGGCACTCACTCTTGAGCCCAGGCTTGCCTTGAACTCACAGAGATCCACCTGCCTCTACCTGCCAAGTGCTGGGACTAATGTAGTGTGCCACCATAGCCTGGCTCCAACAACATTCTTATTTACCACTGACACCTCAAGTATTGTCAGGTCTGCTGGATCATGTGGTCCAAATGGTAGAGCAGCCTGTCAGAAGCCTGGACCTGTTGAAGAGCCTTCTCCTGTTTCAGGCTCCAGTCAAAGGTAGCGGCTTTCCAAGTTTTGGTGTATGGGTCTGAGTAGCACAGGCCCTTTATACATTGAGCTTCATTCTTGGTGGTGGGAGGGACTAGGTTCAGTAATTTACCCTTCACCTTAGAAGGAATAGCTCTGCATGCCACACTACTAGACTCCTAGAAATTTCACTGAGGTGGAAGGCCCTTCAATTTTGGTTGGATTTATTCCCCATCCTCTGATGGGAATATGTGTTACCAACAAGTAAAGTGGTTGCTACCTCTTTTGTTTGTTTGTTTTTGAGACAGGGTTTCTCTGTAGCTTTGGAGCCTGTTCTGGAACTTCTTCTGTAGACCAGGCTGGCCTTGAACTCATAGAGATCCACCTGCCTCTGCCTCCCAAGTGCTGAAATTAAAGATGTACACCACCACTGCCCTGCTGGTTGCTACCTCTTGCTCACTTGGTCCAATTAGCACAATTAGTTAGTTTTTTGTGTTTTGTTTTTTTCTATTATCAAAGTAAGACAACATGACTAGGCAGCTTATCTAAGAAAGTATTTAATTTAGGGCTCATAGTTCCATCATGGTGGGGAGCATGGCAGTAGGCAGGCAGGTGCAATGCTGGAGAAGGAGCTAAGAGCTCTCACCTCTTGATCCATAACCATGAGGTAATGACAGCTAATTGGGGGAAACTTCAAAGCTGTCCCCATTGACACACCTCCTCCAACAATGCCACACCTCCTAATCCTTCCCAAACAGTTCCACCAACTGGGGACCAAGTGTTCAGATATATGAACCTATGGGGGCATTCTCATTCAAACCAGCACAGGGAGACCTGGGGACCAGCTCAGTTGGTAGAGGACTTGCCTTGTGCTTGCATGAAGTCCTTGGTTCTCTCCAACCCTGCATAACAGGGTATGGTGACTTGTTCCTATAATCCCAGTACTCTGGGGATAGAGGCAGGAAGATCAGAAGTTCAAGGTCATTGTTCCCTATATAATGAGTTCAAAGCCATCAGGGATACATGTGATACCCGGTCTCAAAACAGGAGGTGTGGATGGAAAGGTGGGTACAGTGGCATATTCTCATCATTCCAGCTCTTGGGAGACAGAGCAGGAAGATCAAGAGTTCAAAGTCATCCCCAAGAGGATCAAGAGCTAAATGTTAACCTCAGTTACATCGCAAGCTCTGAGCTATAGAAGACACTGTCTTTAAAAACCAGAACAAAAATAGAAAACAAACAAACAAACAAACCTCTAAAGGGGCCAGCAGCAAGGCTCAATGTTAAAGACCTTGCCTGCATGCAGGAGGCCCTGGGTTTGTTCCCCAGAGCCAAAATAAACAACAGCAACAAAAAGACCCTGTTTTCTAAACCACTGTTTCCTGACTGTGGAGTTTTGGCTTACCTCTTATGTCTAGTCACTTCTCTGTTCCTTTGCCAGCTCAATCTCTTCTACTTGACTAGTGTGTATTGTCTGCACTCAAGGCCCAATCTGTGGTTTTATTCTTCTTTTGAATCATAAGGATATAATTTAAAGGCATAGCTTAAAGAATTTTACATTGGCATATCTTACAATGTAACAATGCATACTACATTAGTATATATTCCCATAGAACCAAACATTTCCAACACCTCAGGTGATTGCTTCAGGTCAGTACCACCCACAAGAGCCTGCCACTGTCCTAGCAGTAAGAGTCACTTCTCTTAAACATCCCGGAGTTGTTCAAACCCTGCATTTCCTCCTCGGGGCTATCTACTTTTGTTCATGATCACTTGTGAGAGTCCGTCATGTTGTGTGTAGTCGTTTCTTTTTCAATGCTGTGAGTTATCTCATTGTATCAATAGGATGCCATTTATTTAGCCATTCTACTATTGCTAGACATTTGGGTTGTCACCAGTTTGGGACTGTTATAAATAGAGCAACTGTGAATATTCTTGTTCCTGGTTTTTGGTTGACACGTGTACTCGTTCCTCTTGGGTATAGAAGTAGGGCTGTGGTTAAGTCATAAGGTAGGATTCTATTTAGCTTTAGTGGATACTGCCAAATCAAGTTTCTTTTCCTTTCTATCTTTTTTTAAACTTTATATTCTATTCTTGGGCAGTCGCACTTTCACTCCTGACTTCAATTACCATTTACACACTGCCAGCTGCCAACTCTGTGTCTCAGGCCAGCCCTTCCCTCCTAACATCAGTTCCAGTTGTCAACTTAGAACCTCACCTCTACTCAGACGGCCTTAAGGCTCCTAAAAAACAGCACGTACAGAACCAAACCTCTTACTTCTCAAGCAAACCCTTTATCTGTATATCTACCCTGGAAAGCCATCCAGCAGTTATGCAGACCATCTGACACTCCTTACACGCCGTGATAGAACCTGCCAAGCCTGCGGCTTTATTCATGTCCTCTCATCCTCTCTCCCTCTCTTTATTTCTGGTTTGTTTGTTTTTTTTTAAAGATTTTATTTATTATGTATACAACATTCTGCTTCCATGTATATCTGCAAACCAGAAGAGGGCACCAGATCTCATAACGGATGGTTGTGAGCCACCATGTGGTTGCTGGGAATTGAACTCAGGACCTCTGGAAGAGCAGCTGGTGCTCTTAACCTCTGAGCCATCTCTCCAGCCTGGTTTGTTTGTTTTTGAGACAAGGTCTCATGTAGTCCAGAGTAGCCTGGAGTTCACTATGTAGCCGCGGATGGCCTTGAACCTATCTTCCCGCCTCAGCCTTCCAAGTACTGGGATTGTAGGTATAGTATACAACTCCACCCAGCCAAAACCTAGCTTTGATTATTTTATATGCTTCAACAGAGATCGTACATTACTGTTGAACCAGGAGTCTCACAAGGCCAGGTGATGTGGTCGTCTTCCTTTTCAACCATATCTGCCTCTCTTCAGTTCCTCACTCTTTTCTGTTTGAAACACACATGGGCAGGGCAGGGGGACAACAGAGAGACAGAAGCAGAGAGATAGTTTTGATTGCATTTCAAACATCACTTCCTCAGAAAACCTTACCGATTCCCCAGTCTGAGTCAGGCTCCCCTGCCCTCTTCCCCAATAGTGTTTTCAGAACACTCATTGTCATTTGGTTTGTAAATGTTTTAAATCACTAGATACTCATCTTCATAAGGGCAGGATCTGGCCCACTCTCTGTTCCCCACTGTTAATAAGCAATGTGGGTTAAAAAAAAAAAAAGGATTTAGAGATAGATGACCTCTTCTAATTGCTGATCTGTCTGTCTGTCTGTTTTTGAGCTATTTTTGGTTTGCTCTGGCTGTCCTATCTACTTACTATGTAGACCAGTCTGGCCTTGAACTCACAGAGATACAGTTGCCTCTGCCTCTTGAGTGCTGGGACTAAGGGTGTGGTGATTCACATGTGTGTGTGATGCATGCCTGTGTGTAAGCACAATTGCCCATGTTTGCCTGTATGGAAGACAGAGATCAGTGCTGGATGCCCTCCTACCATTCTCCATTTATTTATTTTTTAATAGATTATTCTGTGTATCTGTATTTTTTAAAGATATTTTCATTTATTATGTGTACAGTGTTCTGCCTGCATTTATGCCTGCAGGTCAGAAGAGGGCGCAAGATCTCATTATAGATGGTTATGGGTCACCATATGGTTGTTGGGAATTGAACTGGGGACCTCTGGAAGAACAGCCAGTGCTCTTAACCACTGGGCCATCTCTCCAGCCCTGTGTATTTGTACTTTACATGCATGTCCATGTACCATGTAAGAGGGTATAAAATTTCCTGGAATTGGAATTACAGGCAGTGTGAGCTGCCATGTGGATGCTGGGAATTGAATCCAGGTCCTCTGAAAGAACAACCAGTGTTCTTGACTGCTGAGCCATCTCTCCAGCCCTTCCATTTATTTTTTTGAGACAGGCTCTCTTACTGAACTTGGAGCTCACAAATTAGCTAGGACAGGCAGCCATTGAACTCGAGATCCAACTGTCTCCACCTTCCCAATGCTGGGATTATATAGCCAGTTTCTCAGACCTTATGTGGGTACTGTGGCTCTGAACTCAGGTTCTCACGCCTGTACTTCAAGCACTTCACCTATCTTCACCTATCGAGCCATCACCCAAGCCCTGTAGCCCTGTGCTTGCTTGTAAAATGGTGAGGAGTTTAGGGCTGTGTAAACAGCCCGTGAGTCATTAGTTGAAAATCACCAAAAGCCCAGATGTGGATGGAGATGAATTTCAAAAAGGACATGGAGGAAGTAAGAAACCACTGGTTACCATACACAGCTGAAGGGGAACACTGGTGGGGAAGGACACGGGGAAGAGATTCCTCCTTGGATGGAAAGCCCAAGACAGATTACTCATTAATTTATGTCTATTTTGATATAAGGTGGAGATTTAGAGAACACCCAACATTCACTTCTGGTGTCCATGCAGGGGCAGGATAAGAGTGTACAAACATGCACATGCATATACTACCATGTAGCCCTGGATGTCCTACAACTTGCTATGTAGAGCAGGCTGGCTTCAAACTTGGAGCTCTTCCAGCCTCAACCTCCTAAGTGCTGGGACTAAAGGTGTGTGTGACCAGACCTAGCCATTTATTCATTTTGAAGCAGGGTCTCTTGTATCTCATGGTGGTCTTAAATTCAGTATGTAGCTGAGAATGACCTTGAACTTCTGATCCTCCTGCTAGCTCAAGCAAGTGCTGCCACATCTGGTTTATGTCATTTGAGGGAACCAATCCAGGACCTCATTCAGCAAGCACTCCATAATAACTGAGCTAGACTGTGGGCCCAGAGGACCCAGAATTGAGTGAATTGAGTGTCAGTCTGCCTGTGTATACTGATCACCTCCTCAGGGCCCTGTGTGTTCCCACAGTCTGCGTGTGACTCCTGCCCCCCCCCCCCCGAGACAGGGTTTCTCTGTGTAGCTTTGGAGCATATCCTGGCACTCAATCTGGAGACCAGGCTGGCCTAGAACTTTAATCCCAGCACTCGGGAGGCAGAATCAGGAGGATCTCTGTGAGTTCGAGACCAGCCTGGTCTACAAGAGCTAGTTCCAGGACAGCCTCCAAAGCCACAGAGAAACCCTGTCTCAAAAAAAAAAAAAAAAAAAGGTGTGCACCACCAACGCCCGGCATCCTGGCCCTCTTCTTACCTTCCCATGACTGAAAACTTTTGAATTTGCCTACTTGAATAAAATGAAAGCAAGAGAGAACTTAAAGGAACGAGGACAGAGGTAATGGGGAGAGAAAGTAATAGGGACGTTAGCAGGCATGTTCATATGTCTGTGAGTGCCTACACATTCGTGTGGATGAGCCAGCACACGTGTGTGTGTGTGTGTGTGTGTGTGTGTGTGTGTGTGTGTATGCCTACACATTGAGTGTGTGACTGTGCCTGTGTGTTGCTGTGTAGGAGTGCATGGTGCAGGTGTGGGGAGGAATTGTTTCAGCTCACTGTCTTCTGAAGCTGCTGTGCTCATCACAGCTTCCTCTCTGGTGGGGACTCTCAGCCTGAAGCTCCCTGCCTTAGTTTCCTCTTTTTGTGAAGCCAAGGTATAGTCAGTCACCTCCAGGATGTATGAAGGAGGGAGACAGTGCCCTCTAGTGGGCAAAAGACATCCCGGCATTCAATGGTCAACGTCCGCCAGCACCCCACAAGTCAAGGTTGGAACTTACCTCCAAAACTCCCCTGAGGAAGGGCAACAAAGCAGGCTCTGTCCCCCCTGAGAAATAAGGCCTGGCAGGTGGGAAAAAGATGTTCATGGGGCACCAGACAGAAAGGGAATCCATGGATGTGTATGAAAGAGGACAACAGTTGAAGATAGCTGATCTCTCTTCATATCCAGTCTCTTTTTCTTTTTTTGGTTTTCTGAGACAGGGTTTCTCTGTGTAGCTTTGTAGACCAGGCCAACTCAAAAAGATCTGCCTGCCTCTGCCTCCCGAGTACTGGATTTAAAGGCGTGTGCCACCACCACCAGGTCATACCCAGTCACTTTTGTGGGGTTTTGTTGGGTATCACATCTGTCTATCTATCTATCTATCTATCTATCTATCTATCTATCTATCTATCTATCTAGTTTGTGTGTGTGTGTGCATATAAAGGTCAGAGGACAACTTGTGGAAGTCAGTTTTCTTCCAACTACGAGTTCTAGGGATCAAATTTCGGTGCTCAGGCATGTCAGCAAGCTCTTTTCTGGCAGCCATCTTACCAGTCCACTTTTTGGTTTTTTGAGACAGAGTTTCTCTGTGTAGCTTTGGAGCCTGTCCTGGAACTCACTCTGTAGACCAGGTTGGTCTCGAACTCACAGAGATCCACCTGCCTCTGCCTCCCGAGTGCTGGGATTAAAGGTGTGCACCACCAATGCCCGGCGCCAGTCCACTTTTATGTGTTTAGTCTTTTCTCACTTCTTTTTCCTGATGTAGCCTCTACCTTGATCCATTCCCACTACCTTGATCCATTCCCTCCTACTGGCTCCATGCTGAAGGATCTGTGGATTGCCTCACATCTGCAATGCCTTGAGCAGAGACTAGACCCTTCTATCTGAACCCTGGGCAAGGAAGACTTCCTGTTGTAGGAATGTAACAATAGGGTATTGAAAAAGAAGTGGGGAGCTGGGTATAGTGGCTTCGGCCATAAACCCAGCTGCTTGGGAGGTGAGACAGAAAGATGAAGAGCCCAGGAGTTCAAGGACAGCAACACAGGGAGAGCCTGTCTTTAGGAAGTTCAGAGGGCTGGAGCTGGAGAGCTGGCTCAGCAGTGAAGAGCACAGCTGCTCTTCTAGAGGATGCTTAGTCCATCCCCAGCACCCACACAGTGGCTCTCCACCAGCTTCCGGTGGTCTGTGTCCAGTTCCAGGGGATCCAACACCCTCTCCTGACCTTCTTAATGTTGCACACACTGTGGTGCATAGTCACACAGGCAGGCAAAATACCCATAGACATTAAATAAATAATAAATAAATAGATCAGAGAGATCAGACATGGTGGTACACGTTTAATACCAGCATTTGGGAGGCAGAGACAGTTGGATCTCTGTGAGCTCAAGGCCAACCTGGTCCACATGGTGAGACCATGTTGAAAAAAAACAACAAAACAATAATAATAGTAATATAATAATAGTGATGATGATATCATCAGGGCCAGCAAAGGTGACTCAGCAGGTAAAAGCACAGAGCCTGGTGGCTTGAGTCTGATTCTGAGCATGGAAAAAGAAAACCATTTGGGAAAGTTGTCTTCTGATCACCAGACACATACTCACACAGAAGGCAAAATAAAAAGATGAGCAAAAATGAGTAGGAGCCAACCGAAAGTCCTGGGGCCGTGGGTGAGCCTAGTATGTCTGGGAGGCTTCAGGTAGCTGGATGCTGGATTGGGGGTCTGTGTCAGAAATGAAGGGATTTCTGTTGTATAGGTCCATCTTAGGGGTGAGCTTTACTAGAAGCAATGAGGAGTTTTGGGCATGATCACATGACATGAACTGAAGACAGGGACAAGGGAGGCTGTCTATCATTCAGAGGGAAAAAACAAAAGAACTGAGGAATGTCTAATGGCAGTGGAAGGTTGAAGAGGGGCTGGACCTCAAGGCTTTTTCTTCTGGGGTTTTGTGTCCTAGCAGTAAAGCTGAGGCCATGAGCAGCCCAGCAGCCAGCTCTTCTAGAACCCAGCACCCTGCCTCTCATCCCAACACATCCCGGGTCTCCTACAAGTGGGATGGGGGTTGGGGAGTAGGGCTAGGCCTTAAATTCCCTAAGGAATGGGAAGGCCCAGGTAGACTTGTTCAGCCTCAAACCTACTCCTGGAACTGCTGAGAAAGAGTTAATCTGCTTTGCCTGTTTCCCTCCCTCCCTTCCCTCTCCTAGGTCACCTTCTTGGCCCTAGAGACTTAGCTGGTGGCTCAAGTTCCTCAACCAGTGGCCCTAGGCAATCAGGGCACAGAGAGGTCAGGATTCCAAGGGTAGGGAATGGGACATTGAGACCCGAGGGAGTCTCAGGACTGATGGGTCTAATGCTAGGGTTTGGGGGGAGCTCTCAGGCTGATTCCCAACATTTCTCCTGCCCCAGGACCTTCTGTCTCCATACTGGCCACAATTTCTTCCACCCACTGGCGAGAACTTCTCACACCCCCCTTCTAAATTGGTTTTTTTGGGGGGGGGGTGTTTGTGTGTGTGTGTGTGTGTGTGTGTGTGTGTGTGTGTGTGTGTGTGTGTGTGTGTGTGTGGTTGGTGGAGAGCAAGGCAAGCTGTGGAAGGGTTAGAAGTTTCTGTCAGCAAGCTTTTCAGCTTCAAGAGTCCCTCCCCCAGTGCTGGGAACTGGTCAGAATTGAGTCTGTGGTCAGTGAGAAATTGCTGCTAATGGAACCTGGGCCACCCCACAAGCCACAAAAAAGGGTGGGGGAGGGAATGAGGACTATATGTGGTGAGCCTGGGGGAAGGATGTGGGCCTAAAATAGAGCTGTAGGTCAGAGGAGAAGGGGAGTTAGGGACTAGCTGGAGGGGACTTGTGGGTCAAGGGAGTGACTGCAGGGATGCGAGGCTGGGGAGGAACATAAACTGGAGGTGACTGGAAGTTAAGTAAGTATCAAAGGAATGATTAGAGGGACCAGAGGCCTGAGGGTAGGCTGAAACAATAGGAGTGATGGGTGGAGAGGAATTAGAGAGCCTGGCTAGTGTCTATGGAGGACCTGAGGCTTGGGTATCCCAGAAGAAGATCCAGATCGAGTGAGAATAAGGCAGAGGGCAGAACTGGGATGCTGAGACCGATGGACATGCCCAGAAGCAGTTGGAGGAAAGAGTAAGCATGGATGACCTGCAGGAGGGAGGCAACTGAGGTCATTCTGAGGAAGGGACCGCATTGGTTGTCACCTCACCTGAGGAGTCTTTCCCAGGGATTTCACTTTGCTAAAAGCCTTCATTCTGCTGGCTGGAGCCAGTGTCAGGCAAAGGTCTTCAGCTCCCCTCCTCCCCAGCAGGCCTCCCTTTCCCACTGCCATCAATTATTCATCAGCACAGACACCGCCCTCTCTAGCAGGACAGTCTGGTCCTCCTCCCTGTGCCTGCCCTGGCTCAGCCACACTGCCACAGAGGCGCTGGTGAGGGAGAACAAACAGCTGGGCCAGTGGAGACTTAGCCAAAGGGCTCCTTAGCTGGCCCTGCTGGATCACACCAGAAGCCCCATCTCCTTCCCTCCGGCACCATCCTCCTGCCCCTGGAGAAGATGCCCATCCAGATCTTTTGCTCTGTGTCATTCTCCTCTGGAGAAGAGGCCCCAGGATCCATGGGAGATATCTGGGGTCCTCATCACCACCGGCAGCAGCAGGACAGCTCAGAATCAGAAGAGGAAGAGGAAGAGAAGGAAAAAGAGGCACTGAAGAGGGAGCTTGATGACGGAGACTCACCTAGGGACTTGGTGGCCTTCGCCAACAGTTGTACCCTCCATGGTGCCAGCCATGTCTTTGTGGAAGGGGGCCCAGGGCCAAGGCAGGCCCTGTGGGCAGTGGCTTTTGTCATAGCACTGGGTGCCTTCCTGTGCCAGGTAGGGGACCGAGTTGCTTATTACCTCAGCTATCCACATGTGACTTTGCTAGATGAAGTCGCCACCACAGAGCTGGTCTTCCCGGCGGTCACATTCTGTAACACCAATGCCGTGCGGTTGTCCCAGCTCAGCTACCCTGATCTGCTCTACCTGGCCCCCATGCTAGGGCTGGATGAAAGTGATGATCCTGGGGTGCCCCTTGCTCCACCGGGGCCAGAGGCCTTCTCCGGGGAGCCTTTTAATCTCCATCGTTTCTACAATCGCTCCTGCCACCGGCTGGAGGACATGCTGCTCTATTGTTCCTACTGTGGGGGCCCCTGTGGTCCCCACAACTTCTCAGTGGTGAGTGGGGCCCATGCTTAGCACAGTACCCCAAGAGTATATGGCATGGTCTCTCTCTCTGGCCATCTGCTCCTGGGACAGGGGCTGAAAACTGCTGAAACCTGCCTGACCTGGGCCAGAGCTCACCTGGAATCTCAGAGTCTGGAGCTGGACTAAGAGCCCTAGGTTCACAGCTCTTCCTAGTTGTGTCTTGAAATATGTCCCCATTGTAATTGGCTGCTGTTCTGATGCCTGGACTATCCTCTAGTCTCATCTGCTCTTCCCCAGACCTCTTCATGCTGTAGCACAGTCCTGCAACTTTGCTCTAGCTACGAAATCAGCCTATAATCTGGGGTGGGGTGGGAGCTATGTTCTGACCAGTTGTTGACTATCATCCCTGGAGTGATAGTGGGGGGTCACCTAGTCTCTAGAGGTGCAGAAGGGGGTCATAGATGGAGGGGATAGCCCCTACCTTCACCTCAACACCATGTCAGCCAATCTCACAGCAGGGATTTAATTGCATCCTTACTTTGTCTTCTGTGCTCTTCCCCATTGGAGTTGATCCTCTACCAGCTCTCTCTCTCTCTCTCTCTCTCTCTCTCTCTCTCTCTCTCTCTTCTCTCTCTCTGTGTGTGTGTGTGTGTGTGAGAGAGAGAGAGAGAGAGAGGGGGGGGGGAGAGAGAGACAGAGACAGAATATGTGAGTGTGTGAGAGTATTGTGAGTGTGTGAGAGAGAGAAAGAGAGAGAGAGAGAGAGAGTGTGTGTGTGTGTGTGTGGTCCATCTATCTGTCTATGAATCTGGGAACCCTCTAAACCAAAGCCCATGCTCCCAGCTCTGATTAAGTGGCCAGGACTTTCTTCCTGAAGGAAGCCATCATTGAAAATGTCACTTTCTCCATTGGTCTCCTATCTGGCCTGATGCCCCTCTGGTCCCTGCAGATTTCAGATGCCTGGCCTTTCTCCATACCCACCCTTCTATGTCCTACCATGTAGGAGCAAATGGGTGTCATCTCAGTCCCTGAAATGATTGTGACCTGGTGGTTTTGGCCACTGGGCCTCAGGGAGGGCAGAAAATACAGGATCACTAACAAGGAAGGTATCTGCTTTGAGGCCCTCAGAGCTCAAGAGCACCCTAACATGCCATGCTTTGTTACTGAACACTCCAATGTGCTGTGCCTTGGTGCTCAGTCCTGAGTCTTGGGGGAGGAGGTGATATGCCTGAGTAAGTTTGGTTCTTGGCATGGCAACTGGGTCTGCTGTCGGATCCTAGTAATAATGGAACAAAGGTGGCCATGAGAGGCTGATAGTGGAAAGAAACTAAAGGGTTTTGAGTGGCTTAGGTATGGAGGAAGGTCTTGGGGGAGGATTTCTAGCTCAGGGGTTGAAATCCCAAAACAAAGATCTGAAGATCTATTTCAGAAAGCCTCAGTGGTTATAGGATCATGGTGATGGAGATGTATATGTAGGATCCTAGCAAGAAAAAGATTGTCACTTGATAGTTCAGTTGAAAAGACTTTAAAAAGGGGGGCTGTCTGCAGAGCTGTGTGTAAGATTAAGGGAGCAATGGGACCAAATTGTTATCACTTCTAGGCTGAAGGTGCACAAAGGGAGTCCTGGCAAGAGCTAGGATCATGGAGGGTCTAAGCCACTGCCAGGGTGGCAAGAGAGAGGCAAGGAGAGGGGATCAGTACTCTCTCTCTCTCTCTCTCTCTCTCTCTCTCTCTCTCTCTCTCTCTCTCTCTCTCTGCATCTGATTCCTTGTGGTTCCCAACCAGAAGCCTATCAGGACTCTCAAGCTCTCTACTGCCTTCCACCAGGTCTTCACACGGTATGGGAAGTGTTACACATTCAACTCGGGCCAAGATGGGCGGCCACGGCTGAAGACAATGAAAGGTGGGACTGGCAATGGCCTGGAGATCATGCTGGACATCCAGCAAGATGAATACCTGCCTGTGTGGGGAGAGACCGGTATGTTACCCTGTTCAGGAGCCCCCTCCCTGAACCCCAGACTCAGACCCTTGTCCTTTCTCCCAAGATCACTCAGCATCTGTCTTTGTTCCTGTGTGACTTCCACACGCTTGGTTCCCTGGCTCCCCCTTCCCGGTTCAGTTACTCTCCAAGGTAACCAGCCATCCTCTTCCATCAGTGGCCGCCACTCACTCTATAAATATCTCCCTCTCTTCTTGGGCTGCCTGCCTGTCTGGTCTCAGGGGACATAGGGGCAGAGAGATGGGGAGAGAGGAGAAAGGGGTGAGGAGAAATGGAGAGTGGCTGAGACAGTGGCCCTCCAGGAGAAATAATCTGAAACACCAAGAAACATCACAGACCAGGTAAGAAAAGACGTGTGTAGGATGCAGAGGTCACTGGGGTACTATGGAACTGCTAACACAGGAGGCTAGAAGTGTGCTAGTACCCCATAGCCTCCTCACCAAGTCCCAGTGGAGACTGCTTATTGTCAGGGGAGTTATGATGCCCCAGGCTCTGAAGATGACCAGGGACTTGGAAACCATCCTAACTCACGTGTCTTCATCTTTACAGACGAGACATCCTTCGAAGCAGGTATCAAAGTGCAGATCCACAGCCAGGATGAACCTCCTTTCATCGACCAGCTGGGCTTTGGTGTGGCCCCAGGCTTCCAGACCTTTGTGTCTTGCCAGGAGCAGAGGGTGAGGGGCTGCAGAAAGCTACTTCTGGGGTTGTGTGTTGAGGAGTCAAGATGGGGTTCTGGGGAACTGGGAAGATGGCTCAGCAGGTAGTGTTTATTATACAAACATGAGGACCTCAACTGAGATCCCTAACATGTGGGTAAAAATCAGGGTGGTACACACCTGTAACCCCAGTTCTGGGCTGGGGGTGTGCAGAGACAGGTGGATCCTTGGGGCTAACTGGCCAAAAATCCACAGGTTCAGTAAGAGATCCTGCCTTGAAAACAATAAGCAGAGAGAAATATCCAATATCTACTTCTATTTCTGAGCTATGCATGGGGCACAGTCATATTCACGTGCATACAACACACACACACACACACACACACACACACACACACACACACACCATACACACACACACACACACACACACACACACACACACACAGGGAGAGAGACAGAAAGAGAGAGAGAGGACAAAAATGGAAGAAATACTTTATAAACCCTAAGACCTTTAGAGGTGCAGGGATACGACTCCTGAGTTCTGTATCTTGCCAGAGAAGTCCACTCGGTGAGTTGGGGGAGAAGTCCGCACACTTCCCCAGCTCCCCGGCTCTCCCAGCAGCTCATCTACCTGCCCTCACCCTGGGGCACCTGCAATGCTGTTACCATGGACTCGGATTTCTTCGACTCCTACAGTATCACCGCCTGCCGCATTGATTGTGAGACACGTTACCTGGTGGAAAACTGCAACTGCCGTATGGTACACATGCCAGGTCAGGCCCCAAGATTCCAAGCAGAGCCCTGGGCTATCTCAGGCTGCACTGCCCCTCACCTGTGCCCCAGCCATATTGGCCTCCCTAATCCTGGTCCCAGATCACTCTGTTTTCTTATCTTTCTGGTTCCTGTCTCTCAGTCCCTGCCTATGTCTACGGGAAGGGATGGAAGGGTCCAGAAGGGGTAGACTGTCAGAGTAGGTCACTTCCGGCGCACAAGGGGTGACTACTCCTACTGTCCCATCTTCCAGCTTCCTCCTTACACAGTACCATGCCATCACAAGACCCCTTAAATCTCTCCCTGTCCCACCATCTTCTCTCCTTTGTAGGGGATGCTCCATACTGCACTCCAGAGCAGTACAAGGAGTGTGCAGATCCTGCCCTGGGTGAGCACCTGACCTGGGACACTTAGAGGGAGGGAAGAAAGTACTGTCTGCCTCATGCACAGGGGAGTGAGATCAAGGTTGAACTCCTGCATTAGTCTGTGCCTCCCGCAGCAGCCTCTAAATGATGAGAACTGCACCATCAAAGGTCCCTCTGGAGAATTAGTAAGGGCCTCTTGGGAGGAGCCTTCACCCTCTTTCAGCCTGAGAGTTGGTCCTTGAGAACCCTGAGGGAATAACATATAAGAGGGAGGTTGGGTGAAGATCAGGACTGAGATGAAGGAGAAGGGAAAGGGACCCTCGGGATCCTTTGGGCAGGGTCAGTATGTCCTTGTTGGGAAGGTCCTGACAGTAGGACGCCACTCAACTAGTGCCTCCTCACATGGGCACAGACTTCCTAGTGGAGAAAGACCAGGAATACTGCGTGTGTGAAATGCCCTGCAACCTGACACGCTATGGCAAGGAGCTGTCCATGGTCAAGATACCCAGCAAAGCCTCAGCCAAGTACCTGGCCAAGAAGTTCAACAAATCTGAGCAGTACATAGGGTAAGGACTCTCCTGTGCAGAGCAGGGCCCTTGTACAAGGACTGGAGAGGGTACAAGTGACCTTTAACGGGAGTCTCACAGGCACAAGGGAGTGGAGAGAATTCATGGAAGGTCCAAGAGGCAACCAATGAGTGTGGGCTGTATGTGGAGAGATCAAACTGGAAGAAGTAATACAAGTCCTCTCCTCCCCCTTCTTGCTTCATCTTCTAGCTCCATCTTCCTTGCTGTAACAGGGATCACTTCCCACATGCCAGCATGCAATGTGTCTTTTCATACATGCCATTTAATTGAATCCTCGAAGCACCTTTAAGAAGGCAGGATCTCGTTTAGGAGTATGGAAACAAACATGCTAAAATCACCTGTCTGGTAAGGGGAAGAGACATGACTTGAACCAAGCTCTCCTCCTTTCACCCCTGCACAGGGAGAACATCCTGGTGCTGGATATTTTCTTTGAAGTCCTCAACTATGAGACCATCGAGCAGAAAAAGGCCTATGAGATCGCAGGGCTCTTGGGTGAGCTTGTGAATGGCACCAGCCCTCTCCTATGCCTAGGACATGGCATGGCCCCCTTCTACCTAGTGATTGGTGCTCCTAGTCTGTCCCATCCCCAAGGGTCTTTCCCTGAGCCCTCTCGTGTGGCATGATGTGGAGGAAGGGCGGGACCTTCTCTTAGGACAAAGTAGAAAAGACAAGCAAGCAGGTCAGAGAAAGGGGCTGAGGGCCAGGAGCAGAAACGTTCACATGTCCTTGAAAGTGGACCGATGCTAAGCAAGTATTGCATTTTGTAAAGAATTCATTTTTTTCCCTGAATAATGACTACTCATTTTGGAAAAAATAGGAAAATACAGAAAAGCATAGAGAATAAAAATCCCGACCCTTCTGTATCAAGGTGCCCATCTCTGCAAACATGGCTGGCCTGCCCCAGTCCTTTTGAGCCCCATCGCCCCTCTGACCTTGGTGTCCTGAGCCCACTAACCTTTCCAACCTGACCTCACAGGTGACATCGGGGGCCAGATGGGGTTGTTCATCGGGGCCAGCATCCTCACAGTGCTGGAACTCTTTGACTATGCCTATGAGGTAAAGGGAGGGGCAGGGCTTGGCAGGGCTACTCGGGTTGGGGGTTCCAGTCCACCCAACCTGCCCCGACCTCTCCCAGGTCATTAAGCACCGTTTGTGTAGACGAGGGAAATGCCAGAAGGAGGCCAAGAGGAGCAGCGCAGATAAGGGCGTAGCGCTCAGCCTGGACGACGTCAAAAGACACGTGAGGGAGCAAGGCACGGGGCACCCCTCTGGCCTGCCCCTTCCCCCAAAGCCTCACACCAACCCCATCCCCATGCCACCTTTTTACCTGCAGCCCTTTCTGTAACCTGCCCCTGTCTTGTTTCCCTCGCTAGAATCCCTGCGAGAGCCTCCGGGGACACCCTGCCGGGATGACATACGCTGCCAACATCCTACCTCACCATCCTGCTCGAGGCACCTTTGAGGACTTTACCTGCTAAGCCCCCGCAGGCCACCATACCAAAGGCCTAGGTGGGGAGGGCTAGGAGAACAAGGGGCCCCCAACTGCCCCCATCTACCCCGGGGACCCAACTGCACTCCTGTGCAGTGGTTCCCTCTTGCCTGGTGAGAAAGGCGTCTTCACCATGGTCCTCTCCCTGCCTCTATCCCATCTTTTTATTTTAACAAAATTAAACTAATATAAAAAGAGAGAGATCCGGCCGGGACCTCAGGCTGCCCCTCTCTGCTCCATGCTGCCTCCCCTAACTCCAAGCCTGAATTCTGTCTGTCTGGCTGTCTGTCATCTGAGTGTCCACCTACATTCTGCTGCCACCAGTCACCAAAGCCCCTCCTAGTAAAGGGTGGAGGGGATCTCTAGGGTCTGAAGTTTGACCCCAAACCAGAGAATGTACCTTAAGGGAGAGAGCTAGTGAGGGGGCTTCCCTAGCCTTAAGAGACTCTCTCAGCCCACCGACTCCCCACAAGCCCAAGTCTCCAGGTAAGAACTAAACGCCCTCAATCATCTGGAATCGTTAGGGAGTAGAGATCTCCTGAAGATGTAGACATGGAGACTCCATGTGGCCCTGGTGCTGTAGGCCACATCCCAGTATCTGTTAGTCACCTCCCCCCCAAAGCTGCTGGAGAGAAATCCTAAGAGGCAGCCCTCCTCTACATCCCGTAAGACACCTGGCTGGTTAGCTTCCAGCTCAGGGAGAGGGGTACTGGAGCCTGACCTCCTGGCTTCTCTCTCAGAGGCCTTTGCAGAGGGCCACATCCATAAATTTTCTTATGGAACGCTCCTCTTCCCCACCTTCATTTGCTTCTCTCAACAACCTCATCTGCATTTTCTATTTCTATATGATACAGACTCTATATTGCTATATCTCTGTATATACTTTCCCTCCAGCCCTGTTTGTCTCCACCCCGTTCCCTCTTGTCTCTGAGAATCATCCTTCTACCCCAAGTGCTCCCTTTTGTTTCTACCCATTCCCTATCTCTGAATGCCTTTGCCTGTATAAAGAGTTGGACTCCCTCCGGTGTCTGTACTGTGTACACACATCCCTTCGAGAAGCACAAGGAGACGACACGCGCATTGTAACCTTCGCACTGTCTCGGTGGCGACATAAAGGAAGCTGTGAATTACAAGCTCTGCCTCTTTCTGGCCTCACCCTCAGCCCTCCCCACAGCCTTAACATACCCTCTTCCTTGTTCCACCTATCCCAATGCCCTTTGCCTGGCTGACCACAGCCTCGCCGGGGGAAGGGACTGCTGAGGAGGTAGCACCTAGCCAGGAATGGAGCTATGCTGGATGCTAAGCCAAGAGTGTTAGAGACAGAAGAGGCTGGGGATTGGTGACTCTTGCAGCTGGGGCAGTGGGTACCCACAGACAGAAGCGGAAGTCCTCATTCGGTGGCCTTTCTCTCCTCTGGGTGCCCAGTGCCCCTCCCTCACTTTGATAGCCAGGCCCACCACTTGTATTTTTTGGTGAGGCAGGGTTTGGTCATGTGAGGAAAGAGACAGGCCTAGAGGAGAAGTTGAGGGCTCTGCTGTTGTGTGTCCCTACCTTAAGGGACCACAAGTTGAAGAAGAGGGCCTCCCCACCCCTACCAGGCATTCTTCCCAGGCCAGAGCTCCAACCCTTTGCAGGACTTCTCTGACTGCACTGTCTGTCTCTTGGCCTCTAATCCCCAAAAAGGACTTGTGGACAGACCACCTGTGTGCGTTGGCCTGGAGCCAGAGAGTGGGGCTATAGCATCTCTGAGAACTCTTGGTTCTCTAGAGTTCTGTAGACAGCAGACTCCCCAGAAGGAAACAGGCACAAAGCTGAGAAGTATCCACTGGCTGGGGGACAGCAGGCGGGGCTCTGAGTGACGCATGCCTCTGGTCTAATAAACTGGGTTTCAACCATCTCCTCCTCAGTGTTGTTCTTTTTGGTTGAAGAGTTTATAAGGATTACCATTAGAATGCAGCCTGCCTTGAGGGCCATGTTGACTAGAGTAAGGAATTTGGGTAGTCCAGTGTGGTGGCTACACCTGTAATTCCAGCACTTAGGAGATGGAAGCAGGTATCTTTCATTACAGAGCGAGTGTACTACTAGGCTGGGCTACATGAGACCCTACATATTTGATCAGGTAAACACTGGTCCTCCTGGAAAAGGACAGGTTCAGGAATAGTTTGAATCACTGGGCAGTGAAAGAGCAATGAACAGCAACAGATTTCCAGGACCTTCGGAGAGGATTCATGGCCAAAATTCATTAATATCTGAAGGCAATGGTCTGAGATGAAGGGTGAAGTTCCCGCGTCGGAGAGTTATTGAGCCATTATCTGTGAAATGAAGCCGGGGCTACCAGCCAGGAGACCAGAATCTAGGATGGCTTTTCTTTTAATTTGCTGGTTTGTCTTTGCCAAGACATTTCCCTCCTTTGAGTTCAGCTTTTCCGTTTGTAAAACGAATAAACAGCACGTTTCTCTCTTTCGTACCCGGAGTTCGAGCAGTAGGAGAATGGAAAGCAAAGCAAACAGAATGCTTTGGAAAGGCAAAAGCACTGTGTTGAGATGACAGTGTCTCCAGCCTGCGGTGTGCGCTCGTCTCTTTCCAACGCCTTGTCGTCCTCCGCCCGCCTGGGGGCGCCCGCTCCCGTCACCTCTCTATCCGCACATCACTTCTCTATGGTGCCCCTCCTGTGCCGCGAAGGCGGGAGGGAGTGGTCAGCACGCCTTTTCCGCTAGTTGCCCCCTCTAGGCCTTAGTCTCGCTGCCCCGAGCCGCCCGTGCCCGCCGGCGGGCCGGGCCCACAAACAGCCCAGGCGCTCGGGGGGCGCGCGGGGGGCGGGGGGAGTTCCGGTTCCGGTTCTTTGTGCAGCTGCTGCGGCGGCTCCGGGAAGATGGCGGCCCGGGCGGGTTTCCAGTCTGTGGCTCCGAGCGGCGGCGCCGGAGCCTCGGGAGGGGCGGGCGTGGCGGCTGCTCTGGGCCCGGGCGGAACTCCCGGGCCTCCGGTGCGAATGGGCCCGGCGCCGGGTCAAGGGCTGTACCGCTCCCCGATGCCCGGGGCGGCCTATCCGGTGAGTGGGGCAGGAGGAGGGGCGCGTGGGCCGGGGGCGGGGCCGAGCGAGGGCGGAGAACTGACAGGGGTGAGGGAGAAGTGGGAGGGCCTCCCTTGGGAGGGGCTCGGGTCCTGGATGGAGGTGGGGGAAGCAATGCCGAGGAAGAGCGCGATTGGGGGAGGAGGTTAGCATCCTCACCTGCTCCCAGCGGCATTGTCTGCTTTTGAGGAGTGAGTGTGGAGCCAGGGTGGGTGAAGTGGGCCCGGAGGTGGGCAGCTCAGTGTCCAGAGGAACACTCAAGTTAGAGCTGCACGTTGAGGAGATAGTTAGCTGAGTAATAAAGTAAATGTAGAGATGTCTGGTGAGTCAGATCCCACATATTCCAGAAAATTTGAGTCTGATCTGGTTTTTAGACCCTATATTCTATGAAACCACTACCAGGCCTGAAGAAGGTCCAGTTACCGTATTTCAAAGAGGCAGAAAGAAGGCTGTGTGATTGTCCTCCACCCTACCTCCCCCACCCCCATCCTTGTTCATTCCAAAAATTCAGGCTTCCATCACTTTTCGTTTCTTGGTGGAGCTGTCAAGGAAAGGTATGACATCTCTGGGCCCTCTCCATTCTGTAGAGACCAGGCATGCTGCCAGGCAGCCGGATGACACCTCAGGGACCTTCCATGGGACCTCCTGGCTATGGGGGGAACCCTTCAGTCCGACCTGGCCTGGCCCAGTCAGGGATGGACCAGTCCCGCAAGAGACCTGCGCCTCAACAGATCCAGCAGGTCCAGCAGCAGGCGGTCCAAAATCGAAATCACAAGTAAGATGACGCCTGGGGTGAAGGAAAGAAGCTACTGGGAGACCTGTGAGGATTCAAGTGGTGGGAGTACTGAACCAGGAAGTGGTGGTGCTATGTCACCAAATGGTGCTGCAGAGACTCACCCTTGTGAAGGCTTCCTGGTGGAGGTGGAGAGGGAGTTGATGGTGATGAGAAAGCCGTTTTGCAGGCCTTAGCTGTGCCATCAACAAAGGTGCTGACAGCTTAGCTCATGTTCTGACAGTTCCATCCCACCCTGATAACAGTATTTATTCCGAACAGTGCAAAGAAAAAGAAGATGGCTGACAAAATCCTACCTCAAAGGGTGAGTGCAGGCTCTAGAGGTCTTCTTCTTGAAGATGTAGTGACTGAGAAAGTACAGGTGGTCAGCTCTAGGGCCCAATCGTATCTTTCTGTTCCTAAGATTCGGGAATTGGTACCAGAATCACAGGCCTATATGGATCTCCTGGCTTTTGAAAGGAAACTGGACCAGACTATTATGAGGAAACGGCTAGATATCCAGGAGGCTTTGAAACGTCCCATCAAGGTAACACAGGAAAGCACTGGGCAGTGGGTCAAGGGAGGGGACAGGAACCTTCTCCAGGCTTAGGATGAAAATTCAAAGGCACAGCATAGCCCTCCTTGGCATTTAAATTGCATCTTTCCCTTCCGCCTACAAACCAGGAATTACATTAGGAACATAAGAGTAGAGCAGCTGGCAGGGAAAGGGGCGGGGGAGCTTTTGATGTCTCTTGCACCAGAAATATACCCTGCCCATGTTTTTGCTATAACTACTTGCTACCTTGGGAACCTGCCACTTTGTATGGTTTTCTTCACCTGGTATCCCAGCATATTTATTTATGCTCAGGCTCAGGGCCTGTATTCTTCTAAGTGGAGTATTTATTCACCTATCATAAGCCAGCCTAGAAAACCTTTGTCTTTAACATCAAACTACTGAGGCTCCATCATCAATCCTGTTTCTGCCTTCCTCAGCAAAAACGGAAGCTGCGAATTTTCATTTCTAACACTTTCAATCCGGCTAAGTCAGATGCAGAGGATGGGGAAGGGACGGTGGCTTCCTGGGAGCTCCGGGTAGAAGGACGGCTCCTGGAGGATGTGAGTTGAAGGTCCACTGTGTTGGTGTTGTATTCAGGGTGGGAGCTCTTGGTGATGATCAATGTTGTATGGTCAGCAGGAAGCCTGACTGGTGCTTATAGGTCCTGCTGGGAGCTTCCGGAAGCAGAGGGGGGGTGGGGAGAGGGAGAAAGACCCTGTGTTCCCTGCACACAAAGACAATGGTCCTTTGTATCTGCTCCCACAGCTTCACTGGTATCAAATGGAAACCATTATTGTCCTGGGATCTGACTGGATGTTTACTCTGTCCTGGTGATGCTAGCCTTTGGATTTAGCAGCATCTGCAGATTACTTCTGTAGTCCCTCATCCCCACCTCCTGAGTCTATGCTTAGCATTTGAGGCCATGTTCCCTCTCTTAAGTCCTGGAAGTTATTTCTGTCTTCCCAGCTTTCATTGGAGATACCACAGTTTAAGTATGATAGAATTCTCCAAAGGCTTGGGCTCTTTGTTGCTCTAAGGGGAGTATCAGATCAGTGAGAGCCCCCACACTTCCCACCCAGCAGCTCCTTAGGGAGGCTCATTTTTCACTCATCCCCTTGCTCTCTGGCGCTATTTTTAACCATGTGCAGGTGAGCTCATTTAAATGCATTTTTGCAGGAGAATCAGAATCTTCTCTGCGAAGGTCCAGTCTGTCTGCTGTCATGTCTTCTGCCCAGATAAAGCCATTTTTTGTTCTACTGCTTTTTCCTGTGATTCATTTCCCCTCTTTAGTGGGGTTTTTCTCTGTTCAGGTGTGCTTTGTTATGTTAACCTGTTTGGCTTAACCTGCCTCTGCCTCTCCACAGTGGTAAGTCAGAGGTTCTGTCCTTGTTACAGTACTGCTGCCACCATGGCTGACTTAATGACCAGCCACTCTGCCATATTCAGAAGATATTTCTGAGGTTTTATTTCCCATTGGGGTTAGAGGTTCCTTTTTAAAGAACTATGTCTTGGGGATTCTTTCTGGCCTCTTTTCTAACATGACACCCTCCATCTCTCTTCTTCTAGTCAGCCTTGTCCAAATACGATGCCACCAAGCAAAAGAGAAAGTTCTCTTCCTTTTTTAAGTCCTTGGTGATCGAGCTGGACAAAGATCTCTATGGGCCAGACAACCACCTGGTAGAAGTGAGTAGTTCTGCCTTCCAGGCTTTGAATATATTGGGGGTGATAGCCAAACTTGAGCATCTAGGGAAAGAGGGGGGATTAGCCCAGGTGTGTATTTCCACCTTTGCAGTTTGCATGTTGACCTCTAGGTGGCACTAGCTGTACTTAGTTGGGACACAAGAACTCTTGCAATCTGACTTGACCCACCTGACCACTGCCCTCAAAGAAAACTCTGATGGAGTCCTCTTACACTTCCGGCTATCTCTGCATCTTGCTTATAAGTATTGGTGGGCTGTAGTTCCTGACACATTGTGTTTTCCTGATAGCTGTTGCTGTAGTTAGCGGGTGGACTAATAGAATACTAGTGTTAGTCTAGGTTCCTTTAGATTTATATTTCAAATAGACAGAGATCCGTTATAACACCTGGTTGTACACTGTTATCAACAGTGTTTGAGACACAAACCCAGAATAGTCTAGTGTTCCCTGTGAACTTAACCTGCCCCTTTCTTTACCACTGTAGCTGCAGCCCCTTAACCTCAACCACTTAAGAGACATGGGAAGGGCTCTGCCATCTAAGAAGGGAAGTAAGTCGTAGAGTCAATAGAAATCTGTAAAGGTGCTTGACTTTATAGCAGTAGAGTATCATGGCTAAGATACACCAGAGCTCACATCTTGGCTCCATTATGTATTGACCTCAGTGGGTTGCTTTCTCCTTCCAGGTAGCACTTTCCTCATTGTAGGTGGGTGTTTGGGAATTAAATGATAATCCAGGTAAATGTCATAGACTCATATGTATATATTACCCTCAAAAAAAAAAATGAAGCTGCTTTAGGTTTCTGTTCCATGTATATTATCCATTTACTGGTAAACTTATCCCTGGAAATTGAAGCCATTTTAATTGCAGTCATCCTAAATAGTTAGAACTGACAGCTTCTACTTACGTAGACAGTAACTCCAAAGCCGTGTGCATCTTAGAGATGCTTCGTGCTATTGTTCTTCCCCAGTAGCCTCAGTAGGCAGAGTTGAATGTTGAGTCATTATAGAGCTCTTCCTCTGGAAGGGAGCCCCTGACATCTTCCTCTCTGTAGTGGCACAGGACGGCCACTACCCAGGAGACCGACGGCTTCCAGGTGAAGCGACCAGGAGATGTGAATGTGCGGTGTACTGTCCTGCTGATGCTGGATTACCAGGTATTTGGAGGGTCACGGCCACATCCTGTGAGAGCCTGGTCTAGGGTCTACATCTGTTCATGAGTGCTTTGCCACTGTTGTACACTAAGAAAGAACCATTTTTCTTTGTCGTCTGAGTTCTTTCTGTAACTTGACTGCCTGGATTTATTAGTGTTTGTTAGATTGAATGTGTTGCCATACTAAACACCCCAAAATGAACATGGAACCAGCTCATTAGCTTCACCTTGGTTCTGTACTCTTGGTTCTCTGCAGCCCCCCCAGTTTAAATTAGACCCTCGTCTGGCTCGGCTCTTGGGCATCCATACCCAGACACGTCCAGTGATCATCCAAGCACTGTGGCAATATATTAAAACACACAAGCTCCAGGACCCTCATGAGCGAGAGTTTGTGATCTGTGACAAGTACCTCCAGCAGGTATGTAAAGGGCACATTCTATAGTGAGGGTCTAGTTGCATTGAAAGTACCAATCTGAAGCTACCTCTGTCTCACAGATCTTTGAATCTCAACGGATGAAGTTTTCAGAGATCCCTCAGCGGCTGCATGCCTTGCTTATGCCACCAGAACCCATCATTATTAATCACGTCATCAGGTGAGCCTGCGTCTGAGAGGCTGTGGTGGCTGGAGCCACTTTGGACCAGCTTGCACAGCCAGTTGTTAGACTGCCAGGGGTCTTGTTTGACAGTTGCTATTTAGACTTAAATTATATAAGATTGTTTTATACATTGGGGCTGGAGAGATGTCTCAGAGGTTAAGAGCACCGGCTGCTCTTCCAGAGGTCCTGAGTTCAATTCCCAGCAACCACATAGTGGCTCACAACCATCCGTAATGAGATCTGGTGCCCTCTTCTGGTGTGCAGATACACATGGAAGCAGAATGTTGTATACATAATAAGATTGTTTTATATCAAAAGTGAGATTGATACGAACTCCTGCTTGCCTGCTGTTCATTAACCTTTGCAGATTTATGCCCTGCAGATTACTGTGTCTGGTGTGGTTGCAATCTTTTCTCCCTGGTTAATGCTGGAATGTTAGTGGCTAGAAATCAGCTAACACCGTCATAGTGGGGTCTGATGCCCCTTTAAGACTTGATTACCAGGTTGTCATTGTGGGGGGGGGGGGTCAGTGACCATCTTCTTAGGAAGGATGGGGCCTCCGGATAATGCTTTTTTTTTTTTCCTTCTTAATTTGGAGAGCTAGGCAGCATCTCTAGACAGCAGCATGCCCTGTCATCAGGTATCAGCTCCTTGCCTTCTTTCTTGTTCCATGCTACGTTGTAAAGGCCTGTGTTTCCTTAGTCCCTAAACCCCTCACCCTGTAGTCACTCTACAGCCTATGTTTGTACATTGTGTCCACACCGGCTGTCCAGATTCTCTGTAGAACAGGCTGGCCTTGAACTCAGAAATCTGCCACCCCCACCCCTCAATGCTGGGATTAAAGGCATGCATCACCACTGCCCAGTTTGGATTCCTGTTTTTTAAACTTTTCACAAAATACCTTTGGTGGTATTTGGAGTTTTACCAGTGACTTTCTAAAAACCAAACTCAGACAAACAAGATGCCTCAACAGGTTAAAGGTGCTGGCTGCCTAGCCTGATGACCTGGAACCCACGTGATAGACGGAGAGAACTTACTCCCACAAATTGTCCTCTCACCTACATAGTGAGTGTGCACGGGCAAATGCACTCCCACAGAATAAGTAAATAGAATAAAAACCAAATTTAGTGAGTTACAGTTTGTATATTATAAATTATACCTATTTAAAGTGCAGGCATTCGGAGGTGCATACTCCATACAGCTCTCAGAGGAGGATGTAGACCATCTTCCTTTTCCCTTCATCCCTAGACCATCTTTCTGACCTTTGGCAAGCAGGAACTCAGAAAAAGCCCTTTACTGGACCCTGTTGTTTTCTCCCCAGTGTTGACCCAAATGACCAGAAAAAGACAGCTTGTTATGACATTGATGTGGAAGTGGATGACACTTTGAAGACCCAGATGAATTCTTTCCTGCTGTCCACGGCCAGCCAGCAGGAGATCGCTACTCTAGACAACAAGGTAGGGCCCCATCCCTCAGTCATGGCTTCTAACTGCCTTTTGGTTCTTGGTTTTAACTAAAAATATATTGATACCCAGAACCATCTATGTCAGGCTATCGCTATGTTTGGTGGTAATTGGAGGCAAGCTCACATGCATACATTTAATTCTGACTATTGGATGTTTGTGTTTTTGTTGTTAGCATTTTGAGTCAGTCTCTCCCTTGTAGACTAGGCTGGCCTCAAACTCATGGATGATATTCCTATGTCATGTTCCACAGTGCTGAGTTACAGATAGGAGCTGCTGTGCCCAGTTTGGGCAATACCTTTTAGTATCGTTGAGCCTCGGTTTCTGGTATCTGAAATGAAGACTATGTATGATACCTGTTTTTATGTGGTTTCTCTGTGTATGAAATGAGACCATGTTTTTAAATATTTGAGCCTGTACCCAGCATATAATTCCCACTGCTGTTGATGCTGCCACCATCATTACCATTAACATTATAGGCATAGTCCCTGCAGGCAAAGCCAAAGTGCTTTGTAAATACCATAGATAATGTAGAGGCTTTCCTGGGAGAATAGACACCTTAGGTAAATTTTGAAGGATGAAGTGGAAGTTAACAGATGGGGAGGAAGCAAAGTGGTGTTTGGGGTGTGGAAGGCCGAGGACAATCCAGAGAGATACGGGATAAGGTATGTAAAAACCCAAGGAGGAAAATGAGCCTGGTGTGGTCCCAGAAATACAAGCGACACCAGGCATGGTGGTTCACTCTGTAACCCTGGCACTTGGAGGCAGAAGCAGGAAGCAACACAAATTCAGGTCCAGTCTTGTGTACATAATGAGCTGCAGGCTAGTTAGGAGTACAGACTACCTCAGAACCAGAAGTGCAGAACTCTCTCATGTGTCATGCTGGACAGGACATGAGCTACCTTCCCGGTGTGATGTTCAGGCAGAGGAGGCTGCTAGGGAAGTGGGAACCTGGTCAGAAAGCTTCTGTATGGGGAGAACTTGTGCATACCTCCTGCAGGTGCGACACGGAGCCTATAGAAGCCTTCACCATGGAAGTACTAATGCTGTCTGTGTTAGTGGATGGGTGGAGAGAGTTGAAGAGGGGCAGCTCTGGAGCAAGTCTATTTCGGAGGCGAGACTGATAGTCTGTGTGAGATATGTCAAGGTTCTACACTAAAGGCTCAGACAGGGAGGACAGAGATAGGATTTGAGAATCAAAGTGAAATGAAGGAATGTACCCCCTGTTTGGGTGGGCCTAAGAGAGAAGACCTGGCTTGGGTAGAGAGTAGTCTCCACTAAGATCAGGAGGAGGGATTAGGGGAAGGATGACCAGGTTTTTTTTTGGGGGGGGTCCCTTTAGGGTGTCTTGAGATGCCAAGAAAGCATGTTGATTTGTTGGAACATGACACTCTGGACTGCCAGTGATAAAGTAGTCACAGTTTGTAGTGATGCATATTGAATTGGCTGAAAGAACAAATTCCCCTACCTGGGATAGAGAAGCAAACACAGGACTTTTTGTAAGAAGCCAAGGGTGAGGGCACCAAGTAGACACAGGGCAGCAGGCTCTGCACCTGGGGTGGGAGCAGCTGTGGCAATGTCAGCCTCTGTCTGCCTTTGGCTTGCAGTTTCCCTGGCTTAAAAATGGACCATTCTCCTTTCAGATCCATGAGACAATAGAAACTATCAACCAGCTGAAAACCCAGCGAGAGTTCATGCTGAGCTTTGCCCGAGACCCTCAAGGTTTCATCAATGATTGGCTTCAGTCCCAGTGCCGGGACCTCAAGGTAAAGAGCCTAGGAAGGACCCAGAGGGAATCCAGGAGAGCAGCATGGTTTGAAGAGCTAAGGGACCACATTCTTTTAGCATATCCCAGGGTCTGTTTTATAGTTGATAAGGGAAATCAAGGCAGAACCATCAGGTCTATAGTTAATACTTCCAAAGTATTGTCACTTGATTCCAGGCTGTTGGGTTAGAGCTGAAGATCTGGGCTCTCCTCTTCCACAGATGTGTTCCATTTGGAAAAAATAGGCTACTGTTACTAAAAATAGTGAACCATGGGCAAACTAACTGGAATTAGTAAAGTTGTTCAAAAGAAAGAGTAGTAGATGAATGGAGAATCCCTGGGAGACCATGGAGAATGGAGTTGAGGATGCTTCCCAAAGAAGAGCATCATACGCTCAGGCAGGGAGGTGTACCCGGGCAGCATCCTTGGCGTCCTGCCTTGCTGTGACTGCTGTGACTAGTGCACTTTTGAGCAGAGGAGCACCAGAAAGGGCCTGCACCTGGTGGTGACTCTGTGGTAGTCTGGGGTATTGTCTTTGTCTGCTGGGGCTTTTAAAGAAGCCTGACCCAGACTTGGTAGCTTCAGCAATGGGAGTTTGTTTCCCAGTGATGGAGACTGGAAGTCCAGAAGGAGAGCATCAACAGGGCTGTTCTGTGCTCTCCACTAGCTTCTGGGAACCACAGGTGTCCCTCAGTTTAGGCTTGAGACATTCTCCATGTGTCTTCATTGTGTCTTTGTGTCTGTCTCTATATTTCCCTCCTGTATAAGGGCACCAGTTATACTGCATTAGGGCCAATCCCAATGAGCTTATCTTAACTTGACCATCTGTAAAGACCCTATTTCCATATCAGGTCACATGCACAGAGGAATTAGAATTTCAGCATCCTAGCCGGGCATTGGTGGCGCATGCCTTTAATCCCAGCACTCGAGAGGCAGAGACAGGCGGATCTCTGTGAGTTCGAGGCCACTCTGGTCTCCAGAGCGAGTGCCAGGATAGGCTCCAAAGCTACACAGAGAAACCCTGTCTCGAAAAAACAAAAACAAACAAAAAAAAAAGAATTTCAGCATCTTTGAGGCAGGTGGCAAGGGACACAGTTCAACTGAAGAGCAGATGTGGAAGCAGGAATCATGCTTGTTCTCTTCTCCCCTTCTCTCTCAGACTATGACTGATGTGGTAGGTAACCCAGAAGAGGAACGCCGTGCTGAGTTCTACTTCCAGCCTTGGGCTCAGGAGGCTGTGTGCCGATACTTCTACTCCAAGGTTGGTGCTATGCCTGGGGCACACTAGAGAGATGACAAAAGACAGGAGTCTGTACCTTTGAATGGATGTCAGGGGTGTTGGGTTTTTCGATGTCTCAAGCTCCACTCCTGTTTTCTCTTCAGGTGCAGCAGAGGCGGCAAGAGTTAGAGCAAGCCCTAGGAATCCGGAATACATAGGGCCTCTACCGCCCTCACTGGCTGCACCAATTCTGTTGGGGCCCTGTGCTGCCTGCCTCAACATACCTGTGCTGGTTTTGCTTGAGGCATTCCAGGAGATGCTGTTGGTTCAAGGATAGCATCACGATGAAGAGGGTGTCACATTTCTGTTTCACAGGCACCTATTGTCCTCTTCTTCACCCCAGCCTTCCCCTTCAGCTTCTCCCCACGAAGTTCCCATGTGCCTCTACCTCCCTACCCCATCCCTGGTCTACATAGGACCTCTAGATAGTGTTAGAGAACCCATAGTGGTAATCAATGCTCTGAAATGACTGGGGCCTCTTGAGGCCAGGTGGTCTTCAGGGAGACCAGCTACACTGATCCTGCCCTTAGGAGGAGACCCAGGTGTTGGGAGCTGTCCCCTCCTCTGAGACTCAGGCCTCGGGCACTCTGTAAGCTAGTTAACCTTAACCCTCCTGGTGACTCATCTTCCTCCCTTCCCTCCACAGGTTGGAGCATATTCTCCCTTTACTCTTTGCCCTCTGGCACTAAAGGAGCCCAGGCTCTTGGGCTTCACTGAGCCCCAGGTCGGTCCCTGCCCTCTGGACTGACCTCCTGTCTCAGTGCTGTGTGACCCCTTAGTGGGTCCATGTCAGTATTGGAGTGTGTTTTGAACTGTTGCTCCCTCCCACACACTCCCATAACCGCTCACCCACCTGCCCACCTGGTACAGGATTTCCCCACATCTGTCGTAACCCATGGCATTTGGGAGGGGGATCTTGCCTTTCCCTATCAGGGCCCCAGGGACCAAAGCTGGGGTGCTGTCCTTCCCTTCCCAGCAGAGGCTGTTCCTTCCTGCTGTTGGAGGAGTGGCTTGTTCATTCACTCCACCCTGCCCCCTCCCTTAAATGGAGAAACAGGCCTAAAATCAAACGGGTATAGCCCTAGGCCATCCCTGTCTTCCTGTCCCATGTCTGCCCAGTTGAAACCCAGTGGTGGCTTCTAGGGCACTGAGGAGTGAAAGCGCCTAGGGCTGGAGAATAGGTCTGAAATGGGTTTGTGTCTCCCCACCCCCTGCCCTCAAAGCTTCAGACCCCTCAGGTAGCAGCAGGAAGGTGGTATCCTGACTCCTTGGAACAGTATCTTTGCATCTTTCCAGGGGAGCCTCAGGTTCTTCCAGGTTTTACCGCCTGGAGTTAGCATACCCCAGGCTCAGCTCGCAGACAACACTGCAGGGTGGGAGACAGCTGGGCACCGGGGAATTCCGTTGAGCATGGGCTCTGAACTCACAGAACTGACAAAGCCCCTGCTTCCCCACCCCACCTCAGGCTCCTGCGAGCAAGTGTTCCTGCCCCCTTTCCCTGCCTGTTCTGTACTGGGGGCAGCAGTGTTCTCTCCGTCTTCCCCCTGTCCTCTACCTATCCCCTTGGAAAGTTCTCCCCACAGCGACACTGGACAACCCTGGGGCAGCTGAGCCCCAGCCTGACTCCTGGTTGGAAGCGTCATGAGGAAACTCAGCACTCCTGCAGTGTCTCTGTTGATGACTGTTTATTAACTGAATTGTGGGTTTTTTGTTTGCTTGTTTGTTTTGTTTTTTTTTTTTCATGGACCAAATTTTTTTTGTATTGTCTCCTCATTGATGTCACCCAGTTTTAATAAAAGACTCTTCTGAAGAGTGGGACTGCTGTGTCTTGTCTGTCTGGGCCTTCTGTTATGGACATTTGACAGGTGTTTATTGAGTGCTTGATAGGTGTCAGTTGTGGCAGGCTCTGGGGATCTGGGGAAATGAGTCTCCCTTGGGGACTCTGGGTCTTATTTTAGAGTAAGCTGTGCTCTTGGGATGATTGCACCCATCTCATCCAGCAAGAATGGACAAGGCAGTGGCACTGCTGGCTTCTCCCTTGTTCTTGAAATCTCTAGGTCACTTGATGATGGCTGGAACAACTTGTCCTTGGTGTCTGTGGCCCCTTGGTGTTGATGAAACCAGTCTTTACTGTTCCCAAAGGCACATGTCCATGGAGCTGGTGCCAAGGCCCTGGTGACAGCAGGCGCTTGTATTTTCTGTACAAACCCACCAATTTACTGATCTCATACTTACTGAGGTTCGACTTAAAGCCCCAAAACACCAGGGTTTTCTTTGTGTTGTGTTATGGTGATAGGGGGCTTTGTATGTCTCCAAGGCTGACCTTAAATTCGCTATCCACCTGCCTCAGCCCCCCAAATGGAGATTATAGGTGTGTATTACAATGCCCAAGGTAGGAAGTCTGTTCTTAAACCCAGTGTAGAATGCTTTATCCTTGCGATGAGTAAGGAGGGCTGCTTGGCATCTTCTGAGGAATCTTAATTCCCCCTAGTAGAAGTATGGCATGCCTGCAGTTCTGCCTACTTCCACCTGGTGGCTCACTCCTGTGCCCTTGTCCAGGGAGAGGGCCTGGAGCAGTGAGTGCTGCTGTATTCTAAAGTCACAGTTACAAATCCTATCCATTGGTGCAGTGTAGCAGCACACGCCTTTAATCCAAGCACTTGGGAGGCAGAAGCAGGAGGGTCTCTGTGAGTTTGAGGCCTGCAAGGACTACATAGACCCTGTCTCACAAAAATAAAATCATCCCCATTGAGTAGATGGGTGGAAATGTGCTTGCATTGTCTGTCTTCTCACAATCGAGAACAAACTGGCTCCTCGGAATTGAGAAGGGAAAGGGATAAGTAGCTTGGGATGGAGAAATGGGACATGAAGGGCACTGAAATAGCATTTGTTCTCACCCAGGCTAATTGCATATATAATGAGTGACAGATGAATCATGAATTTCGAGCAGGTACTCTACAGCTTGCTCTTGGAGAAGCTTTGGTGATACAACTTCTGTAATGAGCACCCCCTTTATTCCCGTGCAAATGGCCACGGGCTTTGTTTCTCTAAACTACCTAATAGGATGGAGGGGCAAGAAGATGGGAGTATTTAAGCAAACACGAGGCATTCATCTCATGCACAAATGCCCATTCTTTAGGGTTCCTATCATACGTGCCAGGGACAGGAACATCCTTTCTCTTCTGCCGCTCATAATCAGGCTCCCAGCTGGCAGCCTGGCACTGGCGCCTTCATCTCAGTGCCAGTGTGATAAAGGAGTGGTCTGTGGGAGGCTCGTTCTGCATTAGAAGAAAGTTAGATGAAAAACAACCAATTCATGTTTGTTCCCGTTATAGGGACTACCTGGCCGTGATAATATGGTGGGCTTTTTCTGTGGACTCCCTGGACTGAGAAAAGACTTCCAGTCTTGACCTCCTACCCACTTATTCTTACCACTGATTACACCAAGTCTCCCCTCTAACCTACTGCTGATTACTGTTACTGGTCAATGGTAGCCTGGGGGATAGCAACACGCACTTACTGGTTTGCCAAGCCAGGAGGTCTGCACATGAGCATACAGTGGTGTCTGCCCTGTGGGTCAAAGTGCAGCACTGGAGGGTGAGGAGCCTGCCCTGTGCTTTCCAGAGTGGCTTGGAAACCCAAGCTCCTCCCCTTAGTCAAACAGATGGCCATGGATGACATGGAGCCCAAACTGCTGGATGTGGGCTGACATTCTCCCTCCCCCTTCCCCCGAAGTCACACACATGGGCATCAGAGACCACAGAGCTCCAGGAGACACAGCCACCCCTGAGAGTTAGACAGTGCTGCTCTAAGCCTGGCTTCTCCTTTCTGGTCTCTGTGGGATAGGCAGAACCAGAGAGGAAAGTGAAGGAAGCAGCAAGCTTCTCTGGGACAGTGTATGTGCTGGCCACCACCTGTCCACCCTTCCTGAAGCCTGGAAGAACTGTGGGCCATGTGGCAACAGAGGCCTACCTTTGACCTTCCTTGCCTTCCCTTTATAGACCTTCAAATGGGGACTATCTGAGGTGAAGGGACTCATTGGGAGTTCCTGATATGAATCAAGATGACCTTGTTCTTTTTGGTTTTTCAAGACAGGGTGTCTCTGTGTAGCCTGGCAGTCCTGGAACTCTGTATACCAGGCTGGCCTCGAACTCTCATAAACCCACCTGCCTCTGCCTTCCAAATGTTAGGATTAAAGGTGTGTGCCACCACACCCAGCTTCTCCTGGGATATTTTATCCTTGGCCTGGGGTACCCTAAAGCAGCCTTTCACCTTGTGGTGGTGTCCCCCGTAGGAGTGGGCTCACATTCCCTGACCCCCTTACCCAGAGCCTGTGGTGGGGTTAACACCATGAGAATGATTTCAAGAGAACAAGTTGGAGCAGCTCAGGATGCGGGGATGGGGACTGGGGGCTGTGTTAGCATGAGATGAAGTGCCTGCCTTTGAAAACACTCCCCCATTTTGTCACTAACGCTAGTTCCTTTAGTTCCTTATTTTTTTTCTCTTTTCTTCCTTTTTTTGAGACAGGATCTCACTTTGTAGACCAGGTTGGACTTGAACTCATAGAGATCTTACCTCTGCCACCCAAGCACTGGGATTAAAGACATGCACCACCACTCCCAACCCTTCTAATTGCAATTTATTTCAGTGTTGGGGACCGAGGGACTAGTGGGGACTGGTTCTTGGCTAGCCTCCAGAAGGGCCCATTGCAAGTAGGTGGGAAACTAAAGCTGATGCCAAAGGAACAAATTGGCCAGCACCATCCTGCAAACACAAGAGGAAGAGCTGGTCTGGCCTCTGCCCCATTCCTGTTTCCCACCTGTCTCTACCCTTTACTCGCCTTTCTGTGGGCCAGACTCCCTATCCCTAGGAGTCAGCCTCTGGGCCACCTCAGAGGCGGAGCTTGGCTGCACCCACGTGTGGTGGAGTTAAATACTCAGAGCCCACACCCGCTGGGGCAGAGAAGCTAGAAGCGGCACCATGGCTGGCAAGAAAGTCTGCATTGTCGGCTCCGGGAACTGGTAAGCAGTTCTGTGAAGGGCATGGCTCCCCCAAGGGCAGAGGGACTTCCCAAAGGGAGTCTGGGTGGGCGGGAAACAAGCAGAGGGTAGGAAAAGCCGCCCCCCCCCCCGAGCCTGCTGGACTCCTGGGGCTATCTCCGGTGCTTACTGCGCACAGGACACATTGTGCCCAGCCTTCGCTCGCTGTGCCTGCCTGGGCAGCTGCACCTGTTCGCCATAGGAAAGTGAGCAGAGTGCTCTGTCCCTCTTCCCTGCCTGAAAAGCTGCTATGGTCTGGGGTGGGCTCAGAAAGTTGGCCCACCTCCCTAACAGCAAAGACTAGAGTAGACCGAATCTTCTTTCCATTGCCAGTCGTGGGTGGCACATTTTTCACGGGAGATGGGGGAGGTGACATGTGAGTTAAAATGTAAAAAATCCAACAAGCTTTTTGAGGTCCTACCCAGGAGGCTGTTTCCTCCCTTCCCCCCACTCCACTTCTCTGTGTTTCCCCTCCCAACAGGGGCTCAGCCATTGCCAAGATCGTGGGTAGCAATGCAGCTCGGCTGGCACACTTTGACCCACGGGTGACCATGTGGGTGTTTGAGGAAGACATCGGGGGCAGAAAGCTAACTGAGATCATCAACACACAGCATGAGAACGTTAAATACCTGCCAGGGCATAAGCTGCCCCCCAATGTGGTGAGCCCCAACACACTGTGAGGAAAGAGAGGGAAGCTATGCAGGGGTGTGCAACAATCAATGTCCAAATCTGACTTCGAGGTGTCTCCTCCATAAAGGAGGCCACTTTAGGTGCCAGCAGGCCTGGGGGAGTGTCTCAGGTGGGATACTCCAGACCTGGAGTATCCCTGGGCATGCAGCCCCGAAATGGTTCCTTTGGGCACTGTTTGGAATCTGAATGTACCACCTCTTATAGATGCTTAGTTGGGAAAAGGAGGGGAGAGGGAGAAGTTGGTTTCCGTGGCAACCAAAGACTGGTTCTCAGGCTCCTAGACTTGGGTCCAGTCTCTCATGCCTGCCCTGAACTCTAATCCTGTTACTCATTCACTGGTTATTAGCAGATTTGAAGGCCGATCATTGGACTTTTGGTCTTTGGTCAAATCCATATGGAACTTTCCTTGCCTAGATAAAGGGGAGCAGGGAATAGGCAGAAAGATCCGGGTTCTCCCTGCCAAGTTAGGGCCCCTAAGAAGCAGTGATGAAATCTGATTTGGCCTCTTCCTCCTGCCAAGCCTAGGCTGCCTTTGGCAGTCTTCACTGACCCACAGCCAAGGGCCAAGAGTGTGGCTGTAGTGAGGAGTGTGCCAGGAGGCCTCAAGGACCCAGGAGAGCTGTTGTGAAGGAGGCAGGACAGCTGGGGACAGAATACAAGAAGTTCTGATCTTCCAGTACAGTCTCAAATGCCCCCTCCCACAACACCACTCTTGGGCTTGAAGATATTCTGAATAGAGTCCCCTAGGGACTAGGAGAGGTCTGCCAGGCACATGAGCATCTGGTCTCCCCACAGGTGGCTGTCCCAGATATTGTCCAGGCTGCAGTAGATGCTGACATCCTCATCTTTGTGGTGCCCCATCAGTTCATTGGCAAGATCTGTGACCAGCTCAAGGGCCACTTGAAGGCCAATACTATTGGCATATCTCTTATTAAGGTACCAAGGACTCCTTTGTGGGGGTGGGGGTGCAGAAAGAGTCCAGAGATGGGAAGGACTGGCTTTAGGGAAAGCTAAGAAAGCAGTTGGGGCTGGGAGTGTGGCTTAGTGGTGGATAATTTACCTAGTGTGCATGAGGTCCTGGGTTCAATCCCCAGCACAAGAAAAGGAAGGAAGGAAGGAAAGAAGGAAGGAAGGAAGGAAGGAAGGAAGAAAGGAGGAAGGAAGGAAGGAAGAAAGAAAGGAAAGAAGGAAGGAAGGAGAGGAGAGGAGAGGAGAAAAAGAAGAGTCAACTGCCAAGTTACCAAGGAAGATGACACAGTTATGGAGACAGACGTGCTAGAGAAGTTTAGGAGGCATGAAAGCTGAGAGAGACGAGAGTGAGCTCGCTTGGGAGATGATGAGACAGCTAGTTTGAAGCAGTCCTTGGGCTATAAATGGTTTGGGTGTCTAGAGAGTTCTTTGGGGATGTGAGGAATACGCTACTTTGGAGAAGAACGTTGGTTGAGAGTGTGTGGGGGGAGTCTGATGAGGCTGGTTGTTCACTGCTGTCTACTGTCCTCATAGCAAGTCTGGGCTGGGAGGTGCTGGGGCAGGATCACTGGAGAGGGACACAGATAAGCAATGGGCTTGGAAGAGGCAACTCTTGGGAGAGAAGCCCTCAGCTGGGTGTAAGGGACAGCTGGCCTGAGTCCCATCCTATGCCCAGGGGGTAGACGAGGGCCCCAATGGGCTGAAGCTCATCTCTGAAGTGATTGGGGAACGCCTTGGCATCCCCATGAGCGTGCTGATGGGGGCCAACATTGCCAGCGAGGTGGCTGATGAGAAGTTCTGTGAAACAACCATTGGTGAGAGCCCCTGCACACACCATGAAGCTCCAGCTGCTTCCCGAGCCCCTTAGCTAATCCCACAGGGCAGAGAAAGAAGAAAGCATCAGAGCTAAGGGAGAGGGTGGGACACCCCAGGGAAGGGGCTGCGTGGCTTGCTTTGACTGGTGTGTGAAGGACAGTCCAGTTTCCCTTTTCCGGGTACTTGTGCAGTGGTGTGTACCTATAGTCCTAGCTACTCAGGAGTCTGAAGCAGGAGGATTTCTTGAGCCCGGGAGTTACAGGCCAGCCTGGGCAACACATCAAGAGCCCACCTTAAAGATAAAAATTAAAAGTTACCCTCAAAGCCTTACCCCTTCTCCACTCTAGGCTGCAAGGATTCTGCCCAGGGACAGCTCCTGAAGGAGCTGATGCAGACACCCAACTTTCGAATCACTGTGGTACAAGAGGTGGACACAGTGGAGATCTGTGGGGCCTTGAAGGTGAGAGGGTACAGAGGCAGCTTTGGAGTGGGGAGCAGTCCCCAGAGGGCCCAGCATAACTCTTGCATTTGGTCAATATTTCCATTTCCACACCTTCCCTTAAGCAAGGCCAGGGTAACTGGACCCACTGATTCTTATCCATCCAGCAGTGGGCACTTCTTCCATTCTCCTTAGGGCTCCTTTGAGGCTTACTCAGCTCTGGGTCCATGTGATGGTCCAAGTTGAAGAGATGACCAGGTTAATGGAAGACAAGATGTTGAGGGTACCCAAAAAGTTTATGGCCAGAACTATGGTGGCATGTACCTCTAATCCCAGCACTTGGGAGAGTCAGGCAAATATCTGTGAGTTTGAGGACAGTCAGGGATACATAGTGAGACACTGTCTAAAAAGAAAAGGGGGCCGTAGAGATAGCTCAGTGGTTAAGAGTACTGACCTCTCTTCCAGAGGACCCAGGTTCAATTTCCAGCACCCACATGGTAGCCCACAATTGTCTGTAACTCCAAGATCTGACACCCTCACACAGAGATACATGCCAACAAAAACACCAACGTAAACAAAAATAAATAAATTATTAAAAAAAACAAGGTTGGTGGTACACATCTTTAATCTCAGCACTCAGGAGGCTGAGGCAGGCAGATCTCTGTGAGTTCGAGTCCAGCTGGTCTACAGAGTGAGTTCCAGGACAGCTAGGACTACACAGAGAAACTCTGTTTAACCACACACACACACACACACACACACACACACACACACACACACACGCGCGGGGCGGGGGCGGAGGGGGGCATGTTTTCTTTAAATGGGAAATCAGTAAGCAGAGGATACAGTGTAAGAGGCCATGTCATACTTCATTTAGTGGGCGTGTCATGGCTGATATGATAACACAGGGAGTCACTAGAGAGGAAACTTTCTCACCCGTGACCTCTATTCCTCAAAGAATATAGTGGCCGTTGGGGCTGGCTTCTGTGATGGGCTTGGCTTTGGTGACAACACCAAGGCAGCAGTGATCCGGCTGGGGCTCATGGAGATGATCGCCTTTGCCAAGCTCTTCTGTCGTGGTTCTGTGTCCTCTGCCACCTTCCTGGAGAGCTGCGGCGTTGCTGATCTTATCACTACCTGCTATGGAGGGCGGAACCGCAAGGTGGCAGAGGCCTTTGCTCGTACTGGAAAGGTAGGCATGCAGGTGTCAAGTGGGGGTGATCAGCAGGAGGTGGCTGTGCACAGTGGCACCTGGGAGGCTGAGGCAGGAGAATGATGCCCACAAGGCTATGCAGTCAAGCAAACAAAATCAGGCGTGGCCTGGAATGCTGCTCAGTGGTACAGCAAGCACTTACCACACAAAGTCTGCTTGAGGCCCTGGGTTCAATCGCCGGGAAGGGGAGATTGTTTTGAACATTCCCAAACCCCTCTCCGCTTGCGGAGATCCCAATTCCCATCTGACCACCAGATTCTCCTGCTCGGGCAGCCTTGTCCACTTCCATCCACACGTCATTTTCTTCACAGTCAATTGAGCAGCTGGAGAAAGAGATGCTGAACGGGCAGAAGTTGCAGGGACCCCAGACAGCCCGGGAGCTCCACAGCATCCTCCAACACAAGGGCCTTGTGGACAAGTGAGTGTTTGCCACAGTCCCTAGGGCAGGGAACCGGAAGTTGATTGCCACCCTCTTCCCCATCTTCTTGAATCACACATAACCCATACGATGGACAGAGAGAGCTGGGAGAGTCTGGGCTGCCGGGTATCTTCAGCCAGCTCAGGCTTTTGCGTTGTGATCTTTACACCAGTTGTGTGGGCCCTTCTGTGCAGCCCCCACTTTCTGTTCTTTCCTCCTTGTCCCTTGCCCTAGGAGCTGGAGTTCTAGGACAGGAAAACCCACTTGACTGTCGTACCCGTTTGTTTGTTCATTCCCCTAACACCACCATTTCTGTCTCCCGACGCCTGTCCTGGGTGCTGAGGAGGATGGGCTCTGCCTCAGAGTGCTCCTTTCCAGGGAGCACAGAGAGAATCCCAGAGGAAGAGGATATGGTACAGGTTCAGAAGAACAACTCATGGCTTTGGGTACAGGAAACAAGAAGTAACTGGCAAAGTATACAGCCACATGAAATATAAATGACTACATTTTTGCTACTCTATCATACTAGACTCATTTTAGAACCAATGACACTGAAGTCCAGAGTTAAATGGGTTACTCAGTCAGAAACAGAAATCTCTTAAAGCCTGGAACTCAGATAAGCAAGTACAGTATGGTAAGGATCAGGGCAGACAGCAACCCAAATCCTATGGCCAGGAATTTAGATTCCCCACAGGTGGCAACTGAGTTCTGGTGTCCGCCTGGACTCTTGAGGCTGGAGGCTAGGGAAGAGGTGGGTTAGCCCTTGAGTCTGGACTGGGTGGGAATGGATGTTAGAGGTGGTTGAGAGTAAGGGACTAAGCTGAGCCTCCTCTTCACTCTAGGTTTCCCTTGTTCACTGCTGTGTACAAGGTGTGCTATGAGGGCCAGCCAGTGGGTGAATTCATTCGCTGCCTGCAGAACCACCCAGAACACATGTGAGTGGGGCCAGGGCCCAGGACAGGCAGCTCTTTTGCCCCAACGAAGACAAGCCGAAGCTGTGACACCTGTCATCAGAATGCTCTCCAGGACTCCCCAGCCAACAGGGTCCTCACTGAAGGCCACTGAGGACAGGAGGCTGTGGGGCTCAGCTACATACCTGGAGTTTACAGAATTGCTGCAGAGCCTCTTGCAGAATCGGCTCTTCCTCACTGGCCTCTGGGAAGCATAGAATCAAGCCCCAGTGCTGCCTGCTCCAGGGGCGGGGTGGGGGGGGAGGGAAGGTGCTGGGTCAAGGGCTGCTGGTTGCTGCCTAACACACACTGGGAATCTGTCCCAAGCCCCATTAAGTGACTGAAGAAGTACTTTAGCCACAGGAAGGCAAAGGCTGCCAAGGGAAGAGTCTGGACACCTGAGCTGACACAGACCCCAGTGGCTGACCTCTGCTAGGCCCCACACAGATCAATGATCTTAGTGTTTGTTAGCAAAATACAAAGACCTCAAACAACTCCCTTCTCACTTCTCCTAGCAACAATTGCGTCCTCAGAAGCCTCTGCTCATTATGTTTCCCCCTCCCCCAGGCTACCTTGGCACAAGAATTGCTCCACACTGGCATCTCTGGCCCCCTGGGGGCTTGCCATGCTTCCCAACGACTTCCTGGTTCCTAGAGCTTTGCCAGCACCTCCCCACCCTGTGTGACCTTTCCAGGCTTTTCCTAGCCCGCACCCTGCCGCCAGCACCCTCTTTAGGGAGCGGGAACTTAATCTGCTGACCGAGCTGCACTTTTTCATAGCAGGCTCAGATCACCCAGGCTCCTCTGACCTTCTTATTTGTCCCGCCTCCTCCCCAGTCAGTAACTTCGGCTGGGGCAGCCAACCTCTCCTCCGGTTGACACTTTTAACCATCTCTCTCTTCTCAGGGTCCTCCCCCACAAGGCCACTTCTCTTTGGCATCATCACCACCTTCTTGTCATCAGTTTCTGCATCCCATAAGCTTGACTCTACCCCTTCTTTTTGCTCAACCCAGGACCTCTTTCAGCTGTTCTCAAACAGCCAGGAGTGCTAGCCAGTATCTGGAGGCTTGGGGCCAAGGAGGAGCTCAATAGTTCAGTAGGTTTCCACAGTGGTTGGTGGCTTTTGAGAGTTCAGTGCCAGCTCTCTTTGGAATGAGGTCCTGGTGAAATACTAACCACATACATCAGGAGCTGGGAAAGCTAAGGGAGGGACCATTGGAAACAGCCTGCCCTGGGCTGGGGGACGAACTGAAGGGGGATGGGAAGTACTCCGCACTGGCCTTTTTCCAAAGTTGGGGCAGCAGGAAAATGTCACAGATCAGCAGCCTGGAGCCCTAGCTATAAATAGTTCCTGAGAGTTGAGAGGCTTCTCTCCAGCAGGGGTCTCTATTTCGTCTGTGGCAGTAACTGGCAGCCGGTGGTTCTGGCCAGCTTTATGTTTAACACACTAAGGTGCCAGACTCCTCTCTGCTCCCAGCCTTTAAGAATTCGTTCTTGAGCTGGGCGTTGGTGGCGCACGCCTTTAATCCCAGCACTCGGGAGGCAGAGGCAGGCGGATCTCTGTGAGTTCCAGGCCAGCCTGGTCTACATAGTGAGTTCCAGGATAGGCTCCAAAGCTACACAGAGAAACCCTGTCTCGAAAAAAAAAAAAAAAAAGAATTCGTTCTTACCAGTGAAGGTCGGGAAAGGTGAAGAGGGGGAGCCCTTTCATCCATCCTGGCTGGGCTGGAACCCTCCCAAGCATTGACTAAATTCAGAGCTTGCATCCCAGGAGGCTGGGATAGGATGCGGACACAGATTCCATCCAACACCTTTACTCTGCTCAGTCAACTGTGAACCTGAGGCCTCTGTCAGGCCACTTGTCCACCCAATAAAGTGTGTTTTTTTTTTTCCAGAAACTGGAAGAATTGGCGGGTTTTTTTGCGGCGGTGCCTGTGGCAGGGTCATGTATTACTGCATGCATGTTTTACTCAATGTAAGACAAGTGAAAAAAGTATCGTTCTTACACAGCAGCAGCCACACTCGGACATCAATCAGCAAACCAGCCTTGACATCCACTCTCCCCCCATCTTCTCTCCGGTGGCCCTCGCTTGCGCCTGCACCTCCTATCCCCTCCTCCACCCAAGCTGTCACCCCGTCTCCCCAGCGCTTCTTAGGGGCTCTGTAATGCCGTCTGCATACGAGAGGTCGCGCGCGCCCAAGACAGTGACACTAGCGAGGCACCCCTCGTGTTGTGGCCTCATAGTGCAGGTACCTACCTGAGGTCGGCCACAGCCGGATCACTCAGTAAAGGGTCGCTCCAAGCACTAGGAGGCGCGCGGTCCATCTCTGGAGGAGTCCAAGAGAATCACCCTAGCTACAGCTTACCTCACAGCACCGTAACTGCCGATTGGCTGGTTCTGAGCTAAAAACTGTCCGATTTTTAAAGTTTGGGGCGCCAAGAAAAAGCTCTTGATGGAGCAGAACTACAACTCCCAGAATTCAATGGGCATTCCGGAAAGGAAGACTAGTCTAAGCGTCCGGAGCCAGGAAGAGAGAGTCCCGGAAGTTCGGAGCCGGCTCCCGCCCCAGTGGGCGTGTTTTCACAGGAAAGTGGGGGTCACGGCCAGGGCTGTGCACCAGAGACTGAGGTGGTCTGGGTGCTTTCTGCCGTGAGACTCTTGACTACAGGTGGCCGACTGAGTAGGAATCGTTCTGACGCGGCCGAGCTGCAACATCCAGGTAGGCCGCGGGCTGGGCGGTTCCTGCTCGCCCGCTCCCCGGCTCCCCGGCTCCTCCGCTCGCCCGCGAGTCTTCGGCCTGTGCCCTTGAGAGCGCGCTGCTCCCGCTTTCGCTGCGGTCGCTCCTGCCCGGGCAGGGTGACCGCGATCGACGGGTCCCCTGACTGCCTTGGCTCTACCGCCTTCATGGCGACTGCGGCCCGACTGCCCTTCCTCTTCTAAATCTGCGGGTTCCTGTAAATGCAGCCCAACCCCACAGCCTTCTGCCAGCTTCTCACGATTCCACAAAGCCGCGTCTCCGCGTCCCACCACCTTCTGCTTATCCGACAGACTATAGGGACCATAGCTTACCTTTTCAGCTCCGTTAGTCAGGAGCTGTTTTCTCCGGACTCCAGGTGCCTCCTAAGAGTGCTAAGTGACTGAACCTCAGCTCGGGTGATTTTATTTATTTATGTATTATGTATACAACATTCTGCTTGTCTGTATATCTGCGCACCAGAAGAGGGCACCAGATCTCATTACAGATGGTTGTGAGCCACCATGTAGTTGCTGGGAATTGAACTCAGGACCTCTAGAAGAGCAGTCAGTGCTCTTAACCTCTGAGCCATCTCTCCAGCCCCTTGGGTGATTTTTTTTTTTTTTAGGGCTGCGATTTTTACTGTGTGTGTGTGTGTGTGTGTGTGTGTGTGTGTGTGTGTGTGTGTGTGTGTGTGTGAGAGAGAGAGAGAGAGAGAGAGAGAGAGAGAGAGAGAGAGAGAGAGAGAGAGAGAGAGAGAGATTCATTTATTGAGCCTCGGATCAAACCCAGAACTGGAACCAGAGGTCTGTCATGATGAGCTCTGAGTTTTCCAGAAACATGAGTCTTGAGCTCTCTGACATTAGAGGGCACAAAACCATACAGTCACATAATCCTTGCAAATTACCCCTCTGTGTCACTTATCATGATTATTCTTCCCATATTTTTCTTGCTTTTCTGTAACCTGCAGTCCATCCCTACTTTTCCTAACAACTTTTGCAAAAGAGAAAGAAAGAAAGAAAGAAAGAAAGAAAGAAAAGCCCATCAGGTGAAAACGTTCTGTCAGTCTCCAAAGTTCTTTTATTTCCAAAGTTGTACCTGTGCCTATAATTTCAGTTTTTCAGAGTCTCTTCTGGATTTGCTTCTGTTTGTATCAACCCCCCCCCCCCTTTTTTATGACAGGGTCTCATTGTAGCCCATAGTGGCCTGGGATTCATTAAGTAGCTAAGGATGATTTTGAGTTTAGGATCTTCCTGCCTCCACATCCTCAGTGCTGGGATTTCAGGCATATACCGTGTCCTCCCCGTGTTTAATTCGGTGCTGGGGATTGAACCCCCGGCTCTGTGCATGCTAGACAAGTACTCCACCAACTGAGCCACATCCCATTTTAGAACATACTCAGATCTTTTTTAGTGAACAAGGTGGAACTAGAGTGCCAGCACTGTGAGGTGACTGTTGTGCCCATGATTCCAGCACTCATCGGGCAGAGAAAGGAGGATCAAGAGGCTAGTCTAGGCTAACGAGCAAGACTCTCAAAAAAGCCCAAACAACTAGAATTTTCTTTTTTTTCTTTTTCTTTTTTTTTGAGACATGTTGACTATAAGTTTATTAGAAGGCCCGGCAGAGTAGGGAGACTAAGAAGAGGAGAGGAACAGGGATAATGGCTGACCGCCATGGCCGGTCGCCATAGAGGCAGAGAGAGTACATAGGTGAGAGAGAGCCAAGAAGAAACAGAGGAGGAGAGTAGAGAAGAAGCCCAACTAGAATTTTCTTGATGGTGGGGTTACCTTCCCATTCTCTTAACCCCACCATCTAAATTCTAAGAATTTTAATTCTTGTCTTTGGGGTGTGGAGGCTGTGATTTTTTTTTTCCCCCCTGAGACAGGGTTTCTCCGTGTAGCTTTGGAGCCTATCCTGGCATTCGCTCTGGAGACCAGGCTGGCTTTGAACTCCCAGAGATTCACCTGCCTCTGCCTCCCGAGTGCTGGGATTAAAGGTGTGAGCCACCAAGGCCTGGGTGGCTGTGATCCTTGGATCCTTTTAGTGACCTGTTTTTCTCTGTCCTAGAATGCTAGACACATGGATCTTGTGGGGCTTAAAGCCTGCTGGAGCCTTGTGTCTTCTACCTATTGCCTGGAGTCCCTCTCCTAGTTCACTGCACTAACTTGACTTCAACCCAACTAGAGACAGTCTCCTGTTTATTTACCAGATAGTCCTAACCGACTGTCCCCTCAGGGTCAGAGCCTGTGCCCTGCCAGCCCTAATGAGTCTCAGTAAACCAACTGTGAAAGCCAGATTAATAGTTGAAAACAGAAAAGGGAGATTTATTCTGCATGACTATGCTAGGAGTAGGACCCACCCCCTCCCCCATATCCTTGAATTATCTTCAGGTCCTAACATGAGGGGAGAATTTGACTACCACAATTAAGTAGTGTGATTAAAATGTGGTTCTGAGGCTGGCTCTGCAGTTAAGAGTGCTTGCTGTTCTTCCAGAGGACCCAGGTTTGATTCCCAGCACACAGTCTGGGTGTCTGGGTGGGCTAATCACTTTTTAAAGCACAAGCAAGGATGGCTGAGTGTTAGCTTGGCAGCATTCATATGTACCTGCTTCTAGCCTTCTGTGTACCTCACGTGCAGACTTTTGAGTCAGAGAGCTCCATGTGGGATCACCAGCATAGTGAAGATGTAGATGATAAAGAATGGCTCTAAGTAAGGAGATGAGGCCTGTCTTGGAGACCAACACCAGTCTGTTTTTGTAGGACAAGACATGCCAACTGCCAAGCAGCTAGCTGACATTGGCTACAAGACCTTCTCTGCCTCCATGATGCTCCTCACTGTGTACGGGGGTTACCTCTGTAGCGTCCGAGCTTACCGTTATTTCCAGCTGCGCAGTGCCAGGCGCCAGGCTGCAGAAGAACAGAAGACATCAGGAGTCCTGTAGAGCTCAACCTTTCCTGAGCAGCGATGCTTGAGGTATACAATGGAAAGACTTCCCCTGCACATCATCCTTGGCAAGGACTAGGGCCTCGATGGCTTTCAAACCTGCTGGGCTAAAGTGCTGTGGTTTCTGTGGTCCCACCAGCCTATGCCATTTTGACAGTTTGTGGAGGCTGTCAGATAAATGGGAATGTGAGGGTGAAGTTTATTACAGAGATTAAATAGTTTTCCTTGTTTGTGTCTTAGTGTTTTTTGTGTACCATAAGAATGTTTAGCTGGGCGTTGGTGGTGCATGCCTTTAATCCCAGCGCTCAGGAGGCAGAAGCATGCAGATCTCTGTGAGTTCGAGGCCAGCCTGGTCTACAGAGTGAGTTCCAGGACAGCTTCCAAAGCCACAGAGAAACCCTGTGTCCCCCCCCCCCCCAAAAAAAAAAAAAAAAAGTTTGGATCTGTGCTTGTTGGTGCATACCTTTAATCCAGCGCTTGGGAGGCAGAGACAGGTGGATCCAAGGTGAGTTCCAAGACAGCCAGAGCTACACTGAGAAACTCTTGAAAAAAACAACAAAAAAGGAGAATGTTTGTATTACAGAGGTAAAGCCTTGACTTCCAATTTTCTAATTGTAGCCTGGTGTCTTAGTTATTTCATTTACTTGACTTTTTTTTTTTTTAAGATTTTATTTATTTATTATGTATACAACATTCTGCTTCCATGTATATCTACACACCAGAAGAGGGCACCAGATCTCATAACGGATGGTTGTGAGCCACCATGTGGTTGCTGGGAATTGAACTCAGGACCTCTGGAAGAGCAATCAGTACTCTTAAACTCTGAGCCATCTCTCCAGCCCTTTACTTGACTTTTGTTGTTGTTTTTTTGTTTGTTTGTTTGAGATGTTATAGACTAGAACTAAAAAAAATTCTTCTGCCTCTGCCTCCCAAGTGCTGGGATTAAAGGAGTGCATCACCAAGCCTGACAGTATCTTTTCTATTGCTGTGAAGACACCATGAGCAAAGCAAGTTGATTTGGGGCCTACAGTTTCAGAGGGTGAGTCCATGACCATCATGGTGCGAAGTATGGCAGCATGCCGACTAGCATGGTGCTGGAGAAGAAGCTGAGAAGTTAACATCTGATCCACAGGCACAAGGCAGAGAGCTAACTGGGAATGGCCCACCCCATTGACACACCTCCTCTGACAAGGCCACACCCTCAATCCTTTCCAAACAGTTCTACTGATTGGGGATTAAGTATTCAAATGTATGTATCAATGGGGGGTCATTCTTGTTAAAACCACCACACTTGGGTTGCTGGACTTTAGTTGTCATCACCCATGAATTGAGAGAGTTGGTTTAGCAATTATTATCAGGCCATAGCATCTCAAAAGAAAACTGTCTCAGAATTTATTTGCTTAACTCTTGGTAAAGAGACACCAGAGCCTTGTGTATACCATAAATAAACATGCACTCTACCACTGAGATATACCTGCAGCCTCTGTCCTAGTATTTATGCAGCTCCCTTGAAAGAAAACCTCACTGGGCAAGTGGCCAATTATAGCTGATTACTATGTCTAAGGAATGGGGCCATTTATGTACCTCTGGATCAGGGAAGACAGACCCTTATTTCGTAGATCTAATACAGGGATGTGGAAGAGAGCTAGCTCAAAGGATGGATTGTTGGCTAGCATGTTGTAAAGTAAGCTCACATATGAGACCAGCAATGGAAGTGTAGATTTTTGAACCTTGCTATATAGTGCCTAGTGAGTCTGCATGTAGCTCTTGCAGAGATGGAAAGGATGATTGGAAAGAAACATGCACTCAACAGGGGTGAGATGGCTCAGTGGGAGCTTTGGGCCAAGCCTGATGCCCTGGGTTTAATCCTGGAGACCCACATGGTAGGTGAGAGAACTGACTTCACAAGTCTTCTGATTGTTACATATGTGCCACGGCAGGTCTGCCTCCACCCACCACAGAGCACCATGGTATGTATGCCCCAACCCCCACCAAATAAGTAAAATATAAAAAATAAAAGTGCATTCAAGAAAAGCTGCATGGAAAGGAAAGATTCCTGCCACCAATTCCTTTTAGAACTTTGTTTACCACAAGCCATATATGTACTTTTTGTTTCTTAGTATTTTGAGGCCGGGTCTCATTATTTAGCTATGTGGGCCAGACTGGCCTTGAACTTGCAGTGACCCTTCCATCTCTGCTTCTCAGGCATGGAAATTACATCTCTGTACCTGCCATATATTTTTTGAGTTTCTACATTACAAAAGCACACCCAACAATCCAAAGAGAAATGAGTACTTGCTCCTGCAAAGGACCCAGGTTCAGTTCTCAGCGCCTGTGTGGGAATAATGAACCATCTGAAATCTAGAGCCTGGCAGATCGCCTGGTCTACAGAGCAAGTTCCAGGACAGCCAGAGCTACAATATATATCAACCTTTCATTTTTAAAGTTTTTTTTGTTTTTTGTATTTTTTAAATTTGATGTCTATACATGCAGTACCCAACCCATCAGGAAGAGGCAGGAAAAACCAGTTAGAGAGCAAATATATTAGGTATCAAGGAACAGTTTGTACAGAGAGCAAATATATTAATTAGGATGTCCTGGACCAAGGTACAACTTTGTGCATATCTAAATAGAAACACTTGCCAGGCGGGGTGGTACCTGGCTTTCTGGCACTGAAGGAGGCAGTGATAGGTAGAGTTCCAGTCCAGCCTGGTCTACATAGGGAGTTCCAGGGCAGCCAGGCTACAAGTGAGACTATCTCAAAAACTAAAGTGACACTGTCTAGCCATAACAATAAAGGTTATGTGGGTTGCCCAGGGTGCCGTAGGGCTGTCTACCAGATGAAGCAAGCAGTAATATTCATGGTTTAAACACTACCCGCCTACTGTCTTGAGAATGGCCATGTGAACAAATAAAAGATTAGGACTTTCAATATATATTTTCTTTAACATACAAAGATTCAAGTGACTGGTATGTTTGTGTTTCTGTTTCAGAGCAAAAGTATTGTGATCATAATGTAGAAAAGACTACATAATGTGTATATAACGTAGAGAGGCTGAACTGTACCAAAGACATTTAAATTCTAAGCTTTTAAAACTGTCAAGGGAAAAAAACCCACAAACAAAAATGTCATGGCCCGGCATGATGGTGGGTAAAAGTGCTTGCTATCACCAAGCCTGACAGCATAAGTTCCTGCGACTCACATGGTGAAAAGAGAGAACTAATACCCACAGTTTCCTCTTCCTGCTAATGTGTACTATGACATGCACACACACATACAAAAACAATTCTAATCCCAGCACTCCAGAGGCAGAAGCAGTGGATCTCTGTGAGTTTTGGCCAGTTTGGTCTACAGAGTGAGTTTCAGTACAGCCAAGGCTACACAGAGAAACCCTGTCTCAAAAAAACAAAAAGCAAAAAAAAAAAAAAAAAAAAAAAAAAACAGTATATATGAGCCTGATGTGGAGCATGCTCTTAATTCTATTACTCAGGAGGCAGAAGCAGGTGGATCTCTTGTGAGTTTGTGGCCAGCCTGGTCTACATATAGTGAGTTCCAGGGCTACACAGGGAGGCCCTGCCTAAAAAAAAGTGGATGAGTTAAAAATGTTTCTGATTGGGCTGGAGAGATGGCTCAATGATTAAGAGCACTGGATGCTCTTCTAGAGGACCTGGGTTGAATTCCCAGCACCCCACATAATAGCTCATGACTGTAACTCCAGTTCCAAGGTACTTGACACCTTCATGTAGGCAAAACACCAGAACACACAAATTTAAAAAAACAAAATCTGGTTGCTGACCATGATACACAAGCACTTGAACTTTAATTCCAGCACTCGAAACAGAGGCAGGCAGACCTCTGGATTTGAAGCTAGCATGGTCTACATAGAGTTCTAAGCCAACCAGGACTATACAGTGAGACCCTATCTCAAACAACAATTTTTTTTTCTAATAAAAATCACAATCTCACTGGGCATGATAGCACTCTCCTCTAATTCCAGAATTTAGAACCAAGAGGTTAGTGGATCTGATTTCGAAGGCCAGCCTGGTCTATGATAGTAGTTTCAGGGTAGCCAGAGCTACATATTGAGACTCTGTCTCAAAAAAATACATAAAGTAAAAAAATAGGGCCTGGAGAGATGGGTCAGTGGTTAAGAGCACTGGCTGCTCTTCCAGAGGACCCAGGTTCAGTTCCCAGCACCCACATGGCAGCTCACAACTGTCTAATTCCAATTACAGGGGATCCAAAGCCACCTTTTGGCCTCTGTGGGCATCAGGCACACATAGCACAAAGACTTGCAAGCAAAACACCTGTAGAGATCTAAACAAAAAAGGACAGCTTTTGACATCCTTTAAGATTTTTAAAAAATGCTTCTCTAAGAAAACGTGAGTTAGCAAATGAAAAATTCAGCTTCAGGAGTGAGATCCCTCCATACGAGTTACTGGTCAGAGAGGCCCCAACATGACACAGACTATTGCCATTGCTCTCAGCTGTCATTACTAGATGGTAAGACCCTATTCTGAAAACAACCCACTGGTTGTAGGACACCGAGAAATAAAGCTGGAACGGGCCTGGAACTTTCTGATGACTAGCTTCTAAGTAGGTGGCTGAGGTAGAGGTTACCAATGATCTTTATCAGGGATGGACCTTGTATGCCTTTTAAATTTTATTTTAGTTTATTTTTTTGAGACAAGGTCTCACTATCCTTGGTTGGCCTGGAGCTCACTATGTAGACCAGCCCCCAAACTCAACGGATCTGCCTGCCTCTGTCTCCCAAATGCTGGGTTTGAAGGCATGTACCAGGCTTAGCTTTTTTCTTTTAATTTTTATATGTATGGGTGTTTTGCCTGCACGTATGTCTGTGCACTACCTACATGCCTAGTGGTTTTGGAGACTAAAAGAGGACTTCAGATCTCCTGGAAATTACAGAGTTGTGAACTGTCATATGGGTACTGGGAACTTGTAGAATATTATAAGGTATATGACTTTTGTTTATGCTGCATTTGTTTAACTCTGTGAAGCTGTGATTTTTTTTTTTTTTTTGCAAATTTTTTTTAAAGATTTTATTTGTTTTTTATGTATACAGTCTTCTGCCTGTATGCCAACAGAGGGCACCAGATCTCATTCAAGGTGGTTGTGAGCCACCATGTGGTTGCCGGGACTCAGGACCTCTGGAAGAACAGTCAGTGCTCTTAACCGCTGAGCCATCTCTTGGCCTGTCTAAAACCCCAGTAAAGAGCTGAATAGCCAATAGCAAACGTAGGCGGGGCTGGCAGGCAGAGAATGTAAATAGAAGGAGACCAGCGAAGGAGGAGCAATGAGAGAACAAGAAGAGGATGTCAGGGGCCAGCCACGCAGCCACACAGCCGCCCAGCCAGCCTCGGAGTAAGAAGGAAAGTAAGATACACAAAAGTAAGAAAGATAAAGGCCCAGAGGGATTAATTTAATTTAAAGATAATGTAATTTAAAGATAAAACCCCAAAGGAATTTAATTTAAGGGGTTAATTTAAGATAAGAAAAGCTGGCTAGAAATAAGCCAAGCTAAGTCTGGGCACTAGCTAAGAATAAGCCTCTGTGTGTGATTTATTTGGGAGATGGGTGGTGGGCCTCTCAAAAAGCCAAAAGAACAAAAACATTAACAACAGAACTGAACCTGGGTCCTCTCCAGCCCCCACCCTGTGTGTGTTAATAATACCCACCTGCCAAGCAAGATGTGCCTGCTGGCATAATAGCATGGCTGTTATGGGGTAGCTAGTCACTTTGTGAATGGGGCTGAGGCTTGCTTCACGGAGGGAAATCATGCCTAGTGCTGTAAATTTGGTAAAAGCCTGTTTTCTTGTTTTTTAATTTTTTTTTTTTACATACTAATCCCAGTTTCCCCTCCCTCCCCTCTTCCTACTACCCCCACCTTCCCCTCATCTCAACCCCCATCTGCTCCTCAGAGAGTATAAGGCCTACCAAGGGGAATCAAGGAATTCTGTCCCATCACCACATTGAGGCAGGACCAGCCCCATGCCCCCCACCCCCAGGCTGAACAAGGTATCCTTCCATAGGAACTGGGCTCCAAAAAGTCAGTTCATCCATTAGGGATAGCTCCTGGTCCCACTGCCAATGGCCCCACAAACTGCCCAAGCCTCCCACTGTCACCCACGTTCAAGGGGGCCTATGTAGGTTCCCCAGCATGTCAGTCCAGAGTTAGTGAGTTCCCACTAGTTTAGTTCAGTTGTTTCTACTCAGCTATCAATGGGATTAAACCAGTCAACATCCAGCTTGAATAGGAAGGGAATAATGGAGGGACTCTTGGCAGTTGATGGCTGCTGAGGGAGGGAAGTAATTTTTATTTAGAGGTGTGGCCACTGTAGGTGTGGCTGTTTATGCTGGCAGCACCAATTAGACTCTAGCTTATAAAAAGGAGAGGAGGCTGATGAATTAGCTTAGTGGTTAAAGATATTTGCCATCAAGCCTGAAGAATTGATTTCTGGGACCTGCTTGGTAGGCAAGAACTGACCCTGTCTTCCCCATAAGGTGGCATGCATGTGCCTGTACACATATATACACACAAAATATACAAATATATATATGTACATATATATATTTAAATGTACATATATAAATGTACATATATTAGAAGTATATATCACCATACTTCTAATCCCAGCACTTAGGGGGCAAGGCAGGTGGATCTCTGTGAGTTCAAGGCCAGGGCTACATGCAGAAACCTTGTCTCAGAAAGCCAAAAAATAAAAATTTTAAAAAAGAAAAATAAGGGACTGTAAAGGATAGCTCAGTAGTTAGGAACACTGACTGTTCTTCCAGAGGTTTGGTGTTTGATTCCCAGCACCTATATGGTAGCTCACAATTGTAACTCCAGTTCCAGGGGATCCAATGGGCCTTTTCTGGCCTCCACCAGCACCAGGCAAGCATATGGTGCACAGACGTACATGCAAGCAAAACCCCATACACATAAATAAAATACTTTAAAGACGTGAAGGTGGGAGGTGGGTGTACTGGAGACTGTCCAGAGTAATCGGAAGAGGGATTCTGGCTGGGTATGATCTAGATATGTTTGAAATTATCAAATAATAAATTTTAAAATGTTGTAAGAGAAAAAAGAAAGAAAAAAAAAAAAACAAAAAAACCACCACCAACAACAAAAAACCCACAGAGCCCACAGAGATGCATCCAAACAGCTGTCAAGTACATTTTGATAGCAAGGTCAGGCAAACCACTTGGAAGAGCAACATGAGGGTTTTTTCTTTTAATTTTTCTTTCTTTATTTTTTAAAATGTCAGTAGTGGAAAGATCCACCCTCTCTTCTTGTAAAAATGTTAAACAGAAAGCTACTATATTTCTCTAGGACATTTATAAAAAGTTATCTTCACCTTGAGAACAACATGAGGTTTTTAAAAATGTTTTACCACACTTATTTATTCATGTGGAAGTCAGAATACTCAGGAGGTTGAGGCGGGTTTGTCTCTGAGTTTGAAGTTAGCCTGGACCACAGAGTGAGACCTTACCTCTAAAGACTTAATAAGTACTTTTCATTTACTTGCTTACAGTGGTTTATGTGTACCATGTACTTGCAGGACCTTACAGAGGCCAGAGATGGCATGGGATCTCCTGGGGTCAGAGTTCCAGAGGGTTATGAGCTGTCATGTGCGTGCCAAATGAGACCCAAATCTGGGTCCTCTGCAAGAGCTATAATTGCTCTTAACCACTTAGTCATCTCTCCAGCACCCTAAATTAAGTTTAAAATAATGAAAAAAAAAAAAAACAGAAAAAGAACTTAGCTGGGCAGAGAAGAGGTGGAATTATGCTTAAATGATGCAGGAGTATACAAGTTCTGTCTTAATGCATACTAAAATACACCGGGACAAGCATCCAGAAATAGCTGAGCTTCCAAGAAAGAGACAGAAAAGACAGGGTTGGAAACTAAGATGACAATATGACTTACGAAGCTCCTGGGGGAGGATAAGGCAAAGTAACTTAAGGATTTTGGATTGAATTCAATAGACAATGGGGGTAGAGAGAAGTCTTAGGAAATCTCAGTTCAGTTCCCAGCACCCACACAGCAGCTCACATTGTCTGTGACTCCAGTTCTAGGGGACCTGATGCCCTTTTCTGGCTTCCCTGGGCATAAGACACACCTGTGCACAGACATACATACAGACAAAACACCCATACACATAAAATAAAAATAAATAAACCCAGCCAGGCATGGTGGCACACACCTTTATTCCAGCACTGGAGAGGCAAAGAGACAGGCTGATATCTGAGTTCCAGGACAGCCAGGGCTACACAGAGAAAGCCTGTCTCCAAAGCCAAAAAAAAAAAAAAAAAAAAAAAAAAACCAAGAAACTACAAAAAAACAACTAATTTTTTAAAAAGTAAATACAACATGGAGGAAGCTGATTACAGAGACCCACCAGTTAAAATAGTGACCCCAAAAGAATAATAGCCCTAAAGAAAGAATAGATTAAAAAAACAAACAAACAAAAAACCCCCACTTGTTCAGCTAAGGAAAAAGCAAGGATGTTTCCTTGCCTGGGCTGTGGAACCAGAGGCTGGAGAATTCTAAACCCTGGCCCCACCTCATATGAATTTGAAAGCTTGCATGTGTTTCCTGTGTAGTCTGGGAAACACCAGCTTGTCCTCTTCTGCAGATAAGCTGAAATGGTCTTGGGGCTGGAGAGATGGCTCAGCAGTTAAGAGCATTGGCTGCTTTTCCAAAGGATCTGGGTTTGATGCCCAGCACCCACATGATGGCTCACAACTATCTGTAACTTCTGGCACTGGGCACACATGTGGTGCATAGACATACATGCAGGCAAACACCCCCCCCCCCCACACCCCCCCACACACACCTTAGATTATCTGTCTGGGATTTCTCTGGAGAAACGTGTGCATGACACTACACACAACCCTGAGTTTTAACCACCACCAAATTCCAAATGGCTCAGAAGGTAAAAGTGGAGACTGTTTGAGCCTGGGGACCTGAGTTCAATGCCCAGGACCATGTAAAGATGGAAGATGAGGCCGGGTGTTGGTGGCGCACGCCTTTAATCCCAGCACTCGGGAGGCAGAGGCAGACGGATCTCTGTGAGTTTGAGGCCAGCCTGGTCTCCAGAGAGAGTGCCAGGATAGGCTCCAAAGCTACACAGAGAAACCCTGTCTCGAAACCCCCCCCCCAAAAAAAAAAGAAAAAGAAAGATGGAAGGTGAGGACCTACTCCACAAAGTTGTCTTTTGACATCTGTCAATCATGCATACAAGTATATACATGTATACAAACACATAGTAATGATAAAGCAAAACAAATACTAGCACCCAGAATATAGAAAACACCCTCTACTGAATAAAATAACTCCCCAGGCTGGTGGGATGGCTCAACAGGAAAAAAAATACTGTGCTGATGACTAGAATTCCATCCCTCAAACCCATGGTGGAAGAAGCTGACTCCTACAGGCTGTCCTTTGACTTCTACATAAGAACAACTCAGTTGCACACACAATAATAAACAGCTTCAAAAGTTAATCCAATAAAAGGGGTGGAGTCAGGGAGCAAAGGCGATTCTGATAGGCTCCTGTTTCAGTCCGTTGCACTTGGCTTTGCTGTTTGGGGCACGGAAGGGAACATGGGGTATGGTAAAGATTCTCTTATCACAGAGGCCAGGAAGCAAAGCGGAAGGAGATAGGGAAAAAAATATACCCTTCAAAGGAACATCTCTGGCTGGGTGGTGGTAGCACATGCCTTTAATCCCAGCACTCGGGAGGCAGAGGCCGGAGGATCTCTTGAGTTCAAGGCCAGCCTGGTCTACAGAGCAAGTGCCAGGATAGGCTCCAAAGCTACACAGAGAAACCCTAAGAACAGTCCATGCTCTTAACCACAGAGCATCTCTCCAACCCCACTTTATTTCCTTTTATTGTGACGAAGTCTCTATTGTGTAGCTCAGGCTGGCCTCCAGGTTCATGTTTCAGTCTCCCGAGTGCTCGGATTACAGGCATTATAGCATGACACACACCTTTCAGCCTTCTTCACCATCATTCTAGCTAGCATCTCCATGTGCATAAAGCCTCTAGAGATATTTTTATAATTTAAATAACCACTAAGCAGAAAATTTATTTTTCTCCATGAGAAAAATCTGGATTAGGACAAGTTTCTCCATGGGTTAACAGACAAAAGAGAACTAAGAAAACATGGCAGACCCATTTATGACTTAAAGTTAAGTGGTAGGCTCTGTAGTGAGATGAGAACAGGTTTTAAAATGTCTTAGCGTCTCACTAAACTCTCCTTTGTCTGCTAAGCAATGCTGCTGTGGCCATTTGTCACAGAATTTCTGCTGCTGTGATGAAACACCACAACCAAAAGCACCTTGGGGAGGAAAGGATTTACTTTGCTTACACTTCTACATTGCTGTTCATCATTGAAGGAAATCAGGACAGGAACTCAAACAGGGCAGGAACCTGGAGGCAGGAGCTGATGCAAAGGCTATCTATGTAGGAGTGTTACTTACTGGCATGCTCCCCATGGCTTGCTTTCTTACAGCACCCAGGACCACCAGTCTAAGGATGGCCCTACCCACCATAGGCCATCTGTCATCAATCAAGAAAAAGACCACAGGCTTGTCCACAGGCCAATACAGTTGGGGCATTGTCTCAATTGAGGTTCCCTCTTCCAAAATGACTATAATTGTGTCAAGCTGACATAAAACTGCCAGCATACCAATTAAACTCTTCACTTCTTAAAACATGAAGCTCAAAGATGTAGCCATTCTGGCTAATTCCTCTTAGCATGCACAGAAAAAAAAAAATGCATGTCCAAGAGCCTCTAGAATTAGAAATAATTATTAAAAAAAAAAAGACTCATTTTATAGGTCTGTGTGTACACCTGATGGGGTAATGTCCTTCTGTAGATATGTTTCTCTTATTGGTTGATGTATAAAACACTGATTGGCCAGTAGCCAGACAGAAGTATAGGCAGGGCTACAAGATGAGAATTCTGGGGAAAGGATGCAGAGGGGTCTCTAGGAGACACCATGTAGCTACCAGGAAGATAGGACATGCCAGGCATTCTCTGGTAAGATAAAACCCATTTTTATTAATCTGTAATTATTGTAAGTCTCTGTGTGTTTATTTGGGGCTAAACGGCTGTGGGACCAGGTGGGAAAGGAACTCTGTCTACATACACCCATGCAGGTGACTGTGGAGCATCAGATGCCCAGAACTGGAATTATGAGCAGTTTTGAGCTGCCCTATGCTGGTGGGTACTAAAAACCAAACCTAGGTCCTCTACAAGAGCAGCCTGTGCTCCTAACTGCTTAACTTATCTCTCCAGTCCCCAGGAGGAAAAAAAATCTTAATTATGGCACATGTCTGTAATGCCAGTACTGAGGAGGCTCAGGCAGCAGAATGTCAAGTCTGAAGCCAGACTTGCAGAGCCTGTCTCCAAACAAATAACCCCAAATTTAACCAGAGCATTAGAGACAGTTGCTAAAGAGATGAAGACAGTAGAGAGGAGGGTTGAAACACTTTAATTACAGAAGAGTAAACAATAGTATAAAACTGTTAACAGCACACCCAGTGGCTGCTGCCTTCCGTATCTCAGCTCATCCTCTCCCACCCCCCCTCCCTGCGTACCATTGAGCAAAGAGCAGGGCATCAGTAGTTGTCCCTGTCACTATCAGGTGGTAGGAAGGGGATGTAGCTAGAGGCCACAGTGATCCTGGGTATCTAGCCAAAGTCCTTATCAGGTTTAACATTGCTTCCTGCTCCAGAAGAACTGTTCCCAAAACCTGGAGCTGAATCTGGCGGCACCATGTTTAGATGGACCAGGAACTTAGAGCCTCAAGAGCCGGGAGACAAGAACGTAGATGGTCTGGAGACAGCATAATTCAAGATGCAGCCAATGCTGGGCTGGAGGTGCGTTGAGAAGTAACTAGGCAATACCTAGTGGTCCTGAACTGTGCCCCAACCCAGTCAATGAAACTCATCCATATGCACAATGCACAAACAAACAAAAACAGACAAACACAGAGCAAATAACATTACTGAAAGGACCGGGGGCATTAAATACAAAACAGCAGTTTCTTGACAACATGAAACTGTTTGGTTCCTTGATCCTCCTCAGTGCCTTGCAGTCCCTCTAGTCACAGGACTGTTAATGTGGGGAGGCCCCAAAGAGTGGGTTGCCAACAGCTTTACAAGTCCCGTGCTCTTCAGCCCAGTGGCTGCCTGCCATGTGGCCATTCACGCAGTTGGCACCATTGCTGGAGCTGCGGCCAGAGAGGTTGTTTGTGTGGGTGGTCTCATCTTCCTCCTCTGAGCTGCTCTCTACGTCACTACGATCATCCTTAGACACCTGAGTGGGACAGGATCAAAGGCAGTAAACATGCTGCTACTCACAGAATCACAGGGCAGATTAACCTCAGAAAGACTACTTTTGGACACTTTCTGATCTAGTCTATGTTAACATGACAGCTGATTGAAAATATTATCTGAACCATTGGCTGCTACTGTGAATAGGTTTTGCCTGCTTTCTGTTTTTCTCTCATCAGTGCCATTACAGCTGCTTTGATAAAGGGACAGCTTAAGAAAACAGAACCATGTATGGAGTCCCCATATAGGTGTGAGGAAAACTCCAGCACTTTTCCCCTCTTCTACCACACAAAGAACAGGGAAGGACAATACAAATGTCTGCTGTCATGGTTTTATCTTCTGATGATTGTGACACTACATTTATTCACCCTGGTTATCCTGAGTTCTGCTTTATTACCCAAACTGATCCATGAACCTTTGTCAGTAGTTCTGCTACTACCAGGCTTAGCATCAAATTTTTGGCATCCCTAGGACACTGTAAAGTCAAGGACAGGTGGGCAGTCAGTATGGAGCGCCTTCCCAATCCTGACTATGCCTTTTATTTCCAAATGAAAGGTTTGGATTAGGGTCGTGTTTTCCAATGAGTCACCCTGCACAAAGGGTTTCAAATTCTCTATACTGGGCCATATAAGTAAAGGATATGAAACCAGTGAAACCTATGTTAGGATGATGACCCCTGCAGCATACAAACAATGATGTATGCACTGCTTAAAAAGCATTGTGGTGAAGGGACATGGCTCTGTCTGTTGTTATAAAGGAAGGGCATTTGCTTTAGATGAGTTCTGTGACTGTAGTGACTGTAGCTGTTGGCTCTCAACTCAAGAGAACTGTGATCACGATGTCTAGGGAATTTTCACCAGAGGGCAGAATGTCCAGATCTGAGGTGTAAAAGCTCAAAAGCAAAACACATTAAAGACTAGACTTAGTCTTTACCGTAATTTAGGGAAGGAATCTGGTAACTTCAACTCCAGTCAACCACAGTCACATAGGTTAGGCAAGCAAGCACATTCTGAGACAGACGGACCAGGAAGGACAGCGGGAAGGAGGACCCATCCAGACAGGTGCTTCTCTCAACAGGAGAAGCACAGGTGCACTTACATGCAAAGGATGAAACTGTCCAGCTCCCAGCAGGCATAGAAAAGAGGAAGGAGGTAAAAAGAGAGCAGAAGGTACAGAGTCTGCATCTAATCCCTCCTGTGTAGGTCACCTAGTCAGGAAAGAAAGGCAGAGGAGAAGAGAGATGTCTAGTAGCTACAACATAGGCACAGCACACCACACAAGTCCTGAAACCAATTACAGCCACCAAGAACAGTGACAGGAGATAAATAGCCAGGTTACATTCATCTGGAATTAACATCTCTAGCAGAGCCCATCCCACTTGGGATTCTGCATAACTGATAGTGTTCTGGCTTGGCACAGTGCGACTGCTTGTAGAACTTGTAAAGTTCAATTATGTTCTATCATTAAGTGGTGCCCCTCAGGGCTGGAATTAGCTGAGTGGCAGGATGCTTATTCACCAGGCACAAGGCCCTGGGCTCAGCCTCCAACAATGTCTGAAAAGGCAGGGGTATCTTTGTGTTTTGTGCACTAAAAACCAAACTCATGTTCACTGAAGACTCTTGCTTCAGACAGTGAGCGAGTTCCTAATTTAAACCAATCTTGTGTATTGCAGCATAGTCACCTTAGAATAGTTAGTGAACTACCTACCACACCATTCATTCCTAGACAGTCCAACCTGGCTTCCCAGGACCTACCTTCAGCTTTACATCAATAGCCACTCTTTTTTGTTTATTTTTGAGATAGGATGTCAAGTATTCCAGGCTGGCCTCAAATTCACTACGTGGCAAAGGATGACCTGACCTGGATTTCCTGCGTCACCTCCCTAGCCCTGGGATTACAGGCACACATATGCCACCATGCCTGGTTTATATGGTCCTGGACCAAACCCAAGGCTCCACGTAGCACTCTAGTGACTGAGGTGCATCCCTAGTCTGACTGTGGGGCTGCTCATGTAGCTGAGGGTCCCTAGGCTGGACAGAGGTCTGCCGAGAAGTATCCATGCTCCTACAGGGTCCAAAGTAAGAAGGATGCATCAGCCTTACCTTTCCCCGGATCAAAGCTTTAAAAGCAATTCGTGCAATCAGGTAAGACCAGATGACATGCAGAACCTGTAGGATCAGGAGAAGGCCATTGAAGAGCCACCAGGAAGAGTAAGGCCCAATCATTTCCCAACTCTCAAAGAGGGTTGTGTTCAGAATCCTAGGAGGAGGAAACAACAGTTAAACTTTAAAGGTCAGTTAGGCAGAGGAAGCTGAGTCCCTAGGACAGTCTTCTGTGCTCCTCCACACACTTCACATTCTTTGCAGCAACAGAGTTATTCACAGGGAATGAATGAGTAAACAGAGGAGCCTACAGTGTTTCTACTTTCTGGGACAAGAGGAAGAGATGGATTCTTAGGAAGTGATGGGGTTTCTTATTTTTTAGTTCAAATTAGGAACAAGCTTGTTTCACATGTTAATCCCTTCTCCCTCTGTGATGTGGTTTCTTACTATTAATCACTTCAAATAAGCAGCTTCAAACATTGGTACAGCAGTAGGACTATTATCCTAGGAATGATTTAGATTCTTAAGTACAGAGAGCAGTAAGTGGTTGATTTGCTGAGACTAAGCAAAATTTTCAACAGTCACTAACTTTGTAGTCTAGGTAATGAGTATAGAAGGGAAATGCGCCAAGTGTCTGTGCTGGTTAGGATGAGGAGGAGGGCATACAGCAAGATCAAAGCAAGGAAAGTGAGAGTCCCTGTAACCAATGCAAAGATGGTAAAGGAGCGATGAGTGACTTAAGCATAGACTGAAGACTGCAGGCAGAAATGAGCAAGAAAAGCCAGAAGTAAATAATGCACATACCCAGACTCACTAGAAGTATTGCATGAGGCAGCTGAGGTCCTGGAAGAGTCCACAAAGGCTCAGCCTAGCTCAAGGGAAAGGTAGGGCACTGGGGTTCTTAGTGTTTGACCAGCAAGAACAGAATAGAAAAACTAGATTGGCAAAAGGTATCATTAGATACCTACCACAGTTCACAGCCTTGAGCACTTACCACAATGGATAGATTCCTAGACGAGTAACCATAAAAACTGCACTAAAGATCACAAAGAGGGTGTCACAGAGCCGCTGATATTTGGCATAATTGGCCAGCTTGGCAGCCTGGACAAAAGAAAAAATTTAGTTGGGGAGAAAGTCATTTCTCACATGTCAAGAAAGGAAAAGAGGAATGATGAAGCAGCATGTTGAGCTCTTACTTCCAGCAAGAAGTCCGAGGAATCATGGAGACACATAACCAGGGTTCCCACTCGAACCATGTTGTTGATGTAAGAGAAGGTGATAAGCCCAATGGTGGCCAAGTGATGCACGAACATGATCAGGAAGTCCTAGAAAGTAATGGCAGCAAAGGAGAGGCTGTGGGAATGCCTGCCCGACAACCCAACACTCCCTTGGCTCAGCAGTTAAGAGCATTTTGGTTCCTTGCACCCATGCATGTGGCTCTCAAGTGCTTCTAACTCTAGCTCCAAGGGATCTGACACCATCTTCTGGCCTCTGTGGGATCTGGACAGACTCACACACACAGACACATACACAGAACCAAAATGGACCTTAAAAATGCCGGAGAGCTGCTGATCAGCTAAACAATTCATCTTACTGCAAATACTTCCAGCTTTCAGGCTCACTTTTTTCCCCCCCTCCTTGGGCTCACATGAAAAATTAAAGCTAAGAAAATCTCAGTTTTATAAATAAATACTGTTACTTATATATCATATATATTATATGATATGATTTACATATTTTACATATAAATAATTATTAGATGTGGTTTAAGTGTGAAGTGTCCTCCCCCACAGGCTTACATTCTGGGTGACTTTTGCCCAGGTGATGCTACTGTCTTGGGAACCTGTGGAACCTTTAGGAATAGTGGACCCCAATTGGCTGCAGGTTAGGGGGCTGGCCTTGGAAGACTATACCAGGCCAGTGGCTGTGGCTCTCTGCTTCCTGGTTCAGTGCCGTAGCTGGTCCCACCACTACTTCTGAGGCTATGAACTAAGCTACTGCCATACCTTCCCTGCCACTGATGGAGGAAACACTCAAACTGAACCAGAACCAATCTTTCATCTTTAGTGTGCTTCTGTCAGGGGTTGTGGTCACAGGGAAACAAAAGCAGCTGGAGCTGGGATCCTTAGTAAATACTTCTCTCCTCAGTGAAACACAGAGTAGGAGAAGGAAGCGAGTATGAAGATTCTGTCCTTCCTGTCAGTTTTTATAATATAGGTAAGTCATCTCCAACTATCATCACTTCATGGATGATTCAGTTTTCCTGAATCAGGCCTTGGTACCCCAGTTCTGTGTAATTCCCTGAGCTTTGAAATAAAAGAACAGGACATGCTTAGCTGTGGCCTTGCTGTTCTCCCAGCTGTCCTGACCACCTTAAACACCTTCCATCGTTAGGTCTCGTTTCTGGAAACATTATGGAAAGCTACTGACAGTCCTGTCACACCCATTCTCTTTGCATCACGATGGTAGTGACCACAGACGGTAGTGACTGAGAAAGCAGCTGAGGGACTGACAACTCACCTTTCTTTTAACATCTGTGAACTGAGAGAACATGAGAGACCAGTAGAAAGCCAGCTCCATGATGTAGTAGTAATAAAGCTCTCTCGAGAGTGGCTGGAAGAGAGAAGAACAGCTACAACAGCAGCTAGGCAGGCGTACCCCATCTCTGCAGCACCCACACTATTTAGTTTTTTTTCTCCTTCACTGATTCCCAAGATCTGCAATGACTGAGACTGGATCAGTATAAGATGCCAACTTTTTCCTTTGTGCTCTGTAAACTCACCTTGAATCTTATCTTCTAGAGATGGTATAAGGCTAACACATACACACCACAATCCTATCAGTGCATCTGGAATTCTGACAGAACCGCCTTAGGCCTTCCCTCTTCCATCAGTCCTTCCTTTCCCTGATACTTTTAAAGTACAGACTAGAATCAAGATGCCCTTATGAGGATTCTAAGAGCTCCTGATTAAAAGAGAAGAGATCTGATTCAGGAAGGACCTGTTAACACTAGGGAACTGCTTTTCTTCCCAGGACAGTGGGGACATGCAGAAGCATAATCTAGATTAAAGCTCACTAAGGAATTTCTGCTATAGGCCTGGATATAGACACCCAGAATGTATGACTTAAAAGGACTGGCTCACAGTATCAGGGAACTATGCCTGAGCTACTGTCCTGGACTGACAGTGCACTTTCATCTACCCTCCCTTACACACACACACACACACACACACACACAGAGTCGTGAAACAATTTATATCCTACCTGATATGGATAGTTCTGCCAGCACTGTCGAGTGTCCCAGAACCAAGGTGTCTACGGGAAAAACAGATAATCCAGATTGGCCTTTAGTTCCCCACACTGTTACAAGATCTACCCTATCCTTTTCTTTAAGCTAGGGTACAAGAAAGAAGAAATCAACATGTTGTGGTGTAACAATAATCCCAGCACGTGGGAGGCTTAAGCAGTGATGTCAAGTGTGAGGCTAGTTTGAACCAAAAAGCAGGTTAATGGCCAGCCAGTTATCTAGCAAGAGTCTGTCTCAAAAAAACAAAACCAAAGCAAACCACCATCACAACAGAAGACAGGCAAAAAGAGAAAAAAATCTCCTCACTCTTGTTTTTGAGAAGACAGTCTCACCATTTAGCTCAGGTTGGTCTTGAACTCACAGAAATCCTCCTGCCTTTGCCTATCAAGCACCGGATTTTAAGTTGGAGAGTAGTCCGGCTGTACAGTGAGTTCTGGACCAACTTGGACTGCATAGTGATGCCTTGTATCAACTAACCAAAGACTAGCTAGGTCTGGAGGTGCATGCAGAGGCAGGAGGACTGATCTGAGTTCTAGGCCAGCCTGTGCCAAAGAGGTCCTGGGGATCCAAGTCAGGTCTTCACACTCTCATGGGAAGCACCTGAGCCAATGCAGTTATCTTCCTAGCCCCAAATTGTGAAGGATTTAATATCTATCTATCTATCTATCTATCTATCTATCTATCTATCTATCTATCTATCTATCTATCCATCCATCCATCCATCCATCCATCCATCCATCCATCCATTCTATCCTATCTAATGATGGGTTTGTGCATGTCAACGAGTGCCCAGAAGCCAGAAAAGGATGTCAAATTCCCTGGAGCTAGACTTAAAGGTGATTGTGGGGGCGTTGGTGGCACATGCCTTTAATCCCAGCACTCGGGAGGCAGAGGCAGGGGGATCTCCGTGAGTTCAAGGCCAGCCTGGTCTCTAGAGTGAGTGCCAGGATAGGCTCCAAAGCTACACAGAGAAACCTTGTCTTGAAAAACCAAAAAAGAAATATCAGAGGTTAAGAGCACTGGCTGCCCTTCCAGAGATCCTGAGTTCAATTCCCAGCAACCACATGGTGGCTCCGTAATGAGATGAGATCTGGTGCCCTCTTCCGGCTGCAGGCATATGTGGGGGCAGAATGTTGTATACATAATAAATTAAATAAATAAATAAATAAATAAATAAATAAAATCTTTAAAAGGTGAATGTGAGTCCTCAGTATGGGTGGCTGGGAATGGAATTCAGATCTTCTACAAGAAAAGCATGCATTTTCAGGCACCTGTACGCATGTGCATAGACAAATACACATACATAGTTTAAAATCCCATCTTTTAGGGTTGAGAGATGGTACAGAAGTAAAAAGTACATGCCATCTATCTCACAATCCTATTTTTTTGATTTGATTTGTTGAGACAGGGTTTCTCTGTGGCTTTGGAGGCTATCCTAGAACTAGTTCTTGTAGACCAGGCTGGTCTTGAACTCAGCGATTCACCTGCCTCTGCCTCCCCAGTGCTGGGATTAAAGGCATGCGCCACCAACGCCCGGCAAGATGTATTCTTAAACTATGTATGTGTATTTGCCTATGCACATGAGTGCAGGTGCCTGAAGAGGCCAGAGGTGTTGGTCCCTAGAGGTGGAGGTACAGGTGGTTATGAGCGCCCAACTGAGTGTGTGTGTGTGTGTGTGTATGCTCGAGATGGCACTTAATGTAGAGATCAGATGCCATCTTTATACAATTTGTTCTTTCCTTCCGTCTTTATTCCCTCCCATCACCACCCCCAACCTGTCCTGAAACTCGCTCTGTAGACCAGGCTGGCCTCGAACTCAAGAGATCTAACTCTGCCTCCCGAGTGCTGGGATTAAAGGTGTGTGCCATCAGGTCTTGTCTACAAGAGCTAGTTCCAGGATAGCTTCCAAAGCCACAGAGAAACCTTGTCTTGAAAAAACAAACAAAAAAAGATTTATGTATTTATGTATTTCTGCATGCATGTCTGCCTGCACACCAGAAGAAAGCACCAGATCTCATTACAGATGGTTGTGAGCCACCATGTGGTTGCTGGGAATTGAACTCAGGACCTCTGAAAGAGCAGCCAGTGCTCTTAACCTCTGAGCCATATCTCCAGCCCCCAAGGAAGAACAAGAATTTTTTTAAGTGCTCTGCAAATCACTAAGTACCATTATGACTTAATTACTAGCATTATTTAGATGGAAATAGTTAAGTCTTGAGTTTAGTGAAGTCAAACCCAAGGTAGAAGATAGTCTATTAGCATATATCCTGCATATAAATTGCATATAAACTGTATATAAACTGAGGAATAGAAAAACTTAAGGAAAAGTAATTACATAAGCTGGGAGTGGTGGTGGCACACACCTGTAACCCTAGCAGTGCAGAGGCTGAGGCAGAAGAGTCATAGCCAGCCTTATCTCAAAAATAAATATAAACAGCTGAAGGTATTTAAATGTTTACTTCTAGAAACTGAGGCATCTAGACACTTGTAGAACCCAATGAGAGGACAGAAAGAGTTTAGACTCACCAACCAGAGAAATCTAATTCCGTAGCAGAATATACATAAATAAAAAGTGAATCTCCACCTGGGTGAGCAAAGAGTAGAAATTAGATAAATGTAATCTAAAAAAAAAAAAAAAAAAAAAAAAAAAATTCTTTCTTTCAGACTAGAAAAATCAGGATAGCACATTGGTACAAAACTGATCTCTAAAAAGAGTCAGCTCCAAGCTGGCTTTTAAAATCTTATCTTGAGCATCAGATCTCTTTTACTATCCTAACAATGAACTAAAGGGTCCAGTTGTGCCCCACCCCTCTTGCCTCTCTACTCCCTTCTGCCCACATACATGCTTTCACAGAATTTAGTGAGCGTTGGAGGCTTGTCCTGATTCCTGCGATGGCGAAACCAGCATTGGATTTTTCGGACATCCCAGTCCAGCTGCTTTGATAGCCCCTGCAGCCTTTTCTCATCAGGATACTGTAGATGAATAACCAGAGTTAGAATACCCCTTTTCCCACAAACTCCCAATCTACAAATTAAGTGGCAAAGAGGTGACAACTACAGTGGTTCAAATGGTATTTATCTTTTCCAGGTCTTATCCCCAAATCATTTTTAAATAAAGTCACTTTATTCTAATAAACTTACAAATAAAAATATTACACTGCTAGTTTAAGACAAACATTTGTCCAGTGTCAAGTCAAGCTCTATACATCTTGATAAACTTGTATATAGTTAGAATGGCAATTCTAAAGCAACTGAACTTTACTGAGAATTTTACACTTCCACTACCATTTATATTTTCATTTATCCATCACACACACAGACACACAGACTCTCTCTCTCTCTCTCTCTCTCTCTCTCTCTCTCTCTCTCACACACACACACACACACACACACACACACACACACACACAATTACAATGGTTGTTTTTTTCTAATTTCAACTCCAAAATTACTTTTGGTGGTGCATGCCTTTAACCTCAGTACTCCGGAGGCAGAGGCAGGTGGATCTCTATGAATTTGAGGCCAACCTGGTATACAAAGCAAGTTCCAGGACAGACAGGGCTGTTATACAGAGAAGCCGTCTTTAAAAAACAAACAAACAAACAAACAAAACAGAACAAAAAAACAACATTCAAAATATAAACTGGAGGGCTGGCGAGATGGCTCAGAGGTTAAGAGCACTGACTGCTCTTCCAGAGGTCCTGAGTTCAATTCCCAGCACCCACATGGCAGCTCACAACCGTCTGTGACTCAGGTTTCAGGAGATCCAATGCCCTCCCTCTTTTGGCCTCCACCAGCACCAGCACACATATAGGGTACATTACATACAAGCAGGCTAAACATTCATATACATGTTTAAACCAAATAAAACTGAACCAAACCAAAAACAAAAGTTGCAAAGGCCACTAGAACCACCCTCATCTTGATTAGAAGCTGGTGCAAGAAAAGGGAAAATAAGACAGAATGTGTGTCTAGGTAGAGGAATTCGGGTGTTCAGACAAAGATGCTACAGAGTAAAACTTAAAGGTGGGTGAAGTACAATAGTAAGTATAGGCTAAGGCTCTCCACAGAGGTACAGAGCAGACCAGCCAAACGTGAAGAACCATTGCTTCCTACCTTACCTTTCCTTACATGCTCTATGCTACCTACACAGCAACCTTCATGTGACTTCCATCTTTTGTTCTCTGCTTACTTACCTTAGTAATAGATATGAACACCTTCTCAAGGGTGTCATTGGATTCGACCCGATAGAGAACACTATCTTTGATACCAACATGGAGTGCACAGGGTTTGGCAATAAATCTGTAACAGAGAAACAAGGTCCAATTCTAAATATAGGTTGCTAGGTCATTATCAGGAAGGAACTAATGTGAGAAACACAAGACTAGGAACTAGAAATTTGTTATTTGGTTTCATATTCTGCCACTGACATGCTTAAAGAGACCTATTTTTAAATGGTGGACTGGACCTAGGCAAGATGGGACACACCTTGCCTCTCAGCACAGGCAGAGGTTGGTGGATCTCTGTGAGTTCCAGCCCAGCCACAGCTACAAAGAGAGACACTATCTCTAAAAATAACAACAAAAAAGCAAAAACAAACAAACAAACAACAGCTGGGAGACGGTGGCACACGCCTTTAATCCTGCGCTCAGAAGGCAGGCTGGTCTCTTGAGTTCCAGGACAGCCAGGGCTACAAGGAGAAATCCTGTCTTGAAAAACTCATAAAAAAAAAACAAAACAAAACAAAGAAGTTGGGTTGCCAGGTATGTATGGTGGTGCACTAGGTGGCTCACACCTTTAATCTCAGCACTAGGGAGGCAGTCAGATCTCTGTAATTTCCAGGCCAGCCATGGTTACTAACAAAGAAAGATCCTGTCTCCAGACACAAATAATATTAATGACAATGTACATAAAATACTCTGTAACAAGTGAAATTAGTAAGATAAATTTCCAATACAGAGAAACCCTGTCTCCAAAAACTGAAGAAAAAAAAAGTTCTCACATCAGAAGATGACTAAGCCAGGGGTGGTAGCACATACATGTGGTCCTGTACTTGGGAGGCTGAGGCAGGGAGATTGAACATTTGATGCCAGCTCACAGTACAAAGAGAAACCCCATCTCAATTTAGTTCTGGAGGAGAGGGTGGTTTTCTTGATCTTCTTTTTTTTTTTTTTTTTTTTTTTCATTTTCCGAGACAGGGTTTCTGTGTTTTTGGAGGCTGTCCTGGAACTAGCTCTTGTAGACCAGGCTGGTCTCCTGGAACTCACAGAGATCTGCCTGCCTCTGCCTCCCAAGCACTGGGATTAAAGGTGTATGTTATCACCGCATGGCTGATTTTTTAATTTAAAATTTTATGTGTGTGTGTGTGTGTGTTTTTCTTGTGTGCATGTTGGTGCACTATGTGCATTCCCAATGCCTGACAAAACCAGAAGAAGGCATCAGAATCCCAAAGGCTGGGAGTTACAGATGATACTGAGAGTCCATGTGGGTGCTGGGAATCAAACCTAGGTTTTTTGGAAGGGCAGGTACTACTCTTAAGCCCTGGGGAGTCAACAAAGGCCCTCAAAACAAGCCCTTTACCCACCAGTCCCTCTCCGTGGCTCAGAACCAAGTCCCCAGTTCAGCATTGATTAACTCTGAGGATTGAGAATAGGTAACTTTATTATTGGGGCTGGAGATAGCTTAGTGGTTAAGAGCACTGGCTGCTCTCCTAGAGGATCCAAATTCTATTCCCAGCATCCATATGGCAGCTCACAACTGTCTATAATTACAGCTCCAGGGGACCTGACACCTTCACACAGGCATACATATAGGAAAAATACCAATGCACATAAAATAAGAATAAATCATTTTAAAAAAGAAATTGTACTGTTTTCTTGTATAAAGAACCCCAAGCAAAGACATTTTATTTTATATTATTTTGGGTTTTTTGAAACAGGGTTTCTCTGTGTAGCCCTGGCTGTCCTGAAATTCAACTCTATAGACCAGGTTGGCCTTGAACTCAGAAATAGGTTTGCCTCTGCCTCCCGAGTGCTGGGATTAAAGGCATGCACCACCACCACCAGGCCACAATTAAATTTTAATTAGTTAATTAATTAATATGTATACAGGGTTCTGCCTCCATGTATGCCTGCACGCCAGAAGGGGGCACCAGATCTCATTATAGATGGTTGTGAGCAACCACGTGGTTGCTGGGAATTGAACTCAGAACCTCTGGAAGAGCAGTCAGTGCTCTTAACCTCTGAGCCACCTCCCCAGACCCCCACCCCACCCAGAGTTATTTTTAAGATGAAATGACAATCGAGGCCAGCCTGGTCTACAAGAGCTAGTTCCAGGACAACCTCCAAAGCCACAGAGAAACCCTGTCTCAGGGGGAAAAAAAAAAAAAAAAAAAAAAAAAAGATGAAATGACAAGATGCATGCCTACTTTGGCATCTGTTAATAAAACATTCATTAGAAATAGCCTTTAATGAATCAGGACATCGTTCAGTTGGTAGACTAATGTGCCTACTAAGTACCAAACCCTGGGCTTGATCCTTAGATCCCAGTAGTCCCAGTACATGGGAGGGGGAGACAGGAGAATCAGGGGTTCAGTGTTCATCCTTAGCTACCTAGTAAATCTGAGGGCAGTCTGGGCTTACATGAGTCTTTGCTGTGAGTGGTGACACATACCTGCAATCCCATGAAGAACCTGTGTTCAAGGCATAGCTATTATCATTTTCACCAGAAACAGATTACCTCAGTCTTCGTGCCCACTAATACGCTCATCAGAGTCAAACAGGAAGTCTGCACCTTATTCACAGGTAAAGCTAAGATTCTCATCACAATTGTTACCTGACCTTGGAATGGACTCAATATCCTAGAGCTAGCACAGATCATTTTTTGCCTGCATTAGCTCAGAGTTCAATGAAAAACTACGAGACCAGCCTGACTTATATAACAAGTTCCAGACCAGCCAGGTCTACATAGTAAGACCTTGTCATTAGGGGGAGGAGGGAAGAAAGAAGGAAGAAAGGAAAAGTAAAACTTGTGACTGGGGAGATGATACTTTTTTTTTTTTTTTTTTCCCTGAGACAGGGTTTCTCTATGTAGCCCCCTAGGTGTCGTGGAACTCACTTTGTAGACCAGGCTGGCCTCCTCAACTCACAGATATCCCTCTGCCTCTGCCTCCGCCTCTTAAATGCTGGGATTAAAGGTGTGTGCCACCACTGCTGGGCTACTGGGAAAATAATTTAATGGTTAAATGTTTGCCTTCCAAGTGTGAAGATCCTCTGACCTACATTAAAGGGGGGAAAAAGCCAGGCTCGGTGGTGGACACTTGTAATCCTAGCATTGGAGGTGGAGACAGATTTCTAGGACTTTCTGGGGAGCCAGCCTAACCTACTGGCCAACTTCCCAGTCAGTGAGACCCTGTACCAAAAAGCCAGAGAGGATGGAACCCATAATTAACCTAGTGACCCCAAGTTTCCCAGCCCCATAGACCATCCTGAGAGCCAAGACACATGTGTCAGTGTAACCAGCCTATTTGTATTACTTGCCAGAAAACAACGATTAAAAAGCACCGTCTAGGGGCTGGAAAGATGGCTCAGAGGTTAAGAGTACTGGCTGCTCTTCCAGAGGTGGAGTTCAATTCCCAGCAACCACATGGTGGCTCACAACCATCTGTTATGAGATCTGGTGCCCTCTTCTGGTGTGCAGATATACATGGAAGCAGAATGTTGTATACATAAATAAATAAAATCTTAAAAAAAAAAAAGAAGAAGAAGAAGAAGCCCGTCTAGAGTGACTTCTTGTGAATAGTTCACATTCACCATTGATTGTGGAGCAAATCACAAGTGCAATAGAACTGTGAATATTGAAAAGCAAAGCAGTAGGTGATCTCACACTGACTAACCTAAGGGAACAGAGAAAAGGCAGAATGAAGTTACTTCCACTGTGCAGGTATATATTATCTTCAGGCTGACCCACTAGACTTGCATCTTGAAGTAGTGGGTGAGATGAATAGCTTTCAGGCCAGGCATGGTGGCTCATAGCTGTAATACCAGCACACAGGAGACCAACAAGAGAGCTGCTGTTAATTCTAGGCCAGCAAGAGCTACACAGCAAGATCCTGACTCAACCACCTCACCCCCACCTGAAGTAATTTTCCGGCTGAGGAGATGCTCAGCAAGTGGAGCACTTGCTACACAAGCCAAACAACCTGAACCTAAATAAGAACTGGACCCAGTATCCCTTCATGCCAGTATCCGTGCATGTGGTAGAGGAGACAGGGGGTGGAGCCCAGAGAATCCCAGGAAGCTGGTGAGCCAGCCATCAGGGCTTACACCAGAGTGAACCCAAGAAACCCTGTCTCAAGGTGAGGAGAGGTGGGATTGCCTCCTGAGCATCTCTGATAACCACACACACGAGTAGCTTTCAGAGTGCCTACTTCTCTAGACCAATCAGCAGAAACTTGGAGCAAATCATCCAAACCAGCCTGACCGTCTCAGCAACAGCAAAAAAATCATTAAGGATCTCAAATGAGGTTTTATTTATGTGAATAAGATCTATTAATGTATACTGCTACAGAAATTAAAATTTAAAAAATTGTATACTTATTTACAATAATGAGCTTGTTACATGGTAATTTAGCATCTTGTGAAAAATAACTTTTCCAAACTAAAAAGAAAGAGGAGTAATATAACTTGACAGTTTAGTCTATCTGGCAGCTCTGTTTGCATGTCAGTGCTGCATTCAGTCTGTCACAATATGGATGTGCCACGTATACTTATGAGAGAAAAGAATTCTGACAAAATCATGGATGTATGATGAAGACAGTCTGGTTCTACAGACCTTCTGAAAGGATGTAGATTCTAGGTCGGGAAAATGGCTTATCTGATAAAGGCACTTACTGTCTCTAACCCCAACTGTCTGAGTTTGATCTCTGGGGCCCATGTGGTCAAAGGAGAAAACCCCCACACACTAATGAAATAAGAAAGTCACTCTTTAAAGGTTTTTGTTTTGCTTTTTGAGACACGGTCTCTCTATGTAGCCCTGGCTGGCCTCAAACTCAGATCCACCTGCTTCTACCTACAGAGTACTGGGATTAAAGGTGTGCACACCACCACAGCTGGTTGAAAGAAAATTATGTGTATATGTAAGTGTTCCATGTGTGGGGTGCTCATGGAAACCAAGAGACTATGCCAGATCCCCTGGAGCTAGAGTATCAGGTGTCTTCAAGCAATCAATATGGGTGTTAGGGAACAAACTTGGGTCCTCTGGAAGGGCAAACAGCAAGTGCTCTTAACCTCTGTGCTATCTCTGTGGCCTCTCAAATTTCGTGTGTGTGTGTGTGTGTGTGTGTGTGTGTGTGTGTGTGTGTGTGTGTGTGTGTGTGTGTGTGTGTGTGTGTCTGACTGAGTCTAACTATGTTGCTTTGGCTGGCCTTGAACTCTCTATGAAGACCAGGTTGGCTTTGAGCTCACAGAGATCTGCCTGCCTTTGCCTCTAGAGTTCTGGGGCTAAAGGTGTGCGCCACCATGGGGCTGGAGGGATGGCTCACTGGTTAACTGTTTGCTGCTATTGCAGAGGACTCAGCTTCAGTTCCCAGCACCCATGTGGTAACCCCAGTTTCAGAGGTTTCAACGACCTCTTCTAGTCTCCACATGTGGAGCACATTCATACATGCAGGCTCCAAACACTCAGACACATAAGTAAAAATAAATCTAAAAAGTAAAAAGGTGTGTAGCACCTCCAACTACGTGCTGAGATTTGATCCTTGGCTCCTCTGGAGGAACAGCCAGTGCTCTTAACTGCTGAGTCATCTCTGCAGCCCCCCACATCTTACCTTTTTATGATTATACAACTTGGTGCATTTCCTCCAAGTTGAAACATACACACCCAAATAAGTATATTATGGAAAGGGCAACAGAGTGTTCTTCCTCAAGAAAGTCTTACCATCCTTTATATTCCAAGAAACAACTTTCAGTGTTCTGTATTTCAGAATTAAGTCCTACTTTCTCCAGACTCCCTTCACAACAGAAGTCAGCCTTGACCAGATCCTCCTGCCTCTACCTCTCCAGTGCTGGGATTATAGGTACACAGCACCATGCTGGGATAACCACAATGACTACACTTTATTTTAACTGATGGCTTTTTGGCTGTCCCCCTAAAGACTAAAACTAGGCAAATACTCTAAAGTCAGATTACTTACCATTTTATCCTTGGAACATATATCATAACTGTTAACCTCTCAATAAGTAATTGCTGAAGAATGGATAATTTTTGGGCAAGGCCTGGTAGCACAGGTTTGTGTAATCTTAGCTACTTGGAGATTGAGGCAGGATGGTTACAAGTTAAAGTCCTACCCGGAGCTACAGAGTAGGATGAAAGCCAACTTGGGGGAGGGGGCAAAAAGCAACCTGAGCAACTTAGTAAGACCTGTCTCAAAATAAAAGAGTAAAAACAAAGAGGACATAGCTCAGTAAAGAAAGGCTCTAGAATCACCATCTAACACCAACACCCAGACAACCCGAACCAAGCAAGATGGCGTACTCCTCTAATCCATGTAGTGAAATGGAGGCCATCTTGGATTACAACAGCAAGTTCTAAGCCAGTTTGGACTACACAATGAGAGCATATCTCATTGAATGAATGAGTAAATAAATAAAGAAGTTCCTTTAAAAAAGTACCCCATTAGAAGATGAAGGGCCACCTTTAAAGACAAAGCCCTTCCTGGCTCAGCTTTGTGCTTTATCAAGTATAGAAGGTCATTGACTTCTGAAGAATCAGAAATTCAAGTTAACCAGATTTTTTTTTTTTAAGATTTTATTTGTTTATAACATTCTGCTTCCATGTATATCTGCACACCAGAAGAGGGAAGAGGGCACCAGATCTTATAATGGATGGTTGTGAGCCACCATGTGGTTGCTGGGAATTGAACTCAGGACCTCTGGAAGAGCAGTCAGTGCTCTTAACTGCTGAGCCATCTCTCCAGCCCCGTTAACCAGATTTTTATGTGTATGTGTGTTTTGCCTGCATGTATGTCTGTTCACCACGTGTATGCCTACTGCCTGAGGAGGTGAGGAGTGTGTCAGATGCCCTGGAAATGGAGTTAGGGATGGTTTTGAGTCACCCTGTTTTTTGAGTGCTGGGAACTGAACCCAGGTCCTCTGCAAGACCTCTGCAAGAACAACAAGTACTCTTAACTAGATGAGCCATCTCGACAGCCCCAAATTAACCAATTTTAATCTACAGTCAGAAATTTCCCAAGAAGAATTAAACCACAATAATCTGATTTAATTGGAGATACTCTGTGCCTATGACGGAGACTTCTAAGACAGACTCCAACCAGAAGCTAAAATCTACAAGGAATATCTTTTTTACCCCCCCTCCCCCGTGTTTATTTTGGACACAGACTCTCTCTATAGCACAGCCTGGCCTCAAATCTGTGATCTTGCTTCAGCCTTGTGAGTGCTGGGATTACAGGCACGTGTCACCACCACACTCAATTAGAAATCCTGGATTCACAAGACACAACACAGAATGTGGTTATTCTCTGATGGGGGAGAGGTCCTTCTGTGTATGTTTGTCTTATTGGTTGATAAATAATGCACTGTTGGCCATCAGGGAAGCAAGTTAGGCGGGACTAGGAAAGGAGGAGGATTCTGGGAAATGTAGGAAAGGGACAGAGCCACCATGTAATCCCGGCAAGAGAGGAAACATGCCGCCAGCATCCTTGGTAAGATAAGTCTTTATAAAATATATAGATTAGTAGTTATGGTTGATAATTAAGGCAGAGCTAACATATAAGAAATCCTAGTCATTTGGCCAGCAGCACTGTAACTAATAATCTCTGTGTGTTATTTAGGGAACCTAAGGAGGCAGTGGAACTCAGGCCGCTGGTGGAAAGAGTTATTGTTACAATTCTCACTGCCCTCATGGGCTGTGCAGCTCCCTGTGTATATGTCACTACTTGACAAACTTGTTTACAGATCGTTAATTACTGAGCAGATTTAGACAGAAAAATACAGAACAAGGCAGGGTGGCGCAGGCCTTTAATCCCAGCACTCGGGAGGCAGAGGCAGGCGGATCTCTGTGAGTTCAAGGCCAGCCTGGCCTCCAGAGTGAGTGCCAGGATAGGCTCCAAAGCTGCACAAAGAAACCCTGTCTCGGAGAAAAAAAAACCAGAACAATGGTTAACTAGACGTTACTGTCAATCAAATATTAGTAAAAATAGAATATCTGATTACTTAAATCACTCAGGGACTAATTAATATATTAAAAATCTTCCTAGCCCTTGAGTACTCTCACTCACCCTGACCACTGTTAGGATTTTTATCTTGCCACAGGGCAAGATAAAATGCACACCTTTGATCTCAGCACTGGGGAGGCAAAGGCAGGCAGATCTCTGAGTTCAAGGCCAGACTGGTCTACAGAATGAGTTCTAAGACAGCAAAGAATATAAGAAAAGCCCTATTCAAAAACAAAGCCAAAAAAAGGAAAAAAAAAAAAGATTTTGTCAATTTTTGATCTGTTCTACTACAGGACACTGAATAAAGTTTCCTTTTTTGGCAGTGGTGGGGGAGCCCCTCTTTTGATCCTCCTACTCCATACTAAATGATGGGATTACAAGTATATGCCATCATGCCCTGTTTTTGCTGTTTTTTTTGTTTTTGTTTTTGTTTTTTGAAACAGTGTTTCTCTGTGTATCCCTAGCTGTCCTAATACTAGCTCGGTAGACCAGGCTGGCCTCAAACTCACAGAGACCTGCCTACCTCTGCCTCCCCACTGTTGGGATTGAAGGCGTGCACCACCACAGCCCATCTTGCCTAGTTTTTTATGTTTTCTTTTGTTTGAAACAGGTCTCTCTATAGAGCCCTAGCTGTCCTGGAACTCTATGTAGATCAAACTGGCCTTGCCTCTGCCTCCCCAGTGCTGGGATTAGAAGCATGTGTCATTGTACTCAGCCTGGGAGAATCTACTCTTAAAATGTTATTCTCAGAGCTGGAGAGATGGATGGCTCAGTGGTTAAGAGCACTGGCTGCTCTTTCCAGAAGTCCTGAGTTCAATTCCCAGCAACCACATGGTTGCTCACAACCATCTATAATGAGATCTGGTGCCCTCTTCCAGTATGCCTGCATGTCAGAACACTGCATACATGATAGACAGACAGACAGACAGACAGACAGACAGATCTTAAAAAGTGTGCTTAAAAACAACAACAACAAAACCCACGTCATTCTCTGAGCTAGAGAGACGGCTCTCCCAGAACCCACACAGTAGCTCACACCCTATTAACTGGTTCCAAGGGAGTTGATGCTTTCCTCTTCTGGCCTCTGAGGACACTAGGTCCACACAGAGTACACAGACATACAGAAAATAAAAATATTTTTAAAAAAAATGTCCTCCAGAGGCAGGTGGATCTCTGTGAGTTCCAGACCAGCCTGGTCTCCAGAGCGAGTGCTCCAAAGCTACATAGAGAAACCCTGTCTCGAAAAACCAGAAGCAATTTTTTAAATAGCCACACCTGATTTCTCATTTTATTTTATTTTTTACCCACCCCTACTTATTTTTTGGTTATGTACATGCACACATGAGTGCCAGTGCTCATGGAGGCCAGAGGTGTTAGACCTCCTGGAGCTAGAGTTACAAGTGGTTGTGAGCCTCCTGATAGCGGTGCTGGGAACCCAACTTGGGTCCTCTGTAAGAGCAGTACACCCTCTTAACCACTGAACCATCTCTCCAGCCCCTACTTGCCACATTTTTAGAGCTATGTATAGTATAGCACAAGCTTGCACTTCCAGAATTCAGGAGACAGAAAAAGCAAAATTATGAGTGGAGGCCAAAGTAAACCTTGTCTCAACCCATCTACAACCGTAACCACCATCAAAATAGACAAACCCAAGCAAAATTAATTTTTACATTATTGATTTTATGTGACAAATCCAAAACACTAGTCCTGGTATGGCAGTGAACACCTGTAATCCTAGCACTCTGGAAGCGGAAGTAGGAGGATGAGGAGCACAAGGCCAGCCAGCTTCAGCTACCTAAGGAGTCTGAGGCCAGTCTAAGCTACAGGGGACTCTGTCACAAACAAAACAAAACACAAGTTGTACAAGGTACTGGAATGTCAACATGTACACAAGCAGAAAGTGTAGGCTGGGAATGCAGCTGTTACAGTGCTCACCAAGGAAAAATACCTTGGCTCTAGAAACCAGACAGGCTAGTCACCTGAGGCCAGCCTGGGATACAGGAGACCTGGCATCAGTAAAAGTAAAAACTGACACATCATTTTTGAAAGCTAGTGTGTACTTATATTTACTTTATATCTCAACTTTAAGTCCTCACATTTGAAATTCTAAGAGCCATGTGCAGTAAGTAGTGGTTACTATACTGGACAACATAATTCTAATTATTCTATCTAGGAAACTGCTTTCATCATTTGTTTTTGGAAATAGTTAAGAACAATTCCTTTTGCAATGATATCTCAAGTTGCCTAATAATAAAAATGGAATAGATTCAAGTACAAATGGTCAAAACTTGGTATATATCTTGGAAGTAAGATCTGCCTAAAAATATCCCTGCAGAGGAATTCAAAAGAGGCAGCCCTCCCCTTCTAACTCTATAAGGACGGGTTAGATGCTATTTCTACTTTCATTTGCCCATTCCAAAGAGTCTATTGTTTTGAATCAAGAGGTGGTGCCAGAAAAAAACTAAGTAACATGTTTCTTTTTGGTGACAGATACACTGTCTCCAGGATATGTTAGGAACCTGATCTCAGTCATGACTGTGTTGAGTTGTCTGCAGAACACTAACACTGACTGTTCAGAAAAAGCTGGAGCTTTCTCCCTGAGTGAGGAGGACTTCTTCAGAAGGCTTCTGACCATCTGGAACTGGCTGAAAAGTGAGTTTTAGATAAGAGGGGGCCATGTGACCATTTTCCCACCCTCACTCAGCTGATCTGCAGATGTCATTTAATTCTGTGATTTGCAATTCAATAATGCTCAACAGAACAAGCTTAGGGGAACAGTGGAGTGGGCTGTGTTCTGTACCCTAATCAGCCTTTATGGCTATTTTCCTCGGGAGGACGTATTAATGCTGGCTAAAATGATGTGTTCCAGGACAGCCAGAGCTAAGAAATGTGCCCGGTTAGGTGTGGTGGTGCATGCTTTAAACCCCAGCACTCAGAAAGCAGAGGTAGGGCCTGGTGGTGGTGGTGGTGGTGGTGGTGGTGATGGTGATGCACACCTTTAATCCCAGCACTCGGGAGGCAGAGGCAGGCTGATCTCTGTGAGTTCGAGACCAACTTGGTCTACAAGAACTAGTTCCAGGACAGCCTCCAAAGCCACAAAGAAACCCTGTCTTGGAAAAAAAACAAAACAAAACAAGAAACAGAAAGCAGAGGTAGGATTTCTCTGAAGTTTGAGGCCAGCCTGTTCATTCTACATATTAAGTTCCAATCAAACCAGGGCTACATAGCAAGTCCCCATCTCAAAGGACAAATAAATGTGTAACTGGGTAGCAAGTGAACCCATTCGGTTCCCAGTGATGGAAAATGCTATCAGGAAAATTCCCTGTACATCCTGGTGAAGGTACTTACTTCTAAGTGACAAGAGAAAAGACTGAAGTAATGAATAAGCAACAGTGAAAGTGCTCACCCTTGTCCTGCATGATTCACAAAACAATTGTCTTCTGGCAATAAGAAGCTCCTGTTGCAATAACATCCCAAATAAATTAGCCTACAAAGATCTGGTGATAACAGTATCTAGTCACAGGCCCTGTTGGATCCCAAGGAACAAGTACTCAGGAGCCCGCTATCAAGTTTCAAACAACTTTATATAAAAATTTAGCTTCAAAATCCATGAGTTGCAAATGTCTGTAATCCCAACAATCAGGAGAAAGAGGGAGGGCAGCTTGGGCAAGAGAGAGATCCTGTCAGTCTCAGAAACAAAACAGACAAAAATTAGATACAAGAGATCTAGCTTAAACCATTCTCTCAGGTTTCAATTAGAACAAACCTGGAAGAGTTGGCACCTTTGTGGCAGAACATGGGGGTGGTATGCTAAGTGTGTGTATGAGGGAAGAAAGACAGAGGCTACAGAAAGTATGCATCTACAACATGGTGAGATTTAACAAAGAATCCTCACCTCCCTGATTCACTCCAAGCGTCTATTTCATACTAGACATCTCTATATTTCTGACAATTCCTCTGAGCATTTGTGTGGATGAGCAGACCCTTTCCTATCATTCAGCAAATATTTACTGATTACATGCTACAGTATGCACTAGATAGATCACCCCCACTTTTGCTATTTAATAGGTAATAACTGCTTCTGGAGTTGGTTTGTTTTTTGCCTGTGTTGGAGATTGAACCCAGGGCAAGCATTCTATCTCTGAACTATATATTCTCAGGTCTATTCTGTAGTTCTTGAACAAAAGAGAATAGTGCTGGGTGTGATGGTTTACCCTTGTAATCCTAGCACTTGGGCAGTGGGGGTAGGAAGACCATCAGGAGTTAAAGGCCAGGCTGAGTGACAAAGTGAGTTGAAGCCAGTCTGGACGGCAGGAGATATATTTTATTTATGGTCAGATAGTTTTTCAAGTAATCTCTATTAGAGGAGGCTGCAGTTCTCTAGAGAATTAGGAAAGGAAAAAAAAAAGCACTGTGGTTTATGAGAAGGAAAAGAAAGCAAACTCTATTTTTGGGAGATCTCTGGGACAACACAACCAGGCTTGGCCTGATTAACACCACCTGTGATCCTAGCACTTGGGGACCAAAGCAGAATTTTGAGTTCTGAGCTAGCCCATAATATATGGCAAGACCTTGTCTGGGGGAGGAAGTTTTTTTTATCAAGTAGAAAGGATAGGGCTAAGACTCCTTAAAATAAAACATAGCTCTTAACCCCAGTAGTATGTAGGTAAAGGCAGGTGGATCTCTGTGAGTTAAGAGGCTAGCCTGGTCTATATAGCAAGTTCCAGAACAACCAGGGCTACATAGAGAGACCCTATCATAAATATATGTCTATATCTATCTATATCTATAATCTTAAGATATACAGTAGTAACTCAAGCTTCCTTCCCTTACAAAAACATTAAATCAAGTACAGGAGTAATATGAATCCCCCCCCACCTGCCCCCGTTTTGGTAGACAGTCTCAATATACAGTCTTAGCTGGCCTGGAACTCACTAACTAGCCCAGATTGGATCTCAAGTTCATGATCTTCTTGCCTCAGCTTCTTGAGTACTGGGGGAGGATAGAAGCTAAATCTGGTGCACATTTGTATGTAACCCTAGATCTGGGAGGCTAAAGAAGGGAGAACTCCTGTGAGTTCAAGCCGAGCAAGGCTATAAAGTATCAGTCCAGCTAGCTACAAAGTTAAGCTCCCATCTCAAGCAAACAAACAAAAACACCTAGAAGGTGGTTTAAGGAAAACAGAATCCTATCATATACTATGAAAGAACTCCAAATGTGGGAAAACCAGCTTAATACTGGGTCTAGCACCAAACTCAGAGCTCTACCACTCAGCAAAAACCCCAGCTCTTGCTAGACTTAGTTTATTGTCCACAAAAGGTTAGCATCTGCCACTTAACAGTCTATGGTTTGCTACATCATTTGTTTCTAGAAACTAAATAGGTAGCATTTAGGAAATGAGAAAATGCAGGAAAAACAAACTTCCCAATTATTTTGGATAGGCTTTTTGTTTGTTTTTTCTTTTCTTTTTTCTTTTTTTCTTTTCGTTTTTTTGAGACATGGTTTCTCTGTGTAGCTCTGGCACTTGCTCTGTAGACCAGGCTGGCCTGGAACTCACAGAGATCGGCCTGCCTCTGCCTCTCGAGTGCTGGGATTAAAAGGTGTGTGCACCACCACCATCCAGCTTGTTTAAAAAAACATAAAAAAAACCAAAAATTCTTGAGACACAGGTCTCACTATGGTTGTTCTGTAACTCAATATGAGACCAAGATGGCCTCACTCTATCTCGAACTCAGATCTGCCTGCCTCTGTTTCACTTACTCTCTGAGTGCTGGGATTAATGTGTGTGCCACTATGCCCAGCAAAAATTCCTATTTTATGGTGTTTTGACTGCATGCAATTCTGTGCATCATGTGCACACCTGATGCCCATGGAGAAGGCCTCAGATCAACTGGAACTGGAGTTGCAGATCGTTGTGACCTGCCATGTGGGTGCTGGGAATCAAACCAGGATTGTCTGGAAGGCACCTGAGTGTCTGGCACAGTTCTAAATCACCGAGCCCCTCTCTAGCCTCTTGAATAGGCAGTCACTGTACTTTAGCGAAACTTCTGCTCCCTTTATGAAAGACCAGCACACGAAATAGTAGCAGTCAAGTCTAAGCCCTTTCTGAGATAGCCAGTTTCAAAGGGAAACAAAATAGCAAGACAGTTTCTCAGGCCAACTTTTCCTAAGATCACACATGTGACAAACAAGGTGCTTGTCCCTACTAGACAAGAAATAGATTGCAGGTTCATCCTCTGACACTGGCATACCATAGAAACATGCAGCTAGAATTCCCACAGGGAACAGATCCTTTCCCGTGCCATCACCTCCAGGGAACAGTCTCCAGCCATCTGGGGGAACCCTGTAGAATCTGAATATGTAGCTTTGTGTAAACTGTTTTTTTTTTTTTTTTTATGAACAAGGCATTTTTATCACTAGCAGCAGGAAGTCACAAAACGTACAGATCGGTATGAAAAGCAAAGAATATTCGTATGACAATGAAAAAAATTTGTATTGGATTGTCTGTTTCCCTTGGTAGCCATTACATCTCGTTTTCAGCCCTCACATACTAAGAAAAAGAGTACCTGGATCCAGTTTACTCCTAAGTCTGCACCTCCACCTCAAGAAGACTTAAGATAATGACAATTACCTTGAAAAACTCTTAAGTTCTTGGGGGCCCAGAAAAGGCATTTAGACTTTGAGTTTCATTTACTTCGTCTAAAAAGCATATTTATTTATTATATATTTACCTTTGCACTTGATTGTCTGGTACAGCACTTTTACAAGAGACAACCAGTCTTAATAAATGCAGATAAGTGACTAGCTACATATAATAATAAAAAAAAAAAGGCGGCGCAGGCCTTTAATCCCAGCACTCGGGAGGCAGAGGCAGGCGGATCTCTGTGAGTTCAAGGCCAGCCTGGTCTCCAGAGGGAGTGCCAGGATAGGCTCCAAAGCTACACAGAGAAACCTGTCTCCAAAAACCAAAAACCAAAAAAAAAAAAAAAAAAAAAAAGCATAGGCAAATCAAGGAAATAATCCAAAACATATTTCTGAGTAATGGTTTATTTTGTCTAAACCACATCTCCACACTAGAAAAGGGCATTCTTGCATTACAATCATGCTTGTTCTAGATAAAGATTTTTACAGAAGACGCCTCTGTACCTATGCAGAGAGTGCTTTCTTGGAGTAAGCTTTATCAAACACACACACGCAGCTATAATAAATCCACATCATAAAATACTCTCTGAGTAATATCTTTTTGGCAGCAACCCACCATTCAAAGAAAGGGGGACTCTTCAGCTCGGAGCATATGGTTAAGGCAAAGTACAACCTTAGAAGCTGGGTCACAAAACTGTTTTCCAATAACCCCCCAGGCTCTGTTGCCTTCAAAGTGACCACTCCTCCCATTGCAGGCCTCCAAGGCCGGCCCAGCAGTTCCTCTTGACACCTTCCCCAAACTTTGGAAGCCTCAGGCTTCACCACACCCTATCCTAGCTAGATGTCGACTGTCATACTAACAGAGGACGTCCACGCGCTAACAAATCAGGGCTTGGGGCCTAACTGATCCGGTTTCCTTCAACTCTCAGAAGCTCATGTAGCTTGGGCAAACCTTACACCGCATGCATCCTCCGAAGTCGCTCGGAAGGTCAGGTGCCTGCACTGAGCCCACCAGCTTCCACGACCCCAACTAACTGTGGCTCTCCTGGGCCCTTCCTGTTCCTCGAGCGGGGCTCTGCGGGAGCACGATTCACTCTCGGGTTCTTGGAGGATGGGAGGCAGCCCATCTTAAGGGCTTAACCCCACGCAACTCCGAGGTCTGCACTTCAGGGGACCCGGCGACCCCCTCGGCCCTCTTCCACTCGCCCACACCCCGGACTCGCGGGCTGCATGCAGGCTCCGGGAGCGCGTCGCAGGGCTCCGAGCATCCCCACGGCGCCCCCGGCTCCCCCGCTTCCGGGCCTCGGCCTCCCGCTCGTCCTCCCCCTCCCCGCCCCCGGCCCTGCGAAGCCGCTCTCACCGCTCGAAGAGCAGCCTCACGGAGAAGACGCCTGCCGCCAGCGGGAACACAGACAGCATGTGCCGGGCGCGCGGGTAGCCGTAGCCGTCGGCCGGGCCCTCCAGGTCGGCCCAGCTCACGTTCTGCGGCAGCCAGAAGCGCTCGCTCCACAGCCAGCCCCACAGGAGGCCCAGGGCTCCCGCGGCCGCAGTCGCCATCTTACGCCCGCCCGGCGGCCACCGCCGCCACAGCCTCCGCGGCAGCCACGGCCAACGGAACCCACTGGGAAGCAGCCCCGGGGCGGGGCCCGGCCTACGGCCACCCTCTTCCGTCCCCGGGTCCTCCCAGCAGCCCAGCCCGCCTCTCCCGCAGGCCTGGCCTCCTCTCCGCCCATCTCGCCTTCCCGCCCACTTCCCCGCCGCAGCAGCCCGGGCGCCCTCAGGTAGGGCCTGGCCTCCTCCGCTGGCCCCCAGCTCGCCTTGGCCACGCCCACAGACATGGCCACGCCCCTCTCACCTGCAGCCCGAGCCCCGCCCAGCTCCTTGCAGCAGGTTTGACCCCGCCACGGCCACACCCCTACTTAAGGCTAATTTCTCCCTTCTAGAAACATTCCTCTAAGTCCATTGGGTTCTAATCCGGTCTGGCTCCCAGTCAGGTCTGATCGTCGCTCATAGTCCCTGTGTCCCTGCCAATCAGCTGTGCCATTCATCCGAGTTGGTTCTAACTACCACCCATTCCACCACGAGCATATTTATTAATCCCAGGCTCTTCTTTGAGGCGCCTCCACGGCCTCTACCCTGGTTTGCTGTAGGCCTTAAAGTTACCTTCACGTTTTCTCAGGCCTTAAAATATCCTTAAATCGCCGGGTTGTGGTGGTGCGCACCTTTAATCTCAGCAATAGGGAGGCAGAGGCAGGAAGATCTCTCTGTGAGTTCGAGGCCAGTCTGGTCTACAAAGAGAGTTCTAAGACAGACAGGGATACACAGAGAAACCCTGTCTCAAACAAAACAAAACAAAACAAAACAAAAACCCATAAAACAACAGAAAAAACATATACATATACATACATACACACACATATACACATATATATCTATATATAGTCCTTAAAAGCCTGTAATTCTAGCACTTGGAGGTGGAGTTTGGAGGATTAGGAGTTCAGGGTCATCCTCTGCTACATAGCAAGTTAAAGGCCAACCTGTGCTACATGAGACCCCCACACACCCCCAATATCTTCTGAATAGGATGGTGAGGAGGGGATATGGTGTTTCACAGCTGTAATCTCAGGATTTGGATGACTGCAGCAAGAGAACTGTCATGAGTTTTAAGACCAGTTTGAGTCCTAGTATAAGACAAAAAAAAGTTCCTCCCTTTTCCCCCATGGGGAAAAAAGCAAGGCAAAAGAAAAATAAATGCCAGTTTTTTAATGAGGTATGTCATGTGGCAAGGACTGCCAAGAATATTTCCCACAGGTTGTTTCACTCCTGCATCCTATGAAATCAGTATCATCATGCCCATAAAAGTATAGAGAGAAATAAACTGAAGTCCAAAGAGACAGAATAGTTTGCCCAAGTGATATAGATAAGCAAGCAACTGTAACTAGAAACTCTTTAGACTCCAGAACCCTGGCTTCCTTATTCCACAAACGACCTCAAAGTGTTCGAAGTGAACATTGAACTCTTGCAAGTCTCCATAAACAAGGAAGTGAACCATAGAGCAGGCACTTTTAGAAAACTAAATTATCCTTCAATTGCCAGAGAACCCTGAACCCTATCAGTTAAAACCTAGCTACAAGGTTAATTGCCAGAAACTAACTAGAAACGGTGGTGATGGGAATTCTAAGAAGTAAATCTCAAATTATGGTCTGAGGACAACAGATAAAGTAACTTTGTAACTAATAAGGTATGCTTAAGGTTCAAGGTGAGGGGGCGTCGTGAAAGAGCCATTTTGTCAAGGTGAGGGGGCGTCATGGAAGAGTCATTCCAGTGAGTACTGGAATCTTTACCTCAGTGCTTCTCAAACCTTAGTATAGCACATGCCTGGTTTGGAGTGTGTGTTGTAAGTTTTCTAGGTACAACCAGAGATGCTCTGGGTGAGGAGACTGCAGAAGAGAACCCATCCCATGCAGCTGTAATTAATTTTTTTCTTTATTGGTGTTGGGAATTCAACCATGGGCCTTGCACAAATGAATCATTTACGCCACAGCTGAGCTATACCCACAGCTCTTCTCATTTCTAACAATTCAAAAGTGACATTACACCATGCCCATCTAAACTCAGCACTAGTATTATGGCAACTACAGTGTGTGTGATTAATTTATAAATGTTTTGCTCAAATGTGTGTGTACTACAGATGTACCTGATGCTTATGGCACTGTATCACCTGAATGTAGTTATAGATGGTTGTGAGCCACCATATGGGAGGTGGGAACCAAACCTGAGTCCTCTACAAGAGCAGCAAGTGCTCTAAAGCACTGTGCCATCTCTCCTGCTCCAGCTACCGTGTAATTTTTATAGACTTTATAAGAAACAATTATTAGTCTTCTTTTTCTAATACCAATAAAACTTTGTTTCTAACAAGAAATTCAGGTCTTTTTATTTGCCCACCTTCTAGGACTTTTTTTCTTTTCTTTTTCTGAGACACAGTTCCTCTGTATAGTCCTGGCTGTCCTGGAAATCCCTCTATAGACCAGGCTGGCCCTAGACTCAAGAGATTTGCCTGCCTCTACCTGCTGAGTGCTGGGGTTTAACGGATGTGCCAGATTACCTATTAAGACTTTTATGCAAATCCACCTTGTAAAACTTTTATACAAATGTTTTAACACACCTTCCCCAATCTGTATAAGTGACTTAATGGGAAGACAACCTTTTTCACTTTCCCTCATTTCCTTTAGGCTAATTCTTTTTTGTTTGTTTGTTTGTTTGTTTTTGAGACAGGGTTTCTCTGTGGCTTTGGAGGCTGTCCTGGAGCTAGCTCTTGTAGATCAGTCTGTTCTTGAACTCACAGAGATCCGCCTACCTCTGCCTCCCGAGTGCTAGGACAAAAGGCATGCACCACCACCACCTAGCTTAGGCTGATTCTAAAAACAAAACAAAACAAAACAAAAACAATAACAAAAATCCCATAAACTAGTCAGTTTCAAAAACTAAACAAAAGCTGCCCTGGGCTGGCGAGATGGCTCGGAGGATAAGAGCACTGACTGCTCTTCCAGAGGTCCTGAGTTCAATTCCCAGCAACCACATGGTGGCTCACAACCATCTTTTATGAGATCTGGTGCCCTCTTCTGGTGTGCAGATATACATGGAAGCAGAATGTTGTATACATAATAAATAAATAAAATCTTAAAACAAAAAAAAGAATAAAGCCAAGTGAAATGTCCTGTTCTAGTGTGCTGGCTAGCCCCTTTGAGGTTCTTTTTATTTGTTGTTGTTTTGTTTCCAAGACAGGGTTAGGGTAACTAACTCTTTGTAGCCCTAGATGTCCTGGAGTTCACTCTTAGACCAGGCTGGCCTTGAACTCACAGAGATCCGCCTGCCTCTGCCTCCTGAGTGCTGGGACTAAAGACGTGCGCCGCCACCACCCATCACCAGGTCCTGTTTGGGTTCTTGAGGACTTTTTTTTACAGAAAGGAATTGTCTTGTCAAGTCACTTTCTCTTTGTTCCTATGTTCTATTGTGTGACATCAAGATTATTTTGTTTGTGGCAACTTTAAAAGGAACTGAACAAACACTATTCTGGTTCCATGGGATTTCAAATCAGAGCACCAAGAAACAGAAAATGTTCCTGTTGAGCATAGAGGAATTGGCCCACGGTGGTCTTGTTCTAGAATGGTATGCTTTCCCAAAGGTTCATGTGCCAGTCTCACTATTAGAAAGCATCTTCCCTAACTAGAACTAATAAGTAAATTAAAAAAAAAAGACAGCATCTTCCTATTGAACATGTGGTGAAGGGAGAACAAATCAGAAGAATCTAATGCTCCCTAAGAGTAATTAGCTAGTAATTAAACATTGTTAAATAGCTTTAATAATAGGCCTTATTTCAAGTACCCTTTAATATTTACTTCAAATAAGCTGAAAACTTGAGGCCCAGCCAGATTTGCCCTTTGATTGACAGCTGTCAGACCCTCCACTTGTGCCTAGCTGCCTTGATTTAACCAACAGCTGTTAACCATGCCACCCTTCTACCGACGATCAGCTGAACTGTCAGCATGACATCCCAGCTACTCTGAATACTTCTTGGATACCTTGAAGGAAGTGCCTCCAGCTTCCAGGACCACTGCAACCATGGTTGATTATGGTCATGACACCTGCTTCAAGAGACCTTACTCCAGTCATGACTGTTTCAAGCATCTTGTATTGGATTTGGAGAACTCCCTTCTAACCAAGATAACCCTCTAAATTATAGGTGACTCTACTTACCTTGCAGCAATTTTCACTCATCACAGGAGAGGAAGAGGAGAGAAAGCATCTCTCCAGTGACTCAGTAAAAAGTCCCAAATTGGTGGAATTTCAGGCTTGTGATTGGCAGCATATACAAGACTATACTTGGAATTATCATCCAACTAAAGTGTGCCACACCCTTCTTCAAGCTATAAAAGTAGGTTGCATGACATTCTTCTCTTGTATTAGTGTGACAGGCTGCTCTCCTATATACTTAACCTCTAGTTTACAACATGAAGCCAAAATAAAGACTTCTTAATGAATGATCTTTATCATGACTATCGTAGCTATCGTAGGCTGAACTGGAGGTACAAAAACAAAAATCGAACAAAAACCCAAGGTTTCTAGCAGTGGTAGAAGAAAAGGCTAGTGAAGAGGTCAGAGAAGGGTTTGAGGAGATGGTTCAGTGGATAAGAGGGTTTATGTTAACAAGAGAACCTTAGTTCAAATCCCCAACACACACACACACACACACACACACACACACACACACACACACACACACAGCATTCATATAAAAGTTCCAGAGACTGCCAGGTGTGGTGGTACTTTTTATCTCAGCACTCCTACCAACATGAGTTGAGGCTAGCCTGGTCTTTGAATTGAGTTCCAGGCCAGGAAACTTATATAATGAGACCCTGTCTCAAACAAAGAGAAAAAAATCCAGAGAATCAGTGGGAGCTATGGGTGATCATTAATTTTTTCCAGCCTCATATTTCTGCCATTTGTGCTATTTATATGAAGTGGTATTCATGCATTTATAATTATAAAATCTATTAAATTATTAAAAATCTAACTATTAAATTTCCAGCACTCAGGAACTAGAGGCAGTCAGCTAGGCTTACATGATGATACCCTGTCTCAAAAAAAGTGGGGGCTGGAGAGATGGCTCAGTGGTTGAGAGCAGTGACTGCTGTTCCAGAAGACCCAGGTTCAATTTCCAGCACCCACATGACAGCTCATAACTGTCTATAACTACAACATCTGACACACAAACATACATGCAGTTAAAACCCCATTGCACATAAAATTAAAATAAATTGCAATAAAAAGTTGAAGATGCTCTACATCTATAGTAACGCTCCCTAAGAGTAATTGGCTAGTAATTAAACATTGTTAAATAGCTTTAATAATAGGCCTTATTTCAAGTACCCTTTAATATTTACTTCAAATAAGCTGAACACTTGAGGCCCAGCCAGATTTGCCCTTTGATTGACAGCTGTCAGACCCTCCACTTGTGCCTAGCTGCCTTGATTTAACCAACAGCTGTTAACCATGCCACCCTTCTACCGACGATCAGCTGAACTGTCAGCATGACATCCCAGCTACTCTGAATACTTCTTGGATACCTTGAAGGAAGTGCACTCCAGCTTCCAGGACCACTGCAACCATGGTTGATTATGGTCATGACACCTGCTTCAAGAGACCTTACTCCAGTCATGACTGTTTCAAGCATCTTGTATTGGATTTGGAGAACTCCCTTCTAACCAAGATAACCCTCTAAATTATAGGTGACTCTACTTACCTTGCAGCAATTTTCACTCATCACAGGAGAGGAAGAGGAGGGAAAGCATCTCTCCAGTGACTCAGTAAAAAGTCCCAAATTGGTGGAATTTCAGGCTTGTGATTGGCAGCATATACAAGACTATACTTGGAATTATCATCCAACCAAAGTGTGCCACACCCTTCTTCAAGCTATAAAAGCAGATTGCATGACATTCTTCTCTTGTATTAGTGTGACAGGCTGCTCTCCTGTATACTCAACCTCTAGTTTACAACATGAAGCCAAAATAAAGACTTCTTAATGAATGATCTTTATCATGACTATCGTAGCTATCGTAGGCTGAACTGGAGGTACAAAAACAAAAATCGAACAAAAACCCAAGGTTTCTAGCAGTGGTAGAAGAAAAGGCTAGTGAAGAGGTCAGAGAAGGGTTTGAGGAGATGGTTCAGTGGATAAGAGGGTTTATGTTAACAAGAGAACCTTAGTTCAAATCCCCACACACACACACACACACACACACACACACACACACACACACACACACACAGCATTCATATAAAAGTTCCAGAGACTGCCAGGTGTGGTGGTACTTTTTATCTCAGCACTCCTACCAACAGGAGTTGAGGCTAGCCTGGTCTTTGAATTGAGTTCCAGGCCAGGAAACTTATATAATGAGACCCTGTCTCAAACAAAGAGAAAAAAATCCAGAGAATCAGTGGGAGCTATGGGTGATCATTAATTTTTTTCCAGCCTCATATTTCTGCCATTTGTGCTATTTATATGAAGTTGAAGATGCTCTACATCTAAAGTACTGTCTTAGGGTGTAGCGTTTCTGTTGCTGTGAAGAGACACCATGACCACAACAACTCTCTCTCTCTCTCTCTCTCTCTCTCTCTCTCTCTCTCTCTCTCTGTTTTGTTTTTTTGAGACAGGGTTTCTCCGTGTAACACTCCTGACTGTCTTGGAACTCACTCTGTAGACCAGGCTGGCCTCGAACTCACAGAGATCCTCCTGCCTCTGCCTCCCAAGTGCTAGGATTAAAGGCTTGTGCCACCACCATCTGGCCCCACAGCAACTCTCTTTTTTTTTTTTAAGATTTTATTTATTTATTATGTATACAGTCTTCTGCCTGCATGCCAGCAGATTCAGGGTGGTTGTGAGCCACCATGTGGTTGCTGGGAATTGAACTCAAGACATCTGGAAAAGCAGTCAGTGCTCTTAACCGCTGAGCCATCTCTCCAGCCCCTACACAGCAACTCTTATAGAGGAAAACATTTAATGTTTTGCAAGGTGGCAACAGTTAAGAGGTTCAGTCCATTATCATCATGGTGACATGCAAATACAGATGGTTCTGGCTACCTCTTGACCAGAAGGCAACAGGAGGTAGACTGAGCATCACACTGAGCACACCTTGAGCAAAGGAGACCTCAAAGCCCCCACAGTGACACACTTCCTTCAACAAGACCACACCTACTCCAACAAAGTCATCCTAATAGTGCTACTCACTATAGGTTTATGGAAGCCAATTACATTAAAATTGCCACCAATACCAAAGATTAAGATTTAATATGGAGGGGCTGGAGAGATGGCTTATCGGTTAGGAACCCTTGTTGTTGCTAAAGATCCTGGTTCAGTTCCTAGAACCCACATGGTGGCTCACAGCCATCCATCACTCCAGTTCCAGGGGTCATATGCCTTTTTCTGACCTCTGAGACATGAGGCACTCCTGTGGTGCACATATATGCATACAAGCAAAACAGTCACACACATAAATAAATAAATCTAAAAGTAAACAAGATTTAATTGCAAATATTCAAGATATAATTCTTTATGTAAAAATAAATTCATTTGCAAATTTACTTTCTTCTTTCATAAAGGGTAAAATTATATGTATAGCAAAGAATTGTTTTAAAATAAATATTTTGTGCTAGAGAGATGGCTTAGGGGAGCACTGGCTGCTCTTTCAGAAGACCCAAGTTTAATTCCCAGCACCCACAGAACAGATCACCACTATCTGTAATTCCGACTACAAGGGATCGGTTTCCTCTTCTGGCCTCCATGGGCAGGCATCAGCCACTCTTGTGATGTTCAGATACACATACAGGCAAAGTCTCATACATATAAAAATAAAAATTCGCTGGGCGTTGGTGGAGCACGCCTTTAATCCCAGCATTAAGGAGGCAGAAGCAGGCAGATCTCTGTGAATTTGAGACCACCCTGGTCTACAAGAGCTAGTTCCAGGACAGCCTCCAAAGCCACAGAGAAACCCTGTCTCGAAAAACCAAAAAAAAAAAAAAAAAAAAGAGAGAGAGAGAGAGAAATTCAGCCAGGCATGGTGGTGTATGCCTTTAATCCCAGCACTTGAGAGGCAGAGGCAGGTGGGTCTCTGAGTTGGAGTCCATCCTAATCTATAGAGCGAGTTCTAGGACAGGCTCCAAAGCTACACAGAGAAACCCTGTTTTGAAAAATAAAAAAGAAAGAAGAAAAAGAAAAAATAAACAAAAGACTAAGAAGATGCAGGATGATACTGTTGGTATTCAGACATCTGAACTGGCCTGCACTTGGGGTTCTGACAGGATACGCCCTCAGCTGCAGCCACTAAGAGCACCTCCTCTGCACATTCACTGTGTTGTCTTTCAAAAGAGCCCTGCCCACCTCTCATCTCCCTGTCTGTTCCTTTTCTCTTTCTGCCTGTCTCCCCTCCCCTTTTTTCTCTTCTGCTGCTCCTGTCCTCAGAGGCCGGTCTCCCCCACTTGCCTTTCCCCATCCCCTTTCCCCTATTTAAAAAATCCCTCCATGTGAGCTCTGTTATATGACACTTTTTAAATTACAACAGATATAACAAATCGTCCCCAAAGTATACCTATCTCCAAAGAAACCCAATCACAGAAAACTAAATGAAATTTCTTTCTTTTTTTTTTTAGGTGTATGTGGGTGGGGGGGTCAAGACAGGGTTTCTCTGTGGCTTTGGAGGCTGTTCTGGAGCTAGCTCTTGTAGACCAGGCTGGTTTCGAACTCACAGAAATTCACCTGCCTCTGCCTCCTGAGTGCTGGGACTAAAGGCATGTGCCACTACCGACCGGCTCTAAATGAAATTTCTAAAATTAATTTTTTTGTATAGGCTCTTCTTTGTAGTACAAGCTGGCTACCCATCTGCCTCAGCCTTCTGCATGCTGGAATTACAGACATGAGTCCCCACTCCAGCTTGTTTTTGTTTTTTAATCTTCATTGAAGTGTATATTTTGTTTGTATATATATATATCTGTGGACGTCAGTAGAGGGTGGGACTCTCTAGAACTGGACTTAGCATGGTTGTGAGTCAGTATGTAGGTGCTGGGAACCAAACCTGGGTCCTTTGCAAGAACAGCAAGTGCTCTAAAATGCTGAGCCATCTCTCCAGGCTCTTGTTTTCTTTTGTTTTGTTGAGATAGGGTCTTACTTTGTGGTTTAGGCCAGCCTCCAACTCACAGTAATCCTCCTGCCTCAGCTACCTTAGTTCTGAGATTACAGGCATGGGCCACTACACCTGGCTTTCCAGGATATTATTAAAACAACAAACCAACAACAGCAACAAACACTTGGAAGTTGATTCTACAGAAGAAATCAACAACCAAGCATGCTTACACCCAGAGTGAAAAACATGCATTTTCAGCAGAGATGGTGGGAAAGTCTATTTTTCGTGTTAGGTGAATTACTAAATGTTGAATACAATAAACAGTAAAATTAAAAAAAAAACCACTGGAATTTGAGTTTGTAAAACAAACATCTCATTCTGCACGCACAGACTAATTCTCTTGCCACATTACTTGCAATTTTCCAGAAAAATTTTGTCTTCCTTCAGGGTGGATGAAAGTCCACAAGTCAACTCAACATTACCATCTAGTGGTGAAACGAATTCACAGCACATTCCCCCTCAAACTGCCCTAGTAAAAAAGATCCCGGGAGACCCTGACTAACAATGGAAAGAAACAATGGAAAAAGAACAGTGGAAAGTTGAAATGTAAATTAAAAGCTTTATTGAATAAAAATGTTTTAGGCTAAACAAGACTATAAGGAAACATTATTTTACATCTCTAAAATAGAGCTAAATCTCTACAAATGCAAAAACACCCTCAGCCATACATGATTTGGGATATCAGTCACTTACAACAAATGTGCTCAAATGTTCTAAAGTCTTAATGCTAGAGAAAACCGCCTGTGCTGGGTTTTGCCAATTTGACAAATATAATTGCCTGGGGATCTCAATTGAGGGACTGTCTCTAACAGATTAGTCTGTGGGCATTGTCTGAAGTGCTTTTTGTTGTTACTGTTGTGAGCAGAGCCACCCCTTGGCAGGCGGCCCTGGTTGTATAAGAAAAGCAAGCTGAGTAAGACATGGAAATGGAGCCAGGGAGCCATGTTCCTGCCTCACTTCCCTTGACAACCGGCTGTGACCTGTAAGTGGAAATGAACTTCTTCCTTACTTCTGCCCAGGGTTTTATTACACACTCAGTGAATCAAGCTAGGACACCATCCAAACCGGAGATACTATCTGCCACAAAAGTCAATACATTTCAGAGCTGATAGGTATTGACAAGATTTGCTTCAGGGTGGCCGTGGAGATCTGAGCTCTGGCAGTCCCTCTTGTTTTCCCTCCTTTGGAGTATCCATTTTGTTTTACCCAAAGCACGGTGAACCCTGATCCAGAAGGTCTTGTAAAGACAGTGCAGCTTTCTGTAAAGTGTGAGAAGCCACCAAACAGGGAACTCTAGGGAAGCAATCACCTAGAGTTCAGAATGACACTCTGGCAAATGCTATAGTGGGTCTCTCCAAGCACCAAAGCATACAGGCCAGTTCTTTGTTCTCAAAGGTATCTCGAAAGGGTGACTTATTTTTTTAATTGTTTATTATTATTATTGATGGGCATGTGTGCTACAGGGCACTTTTGTCACAGGATAACCTTGTGGAGTCGGTTCTCTCACCTTTATATGTGGGTGCTGGGGATCAAACTCAGGTGGTCAGGTTTGTGTAGCAAGCACCATTACTCAGTGAGCCATCTCACTGGGCCAGAGGTTGCTGTATTATACCTCAATAATTAAAAAATGCAGAGCAATAAGTTCCCATATCTACCAGAGAGAGAAAAAGCATTAAAGAATTTGAAAGACTAAATATTTGATTTCAACAGTTGAGTACTAAAAAATGAAATTGGTAAAAATATCTACACTGTGCCCTTTATACTAAAGTGCTTCTGGTCATGATATGTAGGCATCTAAATCTGTTGTTTGTCTCCAATTCCACAATGGTATTTGTAGTGTGAAAATGTGCCACTGTCTAGACACTTGAATATTCACTTTGGGGAATGCAGTGGACGACGGGCTACACCAATGAGAGCCTTCCCCCTGCTTAGCTCTTATGGCACATCTTCACTGCTGAAATGGACTTTCTTTTTTTGGTTTTGAGACAGGGTTTCTCTGTGTAGTCCCGGCTGTCTTGGAACTCACTCTGTAGACCAGGCTGGCCTCAAACTCAGAGATCTGCTGCCTCTGCCTCCCAAGGGCTGGGATTAAAGGTGCGCACCACCACACCAGGCTTCAAATGGGGTTCCAATAATGCACTTAGAATTGATTCTCTTTTGGAATTCCTTTCCAAAGTCGCTCCCACATAAATGACAGCTAGCGCCTGGCTGCCTGTCTCAGGCACCACTTGATAAAGGGCAGTGACTACTGGTGCTGACAGGAATTTAAGGCCAGCACCATGACGGCCTGTTATTCTTCATCTTCATCCTCATCATAGTACCGGTTTCTCTTTATCTGTTCCTCCACTGACAGCTCTCTGACCACTTCTCCCTCCCGGAACCCCACATCATGAGATTTTTGATTCTGGGTTGTGAACTCTTCAGTAGGAGTGGTGTCTACAAAGCCGGACCAACTTGGAGACTTGGGATCTAGTGGAGACTGCTGCACGAGGTCACCGCTATCACCTTCATAGATGTTCGCTCCATTTTCTATGAAATTCTCACTCTCCAGCTCAACACCATGAATGTCCTTGCTCCTCCTCGCTACTTCCTCCCTGGCGGAATCCTCCCGCTGCCAGCGTGATTTCCTCACATTCTCTTTCTTCCCAGGGGCTTTGGCATTTTCTGTTTGTTTCCCTGCTGTGACTATCCCGCCTCCAGACTCCTCATTCTGCTCCGACATGCTCCAACCTTTCCTGAGAGGTGACAATGTCTTGGGGCTCTTGAGCGAAGAGGTTCGAAATGAAGCGGCTACCGTGAATGGGCGGCTCCTCTCCTTCAGCGAAGAAGATCGCCTCAGCTTCTTCAGGTCCAGATCTACATCCCCAAGAGCCTCGGTCTTGCTGGTTTCATCCTCAGGAGGCCACTTGGGCTTAGAGCCCTTGAACCCTTCCTCCATGGTACTTCCTGAGCTGCCCAGCTCAGCTGGGGGCGGCCAGGCAATCCTCAGCTTCTTGGTCTCAGCAGGCTTATCTTCCTTCTCTCTCTGAGGAGAGGCCTTGGCTTCCATATTTGCAGCCAGGACACCCACCTTAGAGATGGGGGCATCTTCTACCCCGGAGTTATGGGGGATCTCCCCAACATCTGGAGACTGGGGTGATCTCTCTGAGGTTTCTTCGTTTTCACTTTTGTTTGCCCAAAGATCCTTATGTGGTCTGTGGCCAAAGCCTTCGTCATAATTGCCTTTAGACTTAAAGAGTTGATTGAAGTGAGGCTTACAATAGATTTGTCCGTGTAAAGATGCATATGTTCCTAGACTATCATCAAGAGAGAAAACATAAAGTTAGTACATCTTCCTTTATCTCTCATTTCTATCAGCAGGCTTCTATCTAGCAGTTCCAGTATTTAACAAAGATGGTGAGAAATTCTTCACCCCCTTTTTGGGGGTAGGTGCTGTGAATATGCAGGGTCTTGTACACACCAGGTAAGCACTGTATTAACTGAGCTATATACCCAGTACCAGGAAAATATTTTTTTGTTTTTGTTTTTTTTTGTTTTTTTCAGACAGGGTTTCTCTGTAGCTTTGGAGCCTATCCTGGCACTCGCTCTGGAGACCAGGCTAGCCTCAAACTCACAGAGATCCACCTGCCTCTGCCTCCTGAGTGCTGGGATTAAAGGCGTGCACCACCAACGCCTGGCCTCCAGGAAAATATCTTTAAAAGCACATAAATGACCTATAATAATACCTTTCTCCCCCTACCCTACATACATCTGAGACAGGGTTTCTCTGGGTAGCCCTGGATGTCTTTGGAACTCACTATGTAGGCCAGGTTGGCCTGAATTCAAGAGATCCACCTGCCTCTGCCTCCCAAGAGCTGGGATTAAAGGTTCGAGCCAGCACACCCAGCACACCTTACCCTCTTTTAAGAGTTTTTTTTGTTTTTGCTGGGGAGGGCCTGAACTCACTACATAACCCAAGCTGGCCTTGAACTTGAAATCCTCCTTCTGCTTCAGTTTCCAGAATGCTGAGATTTCAGATGTGTATCACAACTAGTTGTTTTTATCTTACTGATATGTAATTCCTCATTTCCAAATGATTTCATTCTCCTCTGTCAAAATGTTTAAAAAATTACTTCTCCTGTAAGTCTTCCCTAGGTAATCCTAGTAGGCTCTGTATACGTTTCCTCAGTATTTGCAACCTGTAACTCCTCTCTTATTCTTCCTAGTTTCTCATTTGTGCTAACTTTAAAAGCATCTCTGTAAGAATGGATTCAATATGCTGTAAATATTTAGCACTTAGTGTCTACTCCTGACTGGATAAAAGCAAGTTATGGCTAATAGGAGAAGGAGTCAGGAGATTTAACTTTTTTATTTTTTTATTTTTGTTTTTATTTTTTTTTTAGATAGAATCTCACTATGTAGACTAGGCTAGACTTGAAGTCACAAATATCTACCAGCCTCTGTTTCTTGAGTGCTGGAATTAAAGGTGTGTCACCATGCTCAGCCCACTATAGTGGCTTTTAAAGATCATAACAGGGGCTGGAAAGATGGCTTAAGAGGTTAAGCACTGGCTACTCTTCCAGAGGACCCAGCAGCCACATGGAAGTTTACAACCATCTGTAACTCCAGTTCCAGGGTATCTGATGCTTTCTTTTAGCCTTTGTAGACACTAGGCACTCATGTGGTACACACCTACCTGCAGGCAAAACACTCATATACATATAAAAAAAATTAAAGGATCATAGCATCCCCCAAAAGAGATATATGTTTTCTTGAAAAAAATTATTTCAAGTTGGGCGTTGGTGGCACACGCCTTTAATCCCAGCACTCGGGAGGCAGAGGCAGGTGGATCTCTGTGAGTTCGAGACCAGCCTGGTCTACAAGAGCTAGTTCCAGGACAGCCTCCAAAGCCACAGAGAAACCCTGTCTCGAAAAAAAAATTTTTTTTCAAAGCTGGTTTGTGGAGGAGTATGTCTTTAATTCCAGCACTCAGGAGGCAGAGGCAGGTCGATCTCTGAGTTTAGGCCAGCCTGGTCTACAGAGTGAGTTCCAGGTCAGCCAGAGCTACACAGAGAAATCCTGTCTTGAAAAACCAATAAATAAATAAATTAATTAAAAATTAATTTAGTGGATAGAAAAAGAACTAAAGAGTGGAGATCCCAGAGGCAGATTTTTGTACAATATAAGGAGCATTATCTAGATAGAGCTACCACCAGGTCTAGCTGTGTTGAGGTACAAACCCATCTTTCAAGAGTATTCTAGGATACTTGCTTGAGAAGGAAAGATGGAGAAAGTGACATCTTGGATATTTCCTTCTCTGAAATGATGCAATTTAAAATTAATTAATGTGAAATATTTCTCCATATTGATAGTTTTACTTTGAGGTTTTTCCTCATCTCCCATTTTTCTTCAGTATGGGGATAGAACCCAGGGATTTATACATGCTAGACATTCTACCACTGGGCTACATCCTTAGCCCTCTTTTTCACTTTTTGGGACATGGTTTCACTAAGTTACCCACGCAGGCATGGAGCTTGAGATTTTCCTGTCCCAACTGTAGCTGGGATTTCAGGCCCATACCATGCCTTAGGGTTTAAGTTTATGGTTCTAAGACATCACAGGAAGACATTCTACTAAATGGGGAATGGGTGAGGGGCTTCACTAATGGCTCATAAGATTTTAGGCTTCAGTTCTTACACGCCAATGCATGAAGAAGTTCCCAACACCATCACCATCCTGTATGAAAGAGCTGTCACTAAACTGGTTTTTACTCTACTAGGAGCCATCAGTACCATCAGCACTTTTAGTGCCAGTGTGCTAAAAACCCTCTGAGCTCTCACTATGCAGGGAGGGGACCTGTTTGGGACTGACTTACCTAAGTTTGTTGTTGCAGTAGGAGCAGCGGAAACAGCTGATATGAAACACTTGCTGGTTGGCCAGGAGACGTTCCATGGGGTACACGGTCTTCTGACACCCCACACAGATCTCTTTTGCAGGAGCCTGAAACTTCTAGAGAAGGAAGCAGGACAATTTGAGCAATCCACAGTGATGACTGGGCACTCTGCTGAGATGGACCTAGGGTTTAACTTATCTAAGGGTCACTCTCGTAGGCACTACCCCTGCTCAGGATCTAGAGGCTTACTTGTTAGAATTGGGAGGCTCTCTTGAATTTCTATACCAAATTGTGTGGCTGCCCTGAGTGTAGAAGCTTTCTAGGTCAGGTGGGTGTGGGTTGTGTTGCAGAGCAAGGTGTAGACTAGCTAAAACACACACACACACACACACACACACACACACACACCCCAACCCCTACAGAAAACATTAAGGGTAGACATTTGTAGTTAGAAGGACAGAGAGTAAGAGAAAATGAAATCATAACACTAGAAAGAAGTTCAAGTCACAAGGTGAGTAAATGGAGACCATTATAGCAGCCTGCAGGGTGGGGCACTAACACTCAAGCTAAGGAAAAACAGTAAACTCTGGGAGTCAGATAAAGGCATTCTAATTTCAGTGGAACATCTCTTGTTACTCTCTGGACGGGTTTTATTCTAGTTTTTAAGACAGATTTGTATGCAGCCCAAGAGGCCCTCAAACTCATCATAGTTCCAGGCATGACTTTATCTTCCTGCCTCTGCTTCCCAAGGGCCAAGATTATATGTATATACAACAACTACATATAAATATGGCATATTTAAAGAACTTTTCTACATTTATTATTTATTTTATTAGTGTTTATGTGCACACATAGAGGTGCATATGTGGAGGTACAGAAACAACTCTGGGGAGTTTGCTCTCTCCTCTGCTATATGGGTTCTGGGGATCAAACTTAAATCCTTAGGGTTGGCATTAAGAGCCTTTACCTGCTAAGCCATCTTGCCAGCCCCAAGTTAGGCATATTTTAAGACAAGCCTAAACTGGCACACAGATGCAATAATTTGTAAGAGAAACAAACTGCATTATTAGGATTCCAGAAGGAAATATTGCCTATAAGATGTTTGAAAACTACCAGAGAATAGAAGCAATATCCCGGGAAATGTTCTAGTTAATGACTACAAATTCATGAAATACTTGCAAACTGTGGATTAAGAGCTGTCATGTTGTTCAACACAATAATTCAATTTCTAAAAATATGAGAGCTGGGGACTGGGGATTTTGCTCAATTGGTAGAGCCTGCCTAGCTTGTACAAAACTCTGGGTTCATTGCTCAACACAGAATAAAACTGGGCATGGTTGTATGTAGACAGAAGCAGGAGGGTCATAAAATCAAGATCATCCCTTAGCTACACATTAAGTTTGAAGCAAGCCTACACTTCATGAGACCCTAAACCCCACCACCCAGTTTGCTACTGTAGCACTGATAAAAACCAGAATTCTAAAACATATCATGAGCATTTACATGATGTAAAGCCTATGTGGCTACTGAAGGTGGTAGGGCCAGAAGTTGTTCCTCTGAGTATGATGTCCCTGATTTGACAAACATCTCAACTAATAGAGGAAGGAGGCCATTTAGGTTGCCAAGTGACTCTCACAGGCACCTAGGTGCCCCTGTGGGGCTTAGATGAGCTTGGGTTCTCAGCAAATGGTAAATAATGCAAATTAATCCCTAGGCCCAGTACCAGAATTTAGTTAAGCCCAAAAGGACCAGGATATAGGCAGGCAGAACAGACTAATAACCCTGAAGACAGGTCTTTAAAAAAACAAACAAACAAAACAACAACAACAAAACCCCATTATATCAATTGTTCATTTGCTACAGGAACAAAATTAAAAAAAGGGGGGGCGGTATTATTTTCCAAGTAGGGTTGGTACGAAATGGAGGCAGAAAACAAACTGAAAAATGCAAGTGAAAATCTATAAAATATGAGTGGCAAATTCAAAGGATTTAAGAAGAAAAGAACAAGCTTGGCAGTGATGGTGCACGCCTTTAATCCCAGCCCTCAGAAGGCAGAGGAAGGTGGATTTCTGTGAGTTTGAGGCCAGTCTGGTCTACAGAGTGACTCCAAAGCTACACAGAAAAACCACCAACAACAACAAAACAAAAACGGGGGTGGGGTGGGGTGGAGAAATGGTTCAGAGGTTAAGAGCACTGGCTGCTCTTGCAGAGGTCCTGAGTTCAATTACTAGCATCCACATGGTGGCTCACAACCATCTGTAATGAGATCTGGTGCCCTCTTCTGGCATAAAGTCAAAAGAGCACTCATACACATTAAAAAAAAAGTCTTAAAAATACATTAGAAGCCGGGTGGTTGGTGGCAGCGCACGCCTTTAGTCCCAGCACTCGGGGGGCAGAGGCAGGCGGATCTCTGTGAGTTCGAGACCAGCCTGTTCTACAGGGGCTAGTTCCAGGACAGTCTCCAAAGCCACAGAGAAACCTTGTCTCAAAAAACCAAAAACCAACCAAACAAAAATACATTAGGAAAAAAAAAAAAAAAAAAAAAAGAGCAAAATGGAGTGGAAGTGGCCAGTTAACAGCAACCCCTTTCACTGTAAGGACAGAGTTCTAAAAAGAAAAAATGTTAAACAAGACCAGGCATAGGGAGGTACTTAAAGATGACCCAAGTTACTGCAGTGAGTGCTGCTGGCAGTCACTAAGGCATTACTTGAAAAACAGGATTTGTTTTTCTTTTACAGACATTCTAATAGGATTAGATTTAAAGGGAGATATTGTTGCCTCATTTTAATAAGGTTTTTCTCTACAACGATTAGGTGTTCTCTTGCTCAGTTATCATGACCTAAATTAAATTGCAGAATAAAATTTGAGAATAATGGCACCAGTGAAGCTATCAGAGAGAACCTGTCCAAATCATAAGTCAAAGTGTGTAAGTGACAGGATAAATGTGTTTATCAGATTGAGAATCTTTTTCAGTTGCAAAGAGCAGATCCTGTATTTTTAACAGTTGAAATAGATTTGGGAAAACCAAGGAGGAAAGGATACAGAACTTAAACACACACACACACACACCATGCAGACACACCACACACACACACACAGTCACCACATATACACACACACACCATGCAGACACACCACACACACACACACACAGTCACCACATACACACACACACACACCATACATACGCACCACACACTCACTACACACACACACACACACACACACACACACACACACACACACACACCACAGAAGGATGCAGCCCAATGAATAGAAGGGAGAACCTGAGAGACAGTGAAGGTTTTGCTCACATTAGGAGGGAGGTGGAAGGCAGGAGCAGAGATTAGGAGCCAGGAGCAGGACGCAGAAGCTGGAAGAGACGAATAGGAACCTTCAGTGAACACACAGCATTTGGTGTGCCCTGGAGCACTTGCCTACAGCTGAGCCAGAACTCAGACTTGGATGCAAGAATAAGACCACATTCTCTTTTAAGTAACTCTGTTACAGGAGACAGAACCCAGCCCCTCTCAGATCTACCTGGAGCACATTCAGCCTCAGGAGAGAAGAGGCTTTTATGAAACTTTACCCATACAAGGAGTGTCTCACTAGTGTGCCTCCCATATCTCACCCATACTCTCTCTCTTCAATGAAGCCAAACTGAAAAGTCGCCCTCCTCCTTGACAGCAACTTGACAGGCTGCCGCCTCAAACAACCAAGTGACCACAAGTTCTGGTTGGCCAGACCTACCAGGTTTCTGCTACTTCTATTCCTGTCTCCTAGTCTTCTCTTGCTATTATTTAAGGTTTATGTAGAGCTGCCCAAGGGACCTTATGCTGTCATAAAAACAACAAAAGAGGCTCCTAGCATGGTAACATGCCAAGTCACAGTGGCTGTACTGTGCCTTCCCTTTAACTCTCCGTCCTGGGCTCTCAGCCACGTTTCTGTAATTTCCCCCATGTCTATTTAGGCAACAGGAAGCACAGTCAATGCCGAAAACTCTCCCATTATCGGAGGCCTGGCATGCATCCTGCCCATGCCTCCATGGTAGGTTCAGACTCGGCACAGCCATGTTCAGAACTTTGCCAACATGGGAATGTTAGTCATGTTTTATCTTTACAATATATTTTCCCACTGAGTAAGTGAAGACTTTTTTTTTTTCATTTCTCTTCCTCCACCCCCTTTCTCACATGTAGACAATGAAGTATGAAGGGTGTCAGATGTCTGACCAAGGTTACAGAATTACAATTACATCTTGGAACTCCTAACTCAGACCAACAGAGTTATTTCTACACTGTGCAGGGCTGTTGTTCAGTTTTTGTAACTAAAGGCAACTCTTTGGAGATGAGACCAGATGCTAGCCCTCACACACGAAAACAAGCTGTAGTCTTAATTTGATTTCAGATTAAAATGTGAAGATATAATCTTCATTCTTATATTCATTCTGGAATGAATAGGGTAACCTATAAATGTATATTAATCAACACAGCCTTTCCCATATGAGTATTACAGGCTTTCTGTTCATGGGTGTCTATCTACTTGAAGCTAGTTTCCAATGAAGCTACACGGCTTCATCTACATTCTTTCAGCGTTTTGCCTTACACGTATTTTTCAATCTAATGTGAAGGCCCCAGTGGCGGCGTATCTGTGAATGAGGGAGGAAAGGAAGCAGCTGGCCATGAGCAGTGAAACTAAGCCTTTAGACATAATGAAATCGGAAAAAAATTCGGCACCGATGCCAGACCTCCATTCATCAGATGAATACCACAAATGCCGTGGATTCCTTCCTTCTAGTTTGTGCAAAATAGCTAGGTAATAAAACTGACATTCTTCACCACGCAGTAAATGGTTGAGACAGCTCTGTGTAGCCTGCAGCTTCTCGGAGCAAAACTCTCTGTGAACTCATTCTCAAGACCATTCAGATCCCAGACAGAATGCCTCTAATAGACTGTCTAAGGGAGAGGAGTGGGGGGCACTGGGAAAGCAGTGACAAGAGCCTAGTGACCCCCGATCTTAATTCTAATAGCTCTGTAAAAGAGCATAAAACCAGGCTGGGGGAGGGTAGCTCAGTGGAAAGAGCTTGCTTATCATGCTCGAGGCTGTACATCCCCAATACCATACAATGAAACCACAAAGCCTCTTCTCATGCCCACAGGGGACAGCTAGACAGGTCTTGGAGGGGGTACTGCACAGCATGTCCTTCCAAGCAGCATGTGGCACTTTCTTCCCACCTCTATCAGCAGGAGCACTGGAGGAAATCTGGGGCTGAGCTGTCTTGGCACAATTAGGACAAGTTGGTGACCCTTAGGGCTGGTCACATCCTCTTGCCTTTTCCTCCCTTCTGGGTCTTGGTCTCTCTCCCCCACCCCATTATTGATAACTGGAGACCCCAGAAGCCAGGCATGGTGGTAAATGCTTGTATCTTTGTAATTGGGAGGCAGACACAGGAGGATCACAAGACTGGGGCTAACCTGAACTCTACAGACCAACCTGGGCTGACTAGTGAAACTGCCTCAAACAATTTTTGAAAGATTGTAAAAAATCCCCAGGGTTGGCACACACCTTCAGTCCCACCACTCAGAAGGCAGAGGCAGGAAGGTCTCCATGAGTTGGAGGCGGCCTGGTCTACAGAGTGAGTTCCAGGACAGCCAGAACTATGTAGACAGACTGTTTCAAAACAAACAAAAAATCCCAGGGTTGGGGCTAGAGAGTTGGCTCAGTGGGTAAGAGCACAGGCTATTCCAGCAGAGGACTCGGATTCCATTCCCAGCACCAAACAGTGGCTCACTGTTCCAGAACTCCTGTTCCAGGGAGTTCTTCTGATCTTCACAGGGACCAGGAACACACATGGCAAAAACACATGCAGGCAAAACATTCATACAATAAAAATAAATAAGGATATAAATTTTTAAAAAGTCCCCAGAGTTTCCTGAAGTAGAACAGGCCTGACCTTTGTCCCAACCCATCCGGTTCTGAACTTGCAACTTGAACTTAATCAGTACCACACCTCGCCAAATGTGCTCGGCGGCCAGTGCTCAAAATATACAATAGTCTTGCTTTCTTCACACATATATTTTAAAAATATTCGTTCAATTGTTTATTTTGAGACAGGAACTCTCTATGTGGATGTGGCTGCCTTGGAACTCAATCTGTAGATCCACAGAGACCCCTCTTCTGCCTCCGGCATGCTGGGATTAAAGGAGTGATACACCGTGCCTGACAATATTTATTTCTATGTGCATGAGTACATTAAATGTACGTTATATGCACTGCATGTGTGCCTGGTGCTCCAGGAGGACAGAGAGGCCACTGGAGTCACTGGAGCTGGAGTTAGAGACAGTTGTGAACCACCATGTGGGTGCTGAGAACTGAACTCGGGTGCTTTGCAAGAGCAGCCAGTGCTCTAAGCCACTGAGCCATCTCTCCAGCCACCTGCAGTTTTTACTGTAAGAAACTAAACTTTGAAATTATTTGAGTTCCCTGCCTAGGATGCCCTATTTTTCAGTATCAAGCACTAAGAACAGATCTCTTTCCCCACTCAGGATTTGTGGGACTCGACAATCTATTTTGAGTGAACAAATGTAAATTCTTAGCTGCATGTAATTTCCCAAAGTAGAGAAATAACTTCTGCTGCAAAGTCTAGGGCCACAAGACAATTATGCTGCAGGTCTTTCTGTACATAGTTACTGAAGTATTTACCTTGCTTGTAGACTATAAAGGGGACTTTGAGCAAAAGAAAACAAAGAGCTCTTAAAGAAAGTGGAGATGAAATTAGGTCCTATGCCAGGCTCTGCACACCAGGATCTTTTGAGCTTTGGACGGACCACTGACAAGCACAGGGAACCAGGCGACATACTCCAGTCTTCACCCAAGTTTCAGGTCCTGAGGTGTGCACATGTAAAGGCGGGCTGTGAATGTCACTGCTGTGTGGCCAGGGACAAGGGAGCCCACACAGATCTGAGGTAGGTACGAAGAGATCTACCCATGTATTTTCTCTCTGGCCAGCTCAGGAAGACCCATGTGATGTGTCCTTCTACAGAACACTCATTGGTTGAAGGTCTGGAGGATGTCAATCCAGCATTAGTTCAATACAGCCAAGCCGTAATCATTTGGCCAAATAGGCAAAGGAAGGTAGCAGAGCCATGTTGACAAAACAACTGTTCTTGGTGCCCAGTGTTTGTTCTTGGACTAACCAGGGTTCAGATTCTTCAGTTACACAGAATCTATAACCACGTCAGATATACTAAGTCATTGGTTTTTTTTAGAGAGGGTCAGTCTCAATGAATAGTCCAGGCTATCTTAGAATTTGCTATCCTCGATGGGCGCTGGTGGCACACGCCTTTAATCCCAGCACTCAAGAGGCAGAGGTAGGTGGATCTCTGTGAGTTCGAGGCCAGCCTGGTCTCCAGAGCGAGTGCCAGGATAGGCTCCAAAGCTACACAGAGAAACCCTGTCTCGAAAAACCAAAAAAAAAAAAAACAAAAAAAAAAAAAAAAAGAATTTGCTATCCTCCTGCCTCCTGCCTCAGCTTCAGCTCCAGCACCCACTACTATGTCTGCCTTTGCTACCCTTTTCTTCTTCATTAATTTTTAAGGTTTTTTGTTTGTTTTCTTTCTTTCTTTCTTTCTTTCTTTTTTTTTGGTTTTTCGACACAGAGTTCCTCTGTGGCTTTGGAGGCTGTTCTGGAACTAGCTCTTGTAGACCAGGCTAGTCTCAAACTCACAGAGATCTGCCTGCCTCTGACTCCCAAGTGCTGGGATTAAAGGTATGTGCCACCACAGCCTGGCTTGTTTGTTTTTTCAAGACAGGGTTTCTCTGTATTGTTTTGGAGCCTGCCCTGGAACTCGCTCTGTAGACCAGGCTAGCACAAAACTCACAGAGATCCAACTGCCTTTGGGATTAAAGGCTTGTGCCACCAATACCCGGCCAAGGTTTTTTTTTTTTTTTTTTTTGTGTGTGTGTGTGTATGTGTGTGTGTGTTGCAATACAGTATGGGAATCCAGAGGACAGTTTGTAGGAGGTTTTTCTGTTCATGTGGGTTCAAACAGCTTGTCAAGTGGTTTATCTGCTGAGCCATTTCACTGATGGTGCTGGCAAATTGTGTGTCAATTTGACACAGGCTAGAGTCATTTGAGAGGAGGGTGCCTCAGTGGAGAAAACATCTTCATAAAATTGGGCTGTAGGCAAGCCTATAGGGCATTTTCTTAATTAGTGATTGATGGGGGAGGACCCAGGGCACTGTGGATGGGGCTATCCCTAGGCTGGTGGTCCTGGGTTCTATAGGAAAGCAGACTGAGCAAGCCAATAAGGAGCGCCCCTCCATGGCCTCTGCATCAGCTCCTGCCTCCAGGATCCTGATTCCTTCAATGATGAACTATGATGTAGAGGCATAAGTCAAATAAACCCTCTCCTCCCAACATGCCTTTGGTCATGGTGTTTTATCACAGCAACAGTGACCCTCACTAGGACATGGGTCTTCTTTATCATGTTCTCTGCATTGTTTTTTCTTGTAGACCTCAAGAATTAAGATCCAGGATCTCACATATTAGGAAAGTACTCAACCATAGAGCTAGGGGCCTAGCCTCTCTACCCCCCCTTAATTATAAAATTATCATTATTTTTAAAATTATATGTATGTGCATCTGTGTGTGTGGAGGTGCAGATGTCCAAGGAAGCCAGGGGTGCTGGATCTATTGGAAATGGAGTTAAGGGTAACTGCAACCTGCCTACCATGTACGATGGGACTCAAACTCAGGTCCTTTGCACGAGTGTTTTTGTGTTCTTACCTATTTCTTTAGCCACCCACCCCCAACACTTTTTTAAAAAATCTATTTTTGATCCAGAACCACAACCCAAACATTCATATGTAGGCAGGGCTGAGGAGAGGAAGGTGATGAGCAGCCCTGGCTACCTTGTTGGGCTTCAGATCCTGGAAAGATAAACACTGGCAGCAGGTCTCTGGGACAGAGTCAAGCAGAGCACAGGCATCCATTCAATGCCTGGGACTCTGTTCTTCCTTCCTTTCTTCATTTGCTTTGGTGCTAGCCCTGTGCTCGAACATTCAGGAACACCTCCAGCCTCTCAGTTCATTTTTTTTTTTTTTGCACTTGTTTTCTCTTGTTCCTTTCTTCAGCTTTTGTTCTTTTTCCATAAACCACACTCTGCTTCCTTTAAATACTTCTTGTTTGCTCCCTTTGCTCCCTGCCCTCTTATTCTATCCTTTAAATGATGGATTCCTCTGTTTCCTCTTTTTGTTTCACTAACCTTCATCCTCTTTTCATCCTTTTCTTGCTAAAATGCTCATCTGCAGATGGATCATGGACACAGAAGAGAAACACTCAGGCGGATACACACATGGTGCAGGAGCAGCACAGGCCACCCTGAAGCCATTCTACCATTTGAGTTCTCTCAAGCTGAGATTTTAAAAACAAAACCTAACTGTGCAAAAGACACCCCAGGAGAAGGCCAGTGAGAAGTGTCACTAGTTGCCCCTACTAACAGGAAGCAGCACCACACTAGCCAACACAAACTCACAAGTCTGTTAGCAACTCATGAAATGCAGGGAAAAAACTTAATTCTCTTTGTATATGTGTGTGAGTGCATGTGGAGGTCAGAGGCCAATGCCAGGTGGAGGTCACAGGTCAATGCTAGGTGTCTTCCTCAGTCACTTTTTTTTAAAACATCTTGCACTTTTACATAAATTAATGCTACATGCAAATTACTAAGCATGGGGGGGGAAGTTCACAGTTTCCATCGTTTATACTAGAAAAAATATTTTTTTTTCTTGGTTTTTCGAGACAGGGTTTCTCTGCGTAGCTTTGGAGCCTATCCTGGCACTCGCTCTGGAGACCAGGCTGGCCTTGAACTCGCAGAGATCCACCTGCCTCTGCCTCCCAAGTGCGAGGATTAAAGGCGTGCGCCACCAACGCCCGGCGGAAAAATTGATTTTTAATAACTACTTAAATCTGCCTCCTGACTTTAGAGGGATCAAGGTGCTGCATATACATATTTGTATTGATTATTTGGGAATTTCACAAAATGCAAGATACGTGGAATGCTTCACAAATTCTCATGTCATCCTTATGGAGTGGCCATGCTGATCTCTGTATCATTTCAGTTTTAGTGTATGACCTGCCAAAGTGAGCATCCTTAGCCACTTCTCATCTTAGTTTTTGGGACAAGGTCTCTCACTGAACATGACACTCACCTATTTGGCTAGACTGGCTGGCCAGCAACTCTCAGACATTCTCCAGTCTCTGCCTCCTCAGTCAGCACTGGGGTTACAGTCCTGACTGCCATGTCCAGCTTTTTACATGGGTGCCAGGAGAGCAAAAACCAGGTCCTTGCGCTTATGCAACAAGCACCTTGTCTAATGAGTGAACTCTGCAGGTCCCCTACCCCTTTTTGTTGTTTTGTTTGCTTTAAACTTATGGCAAATCTTGTCTCCACTTTTGAAGCAATCTTCCTACTTCAGCATCCCGAGTGCTGGGATCACAGCTGTGAGCAACCATGACAAAGAGCCTTGGGTGGCCTGGAACTCAGAGAGACATGCTTACCTCATTTTTGAGAGAATAAAGGTGTGTGCTACTGTATCTGGACAAAAGCAATTCTCTTTCTCATATATATACATTTATAAATATATATAATTACACAGAGAGATATATTTTAGATACAGAATTATATATATAATTACTATATTATTATATAATTATTATATATTAATATATAATAGATATATTATATTATATATATAATATAATATTATATATATGTATTTTTTTCTTTGTATGAGTGGTTTGCTTGCATGTATCTATGTGTACCACATGCCTTCTTGGTGTTCCAGGAGGCTAGAAGAGGGAGTTACAGATGGTCATAAACTACCATGTGAGTACCTAGAGTTGAACCTGGGTCCTCTGGAAGAGCAGTAGATGTTCTTAACTAGCGAGCCATCTCTCCAGCCCCTGAAAGTGACTATCTATCTATCTATCTATCTATCTATCTATCTATCTATCTATCTATCTATCCATCCATCCACCTATGGTTTTTTGAGACAGGGTGTCTCTGTCTAACAGCCCTGGTTGTCCCGGAGCTCACTCTGTAGATCAGGCTGGCCTCTAACTCACAGAGATTCGCCTGTCTCTGCCTCCTGCCATCACCGCCCAAGCTGAAAGTGACTCTTAAGCACTTTTTTCCTTGGCATTATGTCTAGCACAGCACAAACAGAAAATGCTGGACATAATGATAGGAAGTGTATCATGTGGAACTGGGAACAAGAGTCTGGGACTCAGGGTGCAAGGGCCACATACCTTCACTGTTTTGGAAGGAGAACTTTCCGAAAGACTGGAGGTTCTGGCGTCAGGACTCAGTGGCTTAGTGTGCACAGGCTGCTGGGCCTCACTCTTCACTTGGGAGTTACCTGATTGAGTCACAGAAGGCAGACATTTTAGAGTAGCTCAGGGCAAGATTCTTTCAGAAAGCAAAACATGGATACTTCCCATCGGGACTGGTCCTTTTAGCATCAGGTAGATAATGCTTTTCTGTTGAAGAGGGTCTAAACTTAAAGTGTCCTGGCTCCCCCAGGAGTCAGGCTGGCAGTTAGGGACTTTCTCACTCTGCAGCACACAGCTGGGACCCAAACCACACATATAACACTCTGCTCTGAAGTGTTTGCCATTTCTTAAGGTTGTAATATAGATTTTGATGTTTTGGTATTTGGCATTCTCAATAACTTCTGGTGTGCTCCAGCTGAAGTTGGGGAAAATGGAGGAAGATGTGTTCAGTCTTTGTGGGTCATTCTTTGAAAAAAAAAAGCAACTTTAGACACAGGGTTTTGTTCTGGTTGGCCTGGAATTTGTTATGTAGACCAGGATGGCTTCAAACTCACAGAGATCTATTTTGCTTCATCCTCCCAAGTGTGGGGATTGAAGGTGTGCATTGCTATGATTAGCTTGCCTTTTCTGGATTATTTTAAAAGCAGATATCAATTATGCAAATACCACATAAGGATTTTCTTCCTAATTATTTAAGTAAGGGCATATGGATTAATTTCTTGCCAGCATATATACCTAATGATGAAACCCCAGAAGATACAGAAAAGCCATTCATACAGCTGCTAAGGGACCATTTAAACAGAATTCCTGAGCTTAGAGTTGGGCTGGCAAGATGGCTCTACAGGTAAAGGCACTTGCCACTGAGCCTGAGGACCTGAGTTCAATACCCAGAACCCATATACTGAAGGAGAACACAGACTCCTGCAAGCTGGCCTGAGTCCACATGAAAACAAATGGATTAAAGTGTTTTTAAAAGCCTAGAGCCAACAAAGTAACAGAGCACTAAAGGGTTATGGTCTGTTTCTGGAGAAAAGAAAAAGAAGGAAGAAATGTATTGCAAACCTAATTAAGAAACAAACAAACAAACCCCAAAACACTTTAATTCAAGCAAACAAATGCAAAGCAAAAGGTACTCTTGATTTCAGCACTGAGCTTTTCAGGCAATCTAAAGGGAGGTTTATTAGAAATCTGCTTGACTTACGATCCTGCCTCAGTTTTGAGGGTTTCTGTGTCCAGATTTGTTGTGGGGGAAGCTAGAAATCTATACATATTTAAGAACAATTCACTGAACTCGGCAAAGTGGTACTTAATCCCTACTTGGAGGCAAAGGAAGGTAGATCTCTGTGAGTTGGAGCCAGTCTGGCCTACATAGGAAGCTCCAGGACACCAGGGCTACACAGAGAAACCCTGTCTCAAAACAAACAAACAAAAAAACAACAGTACACTGAAAATCAGCGGTGGTCATGCTATCACAAGCATCGCAGCACACCTCACATCTCTAATTGTGGACCTACGAGGCGGAGGTAGGAGAGTTCAGTCTCTTCTATACAGTAAATTCTAGGCCAGTCAGTATGTAGTGAGACTGTGTCAGAAAAATAAATAAATAAAAATAGAGATTGTAAAAGCAAAACCCAATTCTTTGAGAAATCAGGCTTACAATTACTCCAAAACAGGATAAAATTATGTCAAAATATAACACTTTGAGGTCTTTAAAATGTTCCCAATACAGTTCTTCTTGAACACCTTCTATTGAAGTAAGACTTCAAGATCAGTTTATACAGCTTTGGTCCTAGAAGAGTTTAGTGCAAAAGGTATAAAAGTTCAATAAGTTCAATAACTTTTAGTTATTCTTTTAGTAAGGGCTGGAGAGACGGCTCAGAAGTTAAGAGCACTGGCTGCTCTTTCAGAGGACCCAGGTTCAATTCCCAGCACCCACATGGTAACTCCAGTTCCAGGGGATCTGATGCCATTGTCGTGATCAAGGCACTAGAGGCAACATTAAGACAACATTAAGGCAAACACCGTTATACATAAGATAAAAATAAATATTAAAAAAAAACAAAAACCCTGTGTTCCATGTTAAACATACATAATAACTTCTCCCTGAGCTATTAAAAGTGTAAAGGGTGTTCAAGCAGCAGTCCTGGAAACCCAGGGGAAAACCCAGTGGAAGCTCGGATGAGCTCCATTGCTGGGTGTGCTGTGTCCTTTCCTCAACAGACAGTAGCAGGGACCCCACCACACAGAGCTAAGAGCAAATGCTTACAGGCATCATCTTCAGCACAGCTAGAATAGGCCACCAGGCTATTCTCAGTTGTAGAAACCTACGAGGAAAAAAAAAAAAAAAGATTAAAGGGGATTAAGAAGTGCATTAAAAATAAAAGAGCAAACTGCTGCCAATGCCATAAAAACCTGCTGACTCCAGTTAGTCACTGGCTGCCTGAGGGGAAATAACGGCCCCAAGAACAGCTGAGCATTTAAACAAGAGGCAGCAAACGTCTTTTATGAGGGTATTAACGTGCCTCTCAATTATGGGGGAGCACTAAAACAGACTGCATTCCGCTGCCAAGTGTGCAGCGTCTCCCTCATAAAGAACTTCCAAGCCGTATCTCAGGAAGCAAAATCCAAACAATCCCCCCCCCACCCCTGTGTCAAGGGGACCAAACCCCTCACATATCGACTGTCGACTGTCACTGAGTACACTCCACAGCAAGGGAAAGGAACATACTTAAGCACAGGAGTTATTTGTACTCTTGTTTTCCATTTGTGTGTTTAAGGTATCAACTTGGGAGGCGAATGGAGGAAGATCAGGAGTTGAAGATAATCCCTTGCTATACTGTGAGTTTGATGTTAGCCTGGGCTACAGTATACCCTGTCTCAAAAAAAAAAAAAAATAAAGATAAAAGTTAAAATAAAAAAAAAGAAAGAAAACAGAAAAGAAGAAAAAAAGGAAAAATAGGTGAAGAGCTGGCCCATCTGTTAGGACCACTTGTTGCTCTGCTGAAGGACCCATGTTCAATTCCCAGCACCTACATGGTGACTCACAATCATATGTAACTCTAGTCCCAGTGAATCAACCCCTCCCCACTCCCTTTTTTGGTTTTCCAAGACAGGGTTTCTCTGTGTATCTTTGGAGGCTGTCCTGGAGCTCACTTTGTAGGTCAGGCTGGCCTTGAACTCACAGAAATCTGAGTGCACCACCACCACCACCACCACCACCACCACCACCACCACCACCACCACTACTATCACTGCCTAGCTAAGAAGCAGATTCTAAGCATAGGTATATATCTTTTCCTCAGAAACCATCAATTTAAATAAAAGAATTTCCTCTTTCCCTCCTCTATACAGCCCCTAGCCCTTTCTGGTGTACATGGCCAATATCTAAGATCATGACTGGGTGGTACCAAATGTCTATATCAAGATGTCTCAAGAAATGAATACATTTACAATGGAGACTAAGTTGTTGGCTGACCACACCTGAATGCCAGCATTTTCCCCCACTCTCTTTTCACTACAGGAATTCTACCTTCGCAAAGGATAAACTGGAATGATCACAGTTGACATTTACTGAGTGTTTACTGTATCTGGGTGCCAAGTATTGGGCTGATCTCCTCATTATGTCATATTTTATCTAATGAAAGTTGTGCTTGGTTATGAAAAGACCTTTGCTGCTGGCTGGTTGGCACAAGCCTACAGTCTCAGCACTTGAGAAGGGTCATTCTTGCTTTCACAGTAGATTAGAGGCTAGCCTGTGCTACATGAGACACTGTCATTAAAAACCAAAACCGAACAAAAAAGACTCCCAATTCTTGTGTATCTGTAGGTGCTCCCATCCTGGAATGTTCTTCCCTCCCTCTCAATGTAACTGCTCATGGGTGGACAGATGTCAATACTGAAGGAACTTCAGGCAGGAGCACCAGAGACCATGCTTAGGCATCTCATTGTAGGAAAAGCAACAGGTTGACGATGCATGGCATTTCAAGAAAGTTTCCTTGGGGCTGGAGAGACTGCACTGCAGTTAGGAGCACTGGCTGCTCCTGCAGAGAATCAGGCTCAATTCCCAGCACCCACATGGTGGCTCACAATTGCTATAACTTATGATCTGGGAGCAGTGCCCTTTTACATTCTCAAAGGGTAAATAAAAGCCTCTGTGTGTGTGTGTGTGTGTGTGTGTGTGTTTTGTTTTTTTAAAAGAATGTTTCCTGTAGCATTAACATCTTTTTGTAGCAGACCGAAGTTCAAACAGAGCTTAGGTACTGGTTAATGAAAGGCAGTCAGGCACCCAGGGCTGAAAAGCCTACAAACTGGCAGGATGTTCTTGAAAAGTATTTACCACCTTTATCTCCTCCTTCCCCACCCACTCCCTGATTTATGATTCACTTGCAACTCTTGCTCTTTTGCACTGTAATTAAAATGTTCTGATCTCGCCGTGCAGCCCAGAGCTCTAATTTCAAATAAATCAGCATGAAGACAATCAAGAATAAAGCACAAAAACAGAATTAAGGACACTATGAGCGTTGTTTTCCAGATGAGTATTCCTTCAGTTATGATTTTAGGTAAAAATGGGGGGGGGTGGCTTTCAATGCTGGGTTTTTTAAAAATTTATATACCATAAGGAAAATTCTAAACATACTTACTTGTTATATTTGAAAAACAACTTTTACCCACACCTTTAATTCCAGCACTCAAGAGGCAGAGACAGGCAGATCTAGGCAGATCTCTGTGAGTTTCAGGTCAGCCTGGTCTACAGGGTAAGACCCTGTTCAAAAAAAAAAAAAAAAAAGTCTACTGCTGTTAAGAATATATAAAATTTATCATTACTATTTAAGATTTTTAAAAGAAATTTGTCTATGTATGAGTTCTTTGCCTGCCTGCATGTATGTATGTGCACCATGTGTATACCTGATATGGATGGAGGCTCAGAAAAGGGTGTAAGAACCCCTGGAATTTTTAGTTACAGACATTCCTAAGCTGCTATGTGGGTGCTGGGAATTGAACCTGGATCTTCTGAAGAGCAGCCAGGGCTCATAACTGCCAAACCCAGTATAAAATTTATTTGATGAGTCTATGACGGGCAAGTTTGCTGTCTACACACAGTTGTTACTTACTGCAACTAAGCTGTCCGTCTCATCATTAAGGCGTGAATCCCAAATGTGATTTTTCTGAACTCTTTCCAAGGCTTTCCACCAATGTTTGATCATATGGAAGCCCTAGAAGGCTTTTCCAGATCCTCTGCCTGTCTCTCAGTACTGCCCATTTACTACTACGACCTTGCCAAATCAATCAAAGAGTAGCTCCTAAGAAGCGGATCTCGGGTCTCTGCACTCTGCTGTGCCTGCCCATCTATTCTTCACTCACTTGGCCCATCCCTGCACATTCCTCATGGCTGGGCTCAGACACCATCTTCCTGAAGAAGTCAGGCACACTAGTTCCGAACCTCATGACCCCACTCTCTCATGGTCCCTACCATCATGGTTTTTGATAGCTAACATGCTAGGAGGCAATAGTTTGTGGGCTTTCTTGCACATGAAGGCCACATGGGAGAGACACAGAGAGAGAGATGGGGGCGTGAGGATGGCTATGAATGAGAATGAACGTGTGTGGTGTTTTTCTTTGTTTTCAAACAGGGTCTTGCTGGCCTCAGACTTCCTACATCACCACACTGGCCTTAACCTCACGAACCCCCTGCTTTTGCCTCCTGCACAGTTCTGCAATCGTTGGTATTTGCTACTATGCCTGGCTCTGCTTTTAGGTAATTATTATATGTGTGGGGGTGAGGACATACCACAGCACACATGTAGAATTCGGAGTACAGCTTGCAGGAGCTGGTTCTTTCCTTCCATCATGTGGGACCTGGAGACTGAGCTCAGGGTCTCGGCTTTGCCCGCAGTGCCTTTTCCTGTAGAGCCATCTTGTTGGCCCAGCTACAGTTTCTGAGCTTAGCACTTGCTATGCTTAACACCTAGGATGCTAAAATGCTTTGAGGGTTGTAGATGTAACTCAGTGGTAGAACACTTGCCTAGTGTGTGCCCAGCAAAACCAAATACCAATAACCTCAGGGAAAATAATAACTTTTTTTTAAAACCAAAAAAAGGGAAAACAAAACTGCCTTGAGCCAGAGTGGTGTCATAAGCTGGCAGCCTCAGTTATTTAAGAGGCTGAGGCAGAAGGATTGCTTGAACATACAAGTTCAAGGTGGGCCTGGAACACAAAGTGAGACCTTCATCTTAAAACTAAATTAAGACAAAACAAGCAAACAAAAGAAAATCTTAAAATAGGCATATATTTAGGAAGAATATTATGAATGATTTAAAGACAATATCTTGGGGCTGGAGGAATGGCTCAATGGTTTAGAGCTTTTGTAGCTCTTACAGAGAATCTGAGTTTGATTCTCAGCACCCAAAAGGTGGTTCACAACCATCTGTAACTCAGGATCCAGGGGATCCCACACCCTCTTCTGACTCTGAGGGCATCCACAGGTCACATATACAGTGACATATATGCATTCGGGCAGAACATTTATACACACACAGCAAAACCTTTAAAAAAAGTTTTTTGTTTCTTTTTTGTTTTTTTGTTTTTGTTTTTTGAGACAGGGTTTCTCTGTGGCTTTGGAGGCTGTCCTGGAACTAGCTCTTGTAGACCAGGCTGGCCTGGAACTCCAAAGATCCGCCTGCCTCTGCCTCCCGAGTGCTGGGATTAAAGGCGTGCGCCACCAACACCCGGCCTAAAAAAAGTTTTTAAAGATAAAAATTTTATCTCTGATCAAGCAGATTTTTACAAATGACTTTAGCTTTACGCCTTCCGAGCATTTGCTGAACAAAAGAATTTTCCAATGGAGACTCATACTTGGTCAGCTGTAAATTACAATGCTTCCGAACTGAAATTATGTGACCTGCAAAGATGGCAATCTGCCCTGGCAGCTGCCACCAAATTCCCAGACCCTGCAGCCGAGAGGCAGAGTCCTTTCTAATTTTAAGCACCTAAATTGGAACACATGCTTCCTTGGCAACTGGACATTAACTTTTCAACCTACCTTTTTTCCTTCCTGATGGGAGATGCAGACCTCGGGACCCGGGGGCACATTCTCCTTTTGTTCCAGTTTATGAGTTTTGATCTCAGCACCATTGGCTTTCAACTCATTCTACAAAACAAAAATAACCTATGAACTTGAAATACTTACCATTCTACTCTCTTCACAGCACATCTTTCAAGTAAACTTGGAATGTTTAAAAAAAAAAAAAAAAGTCTCTTCTCTCAGAACTCAAGTCAACCCCCTGTCACAAGCAAGACCCATCGACTAGTGAGATGTCAAAAGCAGCTGTGTGGACACACACCTCTGAGTTAAATATTTGTGCGTCTGTCTCAAAGGAGATGCCCCATTAGAATACGGACACACCGGCCACCCCCAGCACACTGCATTCTGTGACTCACTCTTCTAGCAGCACAGCTTGTGGAAGTGCAAAGCTTGTGAATTTACAGAAAAGACCATTTTGGAGCAGGGAAAGGAAATGCCAAGTGCCAACAATTAAGGAAATATACTGACCATACATATAAATGCCCGGCCTGGAAAGAAAGACAGGGATGATGGACACATATAAAAACCAAAATTACACTGAATGATACCATAAACAATCTTTTTCTATGGAACTTGCAAAAATAAGTATTTCACACAAAATTCACAAAGATATAGCTTGATCTATATTTCATAACCGAGCCCCAGCATTAAAAAGCATGTATTAGCATTGCCATAAGGAGAATAATCCTGTCTCTTTTCCTTACAAAGGCCACTGGGAGTAGAAAGTTAAAATGACTCATCTACTAGATCTGAAACCAACAAAGGGAGAGAGGAAGATGGATGTTACCTATCTTTACTGTGCTTTCTTTCCTATGACCAGTCCTACCCCCTTTCTGACAGGTTCTCATGTAGTCCAGGCTGGCTTCAAACTCACTGTATAGCCAAGAATAACCTTGAACTTTTGATCCTCCACCTCTCAAAGGCTGGAGCAGCAGTTGTTTGCTACCACACTCCATGTAATGTGGCACTGGTGGTTAAACTCAAGACTGTGCATCAGAAAGCTCTCTGCTAGCTCAGTCATGTTCCCAGTCCCTCTCTGTGATTCTTCAGGCTTGGGGAGAAACAAGTCATCTAAGGCCACAGGGCTGATGGAAGTGAGTGTGATGGATCTGCTCAGGCCAGCAACTTCAGAGTGGGCAGTCGTCTCTGCTTTGCACCTGCTCCTACTAGGAGGAGATGGCCACTACACTGCAGAACACACCATGACACCCATTCATCTACTGTCTGTCTACCTGCAAGCTCCCCTATGCTGCTATCCAGGATGTGCCCTGTTGTGTAAGGGATTTCAGACATTCTTTGAGGGTGAGATAAAACATACTTCTCACAAGAATTTCTAAGGACTTCTCAACTCTTGAAGCCCCCAGAGCAGAACTTTAAGGAAGAAACTCTACTAGAATTCATTTAGAGATAGGATCTCTGTAGCCTGGAAGTCCTGGAACTGGTTTCAAACTTCAGCCATCCTGTGTTGCTATACCTCTTGAGGTTTGGTTTTGTTTCGTTTGAGCCAGGGATGTAGCCCAATTGGCACAGCCCTTGCCCAACATGCATAAAGCCCTGGGTTCTACCCCCAGTCCCAAGTAAAACCATGTGTGGTGGCACTGTAACTCCAGCTCTTAGGAGTTGGAGGCAGGAGGGTCAGAAATTCAAGACCAGCCTTGGCTACACAGGCAGTTTGAGGTCAGTCTGGGATACACCAAACTATTTCCAAATGAAGAGCAAAAAACAGCCAGCACGAGGATGCCTTGTCAGGGCCAGCCTGCTGCTCTTTCCAGTGTGCTAAAAACAAAACAAGAAGAAAAAAATGAGGTCACTGAACAGGTTTTCCCAGCCTGAGGAGTCATCTGGGAGGAATGTTTGCACAGACAGACAGACACCTCAGTAACAGGCAAGCAGTAAGCTTTGCCCCTCACCCATCTCCGCACTCTGAGGCGGGTCTCATCCTGCTCATTTTTCACACTCGGTAAACTCTGGGCATTTCACTCCATTGATTTTTGCATATTGTCTCTTATTAAAACTACTGTGAAAATTTGGAGTAAGGGATGAGAGTGTAGCTAAGTGGTTGAGCACATGTCTGACATGTGTAAAGCTGTGATTTCAATCCTCAGGACTGAAAAGAGGGAGGGAGGGAGAGAAAGAGAAAGAGAGAGAGAGAGAGAGAGAGAGAGAGAGAGAGAGAGAGAGAGAGAGAGAGAGAGAGAAACTGTCTCAGAGAATAGCTCCATCAGTCCATCAGTACTACTACTAGGGAATACATAGTTATGTGCTATGTGCAGGGACTTCTGGAACACACATTATGATCTTGAATCTGCACAGTTTTCAGTATGCCCAGGAACAAATGAAACTTTATTCTCCCAATATTGTTAAGAACTTTGGCCATGAATAGTCACAGAAGGAACCAACTTATGCATCCTCTAAAAATGAGAAGCTGGGCTAGGAATGCCCCTTAGTGGTACTGCACTTCTCCAGCATGCCTGAGGTCCTGGGTTCAGTTTCCAGCACTACAGCAGACAGACAAAAAGAAGATGTGATGATATCCTGTGCTCCTGTCTCCTGAGTACTTGGGAGGGAGGCTGAGGCAAGAGGAGCCCTGTGACTTTACCACTAGGTTACACAGTAACCTGGCCTGCATGACAGTGTAAAATCTTATCTCAAGCTGGGCATGGTGGCGCACGCCTTTGGTCCCAGCACTAAGGAGGCAGAGGCAGGCGGATCTCTGTGAGTTCCAAGCCAGCCTGGTCTACAGAGTGAGTTCTAAGACAGCCAAGACTACATGTTGAGACCCTGTTTCAAAACAGGATTTTGGGCTAGGGGTGTGGTTGAGTGCTTGCCAGGCATATGTGACATTCTGGTTTAATTCTTAGCACTGTGTGTGTGTGTGTGTGTGTGTGTGTGTGTGTGTGTGTGTGTGTGTAAAATACCAAATATTTTCATTCATCAAGCATGTCATCTTCCTGCCATTCATTCTACACCCCCTCTTTTCTAACACATTATTCTTCCTCTGAAGGAAATCATGACATCATGCAGGTTAGAGATTGAGTAGATCATATAGAGATCTTTTTATAATGGGAACTAAATCAGGAGCCTCAGGCATGCTGGGCAAGTGTTGTGCCATGGAGCCACACCCACAGCTCCAGCTCTCCCAGAATTCCTTTTAATGAAATTTCCAAGATGTGCAGATTTATAATGGAAAGCAGATAAATGCTTCAGTGGATGACTATACAGATATAGAATTATTTGAGGGGTGATGGAAAGGGTTGGGAATTAAGACAGTTATGGTTGGACAACCTTGTAATAAACTAAAGAAAAAAAAATCACCTAAATGTGTACTTGGTTTGTTTTTCCCTGTGGGTCTCAAGCAAGCGAGGCAGACTCTACCATAAAGATACATCCTCAGCCAGCATGTGCTTCAACAAAATGGTGATTTTATATTATGTGAGCAATAGTTCAATGAAAAAGTTAAGAAAAACACATTAATGTTCAATGGGCTTAATGTTTTTTATATTTCCCATGATTCTCTTGAAAAAGGAAATAAAGGTTGAAGATGTAAACTCAATATAGCATGCTTGCCTAGCATGTGCAAAGGCCTGAGTCCAACCCTAAGCACCCACCACATAACCGAAAAGAAACTCAAAACAGATGTTCCTATTAAGTTAATAAAATACCAATTCTTTATCAGTGGCAATGAAAAAGTTCAGTAGACAAGCAGGAAAAGCCTCAATATCTCAGCTGGTAACATTACAGAAAATGAGTGAGGTATGAATATGTCTGCATGAGAGGGGGAGGGGGGTGCAAAATCAAGACCAGAAATTGTACGCTTACAAAGGAAGGAGGGGGTATAGGACTTATCAAAAGGGGGCTGGCCAGGGTCAGGGATCAGAGCCGAGGAGACATTTTCTAGTTGCAGCACTCACCATGGCTGTCTGGAGGAGTGAATAAGAATGGTGCAGGTGCACATTTAAATCCCAGCACTCTGGAGGCAGAGGCAGGCAGATGTCTGTGAGTTCAAGGCCAGCCTGGTCTACAGAGCAAGTTCCAGGACAGCCAAGGCTATACAGAGAAACCTTGTATGGAAAACAAAAACAAAAAACCAAAACCACCCAAACAAAACAAAAAACCAAGCAGTGCGGGGCACATACTGTGTAGCTGGCTGAGCTGCTCTGCTTGGACACAGCAGCCTGGTACTTGGCCATGCGATCCTTGATGGAAGTTTCTGAGAGGCGGGGGAGCTCCAGGCTCCGCTTGCTCTCATTTTTCTCTGAGTTGAATGAGGAAGATGACAAGTGACCTGAAAACGTGCAAATAACATGCTGTTAGATGGTAAAAGGCAATTCTAAAGCCTGGGTGACTGTAATCCAATGCATAACTTTTTTATTAGAAGTACAAGAAAGGCCAGGTGTGGTTCTTGTCTGGAGTCCCAGAACTGAGGAGGCTGAGGCAGGAGTGCTACACATTCAAGGCCAACCTGGGCTACACAGTTAGACCCTGTTTCAAAAAAAAAAAAAATCCAAAAAAAACAAAAAACAAACAAAAAACCCGAAACCAACAACCAAACACACACACACACACACACACACACACACACACACACACACACACACACAAAGAAAATCAGAAATATAATTGTCTTTTATAAGGTAATTGTAATTCACTCCTAAGAGTAACTTTACCATAAATGTACATTTTATACACACATACTTACACCCATACACACACACAGACACACACACGTACACACAATTTGAATATTTTATTTACTTATTTTTTGTGCTGTGAACCAAACAAATTTTTTTTGTTGTTATTTATATTAAGCACCTGACTACCATAAAGCTACACAGCCAGCTCTGGGATAACCAATCTTGGCCAGGGATTCAATACATACATACATACATACATACATACATACATACATACATACATACATACATACATTCCCCCCCCCCCCCCCGAGACAGGGTTTCTCTGTGGCTTTGGAGGCTGTCCTGGAACTAGCTCTTGTAGACCAATCTGGTCTTGAGCTCACAGAGATCTGCCTGCCTCTGCCTCCCGAGTGCTGGGATTAAAGGCATGCGCCACCACCGCCCAGCTCAGTCCATATATTGAAGTCCTCCAGTTCCAGATAACTGTGAAGTCCAAGTGTCTACAGCACTCCACCTGTAACCACTCAGAGGTACCCAAGGATGGATTAAAAATGCAAAGAAAGCACCCTGGGCATGCTGTGCTCATGTCTGCAATCCCAGGACTGGAGAATCAGACTGGAGGGTCAGAAGCTCAAGGTCAACTAGGCCAGCCTGGGCTACAGACTTTGTCTCAAAAGACAAAAATAAAAATCAGGAAAGCTAATAGAGAGTAGAATGGTTGGAAGCAGCTTGCAGCTAACACACAGACTTTCCTCTAGCTCATGCCATTCTTCCTTTAGAAGCACAGGTTTTGAGGGCAAAAGGTTTGCTATGACTGAGTTGTTTCTCAGAGGTCTTTACACTCTCTGCTTACTTACCGAGACCTATTTCCAAGTCATCCAGGGAACGTCTGTTTTCAGAGATCCGTTTTCCGCCTGCATTTCGGCCTTGGGTCCAAAGAATCTGTTCAGGGGATGGGAAATACTGATGTAACAGTAGAAACGCCTTCATTAATGAAACCCAGATGATCAGAACAGCACATATTTACAGGTGCTCACGGAAAAATAAGTGACTCTATAAACAAAGCCCATTGCTATTAACCCATTGCTATTACACAGTTGGTAAGCTGGGGGAGAGTCCTCATATCTCAGATGACAATGACATGCCCTTAAAACTGCCAAGGCACAGGCAGCACCCCACTATCTCATTGCACCCCGCTGTTGCTGCCTTGGCAGTCTTCATCATTGCTCTCCTTAACAATCCCATTATCTTCTTAATTGGTTCTTTTCCACATTCTAATCCAGGCTTTGTGAGGCTGCCAATATCCAAACTAATAAAAAGTAATTATTCTAAAATCTGTATCTCCCTGAACTCCCTTATTCAAAATTCTTTCAGAATTCCCAGTCACCCTTGAGTATCACTGCAAGTGTTCAGTACATTTCAGAAGACCCTCCTGGGCAGATCAGTGCCCACCCAACCTCTTCTCCTCATATTCTGTGACACATTCTTTATCCTTCAGAGAACTCAAACAGCTCTGAGAACCGTGGCATAATAAATGATGCACCCTCCACCCATATCATATACTTGTCCTTATGTTACTCCTTCAAAACTCAGTGTCACTTACTTCTATATACATACAGCTGCTCCTTCCTGTAGTCTGAAGGTGCCCAGTCATATTTTGTTACATTGCTTGGTACAGTGCTATAACAGTCCTCTCACTGGCTGGCTAGCCCACTGAGGGTGACTCACACTTCCAGGATTTGTAGATTATAGCATTATTTGTTTGTTTGCTTTTTATTTATTTATTTGTTTGTTTGTTTTTGAGACAGGGTTTCTTTGTGCAGCTCTGACTATCCTGGAACTCTCTGTAGACCAGGCTGACCTTGAATTCAGATATCTGCCTTGATATCTACTCCCTGAGTGCTGGGATTAAAGTCGAGCACCACCACAGTTCGTTGGTGGTAGCATGATTTGTTTCTTCAGTGCTGGGGATTGAACCTAGAAACTTGGACACACCAGGCAAGTGCTGTACACTGACCTATGCTGCAGACACTAGGCACAGATTTGTTTTGAATAAAGTATTTTGTGGTTTTTGAAATCCTAACACTTTGTGTCTCATGTTTTGGATAGACCTTTAATCACAGTTACAAATTAGGTTGAGTGTAGTGACACCCACCTGTAATTAATGCTAGAGTGGAGGCAGAGGCAGAGGGATCAGGAATTCATGGCCAGATTCTACAAATATATGAGGCTACAGGAGAACTTGCCTCATAAAACCCAAAATACATCTCATTCTGTAATGTCAGCCTCCAGCCAGATCCTCCCAGTCAAATATCTGTTTCCAGACAATTGGAAGTAGGGGTTATGTGAAAGCCAGTGTGCCAGGAGGTAAGAGGCACTTCCCTACACCCCTCCCTCCCTCCTCTCCACTTCCTTCCAGGTTGAGGATCAAATGCAGGGCCTCAAACTTCCTAGATAAGTGCTCTGCAGTTGAGCATTTTGAGTTCAATACATGAGAAACTTCTTAAAATCAAAAGTAGTTAGCCAGGCAAGGGTGGTTAGCCAATACTGGCTGCCTGTGAAGTTGAGCTCCCACCAACAGTATGAGACGCAGTAGCCACCTACCACAGGGATAAGACAAGAGCTGGCTTGGCCTAGTGTGCTGCTGGCACCAAAGTCCTTCTTTACAAAAGCATTGCCTTGCTGAACTGCTTCCCATTCTTCTGTGTGTTCCTTTGTATGAGCGGCAGCTTTATCATTTGTTTGTCTCATTAATAATCACTAATGAAGGGCTGGAGAGATGGCTCAGAGGTTAAGAGCACTAGCTACTCTTCCCAGGGTCCTGAGTTCAATTCCCAGCAACCACATGGTGGCTCACAACCATCTGTAATGAGATCTGGTGTCCTCTTCTGGCCTGCAGGCATACATGCAGGCAGAACTCTGTATACATATTAAATAAATAGATCTTTAAAAAAAATTACTAATGAAAGTTATTACACTCTTAATTGCAATGAGCTAACTGACTTCAAAACATTAACTATGTATTTAAAGCAATTTATTCCTTGCTAGCCCTAATTATCATGTACTAATATATTTCAAATAAAAACCAAAATAAAGCTGGGAGTGGTGACTCATACCTGTAATCCCAGCACCTGGGAGACTCTGGGAGAAGGGCTGCCCTGAGTTCCGGGTCAGAATGGGCTATAAAGAAAGAGCTTCTTTCATAAAACCAAAATAAATAAAACCCTACTGTTGCCACATCATACTTGGGTCAGATCCACTCACATCTATATGACTTTTTTGGCTCAATATTTCTGGCTCTGGGAAAGAGGAAAACTGAGAGCAGAGGTGGAAGTCAAGGTCAGGCAGGACACGTGCCACCCACAGTACTGGTCCTGTAGAGGCCAACTGTTGACAGCTTGGACCCAGCTTGGTGCTGGAGGAGGTGGTGAATCCTTTCAGGGGGTGTCTAAGTAGGAGAGACAAAATAAACTCCAGCTTGGAACTCACTACGAAGACCAGGATGGCTTTGAACTCATAGAGCTCCTCCTGCCGCCTGCTTCTTGAATGTTGGAATTAAAGGTGTGTACTGCCCTGACTGGCTAGGATCTTCACTCTTCACAGAGGAATTTACATTCTACCAAAGATAAAATTCAAGTGCAAACCCAAGATTGTGTTGTGAGCTGCAGCTGCCAAGCTCACCTTTGGTCCTAGGCCCATGCCTCTGCCTGGTGTTAGGTTCAACCCTAAACAAGTGGGAACAAACCTGCCACCGCAGAGACTTTCCCTTTCATTTCACAAGAATAAGGCTTCCCATCTTTGCTAGCTTCTAACTTAAGCACCGGGATTAAAAGTGGGATGTGTTGTACCTGTGATCTCGGTATTCTATGACACCTGTAAGCACAGCACTCTAGAGGTAAAGAATGGAGGAACATCCTGAGATTGAGGTCATCCTCTTACAGTCAATTCCATATCAGTCAGGGCAACACAGTGAGACCCAAAAGGATGGGTGTGGTAACACAGGTCTCTGTTTTCAGCACGTGGGAAGTGAAGGCAGGAGGACTGGGTGTTCAATGTCATTCCTCAGCTACATAGCAAGCCTGGGTCAGTGAGACCCTATCTTAGACAAAACAGAATAGTTTAGGGTGATAACTCAGTTGGCAGTGTACTTGCCTTACAAACATGAAGGCCTGAGTTTGATCCCCAGAATCCAGTTTTTTGTTGTTGTTTTTGTTTGTTTGTTTTTTCGAGACAGGGTTTCTCTGTGTAGCTTTGGAGCTGTCCTGGAACTAGCTCTGTAGACCAGGCTAGCCTTGAACTCACAGAGATCTGCCTGCCTCTGCCTCCCAAGTACTGGGATCAAAGGCGTGCACAATCACTGCCTGGCCAGAATCCATTTTTAAAAAGCCATACGTGGGGATATACACTTGCAATCCCAGTTCTGGGGAAGTGGAGGCAGGTGGTTCTGGAAGCTCACCAGGCAGTCCAAGTGTGGTGAGATGGCTCCATACCATGGAGGTATGGCAAGGTGCTTGCCACCAGGCCTAATGATGAGTTGGATCAACTTGGAATAAGGGAAGAATTGGCTATTTTGAGCTTTCCCTGACTTCCACACAGGTGATAATGGTACATGTCCCTCTCCCTCAGAGTATTACATGAAAACCATAAACAAAACAAACTAAAGGTAGACAGCTCCTGAAGAACGAGTGGGCTGTCTTCTGAAGGATCCAGCTAGAGGCAAGACTGGGGGGTGACCTTATCTCACAACAAAACCAAAAATAGCCCCCCATCCCAAACAGTAAAGCCTAAAACACAGGACAAAATTCTGGGTTACTTGGGAGCCTTAGAAATACTGGTCTGTGGGGCTAGAGAGATAGGTCAGTGGTTAACTGCTATTCCAGAGGTCCTAAATTCAATTCCCAGCAAACACATGGTGGCTCACAATCATCTATAATGAGATCTGGTGCCCTCTTCTGGCCTACAGGCATACATACACTGTGTATATAATAAATAAATCTTAGAGAGAGAGAGAGAGAGAGAGAGAGAGAGAGAGAGAGAGAGAGAGAGAGAGAGAGAAGAAAAATACTGGTCTGGCCAGGCAGTGGTGGTGCACTGCTCATTCTCTCTGCCCCAGGCTAGCCCTTGAACTCTGCCCCAGGTTATCTGTGGCTTCCCAAGGATCTGGATTCTAATCCTACTCCAGCACTTTAATCCCAACACTCAGGAGGCAGAGGCAGGCAAATCTCTGTGAGTTGGAGGCCAACCCAATTTACAGAGCGAGTTCCAGGACAACCACAGCGGTTACACAGAGAAACCCTGTCTTGAAAAAACAAATCCAAAAAACCCAAAACTGGTCTGTTGGAGTAGGATTAGAATCCAGATCCTTGGGAAGCCACAGATAACCTGGGGCAGAGTTCAAGGCTAGCCTGGGGCAGAGAGAATGGAGAGAATGAGAAGACATCTGGTGGTGGAGGAAACTTTGGCAATCAGTTGATTGGAATGGTTCTGAGGAAGAACGTGACTGTGACCTAGGCAGCTGCAAGGGTCCAGCAGGGCTCAGGTTATCACTTTCAACAGTCAGTCACCTTCAGACCAGAGGGCCTGAATGCAATATACAGAGTGCACTTCATAGCAGGAAGCAGCAGCATCTCTCAAGGATGGGGGGAGGGGAGGAGAGCCCAAACAGAACAAAACAGAACACACACACACACACACACACACACACACACACACACACACACACACACACACACCTGCAACAGATTTATATATCATTCTGGCCTTTTTGACTTGGACATATGGACACTCCAGGAGTGTTATACTCTGCCAAACAGAGACAAGACAAGATATCTTAAGGCTTTGTGGAATTTCCCAAGACTTGGCTTACCCCACCCTACATGTTCTCCTTCCCTGTCAGCTGGGTGTGACATGCCATGTGTGAATGCCTCTAGGGTACTTTCTGTGCATTCAACAATCAAATATATTAACATATACCAATAAGAGAGTAAGCACTTGGGGCTTTTAGCCAGGAGTCTGTAGATTTTTTTTCCTATAATTAAAAGAAAGAAAGAAAAGGAAATTGCATTCCAATGATTAACAAGGCAGATAGTCTATCTCATCTGCCTTTATTTTTAGGAAAATTCTTCTCTCTCTATAGCTCAGGTGTGCCTGAACTCATGGCAATCCTCCTGCCTTAGCCGCTGGAGTGCCAGGGTTATAGGCATGAGACACCACGTTCAGTCAGATGAAAGTGCTTGCTGTACAAGCATAAAGACTGAGTTGGGATCCCCAGTACCTGTGTTAAAACCAGTGTGACGATGCAAGTGTGTAACCCCAGTGCTAGCATGGACAGATAGGTGGGTCCCTGGAGCCTGCCAATTATTTGAGCTCCAGATGCAGTGAGATCAGTGAGAGACCTGGTCTCAAAACAAAACAAAAGCAACAAAAAAGGTTGCTGAGATAGTGTTTCTCCATGTAACAGCCTGGCTGTCCTAGAACTCACTGTGTAGATCAGGCTGGCCTCAAACTCATGAAGATCCATCTGCCTCTGCTTCCCAAGTGCTGGGAGTAAAGGTGTGTGCCACCACATCCTGCTTTCTTCTTCCTTCCTTCCTTCCTTCCTTCCTTCCTTCCTTCCTTTCTTTTTCAATAGAGAGTCTCACTATTCAGCCCTGGCTGTCCTGGAACTCACTATGTAGAACAGGCTGGCCTTGAACTCACAGAGACTCGCCTGCCTCTACCTCCTGAGTGCTGGGATGAACATTGTGCGCAATGGGCCACTCACTACACCTGGCAAAATGGATTCTCAAGCCAGGTGTTGTGGTGCAAGCCTGTAATCCCAGCTTCTGTGGGGTGGCGGTAGGAGGACTAGGAGTTCAAGGGCAGATTTTGAGAGTAGCCCCGGCTACGTGAGATCTTGTCTCCTCCCCCAAAAGATGACAGTCAGAGCTTTCTGCAGAGTCCCTTATGTCACCCTTCACTGCCTTCTGTGTTCTCATCCGGACTCTTTCCCTTCACTCTTGATTTCCTAAAAACTCAAGAATGAGGAAGGATAAGTCTTAGGGGAAAATGGAACTTTGCAGAACTCTGTATAGATATTGTGAGGTATAAATGAAATCTCTTAACTTCTCAAAGAATTAAGTGATAAAAATTTTCCTTCTTCAGGGACACTGAACAAAATGGGTTGTCCATATAAAACACGCACACAGGAGGATATGCTGGCCAGTTTTTTTTTTTTTTTTTTTTTTTTTTTTTTTTTTTTTTTTTTTTTTTTTTTTTTTTTTTTTTTTTTTTGTTGTGTGTGTGTGTGTGGTGTGTGTGTGTGTGTGTGTGTGTGTGGTGTGTGTTTTTGAGACAGGGTTCCTCTGTATAGCTTTGGAGCCTATCCTGGCACTTGCTCTGGAGACCAGGCCGGCCTCGAACTCACAGAGATCCACCTACCTCTGCCTCCCAAGTGCTGGGATTAAAGGCATGTGCACCACCAACACCCGGCGCTGGCCAGTTTTATTATGTCAACTTGACAAACTAGTGTCATTTAAAGAAAGGGACTCTCAAATGAGAAAATGCCCCCACCCAACTAACCTGTGGGAAAGCCTGTGGTATGTTTTCTTGAATGATGATTAATGTGGGAGGGCCCAGCCCGTTGTGGGTGGGGCCATCTCTGGGCTACTATTGGTCCTGGGTTCTATAAGAAAGCAGGCTGAGCAAGCAAGCCATGGGGAGCAAGCCAGTAAGCAGCACCCTCCATGGTCTCTGCTTCAGCTCCTGTCTCCAGGTTCCTGCCCTGCTTGTAACCCTGCCTTGACTTTCTCAGTGAGGAAGTGTGACCTGCAAGTGTAAGTGAAATAAACCCTTTTCTCCCTAAGTTGCTTTTGGTCCTGATGTTTTATCACATCAATAGAAAACCTAATAAATACAGAGAAGCAGATACAGAATGTCTCTACATTTTCTGTATTTCTAAGTGTCCCATAAAAATTGTGTTAGCCTTACAATAAACAAAAGAGAAAGAGAGAATGAAAAATGCTCGCTTTGGCAGCACATATACTAAAATTGGAACAATACAGAGATTAGCACGGCCCCTGTGCAAGGATGACATGAAAGTTCGTAAAGTGTTCCATAAGTTAAAAAAAACAAAACAAAAACAAAAAAGTAATATCTCATATCTAGTAAGCTACTTCAGTAGTTAAAAATATGGGGGCTGGAGAGATGGCTCAGCAGTTAAGAACATGTGTTGCTCTTCCAGAGGACCCGGGTTCTGTTGCCAGCAGGCATATGTTGGCTCACAACCCTCCATAACTCCAGGGATTCTAACATCCATGGACTCCAGGTACCCATGTGGTTCCCAGGCATGCATGCAAAATATGTACACACATAAAATAAAAAATAGTTAAGAATCCTACAAAACTAACAGCGGATGAGGCTTTTGGGGTCATGTGCTCAGACAATGGCTAGTTTTGACATAGTACAATCTTTGAAGACAAGCTGAAAATATATAAAGAAAAACATCTGGAAAAATGTATCTTCTAAATATGGTATGTGTCACAGAATATAGACCAAAGAAATTATTCAAAACAAAACACTGCTGCCAAGTTGCTCAGAGATAGAAAAGAATCTAATTATTGGGGAGTGATTACGAAGATTATGAAATACAGCTCAGAAAAGGGGAAGTGCAGCTGGGCGGTGGTGGCTCATGCCTCTAATCCCAGGACTTGTGAGGTAGGTGGATCTCTCTGTGAGGCCAGCCTGGCCTACAGAGCTCCCAAGGCAGGCTCCAAAGCTACAGAGAAACCCTGTCCTGAAAACAAACAAACAAAAAAACAAAAGGGGAAGTGTATGAATTAGGAATATACACAGTTAGGTCTATGTGACAAACAAAAATAAAGTAAAATAAGATAAAGGCAACAAAACAGGGAGTTATGTAGTGACTAAAGCTACATAAAACACAGCTGTATGTACGCTGGGTGGTTGTGGCGCACACCTTTAATCCCAGCCATTGGGAGACAGAGGCAGGTGGATCTCTGTGAGTTCGAGGCCAATCTGGTCTACAAAGTGAATTCCAGGACAGCCAGGACTACACAGAGAAACACTGTCTCGGGGGACTGGGGATTAGAGAGCTTATTTATGAGGATACCACTATTATATGATCTTGAAGTTCATGTTTCCACAGATGTCAAAGACAGGCAGGGCTACAGTCATTTGTGTCTGAACAGTAACCAGTCCTAATATCCATGGAGCTTGTGCTATATGGTAGAAGGCTACTACACAAGTTCAGCCCTTGTTCTGAGATTAGCCCCGCCCCTCCCGCCACACCTCCACCCCCACCCCACCAATAACTTCTCTAAATTCAGCACTTCAGCTGTCTCCATGTGTAAAGCTGAGCTGGAGTTATGATATCCTAACTGAGAGCAGGAAACCGGACAAAATAACCTTAGAGGTTCCTGAGTTGTTCAAGGGTCTACATAAGCAGCATCTGGAGGCCAGAGGAGAGGGCATCTATGTGCATCCGCTGTCTAGTCAGGAGTGACTCCTACAGCAGGCAGCACAGACACGGGTCGGTACCTGGCTCGAAGATGGTGTTGTCTTTGCCCCACAAAAGCTTATGTAATGTTGCAGCCTTGACACTGAGTTTCAACACATTTGACTGAAATCAGACTGGCTGGAGCAGGAAACAATCAGTTGGCATGATACAGATTAGACGATGATGCACCAACAACAGCCATTCCGACAAGAAGCAGTGAAGAGTATCAGAATTGCTCAAGAGGCACCCATTATAATCTCAACACTAAAGGCTGAAGGATTACACAGAGACATTAATCATCAAATGTAATTTATATAGATACGTCTTTTACAAGAAACAGCCCTACACTTTCGAACCATATATAAACTATGGGTGATGCAGTAACTCAATAAAAAGCTAGATTAATTAGGTGTATGAAAGCAGGTGTGGTGATTATACACCAATAATCCCAACACTTGGAAGGAAGCAGAGGATAAAGAGCCCAAGGCCAGCCTGGGCTACAGACACTGCCTCAAAACAACACAAAACCCCTGGGTTTGATAGCTAGCACCCATGTAGTGTGGTTCGCACCATCTATAACTCCAGTTGCAGGGGGATCTGGACCTGGTGCTTTCTTCTGACCCCCATGGGCGTGCACACAGACATATATGCAGGCAATGTAACTCTCAGAGTTATCTGCCAATGAGTTTAGCCATGAGGTCACAACCGATGCTACAGGGTCTCTCTCTTTCCCACCCTCCTTTCCTTACTTATGCAGAGTCAGGGAATCCACACAGGCTATCTACCACACTGTAGCTTGCTAGCCTCAGCCTCCCAGAGTGCTAAATGAGAATGGGGTCAGGCAGTGGTAGTGCACGCCTTTAATCCCATCACTCCTGAAACAGAGGCAGGCAGATCTCTGAGAGCTCAAGGCAAGCCTGGCTTAGGCTGAAGAGTGAGTTCCAGGACAGGCTCCAAGCTACACAGAGAAACCCTGTCTCGAAAAACTTAAAAAAAAAAAAAAAAAGAAAAGATGAGTCATGGGTCACCATGGGTCTTAATATATGGGTCCCCCCCCTTCTACTTTGCCTATTTCTTTAAATAGACTTGTCTTGACCCATCTCTCACTAGACATTTCCAAGAAAGAAGTCTCTCACCAGAGCCTTACACATAATTAGCATTTTTGTTTGCTGCTGTCCCAGTCATCTCCTACCTGGGGCCAGTTCTGACACGCACAGCCCCTTTCCACTGAATCCACACTGTGTGTGCTGCGTGACGTCAGCCGCCCCACCCCCAGCGGGTCTGTGAGGGGACTTACAAAGGGGCTTTGAGCCACAACAAAGTCCCTTCCTCTCTCCTTAGGATCTCTGAGATTTTTTTCCTTCCATTTAAAATTCTTCCCATTTAATAAGAAACATTTCTTTATAAGACCATAAAGGAGAAAGAGGGAGTTGGCAGGCCCAGGGAACTAAAAAAGTTGAGAGGGGAGTTTAAGAAACGCTGTAAAACTGCTTTGTGGTTACATCTCTTGCCAATTGGTTCCAGGTTAAAGTGGAGCTAACCTGTAGACACAGAAAAGGGGTCTAGCTAAAAAAAAAAAAAAAAAAAAAATAAGCAAAACAAAACAAAAAAAACCCAAAACCTAAAAAATTCTTCCTAGCATTCAAAGATGGTCTCCAGTCATGACCTCTCCTGGGCAGGGAGGCAGCAGCTGCTGGGAGTTACTGGAAGGAACTGACAGTACCACCCCAGACATAACCCAGGCCTGGAGGATGAGCTGTTTTCTTTATCTCAGGAGGAATGCCTTATACTATTACTTCACCAATACCAGGATTCGGGCCAAATATTTGCCTTAAGAAGAGACAGCTTTCCCATCTAGTTGAAATCTGGAGTATATGATAGTTTTGCTACTCGTCAGATATGTTTATTTCATTACGAGGGCTGTTGTAAAAAACTATCCCGTATACAACGCCAGTTATGTAGGAAAGTATGAGAAAACTGGAAAAACTGACCTGCTCTGCAGCCCCTGGAGTGTGCTGCAAGGCACCAGCATGTGCAACTCATTTTCTAGTTAAGTAATTCCCTCTGGGGACTTGTGTGCAATCCACATGAAGTATCAAATTTCATTAGCAGATGCAGGAAAATGCAAGCCTGTGCATTTGCAAGTCAAAACTCCTGATGGCTAGCTACACTACTCAGGCTTTCAGCACCGATTTTTCCTAGGAGAGGAGTTTAGCTGATAAAAAACATTTGTTTGGAGGCCCAGATGAGGAAGTTGAGAAGAGAAGGGATTCAGCTAGCACTGAGACAACTAAGCCTCAGTCTTACTGCTACACTCTGGCCTTAACTCTCAGGCTGCAGCTGTGTCCAAGCATATAGCCATTCAGGCAGCAATTTCACCCCCAAGGCTACAAATGACAAAAGACACAGGAAGACAAATTAAAAGGGTAAGTGTATGAGAGCACACAGTCACACTGGCATCCAACTCTCTTCACTTTTAGGTACCAACCTGAATCCCAGAATGAGCTAGAGTTAACAGGAAACAGGACTAGGGATCCTCAAATCTCAGCACCCGTGTAAATAGCTCACTTGAGACTTTTATTAATGCGACTCTAATAAAAAGACATCCTGAGCACACATTCGACTCTACTGCAGCAGACCAGACAGACAAACAGCCTCGGTTAGTAGAACGGGTTAGAACTCCAGGTTTTCCACAATGAGCTCTAAGCCCACCCGGCTCTTACCTTGCTTTGAGTGTGTTCACCTCTCTCAAACATCATCTTTAGTCTGTTCAGCGGAACATTGTATTTCTCTATTTTGCCCGAAGCATCTGTGTGTTCACTCATTTCAGATTTCTCTACTTCATGCCTGGAATCTCCTAGACAATTTTCCATTTTCTTACTTTCTGTGGCCTGTGCTTTAAGATCCAGGCTGTTCTCTGAGGGGGAATGCCGACACTGAATAACGGCTTCCGGGCGAGATCCAAATCTAGGTTTGGGCTGGGTTTGCCCTTCCTGGTCTGCTCTGGATCCAGAGGCAGAGCCCTTGGTCACTTCGGCAGGAGGGTGGTCCACTCTGTGTGCACTCTCACTGCTGCTGTTTGGCAGTGTGTCTGTGTGGGACTCTGCTCCGGCCACAGGGTTCTCCCACTTCTTCTTTAACACAGACAGGGCCCCTCTTCTAAAGTGCTGGGGGAGATTTTCAGTGTTCTAGAAGAACAAGAAGACCAGTTAGAACTTGCCTGCTGCAACAGCCAAACATGCTTCTTTGTAAAATGAAAGTTAAAACTCCACGCTGCGCCTGGCCCACCAATGGTTCAGACAGCTGTGAGCAGTTACTGACTGCCCTGCCACAGGAGCAAGCATCCACCCAGGGCCCGGAGGGGGAAGAGGGAAAAGTCAGGAGCTGAAGCAGGAAGTGATAAAACAGGATAGCCTTATAAGGACAAAGTGAGCAGTGAGGACAGCCTACATCTCATGGTAGTTGCATTGGACAGACTTTTTTTTTTTCTCCCAAGACTCGTCCGGAAAGCAAGAAGAAAAGGCAAACCGCTAGGTACCTTCAAGATTGTAACTATACTTGAATAAAAATTCACCCAGGTATGCTACAAAAGTACAGGAGGACGCATGCTAGGAATTTTTTCTTACAAGAAAACAAGACAAAGATGCGGTACCTATGCAATTCCAATTATAATTATGGAGAACAACATGGAAAACTTGGCCTATCTATAAAATCTAGAGATTTACAGTTTTTGCATGGGTGGTATTAGTATATAGTTGACAGAATTTAAATGCATATAAACATTTTCTTTCCAGTCTCAGGGGTCAAACAGAAGATTCTTTTGCATGGCTGGAAAATATCCTATCCCTGAGCATTCCCAGCTCTCTGATGTTTGTTTGTTTTTGTTTTGTTTTTCGAGACAGGGTTTCTCTGTAGCTTTGGAGCCTGTCCAGGAACTAGCTCTGTCCTCAAACTCACAGAGATCTGCCTACCTCTGCTTCCCGAGTGCTGGGATTGTAGGTGTGCACCACCATGGCTCAGCAAACTCTCAGATTTTATATCTGCATAATAATCAAATCTTTCTCTTCTCTACTATTTATCTATATCTAATTTGTTGCTATCTTAGAAAATTCACTATTTTACAGATCCTTTGGTTGAGAAAAACTCTGATACTCAAAGGACACACTCATTTACACACATACCTAAGAGAGTTCACTTTCACTTGGGTCAAAAATGATAGCACAGATTGAAAAACAATCTATCTGTGAATTGTCAGGAATGCTGCAAGGAATAGTGGAAACATGTTTGTTGAGGTAAAATTAAGTATCCCGTGCTTTCAGAGTCCTAAATGAACCAAATGCTACCAACCTCCAGGACCTTCTTATTCTCCATTCCTGCTGCCTGTGACACCTCAGGATTTCAACTAGGAAAGAAAGGACAAGCAACCTAGGACCGAAAGACTTCAGGGAATTAGTGGGATTAGCAGCTATATTGGGAATTAGGTCTAGCCCTCTTCCTCTTCTGAACACACCGAGAGCCACTTCACCGAGGAGCAGCACAGCTTGGGTGATAGTCACAGAGGAACAGCTGGATCTTTGGATTTAAACCCTGGCTAGAGGCTGCAAGCATGGACCAGAGGCAGAGGAAACACAAAAGGCATAAATTGAGGCGGGGGGGGGGGGGGAGAACAGGACACAGCTCCTGTCAGGCATGATGCACAATTCCCAGTTTCCTAGTTACTTGTTTAGAAGGCTGAGGCAGGGGAATAATTGCTTGAGCCCAGGAGTTTAAGACTTGCCTGCACAGCACAGACCCTGTGTCAAAAATAAAATAAATGGGAAATGTCCCTCAAAGCTAGTGTTTCACTGCCAGTGGCATTCTCAGATTTATTACCTCCTGCCACAGACAAGACGTGCCATCGAGGTCCTTCAGTGCCTTCACTTGCTACACCAGGCCCGCACACGAGCCCTGAGAGGTAGAGCTACATCTGCCTTAGTGACTGAACACTACTTTTTCAGACATATCATATTTTCACTGACGAAGAAAGATGCTTTTCTTTCTTTCTTTCTTTCTTTCTTTCTTTCTTTCTTTCTTTCTTTCTTTTTTTTTTTTGGAGGGGGTGGTGGTGGTTTCCAGAGGGTTTCTCTGTATAATAGCCCTAGCTGTCCTGGAACTAGCTCTGTAGATCAGGCTGGCCTCGAACTCAAAGAGATTCACCTGCGTCTGCCTCCCTAGTGCTGGGATTAAAGGTGTGTACCACCACACCTGGCTTTTTCTTTTTTCTTTTTTTTAAAAGATTTTATTTATTTATTATGTATACAGTTATCTGCATGCATGCTTGCACACCAGAAGAGGGCACCAGATCTCATTACAGATGGTTGTGAGCCACCATGTGGTTGATGGGAGTTGAACTCAGGACCTCTGGAAGAGCAGTCAGTGCTCTTAACCTCTGAGCCATCTCTCCAGCCCATTTATTTATTTATTTATTTATTTATTTATTTATTTATTTATTTTTGTTTTTCCAGACAGGGTTTCTCTGTGTAGCTTTGGAGCCTATCCTGGCACTCACTCTGGAGACCAGGCTGGCTTCGAACTCACAGAGATCACCTGCCTCTGCCTTCCAAGTGCTGAGATTAAAGGCATGCACCACCAACACCTGGCTCTGGCTTTTTCTTAGTATTCTTTACAATTAGCATGTGTTATTTGCATTATCTACCCCATCCAGCCATGTGACTTTGGACAGGTTTTCCAGTTTCTATGCACTATTATAAAGGACTACTGTAAAGAATAGATGAGCCCTTATTAATGTATGTAATATATAATTTGACATCAGTAGGCTTCTAGTAAGAAGTGACAATATTATTAAATGACTATTGCCAGGCCTGGTGGTATAGGCCTGTAATTGCAGCCTCTCAGGAAGCTGACACAAGATGGTTTATACATTAAAGGCCTCCTTGTGCTACAGAATGACTTCAAGACTAGTCTAAGCCGGCGGTGGTGCACGTCTTTAATCCCAGCACTTGGGAGACAGAGGCAGGTGGATCTCTGTGAGTTCGAGGCCACCCTGGTCTACAAGAGCTAGTTCCAGGATAGCCTCCAAAGCCACAGAGAAACCCTGCCTTGAAACTGCCTCCCCCCCAAAAAAAAAAAAAAAGACTAGCCTAGGTAACTCAGCAAGACCATGTCTAAAATAAAAAAGGGATAAAAGGGCTGGGGATGTAGCTAAGTGGAGCAGTGCTTTCCCAGCATGTGTGAGACCCTGGGTCAATCCCCAGGACACACATGTAAACACACAGTAATAAGCAAAAAAAGTACTGTGGCTCTGCATACTTGTGGTCGACCACAGTGACCAGCCATCCCTGGAACCCTGGGCCTGGGCTACATTATCATTCTTTCCACTCCCTCTGAGGGGTGGGGTAAGCAAACAGATTATGGTGAGGTTCCAGGTGCTGCCATTCTTAGCAAGCTTTTAGCTTTTCCTAAGGCACTGACGGGTCACAAAGGCCCCAGGTCTCAATAGCCACAACGGTTGCTATACTTCCATAGCCTCCTTTCTCCAAACAACACCCTGCACCAGATCCACTCCACCCTGCAAACTTGAGACTTGTCAGATGACTTCTCTGGATAATAGCTGCTGCTGGCGTCCGATCACACAGTGGTGTGACACAGGGCCCCTCCTGCATGACCATTTGACTTTGATGAGCCAGAACTCAGTCCCTTCCAAATATGTGACTGTGGCTAAATCTCTCTTCCTCTTCTATCTGTAACATGAAGAGGTAGGTCAGTGAGCTGTCACGTGGAAATCTTGTCAGGCAGGTCATTTTAAAAGATAGAGGGTTGAGTGTAGTGGCACCAGCACTGGTGGAGGCTGAGGCTGAGGCAGGAGGATTGAAGAGTTTGAGGTCATCTTCAGCTACGTAGGGAGTATGTCGCCAGCCTTGGCTACAGGACACATCGTTTCAAAAACAAACAAAAAAGCAGGATGAAGCTGGGCATGGTGGTTAAGGCTTGTAATCCCAGAATTTTGGGGGCTGAGGAAAAGAGATATGGGTCTGTGATTCAAAACCAGCCAGGAACCTATATAGAGAGATCATATTGAAGGGACCAGCTTCCCTTTAGGCAGCCATAACAGCCGAACACGTGATTGCCATAACTTGCCTTGGCCACTTAGAGGTCAGATGCCTGCCTTGTGACAAGAAACCAATTAGAAGTTAGTTAGTCACTAGAAAGTCAGTTGCCTGCCTCCTGACAAGGAACCAATCAGAAGTTAGTTAGTCACTAGAAAGTCAGATGCCTGCCTCGTGACAAGGAACCAATCAGAAGCTAGCTGGTGGCGCTACGCTTTACGACCCTGGGTGTGCTTTACGGACAAGCGCACAGCAATGACGCACAAAGCATAGCAACCACCCTGGGAGGGCCTATGGGCCATAACAACCAGTTGGCCAATCAACACAGGGCAAGCCCTCCAAGCCTGGAGGCACACCAATCGTGAGCCTGTGCGTACCCCTAGACACTCCCCTTACGCTGTCCTATAAGATCTCTTGGGAGCCCCTAGGAGCTGTCTTTTGCTAGCCATCCGTCATGGCGGGTGGGTGAGAGACCCGAGCTAACATGGGGTTAGCTCGTTAAATTACAATAAAGCCTCATGCAGTTTGCATCAAGCTCTCAAATCCGCCTGGTGATTGGGGTGACCGTGAACATGGCCTGGGACCCCAGATACCTGAGTTTTCCGGGGGTTTAACAAAATCACTTAAAAAAAAAAGTAAATAAATAAGATCAATGAATGATGCAAGAGGAGGAACCAGGCATAGTGGCTACTTGCCTGTGATTCCAGCAATTGGAAGGCTGAAACAAAAGTTTTGCTGAGAGTTTGGGCTATGTAGCAAGCAAGACTCTGCTGAAAACAATATAAAACAAAGCCAGCCAGGACTAGATAGTAAATCTCCATGTTCAATGGAGAAAGGAAATAAAGAAGGGTGTGACTGCTCCTCAGGGGTTGATATAAGGGAGAGAGAGCATAGGCAGAGGCAGAGGCATGTGGAAGAGTCCAGACTGAACATGTCTGGCAACCTGAACCAGGCCATGTGGGGGAAGGGAGAAGCGAAGAGGCCAGGAGAGCAGGAACCAAGAGCAGAGGCCAAGAGGCCAAGAGACAGGTAGAGCCAAAATGGCTGGGTTATACAAGAATAAGAGAAGCTAAGGGAAGGAAGACCCAGTGCAGACCCTGGGCTGAAGAGCTCAGGGTCAGAAGTGGGGGATGGCGGGCACTGGTAATGTGGAGACTGACAGGCAGCATCTTCTTTGATATGTATAGAGGCACCTCAGTTAGCCATTTGTCCTGGGTTTGAGACCTAATACATGTCAAAAGGAAAAAAAAAAATGGTGGGAAGATGTTTGGGTAGAGCTTTGAATCCGACACATGGACCTCTTAGAGGGGAGAAATCGCTATGCTGACATTTCCAGAAAAGCAGGAACTAGAATCTGGGTGCACGGCTGGGCGTCCACATGGCTTGGTGCACAAGGCACATATCTCAAGAAGGTGCAGTCTGAGCCTGGGAAGGACCTGAGACTGTGAGCAACAGTGGGGTTACTGTCTGCGCTCCCATGTCTTGGTAGAGAAATGGTAAGCAACTTTCTGGGATCGGAGGCTATCATGCAGCCAATCCCACTATGGTTATCAGGAGAAATGTACTGGCTTCTCTTCATGGTAAAGTACTTGCTAAGCAAGGATGTGTGTGAATACGACCCTCTGTCCTGGGAGAGGAAAAGCAGATCTCTGTCATTTGTGAAAAACTGGTAAAAAATAAATAAATAAAGTTTGTAGTTTACTTCATAGCACCCTGTGACTTTGAGGAAAAAAATTTTTTTAATTGGAATTAGAAACAAGATTGTTTTACATGACAATCCCAGTTCCCTTCTCCCTCCCATCCTCCCCTACCACCTCCCCGCCACCAACTAAAACCCTACCTGTCACATATCCTTTCTGCTCCCCCTGGATAAGGAAAAAATTTAAAATTTCATATGCATTGGTATTTTGCTTGCATGTATGTCTGTATGAATGTATCTAAACCCCTGGAGCTAGGGTTACAGTTTTGAGCTGCTATGTGGGTGCAGGGAATTGAACCTGGGTCCTCTAGAAGAGCAGCCGTAACTAGTTTTAACGGCAGAGCTATCTGACTAGCCTCTGGCTTTGAGAAATGTTCTCAGAGCTCTGTGCAGTTAAATCAGAAGCTTGATAAAGGGGTGTGTGCATGTGTGTACTAGTTATTGTTTTTATTTATATGTGTGTGGTCTGTGTACAGGTGTGTGCATGTGTGTGCTAGTGCTCTCAGAGGCCAGAAGACTTGGATCTGAAGTTAGAGGTCATTGTAAACTGCCTGGTGTGGGTACTGGGAATCCAACCCGGTCCTCTGCAAAAGCAATGCATGCTCTTAACTGCTCATCCAGTTTCCCAGCTGGATTTTTGTTTTGAGACAACCATCTACTATGTAGACTGTTCTCTAATCCGTGCTCCTCCTACCTCAGCCTCCCAAGTACTGGGACTACAGGTGCACACCACCACACTCACTCAGATGAAGGTATAGGAAAGTATCATCTTAATTACTTTAATTAAAAAAAAACAATTTCAAAACAAAAAGTTTCAAAAGAGGCTCTTTTATTTCTTGTTATTTTAAGTGCTGTCTCTTGCATTGCATAGTGAAGGGTCCTCAAAGCACAGGGTGCTGTTATAATTTCATTTCCTCACATTTCAGTCATCTTTCTTTTTAAGGTAGTTTTGTTTTGTTTGAGACAAGGTTTCTCTGTGTAGCCTTGGCTGTTCTGGAGCTCACTCTGTAGACCCAGGCTGGCTTCCAACTCAAAGATCTGCCTGCCTCTGCCTCCCAAGTGCTGGGATTAAAGGCATGCGCCACCACCACCTGGCTAAGATAGGTCTTTATACACAGCCCAGACCTCTTCCTGTTCTGCCTGAGTGCTGAGATTACAGGCATGTGACATGCATATGTCACACACATAAATCTTAACCAGATAGAACAAATATTACATTGTATGACTGTACCATGCTTCCCTATTCCCCACTGGTGAATACTGATATTTTTCAAATTTATTTGCTGATTATACCATAGTGGACATCTCACTGGTTTATTTGTGCTTCTCTGACCATCAGGGAGGCTAACCATTGGCTCACATGGCTAGTACATCTCCTTATGTAAAGACCATTCGCATTCCCTGACCTCAACTCACGATAGCTCAAGCCGTCCCCAGCCTCCCTAGTCATGCTGAGATGTCAGTCCTACCACACACAACTTACAACTGAATAACTGGTTCCTTTCTTTCCTCCCTGCCTTCCTTTCTTCTTCCTTTCTTTTGAGACAGGGTCTCATGTAGCCCATGTTAGCCTTGAACTCACTATCTAGCTGAGAATAACCTTGAATTTCTGATCCTCTTGCTTCCACCTACTCGGGCTGGGCTTGGGCATGTCTACACCTGGTTTATCTGCGCCCGAGATTGAACCCAGGGCCTCATAAGGCTAGGCAAGTACTCTACCATCTAGCTTATCCACAGGACCAGAAATGTTCCTTAATTGCTTCCCGAACTTTTGCCTTTTTTCCTCAACTGTTTAAGCTGGGTCACATCCATCCTTTGCACATTTCTCCAAAGTCCTTTCTCTTCACAGCTATAGCCCAAGTCCTCTCCTGGACTCTGCAGAACTTTCTCTTTGTAGTCCCCAATATAGCAACACCTGGTTTCCTCGGAACATTTGCATATTGCTCTTTCTGTCTGAATCTTTCCTCTCTTTGGCTTATGACCTTGGATAGGGTTACTTAAAAAGTAAGTACCAGACAAGAGGACCACACCGACAATACCTTTTGTATCTTCTTTGAGATGTTTTAAACCAACAGCCAACAGCAGCTACCTGGCTTTTTTTGGTCATTATTTCCTCCACTAGAATGAAAATTCCAGAGGTGTGGTCCATATTGTCAGCGTCTAAAACAGTATGTAGCAGGTGCCCTACAAAAACTTGTTAACTAGCCGAGCAAAAGGAGAAATGGGAAAAGTGGGAAGCACGGAAGGAGAGAGAAGGTGAGGGAACCAGCGACTGAGTGGATAATGGTGGCTTTTTCTTCTTTGTAGGCAAGGCTGGTCAAGAACTCCTCATTGTGTAGCTCAGGTAGGCCTTAAACTTGTAGCAATCCTCCTGCTTACGTTTCTGAGGCTAGGATTTCCAGCATGAATCACCAGGACCAAATGCTTTTTACTATTAATGTACCAGGGAGCTCGATTTTTAAATCAGAGGAAAATTAAGCTCACGATCCAGTTAATACTACTCCCCTAGAGAGACAAACCACCAAGTAAATGTTATACACCCATCTAAGCTATGTTCCTTATGGCATTGAATCCTTTAGAAGCTAAAGCTAAGGAATTTCTCTAGTTTGTGTGCTCAAAGTCAGCCTGGATACACAGTGAGAGCAATTTCCACCCTAAAAAGAGGGAAGGAAGGAAGTTAGAGTGGGGAGAGTAGAGAATGGACAGACAGGGTGCTGGCGGGACCCCGCAGCTGTGAAATTTACTAACTAGACCGGGTCTAGGAGCCAGCTTCCAGAAAGAGCCCAGCAGAGGAGCCCAGCTGCAGAGCTTTCTTTTAAATGCAGACTGTTCCATTTGGAGAAAGGGATGGTGACCCAGGAAACCTCCTCTCATTTGAGCTGACGGGGTTGTCATTTTACCAACCTTAGCAAAGCATCTGGCCTTCTATCATTTGCTCAGTATGGGGAAGAAGAAAAAGGGGGGTTCAAAAGGAAAAATCTGAAAATAGGATTCCCTGCACCTAATGGCTCACACATCAGACCAGCTGGCACAAATGTCCAGCTAGGCTGACATGGAGCCCACAGAGGGGCAGGTGGCTTGGCCACACAGACTGCTTAAGTTCCTTCCAGCTGCCCGGGGCCTCCGAGTACTCACATTTCTCTTCTTTTCCATGTTTGCCTCCTCAGCTGCTTTCTGGTACCTTCAGAGAAGGGAGGAAAAAAGATGTCTTCAAATTGACCTTTATTTTTACTCTCTCCATTTTAGTAAACTATTTGTGCACCTATTTCTGCCAGCATTTATCTTTAATCAAGTCTCCCAGAGGAGGCAGAGAATCACAGCAGCCCTCACTTCATCGGCCCATAAAGTCACATGCTCTGATATAAATAATGGTTCCTGAGGATGAGATTGAACGTGAGACACAACTGTGCAGGGCAAGGGCTGTGGAAGGAGCTCAGCTGGTGGAGCACTTGCTGGACATTCACAAAGCTCTGGACTCCATCCATAGCACTATGTAAACTGGATATAAACTCAATGCCCTTCCTGGCAGGAGGATCCGGTGTTGGAGGTCATCCTCAGCTACTTGTGAGTCTGAGTCTGAGGTCAGCCTGGGCTACGTAAGACCTTGTCTCAAAAAACAAAACAAAACAAAACAAAAACCTTTGGAATTAGCCAACTAAAAACAACACTCCATGAATTTTAAGATGCTCAAGCCTCCATTTCCCAAACACATACGTTAGCATCCCTGAAACTGTAGCTTCTGTCAGCAGACAGCTGTGAGGTGGTCTCACTATGTGCAATGCCTGAATTTAAACCAAGCTAAGGTATTGATATAAGGGATACAGTCACTGCGGCTCATTTATACAAACTTGATGGCATGGAGTTATTTTTGTTTGTTTGTTTGTTTCATCTGAGATAGAGACAGAGGTGGTATGTGTATGCATGTGTGCAGAGGTGCACACACCCATGAGAGCTTGCACAGAGGACAGAAAAGGACATGGGTGTCTTCCTCTAATGTTTTCAGCCTCACTCCCTTGGAAAAGCTCCCTTACTAAGCCCAACCCATCTTCTCTACTCTGGGGTTTACCCACATTCTGGGGTATATGGGTCATGCTTGTTTTTTTTTGTGTGTGTTACGTGTGTGTTTGCTTTGTTTTGTCTTATTTTGTTTTGTTTTGAGAAGGGTCTCTCTATGTAGACCAGGCTGGCTGGCCTCAAATTCACAGAGATCCATTTGCCTCTGCTTCCTAAGTGCTTGGATGAAAGGTGTGTGACACTATGTTCACCTGACATGTTCAGCTTTTTATGTGGGTGCTAGGGATCCTACAAGGTCCTCATGCAGTGAGGGCTCTTACCTGTTAAACCCCTCTCCCTGTGTTTCTTTTCCTCTCTCTCTCTCTCTCTCTCTCTCTCTCTCTCTCTCTCTCTAAGACATGGTCTTACCTGTAGTCTAATCTGGCCTTGAATTTGTGACCCTGCCTTCCCCCCACAAGCACTGGGATCACAGATATGCACCACTGTACCTGGTTTTAGGTGGTGCTGGGGATGCTAGACTCTACCAAGTGAGCTACATTTCCACCAGAACATATTTTACTTATCAAGTAGAAGGAAATTTTTTCAGAAGTTAATATGCCACACTGGGAAGAGATGGGGAATGAGGCCTAACATTACTAGTGGAGAGGTAAAGCCTCTTTGGAAGGCATTCTTTGCTGCTTTCCCTAAACTACAAAAATGCAAATGTTAGATTATTCTCAGAATTTATTCTATAGATATACTCTTACATAAGAAAAATGATTTCTTTGTTTTTTGTTGTTGTTTTCAAGACAGGGTTCTCTGTGTAGCCCTGGCTGCTTTGAAACTAGCTCTGTAGACCAGGCTGGCCTTGAACTCAGAGATCCACCTGCTTCTGCCTCTCAATTGCTGGGATTAAAGGCGTTTGCCACCACTTCCTGGCAAAAAATGACTTCTAGAGTTACTACATTTACTGTAGCATCAACTATAACAGCTGAAGAGTGAAAATAAACTGGCTGTCTCTTAGCAGAGGGCAGGAAATGAATAACAGTGTATTATATGATGGAGTATTCAGAATGGAATACAATGGACAAAAGAAAAGTGGTGATGATATGAATGTCCTTTATGCCACTCAACTGTATACTTAAAAGTGGTAAATTTTATGTTATACATTTCATCACAAGTAAACAGAGCGGTATGGGCATGAAAATGGAGCAAACTCTTACATATATGGTCAAATGATTTCTGACAAGCATGCCACAATCATCCAAAGGGGAAGTACAGTTCTTTTCAGAGCATGGTTTCGGGAACCAGATATCCATATGCAAGAAAATAAAGCTGGGTCCTCACAGAATTCCCTGTACCAAATGGGTCAAAAGCTGAAGCCACAAAACTTAGAAAAAGAGGCAGAGAAAAGATTCATGATTGGATTTTTTTTCCCCTTTCTTTTCAAAACTATTTATTTTATTTTAGGTGTGTGTGCCTGAGGGTATGTCTGTGCATGCAGTACCTGAGGAGGCAAGAAGAGGGCGCAAGAGCCCCAGGAACTGGACTTGTGGGTGCTGTCCACCAAACTCCAGTCCTCCACAAGAGCAGTAAGTGCCCTTAATCACTGACTCACCTCTCCAACCCCCCCCCCCAAAAAAAAAAAACAGAATCTTGCTATGTAGTCCACCCTGACCTGGAATTTGCTATAGACCTTATGTGGGCTTTGATCTTTGAACTCAAAACATTCCTGCCTCAGCCTTCCAAGTATAGGCCTGGGCCACCAAATCCAGCCATGACATTGGGTTTGGCAGTGACTTATTGGATATGATACCAAAAGAATAGGCAACAAAATAAAAATAGATGAACTGTATTTCAACAACATCCAAGATGTATGTGCACCACAGGACAGCATCAGCAGAGTGCAAAGCTCCTGTGGAATGGAAGAGAATGTTTGGAACTCTGTATCCTAACAAGGGATTGATATCCAGATTACATAATAAAAAGAAACAACACAAAATAAATTTTATACTCTGTATTCATTTCACTGAGGAATTCAAAACAGTTGAAGTTTCATTCAAGGAATAAGTATTGCCAGGCCCTGGGGAGACTGAGGCAGAAGATCTGGAAGCTTAAAGGCAGTTTTTTTTTTTGTTTTTTTTTTTTTTTGTTTTTTTTTTTTTTGTTTTGTTTTTGGGTTTTTCGAGACAGGGTTTCTCTGTGGCTTTGGAGGCTGTCCTGGAACTAGCTCTTGTAGACCAGGCTGGTCTCAAACTCACAGAGATCCGCCTGCCTCTGTCCCCCGAGTACTGGGATTAAAGGCATGAGCCACCAATGCCCGGCTTAAAGGCAGTTTTTTAAAAAAGGTTGAGGGGCTGGAAAGATGGCTCAGAGCACTGACTTCAACTCCTGCCCCAGAGGATCTGACACCTTCTTCTGGACCCCTGGGAACACTGCATGCACATGGTCCACAGACATACATGCAGGCAACACACACACACACACACACAATTAAAAGAGAAAATGAAAAGTGTGTGTGTGTGTGTGTGTGTGTGTGTGTGTGTGTGTGTGTGTGTGTTTGTGTGTTGGTGGGGGTGCTGAGTGTATATATAGCCTGCCTAGCATGTACAGGTCTGGGTTCAATTCCTGGTTAACAGAAAAAGAAGGAAGAGAGGGAGGGAGGACAGAAGGAAAAAAAAAAAAGAAATAGTTCTTGGGGTCTACTATGTCCCAAACACCAAGGCAAACCCCCCCCAAAAAGGAGAAGAAAACAAATATCCAGCTGCTTGTGGTAGCACAAGCATCCTGAGCACTTGGGAGGCTGAGGCAGGGGACCAAACACAGGGCCTTTTGATTATCAGGCAGACGATCTACTACTGAGCTAAAATCTCCAAACTGTAAGATGACTGTCTCGAGTTCAAGGCTAGCATGGTAATGTAGGGCTAATGGAATAAAGGAAGTGTGAGGTTGGGCGTTGGTGGCACACACCTTTAATCCCAGCACTTCTGAGGCAGAGGCAGGTGGAGCTCTGTGAGTTCGAGGCCAGGTTGGTTTACAGAGAGAGTTCCAGGACAGCCAGTGCTACATAGAGAAACCCTGTCTAATAAAACCAAAAAAAAAAAAAAAAAAAAAAAAAAAAAAAAAAAAAAAAAAGGTAAGTTCTGTAAAATAATTCAAGCAAACCCATTATATAGGGCTGTGGTGTGGTTCAATTTACAAATTGCCTAGCATTTTATCTCTAAAAAAGTATCTTACTGTGGAAAAAAAAAAGTATCCTACTGTGATGAGTCCTTGAAAGAAAAAGAACACGGTTAATGAACAACTTTGTAGACAGCATTCCCTCACTCACTCCCCGGCACACTGCCCTACCCCCCTACAGTGCATTCAACAAACCTGTTTTTTTGGTTTTTTTTTTGTTTTTTTTTTAAGAAGAAAGAAAACTTAATAAACGAACCAAACCAATGATGAAAGCATTGAAGGCACACAAGCAGCTGGAGTACAGCTTAGCAGGCAGAATCCTTGCCTAACTTGTACAAAACCCAGGTTTGACTCCTGGTTCCACATAAGCCAAGCATGGGACCCACACCTGTCATCCCAGCACTGGGGAAGTGGAGGTGGGAGGATCAGAAGTTCAAGGTTGTCCTTGGCTACAGAATGACTTTGAGGCCAACCTGGGCTATATGAGACCTACTTAAAATAAATCAAAACTGACAAAGGGAAAACTGAGGTTGGTTGGTCTGACTTGATCATTCACAATGATATGTCACAAGTATGCACAATTATAATTTTTTCTTTTCTTTTTTTGGGGGGATGGAAGAGTGGTATTGAGACAGGGTCTCTCTGTGTAACAGCCCTGGCTGTCCTGGAGCTCGCTATGTAGACCAGGCTGGCCTTGAACTTACAGAGATCTACCTGCCTCTGCCTCCCGAATGCTGGGATTAAAGGCGTGCGCCACCAACGCCCAGCAGCAGCTTCATTAACTTTTCAATTAAATTTTTAAAAATTAAATGCTTTGCTAAAGAAATGAGGCTGGAGAGATGGCTCACAACCATTTGTAATGTGATCTGGTGCTTTCTTCTGGCCAGCAGGCATACATACAGGCAGAACACTTTATACATAATTAAAAAAAAAAAGATCTGGGGGGGGGTTAGAGAGATGGCTCAGAGGTTAAGAGCACCAGCTGCTCTTCCAGAGGTCCTGAGTTCAATTCCCAGCAACCACATGGTGGCTCACAACCATCCATTATGAGATCTGGTGCTCTCTTCTGGTGTGCAGATATACATGGAAGCAGAATGTTGTATACATAATAAATAAATAAAAATCTTAAAAAAAAAAGATCTGTAGGTTTACTAATACTTGCAGAGGCAGGCAGATCTCTGAGTTCTAGGCCAGCCTGGTCTACATTGTGAATTCAAGGATGGCTAGGGTTATATAAAGAAACCCTGTCTCAGAAAAAAAAAAAAAACAACTCATTTCTACAATAAATCAATGGCAATAATGTTGCCTGGGAAGGGGAATTGTGAAGGGATCAACTTTGGGAACTGTGCTGGATATTTTATGTCAACTTGACACAGCTAGGGTTATCTGAGAGGAGGAACCCCAATTGAGAAAATGCCTCTATAAAATTGGGCTGTAGGCAAGCTGTGACCCTTTAATACAGTTCCTCATGCTGTGGCAACCCCTGTAAAAGGGCTATTTGACCCCCAAAGGAGTCACAAATTACAGGTTGAGAATCACTGCTGTAGAGCATTTGCTTAATTAGTGATTGATGGGGGAGGGCCCAGTTCATTGTGGGTGGGGCCATCCCTGGGCTGGTGGTCCTGGGTTCTACAAGAAAGCAGGCTGAGTAAGACATGAGGAGCAAGTCAGTAAGCAGCTCCCCCCCATGGTCTCTGCATCAGCTCCTGTCTCCAGGTTCTTGCCCTGTTTGAGTTCCTGTCCTGGCTTCCTTCCATGATGAAAAGCAATGCTGAAGTGTAAGCCAAATAAACCCTTTCCTCCCCAGATTGCTTTTGGCCATGGTGTTTTACAACAGCAATAGAAACCCTGACTAGGACAGCGATCAGGAAAAACTAAGAGTTCAGTGTCAGCCATGTTAACTGCCCAGTGGGTGGCAGCAGTAATTAATCACATTTAATGTGTGTTTGTGCATGCACACACATGTGTGGAGGTCACAAGACGACTTGCAGGAGTTGGTTTTTTTTTTTAAGATTTATTTATTTATTATGTATACAGTGTTCTGTCTGCATGTACCCAGGCCAGAAGAGGACACCAGATCTCATTACAGATGGTTGTGAGCCACCATATGGTTGCTGGGAATCGAACTCAGGACCTCTGGAAGAACAACCAGTGCTCTTAACCACTGAGCCATCTCTCCAGCCCCAGGAGTTGGTTTTTTTCAATTCACTATGTGGATCCTGGAGGTCAAGCTCAGATGATCAGGCTGAGCAGCTGATGCCTTTATCTGCAGAGCCATCTTGCTGGTTCAGGAAGCAGCAGTTAGACACAAACATCTGAGCTCAGAAGGGAGGCTCTGAAGGTGAGCTAGCCACAAACAGAGTCACAAATCTTGTCTGTCCACACAAGACCCCTTGTCTGAGGGGTCTGATATTTACAGACTGGGTAGTACAAGAAGATGCCCAGTGCTGGGGACCTAACAGTGAAGAGGAAAAAGTTGTTAAACTGACAAGGAACAGACAGAGAGGTAGGAAAAACCAAGAGACTGCCAGAGAGACCAAGGGAAGAAAAATCTGGGAAGGAAGAAACGGCAAGAGGTCACAGGAAAATAGAGCGAAGAAACATTTTCTCAACTTAGCAATACAGCGTCTTTGCCAATCTTGGCAGTTGTCTTTCATGGTAAACAGAACTCTCTCTCTCTTTTTTTTTTTTGTTTTTTCAACAGGATTTCTCTGTTTAGCTTTGGAGCCTATCCTGGCACTCGCTCTGGAGACCAGGCTGGCCTCGAACTCATAGAGATCCGCCTGCCTCTGCCTCCTGAGTGCTGGTATTAAAGGCATGCGCCACCAATGCCCGGCCGGTAAACAGAACTAAATCTTGGCACCATGACCATGAATGGCCTCCTCTTCCTCTATAGTTGTTCCCATTTTCACTCTGTTAAGACAAGGTCTAATGCTGTAATAAAAAAAAAAAAGTGGCTCAAGACAAAAACTGACTTAGAGTAGACCTTCAACTTGTTTCTACACCCTGTGAACAACCATGTACTGTTTACTGCAGCAATATTACAGTACAGCGAGCCAGAAGCAATCAGTACACAGGCTTCAAGTTAGGAAATTGTTCTTCCATTGAGGTTGGTTGAATAAATATCCAGAGGTTCCTTTCCTTTACTGTCCTAAGAGAAGTACAAATCTTAAAACACCAAAATACTTTAGTTATTTGCTTCTGTTTTGTTTCTCAAGATAAGGTTTTATAGCCTTGAACTTGCTTGTAGCCCAGGCTGGCCCCCTCCTATCTCCACCTCCCAAGTGCTAGCTGTGCACACTATGCCTACTTTTTATCTTTTAAATGCTATCCATTATTATGGTGCCTGGTGTCCAAGGAGGCCAGAAGAGGGCACCAGATCCCTTTAACTGTCATTTGATGGTTGTGAGCTGCCAAGTGGATGCTGGGAATAGAAGAGCAGCCAGTGCTCTTAACCACTAAGCCATCTATCTACCCACCTACTTTTTCTTGAGATAGGTTTCTCTGTGTTACTCAAGCCTCTTCCTTCTGTGACCCTTCACGTGCTGCCATGCAGGCTGGTGAAGCTCAGCATCCAACTTTCCTGCAGGTTTGAGAATTCAACTTACACACTTATTTGTGCTGGGCACATGCTCTACCATGGGGCTTTCTTCCCATCTTTGAAGTGTAGTACCAGAATTCAGGCCTCAGATTCCATTTGGGGATGTGGGGGAGGAGAAGGCACTTTGAAGACTCAAATTGAGAAACAAAAGGATTTGCAACGGCATTTCTCTAAACAAGACCAAGGGTTACAAAACTTGTCGTAATCCAAGCACTCAGGAGGATCTCAGCTCAAGGCCAGCCTGGGCTACATATTAAAACCTTGTATCAAAAAAGGAATTCTATAATAAAATCTCATCCCAGACTTCCTGTGGTCTAGTCTCCTATCCCTCACACATGGACTTTAATCTTGCAACTGTTCACTAATGCACAGCTGCAAGGCAGGCAGCTGACAGAGGACACTAAAATTATCTGGGGAATAATTACAGTGTCTCAAATATTTGTAGGGCCAGAAAACAGAGTTCCTGAGTTATGACTCTTGCTTGTATGCTTTCAAATACAGCAAAGGGAATTCTGAGCCAAAAAGAAGAAAAAATGGAAACTCCCAAGGTTTAGGCAACTATTTTCTCCTGGAACAATTTTACCACTAAAATGTTAAAGAGAAGCAACAGAGGAAGTAATCCAGGGAGATTTGAAGGCCTTTTTCATTGTTATTATTAAAGAAGAACACACTCAACCACACACACACACACACACACACACACACACACACACACACACATACACACACACACACCCACCAACTAACCCTGTACTCTCTTTAGTAAGGGAGTTTAAAAATAAAAGTATACAAGTATACGAGGTTCAGCAGGCACCACGAAAGGGAGGAAACACAGTTAGAGGGGGCTGAGGATCAGTGTGCTAGATTGACCAATTCCATGTCTTGTTGAGTGACCTTTAATCACCATTGCTGAGCCTTCAAGTTCCTTATCTGCCAGAGTGGAACAGAGGTTAGGCAGGTGTGGTTTTAAACTTCCAGCTGCAGTACCTTCATTTCAAGGCTATCCTGATAAAAACCTAAAACATAACAGTGGCCAGTGCAGGGTCCTGGGCTTAGCCCTTTTTAGAACTCTGGAGGGTTCTTCCGAAGACCTCATGCAAAATGGCTTGAAAACTTCAAAACTATTGAACCAAAGAGGAAACTTGGGCAAAGAAACCAAACTCTACCAGTTAACCTTTGTCAAGAAAAGGCTCATATGATGCAGAAGCCATGGAGAAGAGAAACCAAAGATAACTTTTCAAACGGCCTGTTAATAGACCTTTCTTACGTCAAGGCCAAGGGTTTATAAAGCAAGGGTTTAAAGAGGTAAGGACAGAGCTATAAAGAATATAAGACATAGGCTCTGTGGCCAGAAAATGAAATACTCTTTTATACATATAACTGTAAGATGAATCCCTCTCCCACACCAGACAGGGTTTCTCTGTGTAGTCCTGGCTGTCCTGGAACTCACTCTGTAGACAAGGCTGGCCTTGAACTCACAGACCAGTCTGCCTCTGCCTCCCTAGTGCTGGGATTAAAGGTGTGCGCCACCATACTGTGCTCTAATTGTATTTATTTATTTTAAAGAAAATCTGTAAATAAATAAACGTATCACTGCAGCCATCTGTGGGGATATAAAGTGAGTAAACTCTAAAGCACTTAAGCAATATTAGCAGCATGTTTCCATTTAATATGAAACCTAGAAAAGAAATCCAGGCTGAGCCCTTCATTTTTACTGCCTTAGATGGACATTGCTGCCTGCCCCACTTCTGTATTTTATTATTAATATTAATAATGTGTGTGTGTGTGTGTGTGTGTGTGCGCGCACGCACCTGGAGAGGCTAGAAGAGGACACTGTATACTCTGGAGCTAAAAGTTAAAGGTGGTTGTGTATCACCCGATATGGGTGTTAGGAACTGAACTCCAATCCTTTGGAAGAACAACCTGCACCCCTAACCCCTGAGTCATCGCTCCAGCCCCCATTTCTGTGCCTTTATTTTCTCCTCCCCTTGAATGTCCCTACCATGTTCCTAGTATTAGGAAAAAATCAAATGGGAGACCTTAGCAGATTCTATGGTGGGTGAGGGACAAACATGCCAAGCAGACAGAGCTTGAGTGAGAAGTTTTATTAGAAAGGGAAGGAAGGGGGGAGAGAAAGAGAAAAGAGGTAAATAGACACAGAGGATGGAAGAGAAGAGGAGGTCAGGAAAAGTCCTGTTTGCCCCAGGGGAACAGAGGGAGAGAGAGCAGAAATGGGTGGGTTTTTTTCTTTAAAGGGTCCTTTGTACCTACCTTACCGTAGGTGACGGAGCATCTATGGACCCCTGGGCTGGCCAGGGTACTGCCTGAGTGCATCCTGCCAGGTGACTGGGGCAGGCCAGCATAATGCCTGAATCCTAATACCTAGCCCACCAAATAAAGCTCCACTCGTCTTTCAAAACCAGTTCAACATGTTAAGATAAACGCCCCAGGGAAAAACACTAAGCAGACAAACTCAAATATTAACTCAAGCAGGTTTTCTCAACTACAGAATAGGGATAATGCCCCTCCCATGCAGCTTTTGTGAGGATTAGAAATACTGTATATTTCTACCAAGAGCCTAGCAGCTGGAAACACAACTCCGAGGAAGAGTGCGTGCTTAGCAAGCATCTGACATTAGATCCAATCCCCAGAATATCCCTGCCCCACTACACACACATAATAAAAGCCTGGTAAGTTGGTTATGATTAAATGGGTTGGGAATTTGCAACTTTTTATCTGTGCAATTTCTTCTTATAATATTTTTTTTTTCTTTTGGTTTTTCGAGACAGGGTTTCTCTGTGTAGCTTTGGAGCCTGTCCTGGCACTCACTCTGGAGACCAGGCTGGCCTCGAACTCACATATATCTGCCTGCCTCTGCCTCCCGAGTGCTGGGATTAAAGGCGTGTGCCACCAATGCCCGGCCTGTTCTTATAATCTTCATATAGAAAACATATAACCTATTAGTCTATGGAGAAGGTCATGTGACCTCTAAGGGCCTTTCTGCAGAATTGAGAAGACCATCAATCCTGACACTAGGGAGGTAGAGGCAGACGAATCTCTGTGAGCCTGGCTTACATAACTGATTTCCAGGGCAGCTGCCACACAGAAAAATGGTTCCTTTCCCTCCCCCACCCCAAAAGGGGGGGGCGGCTGCAGCAGCGGTTAAGAACTTCCTATTCCTGCAGAGGACCTCTGGCTTGATTCTCAGCACTTCCATGGTGGCTCACAACCATCCGTAACTCCAGTCCCAGAGGATTAGAAGCCTCCAAGAACACAAGGCATGCATGTGGCACATAAATCCTGGTAAAACACTTTTTTTTTTTAAAAAAAAAAGCTACCAAGATGAATGGCCTTTTCTGATTTTCTAATGTGTGTCAAATCCTCATGAGAACTGGCAAGACAACAAAGGGATGGGGTAAGGAGGGTACTGAGGAGACAAGAGCTTGGAGAGATTCCTAACTAGAAGTAAGCTGAGTACCAGCGAGACCCCATTGCTGTGGTACAGTGGGAGCCATGTGGCAGGCCCCAAGCACAGTGTGCAGGAAGAGGGCACACTGATACAGACCACAGTCAGAAAGGGCAGAGGGACTTACCCTCAGAAAGTGGCAGGAGAGGCTCTAACTGGAGGGCACATTTTCCAAACACATCCTTTCTGAGAAGGGTTTTGGATAATGATACCTAGGAGATGGAGGCAGGGACATAGAGATGAGCTTGAGACATAGAGAAGACGAAGAAATTATGAAGTAAAGTATCAGGTCAATGAGTGGACCAAAGAATCATGGCTACAGGAATCACTGGCCTTTCATTCTCTCAGTGAGGAACAGCAAAAAGAAAAGGACAATGGGAGCTAGGGACTTCACTGCAGTCCAGGAGCTTGGCTCGGAGTCTGGTATGCTACTGCAGGAGAGGGAGGGGAGGCTGCTTGTGACTCAGGAAAATTCAGGCCTCACAGCACAGGCTTAGGACTTCAGAATCAGACATAGCAAAGGATGGGAGAGCAGCAACTGTGACTCCCAGTCCCAGAGTATTTCAGGGATACACTTGCAGAAAGAGCAGGCAGCACAGAACTGCAAGTCATGAGAAAGCCGAGTGTTGTTGAGGTGGGGCCGAGGTGGGTGGAAGGGTAAGAATGAGGGATGGTGTCCCTGCAGGATAGGGGGTGGTTTCCAAGGCCCATTAATCACAGCTCCAAGCTGTCTCATATCCCTTTCTTTCTTCCAAATTCCTGCTCCCCCCCACCTACAGCTTTCACTTGGGTCCCCACGAAAGCCCCATGAGTTGCCTCCGTGTTACGCACCTCTCCACCTTTCTAATAAACCTTCCGCACTTTTGCCAGAAGCATCTTTGGGATGTACAAGTCTCATCGTGTCAGTCTCCCTGCATAGAAACTTTCCATTGCATTTTGCTGTTAATCTAACTAAGCCCTAACTGCAGCACAGAACTCGAGCATACCGCCTGGCCTAACCGAATTACACTGGCCCCTTCCTGTCCTGGTTTTTGCCATGAAGGATTTCTTGCCTCCCTATTCCCTGTATCACGTCCAGGCTCCAAATGCCTCCCTTCACTCACTCTGCTCTATATTCAAGTCTCATTTCCCAAGTTCACCTCCTCTACCATCAGTGAATTCTCAGCCTCTTCCTCAAAACAGGGGAATCGGGGGATCACTTGCGTCAGGAAATGGAGGCAGGAGCTCAAGGTTTACTCTCAGCTATGTAGCAAGTTCAAGGCCATACAGAGCTGGAAGAGACTGTCTCAACAAAAGAGATCCCCCTGAGGTATTTGGGCCCCATTGCAGACATACAAAAGTAGAATTTTTAGAAAGACCAGGGAAACCTACAGAAGATAGTTTAAAACAGGTTCAAGCGGGATGGTGGTGGTGGTGGTGGCTGTGGCACACACACCTTTAATCCCAACACTCCAGAGACAGAGGCAAGTGGATCTCTGTGAGTTCGAGGCCAGCCTGGTCTACAGAGGGAGTTCTAGGACAGACTCCAAAGCTACAGAGAGACCCTGTCTTGAAAAACAAAGGTTCAAAATATCTTTGACGTTCCTCCCACCAGAGGATGGAGCCAAAGTGCACACCTGATTCCTGTGGACTATGAGCCAGACTTTGTGACTCCCATCTGAGAATATGGCGAACTCGATCGTGCACTGCTTCTAAAACTAAGGTCGTGAGCAGGCAAAGCAGTACCTTGTAGCTCCCCTCCTCTTACTCCTCCCCCCCTCTCTGGATGTTTGCCTTTGGAAACCAGCCACCAAGCCAAACAGTCTCATGGATTGGCCATGTGTAGGTGTTCCAAACCATGACTTCAGCTGAGATCCCAGGTGACAGCCTGCATCACCTTTCTTTCTTTCTTTTCTTTTTTTTTTTCTTTTTTTTGTTTGAGACAGAGTTTCTCTGTAGCTTTGGAGCCTGTCCTGGAACTCGCTTTGTAGACCAGGCTGGCCTTGAACTCACTGAACTCACAGAGATCCGCCTGCCTCTGCCTCCCAAGTGCTGGGATCAAAGGCGTGCGCCATCACTGCCTCGCTGGGATTTGCTATCAAAGGAAAGGTGACACTGTGGGCCACAGAAACCTCCTGTTGGTGTTTAACTATATCCTAGACACAGCTGCTAGAATCACTGTCTTCATGTCTTTACTCTTTTTCTTCTCATAAGTGCAGTAGCTTCCTGGTAATAAAGTACTAGTGTGGCAAACCTACCACCTCTCCTTGGCTCTCCTCCATCATCAATGAACCTCTGTTTGCTGTCTCTGATGTGTTAATGGTATGGACCATCTCTTCAGCATGTGGCAACACCTACTGTGTACAGCAGTACCTACCGTGTACAGGTGCACCGACCATGTACAGCAGCACTTACTGTGTGCAACAGCACCTACTATAGACAGCCTGGCTGGCAAACATTTTCTCATTTTCTTAAAGGGCCAAATGTAACGGTAAGTCTTTCTGCCAAGCTGCCCGAGCCCCGCCTCCATGTGGGCGCCCAAAATAACAGAGATTAATGTTAGGCACAATGCTGCTGGCCAATGACTAGGATTTCTTAATCTATATATTTCATAAAGACTTATCAAGGACGCTGGCGGAATGTGTCCTCTTTCTGGGACAACATGACGGCTCCCAGAGAAGAGAGGAAGAAGAGGAAGAGAGCGATTTCCTGCTTGCCTCTGCTTATATTCTGAGTCTGCCTGCTATGTCACTTCCTGCCTGGATCACAAGACTTCTTTTTACTATATTTCCCAGAATCCTCCTCGACTCCTAGTCCCACCTATCTTGCTTCCCTATTGGCCAAAAGTACTTTATCAACCAATAAGACAAACATATACACACAAGGACTTCTCCCATCAGCCAGATGTTTTAGACTTTTGAGTAACAGTCTCAGTTATACCCAGTGTCTCTGCTGGCTCAGTGTGAAAGCAAAGACAACCTGCAAATGGATGTCTTCATTTCAATAACCCTCCCCCCCCCTTATTATACCTTACTGGCTATCAGAAACTTGAAATGCTACAAGCATAACTGACGAGCTGAATTTCAAATGTTATTTAGACGCTTGTAGGTGGGGAATGTAGCTCAGGGATGGAGCACATACCTAGCATGTGTAGGACTCTGGGTTTGACCCTTAGCATTGAAAAACTAAAAGATATTATTTTTCCTCCCTACAGGGAGGGCATGATGGCTCACTCACACCAAGACACCCAGCATTCAGGAGGTGGAGGCAAGGGTTTTGTTCATGAGTGCCAACCCAGTATGGGATACATTAGTGAGTTTCAGGCTACAAACCAGGCTACAGAGTGGGGAGAAAAAAAACTAAAAACAACTGGGTCTGGTGGCACACAACTATAATGGCAGCATTTGAGAGGCAGAGGCTGGAGGTTTAGGAGTGCAGAGTCCTTCTCAGCTAAAGAGTAGGTGCAAGGCCAGCCTGGGCTGCAGGAGACCCCATCTCAATACAAACAAGCAAACCAATGGATGAACAAAACAAAACAAAACAAAGCGCCTTCCTTGAAGGTCCCTGCCCATTACAGACTCTCCTCTTGTCCCTCATCTATCCTCCTTCCACTCCTTTGGATTTGGTAACAGTTTCTTTATATTTCAGTATTTTATAAGTATCTTTTCGTAACATTTTCTTGTCCTTGATTAAATAAAAACCCAAAGACAGAGGAAGGGTCCTTTGATTGATAACATTCTTTTTCTCTACAGTGCCTAACTTCCAATGCAGCCATTTTACATTGCTTCATCAATTATCAAGACAGATGGTCCTCTTGGACCAAGATCAGCACTTACTTGGAGAATATTTCCATAATTGCCGATGACTTATTCTTGTTGACAAGAGAAAGTTCTTTGGCCGTTACTCTCAATGACAGGGAAGTCCACTGTTGTCTATTAAATGGAGATGATTCCATCTTGTCTACAGACTCTGGAACACCTATGGGATAGAGAAAGGGAGACTATTCAGCGTAGCACAGGATTCCCAGGATGGGCAGCAGGATGAACAAAGCGAGAGAGCCCAAAGCTGCAGGCCACACGTCTCTGCAGCTTTCCAAAGCTTGTGTGACCTTAGTCAAATGAGTCAGTATCTTTGGGGTGCAGTTTCCTGTAAAAGGAGGTCAGAACAGATGATCTCTTCGGTCCCTTTTCAGTTCCATCATTTTATCACTGAGCCTACTGTGCAAATATCAGTTGGCCTTTTTCTGAACTTAGGCTATTCCAAAGTCACATTCAGAATGAAATCTTCCCCTTTTTGGAATAACATCCTAGGAGAGATGCAATCAGCATCTCACTAGTCAAGCCCAAACTAGGCTCTGCCTCCGTCCACATGGCTTTTTGTTCTCCTTCCTTCCCTCCCTCTCTGTCCCTCCCTCCCTCCTTTCTCTCTATTTCCCCCTACCTTCTCTCCTTATACTCAGGAGCACTGGCCACTGTTACTCTGGAGAGAGCTAAGGACACTGCATAGGATAAGAGAAAGAGGATGGCATTGCAAGTTTGTTACTTTGAACAAGTTATATCTGGAGCTGGGATACAGTTCAGCAGTAGAGAGCGTGCCTAGCATGGGCAAGGCTCTGGGCTCCAACCCAGCACTGCAAAGTAGACAAAGAGATACAAAATGTTTTAAATTGGTGGCATCTTAGGGACAAATCATTAAATGGAGTGTGGTAATGCAGTCCCTGAAAAAAGAAACTCTGTTTCCTCTTATGCGTAGGTCCTCCCTTGGAATTTTTAGATTTCTGTGTTTAAGCTGAAGTGAGTACCTATAGCAGCCAGGAGGCAAGAAAGGGACCATAAGAGTGATGTAGTGGGGGGGGGAAGTCTTTGGTGTGTGGACAGTAAAACACATGTAACTCGGAAGCAAAAGAGGATTACTAAAGATAGAAAGGTTTAAATGGTGTTGAGTTTAAGGGAGAGTGGGAATGTGGGGGTGAGGAGGACCACCAACCAAAAAGGAACCTACTATTTTACAAACTAAAAAATACATTAATAGTTTGAGTGGAGGTACCCTATGTGGGCGAGTAATGCTGCCCCAAGAAGCTATAGGGTTTTTGTTTTACTTTGTCTTTATTTTATGTGCATGAGTGGGTGTTTTGCCTGTATGTATATCTGTGCACATGTGCTTGTCTGGTACTGTGGAGGCCAGAACAAGGCATCAGATCTCCTGAAACTAGAGTTACAGATGTTTGTGAACTGCTGTGTGGGTGCGGAGAATCAAACCCAGTACTTCCACAAGAGCAGCAATTGCACTTAACTCTCCAGCCCCAAGAAACCATGGGTTTTTTAATGAAAATCCCAGTGCCAGGTACAGGGTGCCTCCCTAGAAGTAATGGTTAGGGAGTTCTGAGAAGCACCCAAAACAATACAGGCTATTACCACTGTTCTCGGTTCCCTGCTAGAATTATTGTTGAAGATAACCATACACTTTGGATGCAGGAAACAGAAATCAAGCTAGAACTAAGCTGGAAGCTTCCTCCCTGCTAGCTGCAGCCACAGTTCTGGAAGGGGCTATGCAGGCCACTGGGGGAGAAATGTCATCAACTGTCTTACCAAGCTACAGTACAATACCAACCCACCAGGCAAGATATGTCCACTGTGCAACAGGGCAAGACTGTTTGGAAGTGGGTGGGGGTGGGGTTTAACCAATCACTTTCTGATTGGTTTTGTTCATGTCTGGTATTACAAACTTGGCAAAAGCCTGTGGCTTTAGAGGGAATACATTACTGATGTTTTGCTAGATGGACAATGAGACAACTGCCACAGACCAGTGCTGGTCTCAGTCTGGGTCAGAGAAGTGTCTTTTTACAGTGGGCAGTGCAAAGGCTCTGTCAAAGTGTTGAGCATAAGTGACGACCAGTACAGTCCTCAGCCCTAAACTGGACAGATCATTGCACCCTCCAAAATCCAGGGGATGCTGTGGGAGAGAAGGAAGGCTGTAAGAGCCAGAGGACAGACTGCAGTGCCATCAAAGGCTGTCCTCTGGGTAGGACATGGCTACTGCAATCGTGAACACACGGTAGCTGTGGGTGCCTGTACAAGACCTGCATGAAAAAGAAAGGACATGGCACTGTTGAGATGATTCAGTGGAAAAGGCACTTGCCACCAAGCCTGACAAAACAAGTGCCATCCTCAGGACCTACATGTTAGAAGGAAAGAAAAAACTCCCCAGAGTTGTCCTATCCTCACCACAAGCATGCTATGGCACGCACACGCCACTTCCTGACACAATCAACCAAACAAAAACTGATAGATTGACCAATAAGATATAAAGCAGGAGAGGACCTGGTTGGGGAGAAGCAGAGGACCAGTGGGAGCCCAGGGATAAGTGAAGGCAACGAGGGCTAACAGGATCACAATTTACTGTACACAGGCATGGAACTGCAAAAAATGTTTTAAATCACGTCATCTCTTTAGTTTTAGTATCTTCAGATGAAAACCAAGGATAATGCCTGTCTTTCTAGGATTTTACTGTAGATTTAAGGAGATAATATATTTTAAATACTAGGCATACTTAACACTGTACAGAATATTTTAAGTATAATGTACTAGCACTGGCTCTTATAATTATAAAGCCTCCTAACAACTGGGGAAAGTATGATGCATTTAAATTCAGAGGATAAATCCCCTACACTTAACATTCTCTTCTGTAATCCCTTCGAGCTGTAGAACATACAAAGAGTACCCTTGACATCACCCAGTCTCCACCCGCTAAGCTGGTGGTTGAGTTTTCTTGCCCAAGTAATTACCAAAGGAGTTACAACCTTTGTCCAGAAGAGTTGAGATCAGAAACAAGTCAACACCTCCATATTTGAAAAAAATACAGATTAAAGAACTGTTCTCTTGACAACCACAGAGCAGAACTGGTATCCATCAGAACTGCCCCCAACAGCCTTGGCAACAGCACAATGTGGTGTGCTGGACCAAGCACCCTGGAAGCCTCAGAATGCAAAGCAGATGGCAGACAGACAACCTTCTGAGACCACTACTTCCCCACGTGCAGTGCACTGTCCTTCCAATGAACGCCTTCTCTGAAAAGAATAGTTTTGTTTTCAGTGATTTAATTCTCATCTCAAAAGGTAGCATCATATACAGTAATGCTAAGGAGCTTTGGCAGGGGAGATAGGTATATACAATCAAGAACAATTGCTCTGACCACTTAAAGCTTGTGTGTGTGTGGTTTTCTTTTTTCCTCAATCTTAGATTTTCTTATTTGTAGCAATGGGATGAATAAGATGAAGAGGAAATGACATTCATGCAGACTAAGTCAATGGTAAATGTGAGAGCTTTAAAAGTGTTGCCTCTTTCTGGACAGAATAGTAACGCTGCTCATGTGACAGACTCATCCAACGTCATCTGCATTTTCTCTAACGAGAGCAAGGCACAGTAGTGACATGCAACCAAACATCAAGAAGGGAAAACCACAGCAGCTCCCCTTCAAGCCAAATCCAGGAAAGGTTGACCAACACTTTAAGACAACATTTGGAAAAATTATGCTCCCAATGTGGGTGTGACTATAACTGTTGTCAGTTTTTTTTACAGTGAACAATTATGGATAAAAGAGGAAAAAATCAAGTATGTTCTCAAAGCTGTTCACAAAAAAGGAACAGAACCAGATGCAGTACAAGTCTATTGAAGGCTGAGGCAGGGATGTTTGAGGGATTACTTGCTTGGGCAACGTAATAAGATACTGTGTAAAATACACACACCATTACCACCCCCACCACCTCCACCACCATACCTCTGCGACCACCACCACCACCACCACCACCACCACCACCACCACCACCACCACCACCATCGCCTCCACCCCTGGCGACAGCAGCAGCTGCACTCCTAGGCATTCATATATATCAGGATCTGGCTAGGTAGCTCTCTGGCTGGCCTCAAACTCACAATCTTCCTGCTTCAGCTTTCCAAGTGCTGAGATTACAAGCATGTGCCACCATGCCTGGATATATCATTTGGGAAGTTAGAAATAATAAAGTCTTTTGAAAAAGCAATTCCCAAGTTCATGGTTTTGATTACTTCTGCCCAAAATGCCAAGGAAATTTGTAGTCCTCACGTTGGTCTAAGGTTAGGAGAAACACACCTTATAATCAAGCATCGAGCAGACTGTGCCTGGAGGATGAACAGAGAGCCCCCCCCTCCCCCGCCATGGGCTGCTCCTAACCTACTGACTCTGCTGACATCCACACAGTTACAGCACAAGACAAGGATGTGGTTAGAGGCATTGCATACCTCAGGCTCAGTGGGAGGAAAAGACACTGACTTGGGATTTGCAGAATGGAAAGAATTTGAAAAGTCCTCGAGGGCAGAAGGAGGAAAGTACATTTGAGGTGGAAAGGGTGGCATTCATATCCAAGGAAGTGAGTTAGGTTCTAGGCAGAACGGACGGAGGGACGGACAGCCGAAGGCGTGAGGCCAGGCTGGGAAGAGTTGTGAAAACCACACTGAGGAATTTGGGCCGTATTCCCGCAGTGGCAAGAACTGGCCAATGAGTGAACAGAAGTGGAGTCTAATCTTCATATGTCTGACCTTTAAAGCAAATAAAGATTCCCCTCAGAGGCTTTAACATTCATCTCTATAACTTAAGAGCTCTCCCATGCACCGCAGCCTGTGGTGGAGCACAGTTTCTGAACAATTATTTTTGTTGGGTATGGTGGTGTAGATGCTGAGGCAGGAGGGATCACTGCAAGTTCCAGGCCAGTCTGGGTTACAGAGTGAGGCCCTATCACAAAACAATCCAGTCTGTGCTGGGATGTAACTACTGCTTGCCTATGCATGAAGCCTTGGGTCCTACCTCTAGCATTACACACAACCAGGCACAGTGGCACTTACTTGTAATCCTAGCGCTTGAGGAGGGGTAGGAGGATCAGAAATTCAAGGCATCTATAAGCTTGATGCTAGCCTGGGATACGTAAGACCCTGTCTTAGGAGAAAGAAGGAAAAAAGGCATCTGCACCAATGTATAGCTTGCTAAGAGCATCAAAGACAAATCTAAATTCCTAGAAGATACTAGACCTGTCTAAGTGAGAGGTAATCCAAGCTTCTGGTCACGTGTGGGAGTGGAAGACGGGAGTGGGGGTGTGCATCTGCAATCCCAGTGTCCCACGGTGAGATGGGAAGCAGAGAAAGACCAATTTCTAGAAGCACCAGGAGCAAGAAGCTTGGCCTGAGAAGTGGCAAACAAGAGACTGTGTCCCAAGGTGAAAGGTGGAATCTTACATCACGATTCTCCTCTGACTTACACAACTACCCTCTGCAACACATCGACTAAAAAATTACAAAGAAAGAAATCAGATCTCAGAGCTGGGCTTGGTAGCTCACTCATGCGTCCCAGCACTTGGGAAGCTATGACAGGAAAACTACCAAGTTTTAAGTCAGTCTAGACTTACACAGTGAGTTCCAGACAGCCTGGAATACACAAGGACATAAAAAGTCAACGAAACTCTTGAGAGAAACAGAACATTTGAAACAGCTACTTTAGACAAAGCAAAAATCTCATTTAAGCTCCATGGCCATTCAAATCAAATTCGTTTTATTAATATATGTTTATTAGATTTATTATTTGTATTTTATGTGAGTGTTTTGCCTGCATATATGTATGTGTACCATGTTCATGCCTGGCCTGCAGAGGTCAGAAGAGGGAGCCAGATTCCCTGGAACTGGAGTTATGGACAGTTGTGAGCTGCCATGTGGATGCTGGGAACTGAACTTGGGTCCTCGGAGAGGGCAACAAGTGCTCTTAACCACTGAGCCATCTCTCCAGCCTTATTAATTTATGATTATGAATTTGAGAGCCAGGTTTGTTTATTTATTTATGTATTTATTTATTCAAGACAGGGTTTCTCTGTGTAGCCCTGGCTGTCCTGGAACTCACTCTGTAGATCAGGCTGGCCTCAAACTCACAGAGATCTGCCTGCCTCTGCCTCCCTAGTGCTGGAATTAAAGGCATGCACCACCAACCACCCAGGGAGAGTCAGATTTATTAAATTAATCTTACAAAGTTAATCTAGTTTTAAAGTAGCAGAACTAGCTTCAAATTCATATGTCATTTGGTTCCAAATTCCATTTTCTTTACATCAACAGTCAAAATGATGGCTAAAATAACTACTTTTAGCCAAGACAAAAAGTTGATCGCTAAGAACCATTACCTCAATTCATTCCTGCACCACCTAGCTGCAAACTCATACAATTTATTTTTCAGTAAGAACAGTGGGCCAGCACAACAGTTCAGCGAGCAATGGTGTTTGCTAGCAGGCATGATAACCTGAGTTTAAGCTCCAGGTTCTACACATCAGAAGGTGAGAACCAGCTCCCACAAGCTGACCTCTGACTTCCAAACACGCATGCATGCACAAACACCCATAAATGTAATTAAAATGTGTTAAAAGCAACAGTGACAACTACAGGTTGCTCCCCCACACACTTGGATCCTGCATAGGTAGAATAAACCAACTAAGAACCAAAAATATTTTCAAAAAGTTGCATTTATTGCAGGGTGTGTTAGTGCATGCCTGTATCCCCAGAACTCAAGAGGCTGAGGCCAGGGCATTGTCATGAGTTTAAGGCCAGCCAGACCCATCTCAAATAAAACAAGAAACCACCAAAGAAATAGAAACAAGAGAAGTGTTACATCAAATACACAGATCAACAAATACAGCACAACTTCTGCACTGACCTATCAGATGTCATAAGTAGTCTAGTGACAGGAGGAAGCACACATAGGTTAGATGTAAATACTACACTAACCATGTAAAGGGACATGAGCATCTACAGTCCCAGAGTTCAAGGGACAGCTGTTTTTTCTCAGAGCGATGAGAATCAGAGGTAATCATCCCTCTTCCTGAGAGAAACCTAGTTAACCCTGGCTAGCAGGGTTACACTGTCCACTGTATCAGGGATACAGCTTTTGTGGGCCTGCATTAAAGGTGTGGTGTTGCTCTTCAGCTACCCAATCTTTCTGAGAAGAGTCTCATTTTCAGGCTTCTGGATATTATTCTACCTGTGAGAACAATTGCTAGATTAGTGGGTGGTTATGTACAAGGGTTGAAAGAAACGAATATATATATATAAAATTACTGAGCCATCTCTCCAGTACTTATTCAAACTCTTGACATAAATGCAAATCTCATGAAAAAAAAAAAAAAAAGACTTAGTAACTTGAAGCCAGGTGTGGTATTACAGGCGCTCGCAGAAAGGTAGAGACAGGAACAGACAGGAGGATCATGAGTTTGAGGACAGCCTAGAGGTGAGTCCTTGCTCCCCCCACAAAATAATCCTAATAAACAACAAACAAAAAACTTCACTTAGCATACACAAAAGGCTCAGTCTTTTCTTATCAAAAACATGACAGACAAGTCTATAGGCACGTCAGGCTAGTCACTGCCACAGTTGTTGGGAGAGCTTCTGCCAGCTGTCTGTAGAAATATGTACCTAGACAATGGGATAATTGTAACGCCAATTCCCAGAGTCAACGAGAATGTAGATGTTTGCATCAGGACGGAGTCACTTCAGGAACATGTGGTCCCTCTTTCATCTCCTTTTATGGATATTTTGTATAGAAAAGTGGTTGTGTAACTGAGAAGCAATCACACTTGAGGAGCTGCTGCTAACCGAAGGGATCAAGGAATAAGATTACACTCTCTGTGTAGTTTTGCACTGTTTACACTTATTGACTGAGTCACACATTACCATGCTAGGGATAAAATATGGAAGCAAACAAGCACTCTCAGACCGTCTTTCCCCCTTTCCGCCTCCATTAGGGAGAATAAGTGTCTCTACATTCCAGCTAGACCTTTTCTCTACCTCTCGACCTTGTGCTAGAGATTGAACCCAAGGCCTTGAACATGCTAGGCCAAGGCTCACTCTACCTTTGAGCCACAGTGCCCAGGTCTCAATAAGAGAATTTATCTTTCCCACAACCTCCATATGCCTCTGTCCCTGGTTTTCTACCTAAGAGGTGAACTATTTCTGAGGAGTATGTTTCTATATCTATAAATATGTATCTGAACTAGTACATAGGTTTTTTAAATTTTTTTTTCAAATCTTAAGCTTTTTTCCCTCTCACCGTCACTTTGCTCCTATAGCACAGTTAAACTACAGCCCTCACCTGCTTTACTTTGTCATCTTCCATCCATTGCTTTGGCCTTGCTCTGTTTCCAGTCATTTCCTGACAATCACTGAACAGATCTTATAGTCAAAACAAGGACCACAGCTGAGTGGTGGTGGTGCACACTTTTTATCCCAGCATTCTGGAGGCAAAGGCAGGCAAATCTCTGTGAGTTCGAGGCCAGCCTGGTCTACAAAGCGAGTTCCGGGACAGCTAGGGCTACATACAGAAACCCTGTCTTGGAAAAAATAATGTAACAAGTTATTAAACAGCAAGTAGGTGTAACATTACTTACCACCTAATAAGTGTTCAATAAATCTTATTAACGAAGAAATGTTATATCTATTTCCCTTATTTTCTTTTATATACATATAGAAAGTTTGTACAAACTTTCCCTTACATTATAACTAGTTTTTAAATTTTTGAGGAGAGCTTAGCCTTGCTATGCAGCCCAAGTTAGCTTCACTTGCAGCCTTTCTGCCTTGGCCTCCTGTGTGCTGAGATTAAAAGCAGCATCAAGCCCTGCTGTGGAATATTACTTTAGCTAGGCAAAGATGTGTTACATTTGTTTATGTGTGGAATATTACTTTAACTGTGTAAAGATGTGTTACATTTGTTTATGCTGTGGAATATTACTTTAACTGTGTAAAGGTGTGTTACATTTGTTTATGCTGCATTTGTTTAATGATGTGAGGATGTGTGTTTAGTTATGTAAAGATGTTTTGCATCTGTTTCACCTTGCCTGCCCAAGGCACTTAATGGGCCTAACAAAAACCTGAATGGCCAATAGCTAGGCAAGGTAGGGCTGGCAGGAAGACAGAATAAATAGGAAAAATCTAGGCTTGAGAGGAATGAGAAAAGGAGAAGGAGAGAACAAGGGAGAAACAGAGGGACATTCCTGGGGCCAGAAGCCAGTCAGCCACACAGACAAGAGAAGCGATGAAAGTAAAATATATAGAAGGAAAGAAAAGTAAAAAGCCCCAAGACAAAAGGTAGATAAAAAGAAACAGATTAATTTAAGTTAAAAGAAATGAACCTAAGCTGGGCCGAGCATTCAAAACTAATATTAAGTCTCTATGCCATGATTTGGGAGCTGGTTGGTGACTAAAAAAAAAGGCCTGGCATAAAGCCCTCTTGGCAGTCAGGTGTTGGTGGTGCACACCTTTAATCCCAGCACATGGGAGGCAGAGGCAGGTGGATCTCTGTGAGTTCCAAGACAGCCTCCAAAGCCACAGAGAAACCCTGTCTCAAAAAAACAAAAACAAAACAAAAAGCCCTCTTGGCTCCCTCACAACATCGGGCAGACCCAATTCACATTTTTTTTTTCTGTTTAGAGATTTATTTATTTTTATGTGTGTTGGTGTTTTGCTTGAATGTATGTCTGTGTGAGGGTGTAAGGTCCCCTGGAAATGGAGTTACAGACAGTTGTGAGTCGCCATGTGGTTGTTGGGAATTGAACTCAGGACCTCTGGAACAGCAGCCAGTGCTCTTAACCCCTGAACCATCTCTTCAGCCCCCTTCAACTCACATATGGATCCCAGACCTTTCTGAGAAAGTGTCTCCCATACATATAATGCCACTCTTCCTGGGGGAAATGCTTCAGTTCCTGTTCTAGCTTAGAGGACACTTTTCCCCAGATCCCTTCCCAACACCTCAAGCCACAACTAGAAGGTTCCTTGCAGTGCTAAGGATACAATCCAGGGCTTTGGGGTCATTGCCAAGCACTCTTCCATAGGTCTCCCTCCCCAGTCCTTGGAGGTCCTCCAGCTCTCAAAGAACAATAAGACCAGTGCCTAACATTAATCACACCATATGATATTTTTTTTGTTTTTGTTTTTTCAAGACAGAGTTTCTCTGTAGCTTTGGAGCCTGTCCTGGAACTCACTCAGTAGACCAGGCTGGCCTTAAACTCACTTGCCTCTGCCTCCCAAGTGCTGGGATTAAAGGCATGTGCCACCACCACCCAGCTGATCAAAAATTGTTTAAAAAGATTTATTTTTATGTTATATGTATGAGTGTCTTGTCGGCATGTATGTGTACCCTGTGTATGCAATGCCTGAGGAGGCCAGAAGAGGTCATCAGATCCCATAGGACTGGAGTTACAGACCGTTGTAAGCTGCTGTGTAGGAGCAGGGAACCAAACCCAGGTCTTCTGGAACACACAGTGCCATTAACCTCTGAGCCATCTCTCCAGCCTCTGATTTGGGTGTGTTTTGTTTTGTTTTGTTTTGTTTTGTTTTGTTTTTGTTTTGAGACAGAGTCTCAAATAGTTTAAACTGGCATTGAACTTGTTATGTAGCCAAGGCTAACTGAATTCCCAATCCTCCCACGTCCTCCTCCCAGGTGCTAGAATTAGAGGTCCTATCTCAGTCCCCATGACCATGAAGAAAAGGACCTCAATCTCTGAAGTCATTTGTTGAAGCATGTTATTTAATGACTTCAGGGAAAAGAAAATGGAACATGGTGTTTGTGTATTGCAAAATAAATCACTGCAAACTATGAGAAACCACTGAACACAACAGCAAAAATGTCTTTAGCCTGAACTCAGATTGTTCCAGTCAGCACTGTTGACATAACTCAGGTGTCTCCTTACAAATGCTAATGAATAACTACAGCTCAACAGATAACAAAGCCTAAGTGGAATCTGAGAAACCAAAAGGAATTAAGATGAGAAATAAAAGAGAAAGGAAGTTTTAATTCAGTAGGTCATAAACTTAAGTATACACAAGAATCACCTAGGAAACATGTTTAAAATTCTGACTTCTCAGGTCCTTTCCCATGATTCATCAAGTTGGAGAAGAGCCCAGGAAGACCTTTAAACAGAACCTAGCAATGATTCTAGCATCCAAGGTTCCCCCATTAAAGACTGGACAACAGAATTAAGGGCTGGAGAAGGATAAGGACTCCTAGAAAATGGGAAAGGGGCATCCTAGAATACTACCATGTTGTTGTCCACTTTGAATAGTCTTTTTTTTTTTTTTTTTTTTTGGTTTTTCGAGACAGGGTTTCTCTGTGGCTTTGGAGCCTATCCTGGAACTAGCTCTTGTAGACCAGGCTGGCCTCGAACTCACAGAGATCCGCCTGCTTCTGCCTCCCGAGTGCTGGGATTAAAGGCATGCACCACCAATGCCCGGCCTCACTTTGAATATTCTATTGTCACCCAGAAATCTGTCCTTTAAAAGTCACCTGAGCCAGTGTGGTGGCACATGGCTATAATCCTTGAATTTGGAGGCTGAGGAAGGAGGACTGACTGCCAGTGGCTCCAGCCCGTCTCCATGTACAAGCAAACAAGATAGCAAACAAAATAAAGCAACCGGAGAGCTATCTCAGTGAAACACCCAGGTTTCCTGTTCTCAGGATCAGGTGTTTGAAGCCAGCCTGGGACAGGAAGCTATCTATTAGAACAACAAGAAGTAGCCTTAAGTTAAGACACACTGAATCTGCCCAATGTCCCCTAGAACTTCCCGGTCTAGAGTCACGAAATCATTGTGCAGATGAATGGATCTTGATAATAAAATCAGGTTTATTTTCATCTCATTGGTTTGTCATTTAACTTAAAATGATTCTTCAGAAAGATACACAAAAGTATCCAGGTGTGCTGACACACACCGGTAACTAGGGCATTCTGGGCCCATAAGCAGGAGGACTGGGAGCTCAAGCCGTGGCTGCAAAGCAAGTTTAAAGTTGGCATGGGCTTCAGGACAGCCTGTCTTAAAAGAAACCAAAAGGGCTGGAGAGATGGACCAGTGGTTAGAGGATGTACCACCCTTGCAGAGAACCTGGGCTTTGCTACAAGCACCCATGTCAGACAGCTTGCAATATTGCTGCAACTCCAGCTCCAGGGCCCTGAAGCCTCTGCTCCCTCCAGGTACCTGTACTCAGTGAACGTACACATAAACACATGCAAATACATAATTTAAAAAATAATAAAACTATGGGGCTGGAATGATGGCTCAGTGATTAAAAGCACGGGCTGATCTTTCACAGAACCCTGATTCCATCCCCAGCACCCACATGGTGGCTCACAATCACCTGTAACTCTAATTCCAGGGATCCTACACCCTCCTCTAGCTTCTGGGGGCACTGCACAAATGTGATGCACAGACACAAACGCAGGTGAAGCACCCATGCTCACAGAATACTTTTAAAGTATATATAAAACAAATCTTATTATTTTTTTATTTTTTGAATTTTTGAGACAGGGTTTCTCTGTATTGTTTTGGAGCCTGTCCTGGAACTCACTCTTGTAGACCAGGCTGGTCTTGACCTCACAGAGATCCACCTGCCTCTGCCTCCCAAGTGCTGGAATTAAAGGCATGTGCCACCACTACCTGGCCAAATCTTTTTTTTTTTTTTTTTTAAGTTTTTTAATAGAAAGAGAAGGCAAACTAGGGTCAGCAAGATGGCTCAGTGGGCAAAGGAATTTGTCATGTGAGTCTGACAATCTGAGTTGGATCCCCAGAACCCATGGTGGAAGGACAGAATTGAATGCCGAGAGGTGCCCTCTGACCTCCATGTACATGAGACACTGGATCCATATACACTCACACAGATATCACACAAACAGGTAATAAAATAAAAAAAATATTTTTTTTTTACAGGCATGGTCATGCACACCTTTATTCCCAGCACCCAGGAAGCAGAGAGGCAAGTGGATCTCTGAATTTGAGGCCAGACTGGTCTTTCATAGCTAGTTCCAGGTCATCCAGAGATGCATAGTTAAGATACCACCTCAGAAAACAAGACAACACAACACCCCCCCACACAAAAATATTCTTTGTTTGTTTTGTTTTTTGAGACTGGGTTTCTCTGTGTAGCTGTCCCGGAACTTACTTTGTAGTCCAGGCTGGCCTCAAACTCACAGAGATCCACCTGCCTCTGCCTCTTGAGTGCTGGGATTAAAGTTGTGGGCTGCCACTGCCCAGTAAAATACTCATTTTTAAAAGGTGAGTAGTTTAGCAATAGAGCACTTGTCAGGCCTTGGGTTCAGTCCCCAGCACTTGGGGGAGGGAGGGATGGTAAGGGAAAGAGAAAATACACAAAAGTGAAAGTGAAAGGCCAACACAATCCTTCCTGGGCAGCCTGGGCCAGCTTTGAGCTTACACTGAGACAGTGAGGAGCCAGGCATGCAGCAGGCTACAGTTCTGAAAGGATTAACAACACTTTAGGGGCTGGGGCAATAGCTCAGTGGTAGAGTGCTTGCCTGGTATGTGTAAGGCCCTGTGTGCAATCCCCAGCACTGCAAAATAAAACAAAATAAAATTAAATTAAAAAGCGACATAGTGATTTGGTCTGTGACCTCCTGGCACACTGTCAAGTTCAATCAGGGATGATGTGTTTCATTGGCAAGCCACAATTAAGGCAGCTAATGAGAACCTCTATCAAGGTGCTGTGTGCTTTTTGGCTACTCATACTTTCCTATGGATGAGCCCTTCAAACACTGAGCTCACAAGAACTGATCATCTAAATACCAACAGTTATGAGCTGCATTTATGCTGTTATTGTAAAATCAGTGTTCTCCTGGCCCATTTCTCAAGCTCTCGAATGCCTTTATCCAATGCTATGTGAACCAAACCCATAGGACCCCATGGTGGCAGCGACTGCAAAGACAACAAAACAGAGACTCAGGAAGGACTCAGGGGCATGTCCTATGATGTGTCCTGAAAGCCAGAATAATCTTCATTACAGCTGGAACAGACTTTAAATTACAATTTAAAAATTAAATCAAGAAGACAACAGGCGTGGGCTCTAATCTTGCCTCTGCCACTAATTAGCCAAGTGACCCTAGGAAGACACCTGTCTGAGCCTTGCCCTCCCTCTTGTGTAAGACGAGGAGGCTCACAATAGTCTAGTGTTTTTCTTACTCCAGGGCACAATTAGCGAGTTTCAAAATCAGTTTCATGCTGGAGTCACAACCAGCATGATTTGCCCTTGTTTTTGTTTTTGCAGAGCTGGATGTTGAACCCAGAGCTCCCAGTATGCTCTTCGTTCAGTAGCTCAGTGAGAAAGGCAAGCTCCCTCTCTGAGTTACAGCCACAGCCCATCTGTTTGTTTTAATAAGGAAGAGAATGAAGTAGAAAACACCACAGTGTTTCATCATCCTATAGGTAAACATCCTTACAAAGTGCTTGTTGAGCTATTTGTGTGTGTGTGTGTGTGTGTCTGTGTGTGTGTAAGAAGATGAACTTTTTCTTCCTGTGAGATGTGCTGATGGGAACTGCAGTCTGAGAAGTGCCATCGTGAGGCAAGCAGTTGGAATGTTTGTGCACTGTGGGTAGGGACAGACAATGGGACAGTCACTTTGGAAAAGAACACCAGTTCCTCAGAAGATTAAATTCAGAACTGATGCAGTGATGCTTCCCCTATGTTGTGTGTGTACATACAAATGCATAAGAGAATTCATGTATACACATGTATATAAATATTCAAGATAATGTATACATATGTCAAGTTACCATGTCACCCATACCTAACAAATATGCACAGTTATATGTCAATTAAAAACAAAAATAAAGCTGGTTATGATGGGGCACACTGGCAATTCTAGCACTCAGGAGGCTAAGACAGAAGCATTGTGGAATATTCCTTTACAGTGTGTGAATATATATTGCAGTAATTAGTTTAATAAAGAAGCTGACCTGACAATAGCTGAACAGGATAAGGTTAGGCGGGAGAGCCAAACTGAGAGTGCTGTGAGAAAGAAGAGAGGAAAGAGAGGAGTTTCAACCAGATGCAGAGAAGCAAAATGGACATGCTGTACTGAGAAAAGGTATCAAGTCATATACTGAGAAAAGGTATCAAGTCACGTGACAACGCAGAACTAAGAAATATGGGTTAACTGATATATTTTTTTTTTTTCCGAGGCAGGGTTTCTCTGTGTAGCTTTGGAGCCTATCCTGGCATTCGCTCTGGAGACCAGGCTGGCCTCGAACTCACAGAGATCCGCCTGTCTCTGCCTCCCGAGTGCTGGGATTAAAGGCGTGCACCACCAACATCTGGCTATGAAATATGGGTTAATTGAAAAATGTAAGAGTTAGCTAATAACAAGCCTGAGCTATTGGCTGAGCATTTATAATTAATATTAATCCTCTGTGTAGTTACTTTGGAGTGGCTTGAGGGACAGAAACTTCTGCCTACACAGCATTGTGAGTTGGAGGCCAGCCTGGGCTACATAGTGAGGCCCTGTCTAAATCAGTCAATCAAACAATCAACTGACTGACTAAATAAACAACCCACGTACACATACAGGGCAGCTCACAACAATGTTATTCACAATAATAAAAAAAAAAACACGACATAATCCAAATGTCCATGTAGTGATCAATGCAGAAACAGAATGTGGTATATCCTTGCAGTGAAATAGTATACTGCCATGAAAGGGGATGGCGCCCTGATACATGCTCTAGCACAGATGGACTCTCGGAAATACTTTACACAAGACCACTTGTGTGATCCCATGTATAGGAAAGGTCCAAACAGCTAAATCTCTAGAGCTGGGAAATGGACTAGGGCTTGTCTCATTGGGGAAAGAACAAAACAGGACTGACGGCCTAGAGTATGGGGTTTTCCTGGGAGGTGACAAAATGTAAAACTGGTTATGGTGATAGTTACACAGCTGTGTGAGTACATTAAAACCCACCAAATGGAATACGTAAGTGGATGAGTTACATGTGTAAAGTATATTTTAATAAACTCTAATTTTAAAAACTATAGTTGTAGGACTGGGAGGTGGGTCGGTAGGGGTCGGTAGTAAAACATATGTATGTGTGTGAGCATCACCAAGCCCTGTGTTAAATCCCAGCAACAAAAATAAAATAAAATATAAATTATTGCTTGAAAGTCACCAGGCAATCAATGATGACTGGGGGGCCCTTCCCTCAGGGTACGTATCACCATGGTTACCTAGAGGCAGGACCATATAATGGTAACACCAGCTGCCTCCCACTCTGATTCCATTGTTTACCTGGCTCATGGCAACCCTTCCTCTATGCAAAGTCAAGATGATAGCCTGCCCAGCGAGTGATCAAACATACAAAGAGATAAATGAGGAAAAGGGTATAGCACAGAGCTTGAGGTCTCCTGACATCTCTTTATACCACAGTGTCTAACTCACATACAGTAAACAGTAAGGTTTAGTTCTTAGCTTAATTTCTACATAAGATCTGTGTCTGTCATAAGACTCCAGTTAAAAGCAATTCGTAACGGGGACCAGAGAGGTGGCTCAGAGGTTAGAGAACTGAATGATATTCTAGAGGACCCAGGTTCAACTCCCAGCACCACAGGTTGAGTTACAACCATATGTAAGTCTAGTTCCAGGGGACCGAACATGCTCTTCTGCCCTCTGTGGGCACCTGCACATGCTCAACCACACGCATACACACACACACACACACACACACACACACACACACAATTTAAAATAAAATAAATCTTTATTTAAAAATTTGTATGAAGCTGGGTGGTGGAGGTGCACACCGCTAATCCCAGCATTCGGAAGGCAGAAGCAGATGGATCTCTGTGAGTTCAGGTCAGTCTGGTTTACAAAGCTACACAAAGAAACCCTGTCTCGGGAAAAAAAAAAAAAAATGTGTATGAACAGTAGCTCATGCTTGCAATCTCAACACTTAGGAAGATGAGGCAGGAGGATTGCTGTAAGTTCCAGGCCATCCTGGGTTAGAGAATAAATCTCAACCCAGAAAAACAAAACAAAACAAACACAAAACAATATGAGAGTCAGGAGTGGTGGTGCACTCCTTTAATCCCAGGAAGCAAAGGTAGGTGGATCTCTGTGAGTTCAAGTCCAGCCTGATCTACAAAGCAAGTTCTAGGCCAGCTAAGGCTAATTAGTGAGACCCTGTTAAAAAACACAAAACAATAAAATAAAATAGTAATAATAACAGGTATCTATTATTATTACTACTCATAATCTGGGCATAGCAGCACGTGTTTGTAAATCTAACACTTAGAAGGCAAGGCAGGAGTTATATAACAAGACCAGTCTAAGTTATATAGCAAGACTTTCTTAAAAAACAGTGGGTTAGAGAGATGGCTCAGTGTTTAAGAACTCCACCTGCCCCCAACACTGGATGTTACCACACCCAGCTTTTTTGTAGAAACTGACAACTAAACTCAGGTCATCACTTATGCAGCAGGCACTTAGCTAACTGAACCATCTCCCAAGCCCAAATTTTTATTGTGTATGGGGGAGGGGTGCAAAGGTCTTACTATGTGGTCCATGCTGGCCTTTGCCTCCTGAGTGCTAGATTATGGACATGTTCCACCACCACATCCAAATCAACATAAAAGGTCTGTTTTGTTTTGTTTTATTGATTTTTTGTTTTTGTGAGAGAGGGTCTCACTTGTCTGGCCTGGAACACACACTGCAGGTCAGGCTGGGTTCAAAGTTGCCTGCCTTCTGAGTGCTGTGATTATAGGCATTTGCCACCAAGCCTGGCTCTCAACTTAAAAGTCTTTAAGTTTTAATAGTTCAACATCGAAGGCAGAGTCCATCAGCACCATTTCCATCTCCACACCTCTGCCTCTCCATCCTCTTTTCTGTTTGTTTTTGCTTCTTGAGACAGGGTTTCTCTGTGTAGCCCTGGCTGTCCTGGAACTCACTCTGTAGACCAGGCTGGCCTTGAATTCACAGAGATCTGCCTGCCTCTGCCTCTGCCTCCTGAGTGCTGGGATTAAAAGGTGCCTGACCATTTATCCATTTATTTTATTTTAAAATTCTCTCCCCTTCTCTCTCTCTCTCTCTCTCTCTCTCTCTCTCTCTCTCTCTCTCTCTCTCTCTCTCTCTCTCTCTCTCGTGTGTGTGTGTGTGTGTGTGTGTGTGTGTGTGTGTGTGTGTGTGTATGTGTGGGTGTGGGTGTGGGTGTGTTTGATGGGCATGCCTATGCTATGGCACACATCTGGAGGTCAGAGGACAACTTTTGGGAACCAGTTTTTCTCCTTCCTTCCACCAAGAATTCTGATAATCAAATTCAGATCATCAAGGCTTGTAGAACACTGGCTTTTACCAGCTGAGCCATCTCGGTGGCATTTATTTTTTTAAATGTCATTTATAAATTGTTTATTATCTCTACAACTTAATTACGCCTTTAAATTGAATGAGGACTGTCTGAATATCACATGCAACTCCTTGTACAATTGAACTGTCTCTCCCAGCAGCTGTCCTTTTCTGGTGTCTGATTCTTATCCAGACCTCATTAATATTCTTTGCAAGCATAAACAGCGCTCGACTGCACAGATGAGAACCTCGTCTCTGTAGAGTACCCACATCTTACTGATCATTAATATTCCCTCTCGTGCCCAGTCCAATGAGAAGCCTGACTGATACTATATGACCTCCCAGCCTTAAGAGAAGGTTACTGTTCAGGGCTATGCTTTAGGTACTCCCTCTTCCCGGCAGTTTAGCACTTCCCACTGGGGCAAGGCCATCCAAATATCATCTGAATATTAGGATCAGCCTCAGACAATGCATCTCTTTTTGAGAAAGGCTCTCACTATGTGATCTAGGCTGGCCTCAAACTTTTCCTTTTGAGACAGGGTTTCTCTGCTTTGGCTGTCCTTGAACTCAGAGTGCTGCCTCTCCCTCCTGAGTGGGGGGATTAAAGGTGTGTGTCACTAGTACCACCTCGGCCTCCAGACCTCAAACTCTTGACCCTGCTCCATTAGCCTTCCCCATGCTGGGATTAAAAAATACGAAAGGACATTGCCCTAAATCGGAATCTCTCACGGGGAGTCCAAACATGATTCTGAAATGGGTCTTCTAGGATTCCAGGGCAAAAGAGATTTGGGAGTTAGTTTTGGCTTGCTTCCAGAGCAGGGAGAAACACAGGAGATCCTAGTCACCTACCTAGGGAGAGTATGTCTCTGCCAAGCCACTGTAGCTTCCTAAGCCTGAGGATCAATTACTGAATGCTAGCCATATGTCACATGCTTTACACATATTGGCTCATTATTACACTTGTTCTCACTCACTCAGTGTTTTCACGAAGCAAGTATTTTCATCCAATAGAGGAATAAACAGGTTTAGAGAAGTGAAGCAATTTTCTCAGTGTCACACAGATAGAGTGTTTTAGGATCAGGGTCCTGGAGATGTTTTAGTGGTAAAGCTGATTGCTGCACAGCCTTGATGAACTGTTCAATTCCCTGGGATGCACATGGTGAAATGGAGGAACTGCCCCCAGCAAGTTGCTCTCCCCACCCCAAATAAATAAATAAATAAATAAATAAATAAATAAATAAAATTATAGTAGTAGAACTAGGCAGAACTCACAATCCTCACCTGTCATTTCAGTATTCAAGAGGCTAAGGCAGGAGGATCATTGCAAGTTCTAGCTAGCCTGGGCTCTGGAGTGAGACCTTGTCTCAAAACAACAGAAAAAGTGACAGAACCTGGGTTTAAAAGTCTCACAACTCTAATTCCTAAGGGCTAACCACATGTTAAGAATCACACCTCTTGGGCTGGAGAGATGGCTCAGAGGTTAAGAATACTGGCTGTTCTTCCAGAGGTCCTGAGTTCAATTCCCAGCAACCACATGGTGGCTCACAACCGTCCATTATGAGATCTGCTGCCCTCTTCCGGTGTGCAGATATACATGGAAGCAGAATGTTGTATACATTAATAAAATCTTAAAAAAAAAGAATTGGTTATTAAAAAAAAAAAAAGAATCATACCTCTTGGTGTCTAGGGTATTCTAAGGCAGCCTTCTTCAAGTATCTCAAGAAATGATTATGGCCAGAGCCCCGACCTGGTCTATATCTCTGCTAGGAGGTCCTGTCGGTTCAGGTTGTTATGTATCTACCTCTGTGCGCCATTAAGAAAATTCTCCTGGAGCTTTTAGCTCATTGCTAAACTAAGTGTTTAATAAAAATGGCAGCTGCATGACAGTACAAACACCTAATATTTGGGGCTGAGGTACAGTTTAGAAGATAGAGTGCTTGCACTGTCATGCACAAAGTCATGGTTTTTCCATCACTACACTGTATAAAACCAGGCATGGAGGCTCACACCTGTAATCCCAGCACCTGGGAGACAGTGACTGGAGGTTCAGAAATGTTAGCGGCCTTTGGGATGGCTGAGTGGGGTAACACAGGGTGCTTGTGGCCTGATAATACAAGCCCAGAAATTCCTGGAATCCCCCTAAGGGTGAGGAGAGAGAAGTGACTTCACAAAGCTGTTCTCTGACCTCCATACACATGCTGTGTGTGGCATTTGAGAATGTGTGCTCCCACCCCCACAGACACAAAATAAACAAATAAAATTCAGTCATTTAGCTGTTCTTCAAGTTTGAGGTCAGATTGGGCTACTTGAAAGCCTGCCTCAAAACAAACAAAAACTTCCAGATACCTAATATCTACTGAACATTTTTTTAAATCTTTTTTTTTAAAGATTTTATTTATTTATTATGTATACAACATTCTGCTTCCATGTATATCTGCACACCAGAAGAAGGCACCAGATCTCATAACAGATGGTTGTGAGCTACCATGTGGTTGCTGGGAATTGAACTCAGGACCTTTGGAAGAGCAGTCAGTGCTCTTAACCTCTGAGCCATCTCTCCAGCCCTGAACATTTCTTTTTAGGTCAGGTTACTGCTTTATAGCCCTGACTGTCCAGGAGTTCTTTACCACCCTGAGCCAGCCTGAAACTCAAAGTTGTAATTCTCTTACCTCTGCCTCCTGACTGTGTCGATCACAGTTTCATACCAACATGCTTGGCCAGAGTTTTCTGCTGCTTTGTTGTCTTATTTGTTTTTTTGACACGGCTTCACTTTGTAGCCCTGGCTGAACCTGTGCTCACTGCACAGCCCAGAAGGGCCCTTAACTTGTGATCTTCATCCTATTCCTGGGATTACAGGTATGTGACATTAATTCATTAATTCCACATCTAAATTTATTTAATTCTTTTTTATGTCTTCTGCTTGCATGCCAGCAGAGGGCACCAGGTCTCATTCAGGGTGGTTGTGAGCCACCATGTGGTTGCTGGGAACTAAACTCAGGACCTCTGGAAGAGTCAGTGCTCTTAACCACTGAGCCATCTCTCCAGCCCCTAAATTTATTTAATTCTTACAATAACATGCAGAAATAATATTTTCGAAGTGGAATTTAAGCTGCTGAGTATAGGAAGAACCTGAGGCTCAGAGAGGAAACAAGATGACTGCCGGCACAGATACAAAAGAAAAGTGGCCTTGGTACATGGGTGCTGCAGGGTCAACTTAGTTCTGTTAAATCATCAATGAGAGAGAGGGTCAGGGTTGGCATGTAGCTTAGGGTTAGAGCTCTCTTCGGTCAGGGCGGGGCAAGATCGTTCATCAGGTAAAGGTGCTGGCCTCCAAGCCTGATGACCCGAGTTCAAGCCCCGGAACACACTGGCAGAAGGCAAGAATTCATTCCAGAAGTGGTTCTCTGACCTCCACATGCGTCCACACACATATACATGGAAGATAATTTAATGCAAAAAAAAAACTTTTTAAAAAGGAAACCCAAATTAGCTTGTTAGATATCTTAATATAAACTACCATTTATATCTTTTAAAAAACCCACTTTGACCTAAATTTTGTAGGTCATAAAAGATCAGCCAAAAGCCTTTCTAATCCTTCCCCACATTAAATTATACAATTGCCAGCTCTAATCACAGCTTGTCTCCACCTCTCTCCCAAATAGCCTAATTTATTATCCTCTACTTCCATTGATAATTAACTCAATGTAAGGACAAACAAAGCTCAGTGCAGAGTTTTTCCAGCAGGTTATTTCCCCCCCCTTTTTTTTTAAATACATAGTAAGAGAAATTGCCAGAAAAACAGATAGTGTCAATAATTTCAAATTTAAGATGGAAGTGGAAGAAAATGTAGTTTAGTGGAAATTAAGAGTTGGCAAAGCTGTTCACACAGATTTTCTCTCGGCAGTTTATTTCTTCTTTAACCTTTGCACTATTATACTGTCGTATATGTTACCATCGGGTGTGTCACACAGTGAATAGCACAACACAGGGAACACAGAGCTCCACAAAATCCCACATGTGACTATCTGTCTTAGGTCTTCCCAGTTACACATTTAATTAAGACAGAGTAGCTAGTCAGCCTGAGGAGGTGGCATACACCTAAATTTAGTCCAAGACAGGCAGATCTCTGAGTTCCAGGCCAGCCTGATCTACAGTGAGTTCCAGGATAGTCAGGGAGACCCTGTCTTGAAGGAAAATAAAGCTAAAAAAGGGAGTCTCCTTCACAGTGTTGAAGCAGAGACATCGACCTTATTTTGGGAAGGCTGCTTCTTCTAAAGGCAGACCTTCCTTACCCCAGTCCATGTCTTTAATAATTAATCAAGATCCCTCCAAACACTGGCCTTCTTAGTTTCACAGTTGGCCATTTCCAGGAAAGGCCTGGCTTCAATTATTCTTATCTGAAATTTTAGAAGATTTTTTTTTTTTTCAGGCTTGCTCAATCTGAAGAGCCAGTTCAGATCAACTGAGCCAATTCCTCCAAGCAGGAAAATTAAACAGGCTTACTGAAAAGTAACTCTTCTTGAATCATGCCTTTCTGTGACAGTCTGAGACACTAGCACAGGACAGTGCTTTAGTCAAGAGTAAGAAGAGCCAGGGTGGGACTGGAGAGATGGCTCAGTGGTTAAGAGCACCAATTGTTCTTCCAGAGGACCCAGGTTCAATTCCCAGCACCCACATGGTGGCTCACAACTGTCTGTGATTCCAGTTCCAGAGGATCTGACACCTTCACATAAACACGAAGGCAGGCAAACACCAACACATATAAAATAAAAATATACCATAAAAAAATAGCCAGGGTAGTCCCATAAAGAATCATCAAAAATGACATTGGGCAACTCCCTGGGAATGATGCTATGTACCTTATATCTTACAGATTGATACAAATATACTAATATCAGTGCTTTGTTTTTCTCTCCCCTTCCTGAATCCCAGGCCTTTTTTTTTGGGGGGGGGGTATGGATGTTTTGTCTGTTCACCATGTGCATACAATGCCTATGGAGAGGGCATCAAAGCTCCTGGAACCAGAGTTACAGCCGGTTCTGAGCCACCATGTGGGAGCTGGGAATGAACACAGCTCCTCTTCACTGCTGAGCCATCTCTCCAGCTTCTTGTTTTGTTTTTTATATAAACCATGATAGCCTCAAACTTGCTATATAGACAAGGGTGACCTTAAACTCCTGATCCTCTTTTGTTTATCTCCCAAGGACTGGGAACACAGGACTGAGCTACATTTAGCCTCAATATCAATGTTCTAATTGAATTTTTAATGTCTGTCTCTTAAGCAGCTAGGCATGTTTTGCAGTCAACTTCATTGAGTCTTTGTTTTGTTTTTTAAATGTTTGCCTGTGTATTATGTGAGAATGCACGTGTGTGTGTGTGTGTGTGTGTGTGTGTGTGTGTGTGTGTGTGTATACAAACTTGTTTATGTGTGACTGCAAGCATGTATGTGCCATAACATGTACATAGAGGTCAGAGGACAACCTCAGATGTCTGTCTTCACCTTCCACCTTCCAGGCAGGGTCTCTTGCTTTTTCTATTGCTTATGCCAGGCTACCTGGCCCATCAGCTTCCAGGGACTATTGTCTCTACCTCTCATGTTGTCACAGGGACATTGGGTTACAAAAGAAACACTGAGTCTACCATTATATGGGTTCTGGGAATCCAAACTCAGGTTTTCATGCTCCTATGGCAAGGGCTGTCTCAATCTCTTCATTTAAAAACCAGATATTTAATGACAAAGAATACTCTGAGGATTATGTGAGAGGAGAAAAGCAAAAGCACTTTGAAAACTTAAGTTGCAATGAAAGACATTTATGAAATAAACTTTGAAGCCAATATTTAGAAAAGAATGGAATTAGTGTCTGGTTCAATTAGTTGTTAGCAAGCAAACCCAATTCAATCCTATTGTTGAAAAGTATTTCTAATCAGTCTCATTTCAAGACATAGAATAAGCAGAAGGAACATAATTTCAACATTCCTGGAGGGTTCTAGACAGTTTCTCCTCCCACTACCTCCACAGGAGAAAGCAGAAAGCCTGCTGGTCCCTGAGGCATCTACCAGTTAGATTCCAGTCTTTAAATGGTATGGGAGAGGTGGTGGTGGTGATGGCAGGCAGCAGCGGTAGCCTTTAATCCCACGCCCGGGATAAAGGCTACCAGAAGGATCTTTGAGTTTGAGGCCAGTCTGGTCTACAGAGAGAGTTCCAGGATAGTCAGGGCTACACAGAGAAACCCTGTCTCAGAAAACAAAACAAAACAAACAAACAAAGGAAAAAATTGAAGGGTAGTAAGAGCTGAAAGAACAGTGGCAACTCTGCAAGCAGACGCCCAAGTGGTAGCAAAGCAGCGAGTGGCCTGATCCTGGGGTCACCATGGAAATCTGCATGCTGACAAAACCAAATCCCAGCTGCGACTGTACCCAGGCCTTTGTCCTACAGAAATCCTTAGAGATTGCCACCTGATGTGAACCCACATGGAACTACTTTGGGCTGTTGTCCATTTAAAAGATAACACCACACCTTTTTGCACTGCAAACCCAAACAAGACTTGTTAAAACGAGAAGTCTATCTTCAATGCTTATTCATTCACTCAGCAAATATTTACTAAGCTCTTACAATACATTGGGCAGGGTCTGAGGCAAAAGTTAACCACGATAGGTAGGGTCTCTCTTCTCATGAAACTTCCGTTCTGCTGTGGAATTGAGACAAATACAGGGTGTGATTGGTGCAGAAAAGCACACAAAGAGTAACTGGGGTAGAGATGGGATGGGGACATTGAGTGGTTTCAAAGTATCTAGGGAAAGTCTCCCAGTGAATGATATTTGACCGGAATGCAGAAAGAGGGGGAGGATAGAGGCAGCCAGCCAGGGGAAGAGATGATGACAATGTTCCAGGCAGAAGAAAGAACAAATGCAAAGGCCCTGGGGCAAGAATAAAATTGCTGGGGAGTTACTGAAGACGGAAGTATGAAATGAAATAGAGATGAGTGGCAGCCAGATTAAACATGGCCTTATATGCAATCTCAAAGGACTTTAACTGCTATATAACACTGTGGATCCAAGATCAGATATATTTCATATACTATGAGTGTTTGATTGCTATATGCATCATAGTTGCAGTGAAAAGAAATCCTCCTGCTTATTGTGCTTGTAATCTTACAAGGAAGCAATAATAGCCTCAACGAGGCTAAGGGCAAGAAAGGAAGTAAACATAAAACGGTAAGTGAAGGCTGGAGAGGGAGCCACTGACTCAAAACTCATACTAGAACATGCCTTTTTAGTATTTTAAAAACTCACATCTTACTTGGTTTCTTAAGAAACAGGGGTTCATCAGGAGTGGGGTAGGGGTAGTTGGAAGCTGTGGGAACTGCCTGAGCAAAGGCACAGAGGCAGGAAGGGAACTGGGCGGGCCCAGGAAACAGTGAATCACCGTACAGCTACAGTGCCAAGAGGGTGGGTAGTGTCGGGAGATAAGCCTGGAAAAATATGCTGGGGGCATCTTGAAGGACATGTACTGAAATTTAGACCATTTCCTTGGGTCCCGGCTCCCTGACAGTGTACATGATTCCTGAAGTACTGTTAAAACTTCACATTCCCAGACCTATCCCCCAGAGAGGTGTAGGTGGCACCCGACAATCTCCCCTTCCCCAACCCCAGGCAGTTTGCATTCGGGTAATCTGGGAACCCATACTTTGAAAATCCATGCTCTTGACTTTTCTGTTTCTTGTGACAGCCCTGCTGGACTGAAAGAGAAAGTCTGAAGCCGAATCTAAGAATTATCCAATGGCACTGGCAAAAAAAAAAAAAATCAATCTATCAATCAGTCAATCATCAATCAATCAATCTGTTAGAATACTGATGAATGCCATGATCACTGCTGGACTACACACAGGAGAGCTGGAGGCCAGCGTGGGATACACAATATGATCTTGTCGGAGAAAAACAAACTAGGGGGCTGGAGAAATGGCTCAGTGGTTCAGAACACATGTTTGCTTTTGCAGAGGAACAGAATTCAGCACCAACAGTAGGCAGCTCTCAACTGCCTGGAACTCCAGCTTCAAGGAGCCAACAGTTTTCAGATTTCCTTGGGCACACACACACACACACACACACACACACACACACACACACTCACATAAAAAAAACAAAAACAACAACAACAAAAAAAAACAAAACTAAAAACCTAGACTGAATGAAGGCGCTTGCCACACAAGCCTGATGGCCCAAGCTGGATCCTCGAATCCCAAGGTGGAAGAGAGAACAGACTTGTGAAAGTTGTCCTCTTACCTCCATTGCACACTGTAGCACACTTGTACATATACAAACAATAAAGCAAAATAAATTCTAAAAAATTCAAACTAAGAGGGAAATAAAAATGAACATTTATCTATCTTTTTCAAGTTTCTTTTTCTTTTCTTTTTCTTTTTGGTTTCTCTGTATTGCTTTGGAGCCTGTCCTGGAACTCACTCTGTAGACCAGGCTGACCTCAAACTCACTGCCTGCCTCTGCCTCCCGAGTTCAAGTTTCTTTTTTTATACTTTAGGATAAGTTCTTCTTAGGGCCCTGACTGTCCTTGAACTCAGGATCCTCCTCATCTCAATCAAATATAAGAGTTTATTTTTAGGCATAAGCAAGCAGGCTGAGCTCAGAATAAGCATTTTAAAAGTGAACGTCTACAAATCCCAAAGAAAACACTAAGAACAGCTTCTATATGGAACAGCAGATAGTGCTCAATAACCTGGCATGGCAACATACGTCCTCTAGTCAGGTTAACCCTGATTCATTGTCACTAATCATGACAGGGTTTGTGCACTAAGCCAGCGGGGTTTTCTAACTTATTTTATGAGGTTCCCAGGGTCAGTCTATGGGAGTGCCTAAAACCACTGTACCCATTTTTATTTAAACAGGGCTAAAACGATTATCTCAGGGTTCCATTAAGCCTTGTCAGCCCAGTGGGAATGACCTTTACTGCCTCGGATCTTTCCTGGGGAGTCTACAAGAGGGAGTGGGGTAGGGACAGGCCCAGAAGTAACTCCAGAATGTCTTGCTAACTGCAGCTCTACAGGGTGGACTTTGGGATCAATAGCCCAACCCTTTCATCTCACTGAGATTCCAAGTCAATGAGTGACTTGTCCAAGCTCACCTACATGGTTGGTGACAATACTAAGCTGGGCTTTTCCTAAAAATCTGTCTTTCCTCTGTGTACTGCTGCTCCATGGGTCATCAGCTCTGTCCCCACAGGACACTATTGTGCCACAATCTCAGATTCTAACACTTCCACTTTTTCTTTCTTTCTTTCTTTCTTTCTTTCTTTCTTTCTTTCTTTCTTTCTTTCTTTCCTTCATTTTTCGAGAACAGTTTCTCTGTGTAGCCTGAAACTCACTCTGTAGACCAGTCTGGCTTCAAACACACAAATCTGCCTGCCTCTGTCTCCCAAGTGCTAGGATTAAAGGGGTGCACCTTCACTGCCCCAGGCACCTTCCACTTTTTCAATCTACTCATTCAATCTAGCTTGAAAGCCCATCTTTCCCCCATGACCTCAACACTCCAAGTAAATTTAAGAACCACAAACAAACAAACAAACAAACAAAAAAACTTAACCATTAAGATCAAATAAAAACTGGGTAGTGGTGGTCCACGCCTTTACTCCCAGCACTTGGGAGGCAGAGGGAGTGGGGGCTCTGTGAGTTTGAGGCCAACCTAGTCTACAGAGTGAGTTCCAAGATAGCCAAAGCTACACAGAGAAACCTGTCTGGGAAAAAAAAAAGCAGGCCGAGCAAGATATGAGGACCAAGCCAGTAAGCAGCTCCCTCCATGGTCTCTGCATCAGCTTCTGCTTCCATGTTCTTGCTCTGTCGAGTTCCTGTCCTGACTTCCCTCACTGATAGACTAAGATGTGGAAATGTAAGCCCAGTAAACCTTCCCTCCCCAATTTGCATTTTGGTCATGGTGTTTCACCACAACTACAGTGACCCTGACTGAAACGAGGCTTGAACAGAAAAAGCACTTAGACACACTGAGCTATCTCACCAGCCCTTTTTACTTATTATTCTGAGACTTAGTAGTCTCAGTAAATTGTCTAGGCTAGCCTTGGATGTGCTTTGTAGCTCAGGATTACCTTGAATTTGCAATCACCTAGCCTCAGTGTCTAGGAGTTGGGAGTACAAATCTACACCACCAAAGCCCAGCTTGGCACAGGGCATTAGCCATGCACTGTGCTGAATGGAGTGCTAAGTGTACTCCTGCATTCTTCAACACTTGAGAAGTTGGGGCAGGAAAATCAGGAGTTCAACACCAGCCTGGGCTACATGAGGCCCTGCCTCAAAAATAATTATTTTTTAATTTTTTTATTGTTAATAGTATTATTATTGCTGCTAAGTGGTAGCAAGGAGGACAGTGACAGGGCATTAGAGAAAAATCCTAGGACATTACATCTGGATAGACAGTCTCAAATTTCAGACTTTGAAGAATATAGGGACAGCTAAGTGGCCAAGAGCTTGCCTAGCATGCTCAGGACCCTAGTCTTGATCCCCAGCATGTCCTCACACAGAGAAAGTTTATGGAAATACAAAATAAAAGCATCTCAGTATCAACAATGAAATGAAATAAAATTGGTAAACACTTTTGTGTACAAAACAGAACATGTTTGAGGGATTGTAAAATGTCCCATATCATGAGCTGTGTTATAGAATATGTAAAAACTCCACAGTTATCAGAAGTACAAAACATTATGTATTTGCTGGCTCTTTTCTTTTCTTTTTTGTGAGGGTATATCATGTATCCCAGGCTGGCCTCAAACTTGACACATAACAAGTAGCTGAGGATGGCCTTGAACTTCTGACCACCCTCCACCGGACATTGGTTCTCTCTGACCACCCTTCACCTGTGGTGCTAGGATTGTAGCCACATACCACCATGCCTGGCTTTAATGCTTGGTTCTTTCTTTTTAAAAATATTATTTTTATTCCATGTGTATAAGTGCTCTGCTTGCATGTGAGTGCACCACATGTGTGTCTGGTGCCCACAGAGGCAGAATGGGATGATGGAGGTCTCAGAACTAGAGTTACTGACAGCTGCGAATTGCCTTGTGGGTACTAGGAAGGGAACCAGCTCCTTGTGTGAGAACTCTTAACCACAGAGCCATCTCTTCAGCCTTGGTTCTTCTCAGATGGGATTCCTCATGTAGCACAGGCTAGCCCTGAATTCACTGTATAGCTCAGGCTTACCTTGAACCCTGTAACCTCCCTGCCTTAGCTCTCCAACTATGATTATAGTCCTGCATCCCAGGCAAAGGGCAGGAAGATTCCTGAGTTCCAAGCCGGGCTGCACTTTGATGAAAGCTTCTGACTTAGGGGTTCTCAACCTCCCTAACACTGTGACCCTTTAATACAGTTTCATGGTGCAGTGACCCCAACCATACAATTATTTTCATTGCTACTTCATAACTGTAATTTTATTACTGTTATGAATTATAATATAAATACCCAATATGCAGGATATCTGATATGTGATTCCTGTGAAAGGCTCATTCAATCCCCAAAGAAGTCATGACCCACAGACTGAGAACTGCTGCTTTAATCCAAGCACAGGAAGGCAGAGGCAGGAGGACCACTGGGTTCAAGTTCAGCCTGGTCTTCATGGGGAGATACAGGCTAGTAAGGACTACATAGTGAGAGCCTGTCTCAGGAAAACAAGCATAAATTCTTAAAAGAAAATCAAAAGGATGTAAATCTCATGCTTCTGACTAATGCCCTATAAGTGAACATGTACAATTACTAATAAAAATGTTTTAGGGCTGGAGAGATGACTCAGCGATTAAGAGCACTGGCTACTCTTCCAGAGATCCCAAGTTCTATTCCCAGCAATCACATGGTGGCTCACAACCATCTATAATGAGATCTGGTGCCCTCTTCTGGCCTGCAGGCATGCATGAAAAGAGAACACTGTATATGTAATGAATAAATAAATAAATCTTTTTAAAAAATTGTTTTCATTAACTCTTATTTATGTGAATGTGCCCATTGGAGTTTATGCCATTTGTGTGCTGATAACCTCTAGAAGAGGGCGGCAGATCCTCTGGAACTGGAGTTACAGGGGCTTGTGAGAAACCCAGTATGGATGCTGGTAACAGAACAGCCCTTAAAAACATTTGAAAGGGACAAGAGATCATCTGACATGCTGGCTAACAATTGCTTGTTGGGTTAGACCTCCTCCTTTTAGTGAGAAGTCTTCACCCAGGCAATAATTCGAGTCTCAGGGGCTGGAGAGATGACTCAGTGGTTAAGAACATGTACACTCTTCCAGAGGACCCAAGATCAGTTCCCAGTGTCCACATTAGGCAGCTTGAAACCTGTAATTCTAGATTCAGGGAGATCTGGTGCTTCTGGCCTCTTTGGGCACCTATATTCACAAACACATATTCCTCCCACCCACACACATACATATAGGTAAAGATAATAATTAATCTTTTAAAAACTTTGGAGTCTCACACCTTTATGTCCAGGCACAGAATAAACACATCAGAAGGATCTGCTGAAAGTACCGTTTACCAAGAACCTTAACTTCCAGAAAATAAAGCAGAAAATACTTAAAGCCACTAATTTGGGTTTTATTTGTTTGGTTAGTTTTTCGAGACAGGGTTTCTCTGTGGCTTTGGAGACTGTCCTGGAACTAGCTCTTGTAGACCAGGCTGGTCTCCAACTCACAGAGATCCACCTGCCTCTGCCTCCCGAGTGCTGGGATTAAAGGCGTGGGCCACCAACGCCAGGCTAAAGCCACTAATTTGTTACTAAACACCTGGAGAGTCTGTGTGAAGTGACTGAACCACATCATGATGTCACTGTGCACAGTCTAAAATGGAATGCTTTATCTTCCTGTAAAAAAAAAAGCACAGCGATCTTCTAAAAACTAGTCTCTTCTTGCATAAACTATCTTAGAGACAAAGGTAAGCATTTGCTATCTGTTACAATGAGCAAATTTCATTTAAATGGATGTCGTCTCCCCTGGAAACTGGGGCCCAGGAAACTGGCTCAGCAGGGAAAGGCACCTGCCATAAGAAGGCCTGACAACCTGAGTTCAATCCTCAGGACCTACACTGTGGACAAAGTTGTCCTTTGATATCCACAGGCATGCCATGGCATAAAGGTGCCCCCTCCCCCAAACACACATGCACACACTAACATAAATAAATGTAACTTAAAATTAAAACAAGAGGGAAATCTTGGAAAGTAGTTTCACTTTCAACCTAAATAATGACATTTTTTTCCCTCCAATTTGTGGTAAAGTAGTCATTTCCAGTGAAGATGCCTAGTGATCTCCCAAACTCAACATTTGTCTCTGGCATAGAATTTTAAAGTGAACTACACCTGATTACAGTTGAGGGCTGAAACCCTCAGAAAAATTAAGATTATATTTGAAAACACTCTAACAAATACTTGTAAATATTCAAAATGCATAATACATTTGAATAAACGGGATGCTTTTTTATAAAGCTTTCTTTCAGAAAACATTTTTTCAGGGAGCAAAGGAGTTGAGACAAGCAAGGTCAAAGAAATATGCCCACGGCTCAATCTCCAAATGAAACAACTAGCACACACAGTTAACTCAAGCCTTTGTTTTAAAAAGGAAAACAGGTCCTATAGGAAGAGACCACATTGTGGCCATCCTTTGTATGTTAGGGTACTGTTAGATGGTTGGGAAATTATTAAAAGCCTGCAGTCAGTCATATCTGAGAATGGTGATACACACCTATAATGCCAGCACGTGGAGGACGGAGGCAAGAGACTCAGGAGTTCAAGTCCAGCCTCTGCTACACAGCAGTCTGAAGCTACCCTGAATTCCATGAGATGTAGTCTTCAAAAACTGCAAAACACCAAAAAGGCTGCAGTCAAATGAAGCATTTTTGGTTTTTCGAGACAGGGTTTCTCTGTGTAGCTTTGAAGCCTGTGGTAGAACTCACTCTGTAGACCAGGCTGGCCTCAAACTCACAGAGATCCACCTGCCTCTGCCTCCCGAGTGCTGGGATTGAAGGCATGCACCACCAATGCCTGGCAACATTTTCTTCTTATTATTATTTTTTTAATATTCTATTTATTTTTATGCGCATTGTTATTTTGCCTTCAATCACGTCAGTGCACCAGATTCCCTGGAACTGGAGTTACAGACAGTTGTGACTGTCATGTGGGTTCTGATAATTGAACCTGGGTCCTCTAGAAGAGCAGCCTATGCTCTTAACCACTGAGCCATCTCTCTAGCTCCAAATGAAGAGTCTTCAAAGGCTACCATAAAGTTCAGATATCAGATCATCAAAATTCTCCACAGAACCCTCATAGGCTCCAACCTCTTCCTCTAACAGACCTAAGACAAAATCTATTTCATAATCTGTGTGTGCATGTTCTGGGGATGGGACACAGGCTCTCACATGCTAAACCCACTCTACCACAGAGCTACACCCAGAGTCAAAACAAGACATTTAAAGAGTATCTAAGCAGTGAGAAGTGTCTCTGCTGTTAATAGAATTGTTTTCATTTCTGAAGCTTTCTCTTCCTAGAATTATTAGGTTGAAACTTGGCTCCACCTTTAACTAGAGTCGGGAACAAAGCCTGAATGTACCAAGTCAAACAAAGTCACACAATGAGGTAATTTTTACAAAACGGCACTGCTTTGCTAACCATGCCACACACTGTCTCAGCCCACATACTCCATGGTTCAGGGACCACCTGATAACACTATTTCTGCATCTAACACATTAACAATAAATAGCTACCTATCTACTTAATTGCTGGAGAATTAAACATGTTCCAACCCCATTTTCAAAGGGCCATAGAGCTACTGACCAAAGACAAGGCAAGAAATATGAGTGGTAAAACACACAGCAGTTGGGAGTGCTTTTCTAGCATGTGCACGCCCCAGGGTTTGATACCCAACACACTTGTGGGTTTTCCGAGGGTAATAATGGCAAATGATTTCACCAATACTGTAAGTTGTATCTGTGGTGTTGCCTAACCCACTTAATTGTAGGCTCTTTTAGGGTAGGGACTTTGGAACTTTGAATCTACAAAAGAACTGACATAAAATTCACTGAGAAAAAAAGTGTTTTGTCCCCCCTCATTCCTAACATAATTTAGTACCATGTTATATTATTCTGTCAATGCAAATATATGTGTGTGTGTGTGTGCAGACCTTTAAAAACAGGTAACCTTTTCTAGGCTGGCAAGATGGCTCATCAGGTAAAAGGTGCTTGCCACGAAGCCTGACACCTTGAATTTAATCCCTGGAACTCACATGGTGGAAGAAAAGAACAGACTCCCACAGTTGTTCTCTGACCTACACACAACACACATGCCATGGCACATACACATACACACCCAATAAATGTAAAACAGTAACTGAAAAAAAAAAAAGAAAAAAAAAAAAAAAAAAACCTTTCCAGGCTGGCAAGATGGCTCAGCATGTGAAAACATTTACTACAAAAGACTGATGACCTGAGTTTGATCCTCAAATCCCAAGGTGGAGAGAACCAACTGTCCTCTGACCTACAGAAACCTGCCATGGCACACTGTGCTGGTATTCTCACACACACACACACACACACACACACACACACACACACACACACACACGGATATGTATGTATGTATGTATGTATGTATGTATGTATGTATGTATGTTTGTATGTATATCCAGGGATGGTGAAGCACCTTTAAACCTAGCTTTTGAGAGGCAGAAGCAGCCACATCTCTGTCAGCCTGATCCATATAGCCAGCTCAAGGCCAGCCAGGAACTTTTTAAAGAAGTAGAAGGGCGAGGAGGGAAGGCGAATTAGTTGTTTCTTGAAAACAGAAAACTTTTCTACCAACTTTATAGCTTTTTGAAGGTTGTCTAAACAAGAGCACACTTTATCCATAGAATTCGGAAAGGCCTTCTGTAGACGCTAGCTAGAATGTATATTGCACCAGTAACTATGTAGATAAAAAGTATTCCACTTACCCACTTAGGTGCAAAAGATGATCTCTCTTCCAAGGGGCACTGTCTTAAAAAGTGATAACCCCAGAGCCTTTGGCTAACTTGTAAAGTCAACGGAACCATTTGGATTAGGCAGATTTTTGAAAGCTGGAATTAGTTGCAAGACAATAGAAGGTCGGTATCTCTCACCAGGATCAGCTAAACTCATTGTTCTGAGCACCAATAAGGAGGCTAGGACGGGCGCCAGATGGTTCACTCCTAGCACCCACAAATTCAAGCGTTAGTGTGTGTGGCATGGGGTGTACAGTTACCTAATATTAACACCTACGGATGTGAGTGACCAGCGGGTCCCAGCTCAAGTACATGAGAGGGATTTGAGTAGGACAGCAAGTAGAATCTGCTATGTTAAGTCTTTATCAGAGTTCATCTGGAGGAATGGAAGGGAGAAAAACGAGAGGGAACGGCCGCATGGAAGAAGGAAAGAGTTGCTGAATTATCTCCCTGAGAGGGAGTTTTGACTTTTGCTGAACTGCCACTTTCCCTCCATCACGTGGGAGACCAAGGGCCGGGGCAGCAAAGACTCATCCCGGCGCACTTCCCAGAAGGGCGAGTGCAGGGTGGGAGGTTCCTCCATTGGCGACCCCCAGGGGAGAAGTTCCCGCTCCTGTTGCACCCCGTCTCAAAAGGCGCGGAGTGTAGCCGGGACCTCCGAGTACACACAGGCTCCGTGGATGAGGGGAGAGGAGGGTCTTACCAGACTAGAAAGTCGTCGGTGCTCGGCGTTGCACGGCCACAGTCCCTACGCTCTGCCTAGCGCACCTGTCGCGACTGGGCAGCAGCACCTACAGCTCGGCGGCCCCGCCCCGTTCCGGCTCAGGGCCACGCCCCGTCCACACCCCCAGTGCGGAGGCGCGCACGCCTCCCGCCTCTCGAGGGGCCTGGGGCGAGCGTGCTCGCTCCCGGTGGCGTATTCGACTCGTGATCGCTAACGTCGCGGTAGCCCTGTGGCGTTGCGGGAGGCGTGGCTCCCGTGACTGCCTGTTGTTTCCTCTCTGGCTCACCCTTAGCTGTCTCTGATTAGGGATTGCCGCAATTTGATTTGAGATTCACTCAGAAGTCTGGTCTAAGTTCAGCGGCAGGGAAGTTCCTGGTGCTGTCAGGGTAAGTTCTGTGCAGAGGTATTTTACAAGAGGCCATGACCTGTGCTGCAAAGAGCTGTGAATGAGGCCTGGCTCAGACTAGCATTAAGTCACTTCACCTTAGTAGACCTGAGTTTCCTCATGGAAAGAAAGAGCTGGAAGAGAGTAGGTGGTGTCCAAAATCCTCAAGAGCTTTGATTTTTTTTTTCTTTTCTTTTCCTTTTTTTTTTTTTTTTTTTGAGACTGGAGGTGGGAGTCATCTGATGTAGTTGAAGTTGGCATGGAACTCACTGTGTAGCTTGAAGATCATCACTTGGAGCTGTTGACTCACAACTGCCCGTTACCTTCTGATCCTGGGGGATCTGACACCATCTTCTGGCCTACATGAGCACCTGCGTGCGTGTGCGCTCTCTCTCTCTCTCTCTCTCTCTCTCTCTCTCTCTCTCTCTTTCTCTCTCTCTCTCTCTCTCTCACACACACACACACACACACACACACACACACACACACAAATAAAGAGAAATGCAAATCTTTTTTAAAAGAGGCTTGTAAGAGAAGGGCAGTCGCTCATGCCCTAGAGTGGACTCGAGCTTCTCAAAAGTGTCTACACGAGCTATTTCTGTTGCTGCACTTAGGATATTAGGAGCTGTAAAGACCATGAGGAGGCAAAGCATTTGGCCATCTAGCTCTCAGATACTTTCTCCCGCCTCATTCCTCTGTGTGATGAACCCTTTGATAGTACCCTTTCCCAAAGTAAAGTGTCAAATGAAAGGAAGGAATTCTGAAGCTTTTCATGTAAGCATTGATAAGTGTTATAAGGGCTAATGGTATGATAGTCCTCAAGACAGGACACGATGATGTATGACCTTCATCCTAGCAGCCGTAAGTCTGAGGTGGAATGGTTGCCTGGACAGCCTGTTTTGCAGAGTGACAATGACTAACAACAATAGAACTACAAAAAGCAGTTGGTATGTTGTAAGGAGATGAACAATTTCCAATGACAGAACAGCCTCTTCATTCAATTATCTAACCTAGACCAACTTCTGGATAAATGTACTTAAGAAAAACTCTAGGAAAAACTCAACACTTTATTCAGGCATTAAAAGCTTTTTAGCTGGATCAGTATTGGTAGAGCACGCCTTTAATCCCAACACTCAGGTAGCAGAGGCAGGCAGAACTCTGAGAGTTCGAGACCAGCCTGACCTACAAGAGCTAGTTCCAGGACAGCCTCCAAAAGACACAGAGAAACCCTGTCTCGAAAAACCAAAAAAAAAAAAAAAAAAAAAAAGTTTTTTAGCTGGGCGTTGGTGTTGCATGCCTTTAATCCCAGCACTCAGGAGGCAGAGGCAGTCGGATCTCTGTGAGTTTGAGGCCAGCCTGGTCTACAGAGCCAGTTCCGGGACAGGCTCCAAAGTGATACAGAGAAACCTTGTCTCAAAAAACAAAAAACAAAAAGTTTTTTAAAGAGATGAATTAGTGGTTAAGAGCACTGGCTGTTCAATTCCCAGCACCCACATGGTGGCTCACAATTGTCTGTGATTCCAGTTCCAGGGACTCCAACACGCTCACACAGACAGACACATATGCAGGCAAAACACCAATGCACATATAAGTCATTAAAAAAGTTATATGAAGGTTTTTTGAATAGGAAAGCAGCAAACTGCTCTAACAGCCTGTTCAGCTTTATAAGCTTAACAAGGAAGTAATGATACTGGCTACAGCTAGGCTTTGCCTTATTTGATATGGTCACATGGCAGCTCCCTAGTTATATAACCAATTGACTGGTTGGCTATCTGTGAATGGCTATCTCAATTCAGAATTAATCAGTTAGAAGGGCTTTCTGGTACAAAAATAACCTTAGGCTATTGGCCTGCTTATTTTGCTTTAATGCCATCAAGCATGAATAAGATCTGAGAATATAGCTCAGCAATAGACTAGCATACACAAGGTCACAGGCTTAATCCCTAACCTGTAAGCACCAGCACTTGGGAGGCTAAGACCCTGTCAAAAACCAAAACAGAAAAAGAAAGATTAGCAAAACTGAGTGGACCCAACATGAAGGAGAATGTTAAAGAGTATGTAATAGCAGAGACTGGAGAGATGACTCAGCAGTTAAGAGCACTGGCTGCTCTTCCAGAGGACTTGGGTTCAATTCCCAGCACCTACATGATGGTCATGGCTACCTGTAACTACAGTTCCATGAGATCTGACACTGTCAACAGAGACACTCATGCAGCCAAAACACCAATGCACATAAAATAAAAATAAGTAAATTATTTAAAAGACTATGGGGTTGTACTTCAGTAAATGAATTCTGTTGCATATGGAATGCCCTCAATAAAAACATAAGATCAGGTGGCAGGTCTTGGTGAGCTACTTAATAATTCTGCAAAGAAGTGCTTGTGTGATTGACAAATGAATGAGTTCTAACATACTTTCTCATTGTTCACTCTTGTCTTACTGATTAAACTTAAATGAAAATGCCAGCCACCACCCACATCTGAACTGTATTCTCTTGATAGTAAAGCACAGATCTTCTCAGCCAAGTCAAATAGTAATCAAACATTTATTCACACCTTGATCTGAAGAAACATCATTGGAAAAAGTATTATCAAACATTTTGTTGTGGTTGTTTTGGTTTGGTTTTTTTTGAGACAGGGTTTCTCTGTGCAGCCTTGGCTGTCCTGGACTTACTCTGACTTAGGCTGACCTTCTCCAAGTCAGAGATCCTTCTGCCTCTATGTCTCAACTGCTGGGATTAAAGCATGTGCCCACGCCTAGCATCAAAACTGTTTTTGGGTTTTTTGTTTTTGGTTTTGGTTTTGGTTTTGGTTTTGGTTTTTCAAGACAGGATTTCTCTGTATTGCTTTGGAGGTTGTCCTGGAACTCTCTCTGTAGACCAGGCTGGTCTCGAACTCACAAAGATCCGCTTGCCTCTGCCTCCTTTATTTTTGTTTTTGACAAGTGTGGTGGCCTATGCCTTCTGTCCCTGCATTCTGGAGACAGATACAGGTGGATCTCTATGAATTTGAGGCCAGGCTGGCCTACATAGTGAGCTCTAAGCCAACTGAGGCTGCACAGTGAGGCTGTGTTTAAAAAAAAAAAATCTTAGTTTTTAGCTGGCAAGATATAACTCAGTGGACAGGTGCTTGCTACCAAACCTGATGCCTTGGGTTCTTTTCATGGAACCACATGGTGGAAGGAAAAGCTCAATTCCTGAAACTTGTCCTTTGATTTTTTATCCAATCGCTGTGGCATAGATACTCATGCACAGATGAGTATGTCTGTGTCAAGTAGAAAGAGCATCAGTGAACATGAATGCATTTTTTTGTTGTTGATTTTATGGTACTCAAGAGTTCAGGATCTCCTGAATGCTAGTCAAGCACTCTACCACTGAACTACAGCCCTGGAATATGATGTTTGGAAAGATTATTAGGATTCAATAGTTACTACTAAAAGCCAACTCACAACTTTCAGTTAACATGCATAAGCTAAAGAAAAATACTGATATTACCATAGGCCGTTATCTGCTAGCAAAGGGAAGAACAGAATTAAAAGAAAGGGTACATCACAAGTGCCACAAGGACAGAAGAACACACCATCTGCTTTTACAGTGTGGTTTTAGCTCTTTCTGGCTGCCCAGCGAGGTGACACAGAGTCATTCTTGAGTCCCATCCTAATTCAAGGGAAACTTTCACTCAGTGCCTGGAGCCCTGATGTTCTGCAGATGAAGGAGGCCACCTGGATCCCTCGTAGCATGAGCCCACTTAGGTGGCACCAACCATGACTTTGAGGCAGAATGATACAGATACAAAAGCAAAAGGGTTAGTGTCTACATCATAAACCTGAAGAGAACCTGAGAGAAGCTGTCACTGGCTGCTAGTGCCATTGTTTCCACTGAAGCCACTGAAAACCCAGTTAATGCCAGTACCATCTCCTACAGGAACACCAGCTGCCACGGGATCCACTCCAATGGCGGCTGACTCCTGGGACTTTTTCTAACCTAATCCAAACAGCCTTCCTGGATCTACAACTTCTGGTGGTAACTGATTCCAGGGCTGACCACTAGCTCCTCACAGAAGTGTTAACCTGCCTAGCATCTCTCTGTGTAACAGATTCTCCTCCAGACTATGTAGACATTGCCATCCCATGCAACAACAGCAGCTCCGTGGGTCTGGTGTGGTAGATGCTAGCCCTGGAAGTCCTGCACATGTCAGATACATGTCACCATCTCCTGTGTGCACCCATGGGAAGTTATGCCCAATCTCTTCAGAGATCCTGAAGTGCCTGAGAAGGAAAAACAATCCACTACAGAAAAGGCTGTGGACAAGGAGGAATTTCAGGGCAAATAGACCATCCTAGCTCCTGAGTTTGCTGCTGCTCAACTAGAGGTGGCAGACTAGTCTGAAGGAATGTAGGTGACCTCTGTGCTCGTCTCCAAGTTCCTGAGTGAAGACTGGAGAGCCTGGCCAGCCACCAAGGACTGGTCTGCAGCTCCCATGCTGGGTTGGAATACTGTGGTCATAAACTGTTCTGCAGACATTTAAGCAAAATGGAAAGAAGGAGGATGGAAAATAATCTGTGAAAGTTGGAAAGAAAATTTGGCTTTAATGATAAATTTTTGAGCCAGGCATGGTGGCACAAGCCAGTAATCCCAACACTCAGGAGACAGAGGTGGGGGGATCATAGGCTGTTTTGGCTACCTGATGAGTTTAAGGCATGCCTTGGCTACATGAGACCCTGTCTCGATAAAACAACCAAACCAAACCAAATATTTGAAATTTATAAGTATTTGAAAGGTAATCTTAATTATATTTGCTCTAATGGTGAGTGTATAATAACCAGTAATACTGGAGTGGCTATGTAAAAGGCCTCCAGACCTCAGCACAACTGACACCATGTTAGAGGCACCATTCTGACCTTAAAACTGAGAACATAGACCCTAACACTTGCCAAAACAGAAACAGAGACCTAATCCATCAAATACCTGGCCCATGCCAGGAAAACCCCTGAATGTACTAACCTCGATTTTTGACTTCTGTAGTTCTGCTTCTCACTGTCTGTTTATGCTAACCAAAACATGTTAACCAGGATGTAGTTTTTTTGAGCATAAAAGACAACTGTAAGGATTAGGGCTGCTTGATTTTGGAAAGTTCCCCATGCAGCTGCCATTTGGCAATAAAGACTTTCTGATTAGCTTTAAGAGTATCTGTATGGCTGTCTCTACATCTATAGTTTTAAAAGAAACTTTTCCTAAGACAGACATGAAGACACATGCCTCAAATCCCAGCTTTTGATCTGGGCCATGGTGTCACACGCCTTTAGTGCCAGCTCTCAGAAGGTAGAGTCAGGTGGATCTCTGACTTTGAGGGCCATCCTGGTCTACAGAGCAAGTTCCAGGACAGCCAGGCTACATAGAGAAGCCCTGTCTTGAAAAAAAGGACTGGAAAGATGGCTCAGAATGCTCTTCTAGAGAGCCTGAGTTCAGTTCCCAGCAACCACATGGTAGCTCATGACCATCTGTAATGACATCTGGTACTCTCTTCTGGTGTTCAGGCATAAATGGAGGCAGAATGTTATATACATAATAAATAAAGTCTTTAAAAAAAGAAAACAGCAGGCGTTGGTGGTGCATGCCTTTAATCCCAGTACTCAGGAGGCAGAGGCAGGCAGATCTCTGTGAGTTTGAAGCCAGCCTGGTCTACATAGTGGGTTCCAAGGCAGACTCCAAAGCTACACAGAGAAACCCTGTCTCTAAAAACAAACAAAAAAAAAAAGAAAAAAAAAAAGGAAGGAAGGAAGGAAGGAAAATCCCAGATGTTGGGAAGCTGAGTCAGGAAGGAAAGATTACAAATTCACTGGGATAACAAGTGAGAACTTGTCTAGCAGTTAGAAAGCAGAGACAGGTGGATCTCTTTGACTTTGAAGCCAACCTGGTCTACATATGAATTCCAGGCCATCCTACTAAATAGGATGACCCTGTTTCAAACAAACAAACAAACAAACAAAAAGGCAGGTCAGGGTAGTGGAAGCTATGATCTGAGCACTGGGGGAATGGAAGGTCAGAAGTCCAAAGCCATATTCTACCACAGCAATTCTTAACCTGTTGGTTGGATTGACCCTTTCAAAGGGGTCACCTAATACCATTGGAAAACACAGATATTTAGGTTACAATTCATAACCGTAGTAAAATTAGAGTTATGAAGTAGCAACAAAAATAATTTTATGATTGGGGATCACCACAACATGAGGAACTGTATTAAAGGGTCAAAGCATTAGGAAGGGTGAGAACAGAACCACTGCTCTACTACATAAGGAGTTTGAGGCCAACTTAGGATGCATGAGACCCTGAGTCATACAACAACAACAAAATAACAATAAAAGTGTAATCCAATAAGCATTTGCTAGCAAAGAAAACCATTGCAACAATTATCTACATTGCCTCCTTGAGTGATAGCTTATACCAGGACCTGTCCCAGCAAATGACTCATCTCCTGGCCTGGAACTGGGCAAGGTGGTCACTGAGAATTTTACCAGGAAACCATTGTCATGGAAGACAGCAAGGGTGGGGGGATGTGCATATTACAAGATGGGCTTGAGGAAACCAAGCACAGCTCATTAACATGTGCAACATTGTCTCATGCAGGGCCACTCCTGTGACCCAGGTCCCTGTTTGCCCTGCAAGTTAAAAAGGAGAGTTGTAGTATGGTTTCTGCAAATTTGGTATTCAACACAGCACTGGTCATGGATCAATCACACTGTCACCATTGGCCCACAGGCCTAGTTCCAGGGATGCTTTGTTACATCCTGTAGATGACTTCTCCAAGAGCCTGCAGTTCTACAGTAGATTCCAGGGAACATCACTGAGTGGAGAAACTGTACCACCCTTCCCTGGACCTGTCCCAGCAAATGACTGATCTCCTGGGAAAACAACAGGGCACCCCAAATGTAGACAGCTTGAACATGGAATTTGCCTTGATTGGTGAAGAGAAAGCAAGTGAAGTAACCCTGTGGTTCTAATGGGCATGGTGAGGGTTCTCCCAATGGCTGATACAGTTTATATGTGTACTGTCATCACGCTGTAGGTAAACTACTCTCAACTGTGCCAACAGTTACTGCCATCATTATCCATAGAATCTCCCTGAGCTGGCTATTTCTGGAATAAATAATGCTGCCTTTGTCACTAACGCAATTCTACAGGAGGACAGAATGAAATACTGCCCAAGACTGAGATGATCTTGGCTGAGGCCATCTGAAGAACACACACTGGGTAATCTGTGTCCTGTCCATTCGTGTGCCACTCCAGTCTAGAGTGGGAAAGCTCCAAGTTTTGTTTATCTGCTGTTTCAGCACTGGCATTCAGTGCTGCTCAGATTATCCTTAGAAAAAGCATCCAAATTCTGTGTACTGAGATTTCTTGTCTATAGTGAGACTATTTCTTTCCCTTTTTGAGGAGGAAAGTAGTCGTTGGTCCTTCAGTAAACTATGTTTACACTATATTAGACTACACCGTTATTATTTCTTCCTCCTCCTCTCCCCCCCCCTCGACAGGACTTCTCTGGTAAGCCCTTCATGTCCTGGGACTCTCTCTGTAGACCAAGCTGGCCTTGAACTCAGATATTTGCCTGCTTCTTCCTCTCCAGTGCTGGGATTAAAGGTGTGTGCCACCACGCTTGGCTGTTTTTAACTTCTGAGGTGATTTCTGTGGTAGTGGTTATTCTTTTGGGGGTGGCTTGCATTAAGACAAGGTCTCACTATATAGCCTGTAACGAACTATATAGACCAGGCTGGCCTCATACTCACAAAGATCTGCCAGCCTCTGCCACCCAAGTACTGGGATTGAAGATGTGCACCACTACACCTGGCTGTTTTTGCTGTTTCTCTTTGAGGTGACAACTTTCAAGTATGAAGTTCTACTGTGGGAACTCATTCTTGCCAAAAGTAACTTCAAGTGAAAGCCTTCTGCATAAATACATAGTGAATTTGGATTTGGGTAAAGCCCCTTGGAGCCATTTACTTCAGAGTGAACCTTAGAGAATTCACAATACTGGCTGGGATGTGGCTCAGACTGTAGAATTGAGTCTCATGTGAACAAACCTGGATCAACCCCCAGTACCCACACAGTTGGACATGGTGATGCTTGCCTGTTAGTTGGAAGGTAGAGACAAAGGATCAAAAGTTGGAGGGCTGGGCTGGAAAGGAGAGTTGATTCTCTCCTACCATGTGGTCCTGAGGATTTAAGCCAAGCAGTCAGTTTTTACCCACTGAGTCATGCCTCTAAAATAACTTGGCTATTCTACTTATTTTTTTGAACCAACTTCTATTGAACCTAAGATTGTCACTGATCACATTTTTTGTAGACATTAGATATACCAAAGGCAGTGTAATTTTGTATCATTCTTTTATTACATTTGCCTGAAACTTCAAAATGTGTTCAGTGAGTATTATGATTTAAGAAGAAAGCATTTCAAACCACAGGCAGTACTCTGGCTACTTCCCTGCCCACTGCCCTCTTGCAATATACTCAATAAACTTAGTTTTGCAATTCTGGCCTCAAGGGTGAATTCATTCTCTCCTGCCAATCCTGTCTCTGCTACCATAGGAACTGGCTATCCATTCTACTACACATGGATGAGGAAGGGAAGACATTAGAGAGATCAGAGTGGAACTCCACACCTAGCAAGTCTGGTTTATAGACAACAGTGAAGTTGATGGAAAAGAAGAAGCCATTTCAGATGTAGCCAGTGAGCTCCTTGTCATACTGGCACTTGTCTTGTCCTTCTCATTTCCTGTCATCTTGTTCCTTGAGTGCACATTTTTAGCTATATTCATTACATGTCTCCTGATAATTTCATGCTGTAGATTTCCACTAGGGACTCTGTTAGTGCCCCCAAAATAGTTGTCTACAATCTCAGTGGTAGAGTGCTTGCCTAGCATGTGGGAGGCTTTGGTGGTTTTTTGCTTGTTTGTTTTGTGTTTGAGGCAGGGCCTCTCTCTGTAGCCCTGGCTGTCCTGGAGCTCACTCTGTAGACCAGGATGGCCTCAAACTCACAGACCTAAATGCTGAGATTAAAGGTGTGCACCACCACACCTTGCTGGCTTTGGATTTGGTAACCAGCACTGCAAGAAGAAAAAAGTATCAGCAGTGATGTCAAAATTATAACAAATTTTATTGGCTTTTATTTGTAATTCATTAATCACAACAAACTTCATTATATCCAACAGAATAAGTATCAACTCTACACACAATAGCAAAACAGTGAATTTGTAATACAAGAACAAGGAACCCAAACAATAGGGGGAGGGAATTCTAGTTTCTAGACTGGAGAGATGGCTCAGTAGTTAAGGGCACTGGCTGCTGTTACAGAAGATCAGGGTTCATTCTCAGCACCCACATGGTTGCTCACAAGCCATCTTTAACTCCCGTTTTAGGGGACCTGATGCCCTCTTATGGCCTCTGTGGGTAGCAGGTACACATGTGGTGCACAGACATGTATGTAGACAAAACACACAACTACACACACCACCATATACACACGTATACACACCTACATATATACACCACACACATACACAATGCTACACACACACACACACAAACCTTACACACATGCACAACCACATACATACAACCATAAATACACCTACATTCACACAACCACATACACAGCTACATACACACAAACCCAAAACACATACACAACCACATACATACACATACAACCATAAACACACCCTCATACACACACCACATACATGCACACACACACACACACACACACACACAACCCTACACACATACACAGCCATACACATCCAATCATATACACACATCACACATACACAACCACACACATACAATCACACACACACATCGCTGGGTTACCTCTTACTTAAAGGGAATGTCTTTGGTTGGTTAGTTTTGAGACAGGGTCTCACTATGTAGTAACTCAGGCTGGCCTGGAGCTCAGAGTCCCCATAGCTTCTGGCTCCCAAGTACTGAGATTAAGGCATGAACTACCACATTAAACCAAATTTCTCCAATCTGACTACAGCTTAACTCTAGCATCTTTAGGAAAAAAGTGGTCAGTTTGAATATGTGATATTTAGCATGAGTGGCTCCATGTAGATTTGTTCAGGTCAGTCGCAAGCTAGTATTAAGAGTTGAGTCAAACAAATGGCCTATAATTTTTTTGAAAACAGTATATAATGGTTAGTCTTCATTGTAAACTTGATTTAGAATCACCTAAGGCATGAGGAAGAGAACTCAGGGTGTGTTCTCAACTCCCACATCAAGAACTCTCCACTTCCTGTAACTTTAGTTCCGGGGAATCCAATGCCCTCTTCTGGCCTCTATGTGCAACTGCACTCATGTGCACATACTCCCATATAAATACCCAAAAATGATTTTAAAAAACTTTTTAATTAAAAAAAGAGAGAAATGAATGAGGACACCTGTGGACCACTGAGGACATTTTCAAACAGGAATAACTGTAGAGGGGGAACACATACCTTGAATGGGGTGAGGGGGCAACATCCCATAAACCAGCACCGTGGACAGAATACAAGGGGAGAAGAGAAGGCCAGGAAAGAACTAGCTTCCCAGTATCTGCTCTGCTACTCTCTTCTCACCATGATGGACTGAACCCTCTGAAAATGAGCTCAAATAAAGCCTCTCTTTAAATCACAGCAATGCACAAAGGCTAGTAGCAATTGCATATATTGCAGTACTCATCTGATTGTAGTCTACATACTGACTAGTCTTTGCATTTCAGTTTAGAGTCTATCAAACACTGCTTTGTTACATAGATATTCTGGAGTTTATATTGTTTACCTTGGAAGAGTGTAAGCCCCAGATAAAGATCCATTTAACCATGCCCTCTCCTCCTTACCTCCTGTTGCTGGAGGAATTAATTCATCAACCAAACAGGACTTGAAAAGAGCCCTTCTGCAGCACCTTGATCCCAGTGTTAGAGAAACCCTGTCTCAAAACGAAAGAAGAGAGCTATTCTTAATCTCCATGAAACTTGGAGTCTCTTTTTCTTGTTTGTTTGTTTGTTTGTTTAAGTTTTCCCAGTGTTTTTTTGTTTGTTTGTTTGCTTGTTTTCTTTTATTTTTGAGACAGCGTTTCTCTGTGTAGCCCTGGCTGTCCTGGAACTCACTCTGTAGACCAGACTGGCCTTGAACTCAGAGATCTGCCTGTCTCCAGAGTGCTGGGATCAAAGGTGTGTACCACCATTGTCCATCTGATTCTTGGTCATTATGAAAAAGAACTGAATTCCTCACATGTGAACAGTTTGCATTCTTCCCAAGTAGTCACCGTAACCAGAATGATGTGAGTATATTCAAGGTAATTTCTAGAATTGGAAGTTAACCCGACAATGAGTGAGAAGGAAGTTTCCAGCTTTTGCTGTTGTTTTCAGGTTGTTTGGAGGCATGGCCTCTGTATGTATCCCTGGCTGTCCTGGAGTTCACTGTGTAGACTAGGTCATCCTCCTCTGCACAATGAGTTTGAGGCCAGCCTGGGCTACATAAGAGCAGTGCCAAAACAGTAACAAGGAGAATTAGGCATTCTTTGCTCATGTAGTTTTATTTTCCCAGAATATAGAAATAAAATTACCTCTTGTGTGGAAACCTTTACAAATAGCTAAAACTATGTTCTATTAAAAAGCAAAACCACTTGGAAATGTCAGAGCTTGAGAATAGATTCTGTTCTTTGCAAATAACAACCGCAGAAATACCACAAGTCAAGGAAGGGGATTTCCTGGCTCCTGCTTCCAAGCAGTTCCAATAAATGAAGGTGGAAGTGATTGTCCTTTTGAAAAAACTCACTGCTGGCAAGATTAACACACTTCCTCTCACTCTGTTAGGATTTTATTTATTTAAATTAACGAACTAAAATGACCCTCTTGCCTCCACACCGAGCTCTCTGTTTAGGATTTTAAACACACACACACACACACACACACACACACACACACACACACACACACACACGTACTTCAGCAGATGACAGATCTTGGGGCTTTTGTTGGATTCTGAATATGCTGAACAGTAAATTGTTTGAGGCTAAAGTCGTTGTCCTGTGGTGGGAACGGTATTAAATCAGGCAGATGGTGCATTACTGAGAAGGGGGCAGATATCCAGGAGGATGTGCGCACACTGGCAGGGTGAGCACAGGCTTTGAAGACAGAGTCGTTTGCATTCCATCTTTGTTTCTTTTTAAATGTTTTAAATTTTATTGTTTGACATTCCATGCATGTACATAATGTATTTCTGTCACATCCAGACACCTCTATTCCCACCTCTTAACTCCCTCCTTCTGTATCTGGACTCCTTCCCAACAGCAGTGAGGTAGATAGAGCCTTACTATGTAGCTCTACCTGGCCTGGAACTCACTATGTAGCTCAGGCTGACCAAGAATTTATAGTACTCCTCCAGTCTCTGCCTCCCCAGTGCTGGTCAGACGTGGGCAATATCATGCCCACCCCCCCCTTTTGACGTATTAATCGTGAGTAATGAAGAAAGTTTCTCGGCTTCGCTAAGCCCAGCATTTTTGCAGTAGCAATACTAGAGACTCAAGATGCAGATTTACTCAAAGGACACCTGGGCCCAATCGTCAGTAAATCCAGATTTCTTCCTCTTCTCCCACGCTGAATCTTCAGAAGGCAAACGGCATGCCCCGCACCAGAATCTGATCTGTTCGTTCTTCCTCGTTCTTTTCAGTCAGAGAATGATAGGCGTCTGCAGAGTATTGGGGAACAGGAGAACACCTGAGCTCGAAGACCAGCGTCTGGGATAAGAAACTAGTTCAGCAGGAAGGGTGCACCGTCAACCCCTTAAGGATCATGTGCTCAAGGTGTCCAATCTCATCTCACACGTTTAATACCTCAAATGTCACTCAGTGGGGGACGCCTCTCTAGGGAGGGCTCAGAGAACAGTACCGGGCTGTGGTGGAAGGCTGACCTGAGAACACCTTTTAGTCTTTCTCTATCCCTCTTTGTCCTTGTGTAATTTAATTATGTCCTTTCTTACTGCAGCTTCTAAATTCAAAGACACTTATTATTGGTGTCTGTCACCTTAAATTACCAGATTCTGGCCCCTCTCACCCTCTCCCATCCTTTTCCCCTTGGAAGGGACAGCAATGATACCTAGTTTAAGTTGCTTCTGGTTCCTCCTCGGTGTCTCCAACACAGCTGCCTTTTCACAGTAGCTTATTTGGAGATCTTCACATCCCATTAGCACACAGATAACATTCGTGTTCAGTTTTACGAATATGCTTGTGGATCTGTGGATCATGTGGAAAAACTGTCAATTTCTACCTTCAAAATAAAGTCATCGTCACACGACAGGTTAAAGTCCGCATCACCATCCCCTTCTACTGATGAACAAGATGAAGATTTGGTTCTCCGTGTACTGTTGCACACTGCACTGCTAACCCTCTCACAGTGACAGCTACAAACTAGGACTTATATCTAGTTTTCAAGGAAGGCGAGCTACATAAGAACTCATTTTCTAATTTGGGGGTTGTTTGTTTTATTCTCTTTTGTTTTGCAGACAGACTGGCCTTGAATATGCAGTGATCCTGTGGATTCCACCTTTCAAGTGCTGGGATTGCAGATGTGCCCACCATGCCCAGAGTGTGAGCTCATTCTTTACTCCCAACTCCAAGCTGTCACTGTGTAGTCTAGACTGGAACTTGACATCCACCTGCCTGAGTTTCTCAAATAATAAGATTATAGGAATTCTGGGATTGCAGGCATGTATCATACCTGGCTCAAAAGCTGTCTGTCTGCCTGCCTGCCTGCCTGCCTGCCTGCCTATCTATCTATCTATCTATCTATCTATCTATCTATCTATCTATCTATCTATCTATCTATCTATCTAATCTATCTACCTACCTAGTTATCTGTCTATTGAGATTGTGAGATAGGCTCTCACTCTGCAGCCCTGGCCTAGAACTTTCTGTGTAGACCAATCAACACAGGGCAGGTCGTCCAAGCCTGGAGGCACACCAATCCCGACACTGTGAGTACCCCTAGACACTCCTCTTACTGCCCTATAAGATCCCTGTCTCATGGTTTCTTGGGGTCTTTCTCCAGCCATCCGCAGAGGTGGATGGATGAAAGGCCGGAGCTAATGGGGTTAGCTCGTTACACAACTGCAATAAAAGACTCTGCTTTTGCATTGAAATGGGCCTCTTGGTGATTTTGGGGGTTCGGAATTTGGGCACAACAATGCATATCTATATCAGGCATGGTGGTGAAGGCCTGTAACCCCAGCAAACAGAAAACCCACACACAAAATACATACTTATAAGGAAAAACTCTGAGTTTTTAGAATTTTATTGAAATCATTGAATATCTCTATCAGGCATGTCTAGTCTATAGCCCATGGGCCACACACATCCCAGGATAGCTATGAACGTGGCACAAGTTTATAGAGGATAACATGACTTAGGTGACATTCCTGGAAGTGCTTAAGGTAATATGCTGTTTATATAGAGAGGGTTTTGTTGGTGTTGGTGGTGGTGTTGTTTCTGGGGCCCAGAAACAGATACCCACATGTAAGGATTAACTTGGTGTAGGGTTAAAGATGACATTTCATTCTAAGTGTGATGTCAAATGTCTATAATTCTAGCATTGAGAAGGTGGAGGCAGAAGATTCAAGAATTCAAAGACATCTGGCACTATTAATTCACAAGACCTTTTCTAAGAATCAGCAACAACCAATAACAAACAAACAAACAAAACCCAAAGCCAAGCAGGTCCACATAGTATATTTCTCTAATTCTAGCACTTCAGAGGTGGAGGCAGGGGGATCAGGAGTTCAACCACCTGGAATACATGATACCCTTTCTAAAAATAATTAAGTTATAAGTGAATATTAAAAAGTAAAGATAATAGTTCAGATCATAGTTTTATGAGCTGTTCAGTAATATGTTTAGAAAACTGGTTACTTATTTGGAAAAATAGTACCATCTTTATCTAGTGTAAAAATATATTCCAGTGGCAGCGGGTAGCTCATGCCTTTAATCCCAGCACTTGGGAGGCAGAGGCAGGTGGATATCTATGAATTCCAGGCCAGCCTCCAGCTCTCTACATAGGCAAGGATAACTTTGAGCTGTTGTTCCTCATGAGGACCTGAGTTACAGGAATATACTGTCAGTCCTAGCGTTTCCCTCTTTGTGTTAGACCTCTCCTCCACTCTCCTCTCCACAATAATTTAGAAACACAAGAGACATTCTAGCTCCTGAACTGCACAGCACAGGCCACAGGAGAGATGTGGTTCACAGGTTGGAGATTATCAGCACTTTAACTAGAACATGTAATCTGTGGATGTTGTTACAATGAGCGAAGCCAGCGTTAAATCATTAACTGCTCCTTGTAACTGACATTGCTATTACTACTGCCATTTCTTAACCTGGGACACTGACACCAAGACATTCAAGGTAACTAAAACTATACTCTGTGGTGCTTAATCTTGGTTGTCTAGATTGAGAAACACTTGAATTAGTAAAGCCAGAAGCCTCTGGGCAAGCCGATGACGGAGTTACCAAAAAAGACTAAGTGGAGAGGGAACTCAGAATGCACGCAGTTATCCCAGAGGCTGGGAGCCTAGGTGGAATAAATTAGGGAAAGGAAAGAATCTGGTGTTTTTTTCTGTTTTTTTGGTCTCTCCCTTCCCCCAACGTGCCTCCTTATGAAGGACTGAAACCTTTGGAACCATGGACCAAAATAAATTCTAAAGTTGTTTTGTTGGATATTTTGTCTCGGCATAGTTACTAGGCATGGTGGGTCACATGCTATATCCCCAGCACTCAAGAAGCTGAAGCATGAAGAACAGGGGTTCAAGGGCAGTCTGCGCTACAAAAGACCCTGTCTCAAAAAAATAAATGGTTCTGAGGATGCAGCTTAGTGGCAGAATATTCATTTGTAACAGGGCCCCAGACTTAACAGGCCCTGATACCTTAGCACAACTGACTCCATGTTGGAAGTACCATTCAGGCCATAAAACTCAGCACATAGCCAAACTAAAACAAAGGCCTAATCCATCAAAGTCTGTAGTTCAGGGAAAGTTTCTAAATGTACTAACCTTGATTTTTGGCTTCTCTAGCTCTGATTTGGGTAACTTTCTTTTTAATGAAGTTTGTCAACCCAGGACATGGTTTTTGTACTTAAAAGCTCATCCTTCCCATTATAAATGGAGAGATACCTTACTCAGCCTAGACACGGTTGGAGGGGTGGGGGGTGGAGTGTGGGGTGATGGTGGAGAGGTGCCTTGGTCCTGCCTCAGTGAGATGATGGGACAGACTTAGTAGAGTTCCTAAGGGAGTCTCCGAGGAGCAGATGGGAGGTGTGTGTGTGTGGGGGGGGAGCAGAAGGAGAGGAGGCAGGGGAAACTGGGATTGGAATGTAAAAACTAAATTTATTAAAAAAATGTTTTTAAAACAAATAGTAAGTAAATATAATGCCATTTTAAGAAAGAAACAGGATCTTTTGTCACCCAGGCTTCACTCACATTTGCTGTGCTCCTGGCTGTGTATGGCCTTGAACTCCTAATCTTTGAGTCTCCACTTCCCAAATCCTGGGGTTGTAGCCTGAACCACCACAGCCAGCTCTCTCACTAGACATAGATGCACGTGACTGTTGTCTTAGTGTGGGTTTCCATTGCTGTGAAGAGACGCTATGACCACAGCAACTCTTATAAAGAAAACATTTAATTAAGGGTGGCTCAAGCCGGCCGTTGGTGGCGCACACCTTTAATCCCAGCACTCGGGAGGCAGAGGCAGAGGCAGGCGGATCTCCGTGAGTTCGAGGCCAGCCTAGTCTCCAGAGCGAGTGCCAGGATAGGCTCCAAAGCTACACAGAGAAACCCTGTCTCAAAAAACAAAAACAAAAACAAACAAACAAAAAAAGGGTGGCTCAGTTACAGTTTCAGAGCCTGCCTCCACAGTGACACACTTCCTCCAACAAGGCCATACCTCCTAATAGTGCCACTCCCTTTGGGGGCCATTTTCTTTCAAACCTCCACCCTTGTAATTCCAGCTTTAAGAAGGTGGAGGCAGGAGGATCAAGAGTTCAAGGTTATCCTCAGATACCAATTGAGCTCCAGGCTAGCTGGGGTCCATGAGACCCTCTCTCTAAACAAAACCCCAATAAACATTATTTGAAGCTAGGCATGGCATGCATTCCCATAGGCCTAGCATCTGAAAGGCAGACGTAGGAGAGTCAAGTTTTTTTTTGTTTTTTTTTGGTTTTTTTGAGACAGGGTTTCTCTGTAGCTTTGGAGCCTGTCCTGGAACTAGCTCTGTAGACCAGGCTGGTCTCGAATTCTCAGAGATAATACCTGCCTCTGTCTCTGCCTCCGGAGTGCTGGGACTAAATGCGTGCACCACCAAGGCCTGGCTAAGACTTTATTATTTTTAAATTGTTTACTTTTTCCTATGACTGTCTATACCCATTTTCTTTTCTTTCTTAAGCCTTAGCACATTTTTAAACACACTATAACCTGCTAAGAGGTTCTTCCCCCCACACCCCCCAATCTGGATCTGTCTAGCCTTTCTTGACCTTCTGAGCCAATTAAACTAAGTGTCTTCTCAATGATGGCTGACTCTACCCAGATCAGATCCATGACAGCCAAGCTTTATGCCCTGAGCCTGTCTGAGAGCTATGTTCAACCGGGAACTGCATTCAACCACCCCCACCCCCCCCCCACCCCCACCCCCCCCCGCTCTAGGTAAAGTTGGTGTCCACACTATGGCAGATGTTTTTTACTTAGCTTTTTGTTTCTGCTTAACCTGCTGGCTACTCAATTGCTCACTGTATGGCAGAGCCTCTTAAAAGAGCTGTTTCTGTTGGTTGGTTGGTTTTTTTCTTTCTCTTTTTTCCCCTGCTTTCTCAGGCCCCATGTGGAAATACAGTCCCCATGTTGGGTGCCAAATGTACCAGACTTTCTTTTGAGCCACCAATCAGTTCCCAAATCATGACACTGAGACTTATTGTTATTAATTATGAGTGCTTGGTCTTATCTTATGCTTGTACCACTAGCATACTGAAACATTTTTTAAAATAAAATTTATTTCTATTTTTTGTTTTGTTTTTCTGTCTGTTTTTTGTTTTGTCTTGTTTTTTTTGTTTTTTTGTTTTTTTGTTTTTTTGAGACAGGGTTTCTCTTTGTGTAATCTTGGCTGTTCTGGAACTTGCTCTGTAGACCAGGCTGGCCTCAAATTCACAGAGATCAGTCTTCCACTGCCTCCTAGGTACTGAGATTAAAGGCATGTGCCAACACTCCCTGGCTTTTGTCTTTGTTTTTTTGTTTTGTTTTGGGTTTTTTTTGAGACAGGATTTCTCTCTGTATAGCCCTGGATGTCCTGGAACTAGCTCTGTAGACCAGGCTGGCCTTGAACTTGGAGATTTGTCTTCCTCTGCTTCCTGAATACTGGGTGGTGAATGCACCCCCAACGCTAGGCTATTTCTATTAATTTTAATTATGTGTAGGTGTACGGTGTCTGCAAGTGCATATGTGCGTGTGAGTGCAGGTGCCTATGGAGACCCAGGCATCCAGTGTCCTGGAGCTGGAGTTACAGGTGGCTGTGAGCCATCTGATGGGTGCTGGGAACTGAGCTCAGGTCCTCTGGAGAAGTAGCAAGTGCTCTTAGGCACAGAGCCATCTCTCCAATACTCCTCAGTCTTACTGGAAACTGTTTCCACAGTCCTTGTACCTGGAAGATGATCTGTTTTCATGCTTTGAATGCTTTTTGAGACTCTGATGCCAAATTGGTTTGCTATTTTTAAAAAATGACTCTCTGCCCAGAAGTATAGACACCATGTTTTTTGTAAGGACTCATCGAATTGAGTAATTAGCTGGCTAATCTGGGCTTGTTTATCTTGGTATGTCCTCCCTTTTGAAGGGGCACTAGGAAGCGAAGCTAGGGCCTTGTGCATCCTACACAAGTGCTCTACCACCAAGCCATAGCCTCAGCTTGGCATGTTTTTTTAAAAAAATATACTGGCGGCCTGGTGGTGGTGGCGCACGCCTTTAATCCCAGCACTCGGGAGGCAGAGGCAGGCGGATCTCTGTGAGTTCGAGGCCAGCCTGGTCTACAGAGTGAGTTCCAGGACAACCTCCAAAGTTACACAGAGAAACTCTGTCTTGAAAATCACACAAAATATATATATATATTGTGTGTGTGAGTGTGAGTGTGAGTGTGTGTGTGTGTGTGTGTGTGTGAGTGTGTGTGTGTGTGTGTTTCTGTCTGTCTGTCAGTCTGTGTCTGTATGCGTGAGTGTGAACTCCCATGTGCCACTGCAAGACTTTAGTGGCCAGAGGATAACTTGTGAGAATTGGTTCTCTCCTTCTACCATGTGGGTCTCAGGGATGGAACTCAGGTCCTCAGGCATGGCAGCAAATGCCCTTACTCACTCACTGTCTCCCCAGCCTGCTGCGTCCCTTCCAGGACAAATTCAAGTCTTCTTACCTCCATATTAGTGTTATTGCATTATTTTGGATTTCTTCTGTTAGACACCAAATTTGTATGTATAAGATTTTTATTATGCTTAATTATGTGTAGGTGTGTGTCTGCACATGAGTGCAGAAGCTGGCAGAGGCTAGAAGTGTCAGCACCCCAAGGAATTAGAATTACAGGCAGCTCTGGGCTGCTACGTGGGTGCTGGGAACCAAACCAGGTCCTCTGGAAGAGCAGGGAACCAAACCAGGTCCTCTGGAAGAGCAGCAGGAGCTCCTAACTGCCAAGCTGGCTCTCCAGGTCCCCTGAATTGTTTCTGACCTTTTGAATTTCTGATTTAGGGAGGAGATTATGGTTCTGCAGCAGGGTGCTTGTCAACCATACTGAGCCCTGGGTTGAATCTCTCTGAGGGGAGGGGAGGGGCTTACTCTCTATTTGTCTCCCTGTTTCTTACTTCCATCTACTACACGGTTTTTCCTTAGACACCCTTTTTTGTTGATTTGGGTCACATTCCCAGGGACACTGACTCTGAGACAAGGATGTAAGCCAGGTGCTTGCTGGAGAGTGCCCTTGTGAGAGGAGGAGGAGGAGGACAGGAGGGAGGCAGGAGCTGGTTAATGTTTAACAACCAGCTCTCTGGAGGACAAAAAACTTTGATCTGTAGCCTCTGACTACTTTCAGTATGTGAATACTTGAATCTTTGGCTGGCTGCTCTGGAACATAGATAACACTAGGCATAGTACAGTAATAAGGAAAGGTAACTGCTGAGTGTGACTCTGGCTTTGAATATTATTTATTTAAATTTGATTTTATGTCTGGGTGTGGTGGAGTGTAAGCCCATCTGGGCCGTGACAGTTGGTTCTCAGGCTAGTGGGAAACAGTGGCCCCACATCACTGGTCTCAGCTGATCCCTAAGGAAGGGTTTAAACAAAGTCTCTTTTGGTTGCTGTACTTGTCTAGACAGGGTCACATGTACCCCAAGCTGGCTCCAAACTGGCTATGTAACTGGTGGTGACCCTGATCCTCTGTTCCCAAGGCTCAGAGCACAGGAGTGAGCAGCTGGACCCACACATGAAACAGACTGGCCCTTCAGGGACTTCATACCCTTCATGGGGAAGTCGCTGTTGCCAGTCACAGCCCAAGGAAAAGGGGTGACCTTGAGTGAGGGGGTTCCCTTTGCCCTAAAGGAAATTCCCAGGGGAAGACTAACATTACCAGTAGCATGAAGTGCACTTTAACCCCGAAGGGCAGCTGGGGACACAGAACAGGCCCATGGTTTTGTACCTTGTAATTTTATTTCATTTTCTGTTCTGGAACAATATTTGTCATACTTCCTTAAAAACTATGGTTATCTCTGGGCATAGTGTCGCACATCTTTAATCCCAGCACTTGGGATGCAGAGGCAGGTGGATCTTTGTGAGTTCAAGGCCAGCCTGGTCTATTATAGTGTTCCAGGACAGCCGGGGTTACATAATAAGACTCTGTCTTGGAAAAACCCAAACTAAAACAAAAAACCAAAAATTATTGTGGTTCTGTGTGTGTGCGTGAGCATACACTTATTGTAATTTTAGATACTAAATTTTTTATCATTGCCATATTTTAATACATCAGATTTTTTCTGAGTCAGCTTTTTTCTTTTTAATAATTCTTTTGAGATTATAATTACATTATTTCTTTCTTCCCTTTTCTCCCTTCAAACCCTCCTGTGTGCACTCCCCCCTTCAAATTCATGGCCTCTTTTTCCTTTAGTTGTTTTATAGGTGTTCATGTGCATGTGTGTACATGCATTCAGACATGCACACACATAAACACACACATTCTTAATTAACATAAATACAACCTGCTCTGCCTACATAACTGTAAATGAGCATAGTAGAAAATGTCTTTTGACCCTCAAATCAGAGACTTCTGTTAGAGATTGAACCTGACCTTCAGCTAAACTGCATTGCACAGGTGAGCAGCCTTGAGGACAGAGGATTAGGACTATAGTTAGGAGTGTAGAGTTTGAACCTTGGAGGATGACCCTCAGAATGATAAAATAATAACTTTTGTTATACTAACTAATATATCTACCTTCATGATCACGACAATAATGTTACTTGTATGTGTGTTTTCAGGGTCTACCATTTAGCATTAGATAATAATTGGTGTGCTCTTCCCAAATCAGTTTTTAACATTTTTGCCTTTGGATGACAATGAATAAGAGTTGGATGGTTTTCCTAATTTTTTCCAGCTCAAGGGCGCCATCTTCTGTTACTGTGACAAGTTGTCATTTTCTGGAATCTGACATGCTGTTTTCCTTGTTGTTTTAGGCTGGTCTTGAATTCTATATGTAGTGAAGAATGACTTTACTGAGTTCCTGATCTACCTGCCTCCACGATCTGGGATTACTGATGTGTTCCATCACACAAGCCTTCCTCTCCTCCCCCTTTCCTTCCTTTTTCTCTCAGGTAGGTGTGTATGTATGTATGTATGTATGTATGTATGTATATATGTATGCATGTATGTATGTATATATGTTTTGAGATACATACATAGTCCAGGCTAACCTGGGACTCACTGTGTAGTCCCGATGGCCTTGAAATCCTGGTTATCTTTCTGCCTTGGCTTCTGGAGTGCTGCCATTACTGGTGTGGCCTCCACGCCTGGCCTGATATGTTCTTACAGACAAACGTCTCCTGATTCTTATACTTATTGTCAGGAACAATTATTTTACTTTTCACAATTTCCCAAAAGAGGTACTTTCTCAAGACTGCCACCGTGGTTCTGATGAATTTTCCGACAGTGATTTCTGTTGTCTGTGGCAACATGCTGGATTTCAGACCAGTTCTCAGCGTTCCCACTGTCGTTGGGACCTTGCTTCTGGGAGTGAACTGTTCTTCACTAATGACCTTAGCTTCCCCCATTCTGGTGGCCCCCACATGCTCCTGGATTCCAGCTGGTCTCCAGAGTTGTTTCCCCAGGTTTCTGGCAAGCTGGAGGCAGCAGCACTTTCCCTCCTGTGTTTAGTTGCATGTAGGCACCTCTATTTCCTTTCCTTTTTATTCTTCTCATACATTCATGCCAAGATGTGGCATTACCTCCTCAAACTTTGTCATTCTGGCAAATAACCTGTCAATTTTCGTTGTTAAATGTGTTATTCTGGTTAGAAGAGCCTTTCTCCAGCTGGACAGGAAGACCACAGGCTCAAGGCCTCTTGACTACAAAGTGAATTCTAGGCCAGCCTGGGGAAGTTGGTGGATCCTCTCTCAAAACCAAACAAAATGTGACAGCATAGTGCAGTGGTAGAGTTCTTGCTAACATTCGCAAGGCCCTGGGTTCCATCCCCAGTGCTGAGAACTGAGCAAACAGAAACCTTTTCCATCCTAAGACAAAAAGATTTTCTTTTGAGAGTTATGTAATTGTGTTCAAGTATGCGTGTGTGTGTGTGTGTGTGTGTGTGTGTGTGTGTGTGTGTGTGTGTGTGTGTGTGTGTGCACCCAAAGAGGAACTAGAATAACAAGTGATTGTGAGCTGTATGGTTGTGGGCATTGGAAATCAGACTCAGATCCTGCAAAAACAGTATGCACACTCTTAACCACTGAGCCATCTCTCTGCCTTCCTTTTTGTAATTTTTTTTCCCGAGACAGGGTTTCTCTGTGTAGCTTTGGAGACTATCCTGGCACTCGCTCTGTAGACCAGGCTGGCCTTGAACTCACAGAGATCCACCTGCTTCTGCCTCCTGAGTGCTGGGACTAAAGGCATGAGCCACCAATGCCCAACCCCCTTTTTGTAATTTTTACTACATGTATATAATGGTGTGCTTATACGGCATGAGGACAGCTTGTGACGGTTGGTTGGTTCACTTCTATCACATGGGTCCCAAGGTTGGAACCAAGTCATCAGTCTTAGTGGCAAGCAAAGCACCTTTACTCTCTGGGCCATCTTGCTGCACCTTATTTTTCCACTGATATCTTTAAAGGAAAAATACTTTCTTTTTAATTTTGTGTATGTGAATGTGAGTGCAGATGCCTATGGAGGCCAGAAGAGGGCACCAGATAACCTGGTGGCTGTAAGCACCCTGATGTGGGTGCTGGGAGTTGAACTTTGCTCCTTGAAGGAGCAGCCAGTGCTCTTAACCTTTGAGGGATCATCTGTCTCCTCCATTTACATCTTAAATCCACCAAAAGTTTGCCTTGCTAAGTATGGAAGGGATCTAGCTTAATCTTTCCAGACTGGCTTGGTACTCAGTATGTAGCTGATGGTCACTTCAAAACCTTGGCAATCCTCCTGCCTCAACCTCCTTAGCTGAGATTATAGGTGTGTGCCTCCACATCCAGTTAGAAACAAGTTTTCTCTACAAAGTTTCTAAGCTGGGTGATGGTGGTGCATACCTTTAATCCCAACACTTGGGAGGCAGAGGCAGGCAGAGGCAGGCAGATTTCTATAAATTCAAAGCCATCCTGGTCTACAAAGCTATACAGAGAAACCCTGTCTTGGAAAAAAAAAGTTTCTAAATAGGCTCTGTGTTGTGTCTCATAAAAACACAAGTGCTGGGAGTGGGGTGTGGTGGCACCTGCCTTTAATCCCAGAAGATGCAGGCAGATCTCTGAGTTTGAGGCCAGCCTGGTCTACAGAGCAAGTTCCAGGACAGCCGGGGCTACACAGAGAAACCCTGTCTTGGAAAACCAAAACCAAACAAACAAAAAAGTTGGAAACAGCGGAGTGCTCAGGAACTGTGAAGCAGCAAGCTGGACTGGGAAGCTTTCCTTCCGTTCCATGTGGATCTGTTCCCAATCGTTCTCTCTGTTCTGCTGGTTTGTTTGTCCTCGTGTCTGTCGGATATTTGGTTTTGTCTTGAGCCTCCAAACATAGCCTTTGTACATGCTTGGCAAATATTTCTCTCTGTCACACTGCACCCTCCTGGCCCTACTTCGTTCATTCCTCTTTTTGATTTTGCAACAGCGGTCTCACTGCAGCCCCGGCCAACCTGCAAATTGTTATGCAGACCAGGCTGGCCTCAAGCTCACAGGGATCACCTGCCTCTGCCTGCCAAGCCCTGGGACTGAAGGCATTGTACCTCCATATCTTCCCTTCCTAACTTACCCTGTCCCTCCCTCCCTCCCTCCCTCCCTCCCTCCCTCCTTCCTCTCCCTCCCTCCCTCCTTCCCCTCTCCCTCCCTCTTTCCTTCCTTCTTTTTTCTTAAACAATTTCTGAAGTTAGGGCTTGGTGTGTAGTTGGTTGAGCGCTTGCCTAATGTGCAGGAAGTCCTGGGTTGGATCCCCAGGATGTCATAGAGTGGGTGCTGGTATGTGACTGTCATCTTAGCACTGGGGAGGCAGACACAGGAGGATTATGAGTTTGAGGCCATCCCAGGATGCATGAGATCATGTCTCAAAAGTGAATAAATAAATATCTGTGGGTTTTGTTTTAGGGCTTGGTGCACTGTCTCCCCTTTAGCTTTTTGGTTTTATTTTTGTTCAGAATGGACACCCTTTTTGCAGATTACTGCCCCAGAAATATTTTATTTATTTATATGTATGTGTATTAGGGTTCTCTAGAGAAACAGAATTGATAGAATGAATATATATGTGCATGTGTGAACATATATGTATGAGATTTATTAATTAGAGCAGCTTACAGATAATCATTCGACTATCCCAACAATGCTGTCTGCTGATGGAAAGCCCAAGAATATGACAGTTGTCTGGTGCATGAGCCTGGATATCTCAGTTGGTCTTCAGTGTGCATTGGAATCCTGAAGTAGGCTCTAATGCCAGTGGAGGAGTAAACTTGCCAGTGAGAAAGATAAAGCAGGCAAAGAGCAAATCCTTCCTTCTTCCATGTCCTTTATATGGGCTGCCAACAGAAGGTGTGGCCCGAGTTTAAGGTGGATTTTCCCCACCTCAAAGACCCAGATTTAGGATGGATCTTCTCACTTCAAATGATCCAGTTGAGAAAAATCCCTCACAGGTGTTCAGTAGTTTGGGTTTTGGGTTGTCAAGTTGACAACCAGGAATAGCCATCACAGTGTGAGTTTATGTGTACCCTGTACACTCAGGTACCTGAACAGGCCGGAGAACATCACAAGCCTTGGAGGTGGAGTTAGAGGCAGTTGCGAGCTGCCAGGTATGGATACTGTGACCAAACCTGGGTCCTATGTAAGAGCAGTCTGCACTTTTAACCTCAGAACCCTCTTTCCAGCAATCTATATTCTTTTCTAAAATTTTTTTATTTATTTTTATTTTGTGTACATTGGTGTTTTGCCTGCATGTATGTCTGTGTAAGGGTGTCAGGTCCCCTGGAACTGGAGTCACAGACAGTTGTGGTTACTTGGAATTGAATCCAGGTCCTCTGGAAGAGCAGCCAGTGCTCTTAACTGCTGAGCCATTTCTCCAGCCCCCAGCATTCTATATTCTTAAATAAAGAGTTTCTAAAAAAAAAAAAAGAACAAAAAACCAAATTCCAACTGCTATTTGTACACCCAAATGTGCAAATGTACAAACTTGTACACATTAATGTGTGTGTGTGTGTGTATTGAAGTCAGGGTCTTTCAAATGCTAGCATTTGCACAACTACACCTCTGACTCAGTAGGCATTAGTTGTAGTAGAAACAGCATCTCACTGTGAGTGCAGGCTTGCATAGAATTTGAAATCTTTGTTTCTGTCTCCCAGGTGCTAGAGTTACCAGTGGACATCACTATGCTTGGTTTAGCTAAGTCAACATCTTAAATTTAATGCCTTAAAACGCTTTCTATAGTTTAAGTTTATTTGAAATTATTGGTTAAATTTGGAAGAATTGATATGTCTGGATGTGTGAGTTTTCTCCTTTAATCTATAAATATGGCTTTCTCACATTAGAACATTGTAATTGTTGAAAGAAAACCTGAACTGTCGAGTTTACATGGTGAATATGTATGTGACGCGTGAGTTCATCTAATGGATATTTGTATATTTTTGTTTTTCCTGAAATGGAAACAGAGATGATTTATTTATTAAGAAAGGGAAAGTGGGACTAGAGAGACGGCCTAGAGGTAAAGACTGCTCTTGCAGAGGACCTGCGTTTGCTTCCAAGCACTCATGTTGGATGGCTTGAGCTGCTTGGAAGTCCGGCCCTGGGGGATCTGCTGCCCTCTGTTCTCTGTGGGCACTGACACACATAACTAAACAATCTATAGATGGAAAGGAAAGCATCCTGACAATGTCATGGACTAATGAGCCAAGGGAAAAGGAGGGGCTCAAGCCTTTTTCTCTTTCTTTTGAGTCACGGTCTTTCTTGTATAGCCCTGGCTGTTCAGGAACTCACTCCTCACTGTGTAGTCTAGGCTTGCCTTGAACTTGTGTAGGCATGTGCCATCATTCCCAGTTTGTTTTGCCATAGAGTAGTATGTGAGAGTCTATAAGGTCTCATGTAGCCAAGGCTGGTCTTGAACTCTTACTGTAGCTAAAAATACCTTGAATACCTGATCTCTCTGCCTCTACCTCCCTGGAATTATAGACTTGAGCCACCAGACCTGACAACACTATTTATTCTTTTATTTTTTAAGATTTTATTTATTTATTATGTATACAACATTCTGTTTCCATGTATATTTGCACCCCAGAAGAGGGCACCAGATCTCATAACAGATGGTTGTAAGCCACCATGTGGTTGCTGGGAATTGAACTGAGGACCTCTGGAAGAGCAGCCACTGCTCTTAACCTCTGAGCCATCTCTCCAGCCTCAACACTATTTATTCTTAAGCTTATTTTCACCAGAAACCCAGATTCATCATCTCTTGTACTTTCTTTCCCCCCCAAATTTCTTGGTTTGTTTGTGTTTGAGGGATATACATATTGACACATGTGGGGTCATGTGTGAGGGTGTGTATGGATGCATGTGTACATATGTGCTCAAGCGTGTGGAAGCCTGAAGTTGACATTGGGTGTCTTCTTCAATACCTCTCCACTTTTTTTTATCGAGTCAGGGCCTCTCACTGAACTTAGAGCTAGCCGATTCCATCTAGTGTCCCTAGCCATCCTGCCCCTGAGCACTGGGATTACAGGTGGCTGTTACACCTACCTGCCTGGGGTTACAGGTGGCTGCTACAATTGCCTGCCTGGGGTTACAGGTGGCTGCAACACCTACCTGCCTGGGGTTACAGGTGGCTGCTACACCTGCCTGGCTTTTCATGGGTTCTGGGGATCCAAACCCCAGTCCCCCTGCCTGCACAGTTTATCTTCATCCACTCAGCCATCTCCCCAACCCTGTTTTTGCTGCAGAGTCCCTGTGTAGCCCTGTAGACCCAGAACTCACTTTATCAGAGCAAGCTGGCCTCTATCCTTCAGTGACACTCCTTGCATCTCTGTCTGAATGCTGGATTACATGTGCACACCACCATGTGGCTGTTTTTATTCTTGCACTGTCTCCATGTGCCCACTGTCTGGAATGATTTCACAAAGGAACTCCCTGTTCTTTGAAGGCTTGGTAAAACTCACTGAAAAAGCTTATAAACCGGATGTTCCTTTCATTTGAAAGACCTTTAATTATCAAGTTATCTATAGATATTTTGTCTGTTGATAAGCAGTTTCTCTGCCAATTTTGGCATTTTAAAATTTCCAAAGAACCATTCTTTTCATCCAGTATTATTATTAGCTCATAATTATGCAATTATATAAATCAACCTAAACAAGGCCATCTAACATGGTGGTTTATTCTTCTGCTCAAGAGGTTGAGGCAAGGGCTGGAGAGATGGCTTAGAGGTTAAGAGCACCGGCTGTTCTTCCAGAGGTCCTGAGTTCAATTCCCAGCAACCACATGGTGGCTCACAACCCTCCGTTAATGAGATCTGGTGCCCTCTTCTGGTATGCAGATATACTTGGAAGCAGAATGTTGTATACATAATAAATAAAATCTTAAAAAAAAAAAGGTTGAGGCAGGAGGATTCGAGTTCAAGACCAGCCCCAGTAGCACAGAGAAGCCTCCTTTCAAACAAGCAAACAAGCATTGTCCCCTGTCCCTTCAGGGCACTTCCCTTCCCTCTTGATCTCATTATGTAACTTGCTTATTCCTGTCTTTTCTTAATCAGCTCATTAGAGAGGTCACAGTTAAATGTTCCAATGAGAAGGCAAAAGCTCAAGTTGGCTCTAAGGCTGGATGTCAAAACTTGAGGTCTTGGCTAGAAAGAAGGCTTTAGTGGTTAGGAGTGAGTACTGCTCTTTCAGAGGACTGGAGTTCAATTCCCATGTTGGGTGGTTCACAACTGCTTGTAATTCCAGCCCAGGGGGATCTGACATCTCTGGCCTCCATGCTCCCTGACACTCATGTGCATATACCCTCACAAGGTACCCCCCATCCATATGTATATAAAAGATATGTGTGTGTGTGTGTAATTTTAATATATATATTTTAAAATAAAACTCTTCAAAAACCAGGGTCTAATGCTTGCATGTCTATAACCTCAGTCCTCTGTAGACTGATGGAGGAGGATTTACCATGAGTTCAAGGTTAGTCAGAACTATGTATCATGACTCTATTTCATAAAAACAGTAAAGGCTGGTGAGATGGCTCATTGGCTAAGGTAGAAAGAGAAGCAACTCCATTAAGATGTCCTCTGGCTTCCACGTGTGTACTGTGGTACACAGGCACCCGTATTCAATAAAATTAAACAATGTTACAAAGAGGATATAACTGAAAGTACTCACCTAGCATGCAAGCCTGAGGACTTGGTCACCACTACTGAAGTAATAAACGCATGCATAAGAAAAGGATTGGGGCAGTGATAGGTCAGATCAGGCAAAAGATTCATGCTGCTGAGCCTGATGACCTGAGTTTGGCCCTCTGGACACATGAGTTGGAAGGAAAGAAGTTGTCCTCTGACCTCTACACACACACACTATGGCATGTACACACCCATGCAATAAATAAGCCGGAGAGATGGCTCAGCAGTTAAGAGCACGGGCTGCTCTTCTAGAGGACCTGGATTCTGTTTGCAGAATCCACATGGCAGCTCTGTAACTTGGGTCCCAGGGAACCACCATCCTCTTCTGGTCTCCTCAGGCAGTGTACACACAGTACACAGATATATATACATGTAAGCAAAACAGCCACACACAGAAAACAAAAGTAATTAAAAATAAGTAAATAGAATACTTTTTAACAAAAGAAAGGACTGGGATGAAGCTCTGTGACAGGGCACTTTTCTAGAGCACTGCCCAAGGTTACTGCCTGATATCATATACACGGAAGTCAGACAGTAGACAGACAGATGAGAATGGAAGAAGGCAGGGGGTGGGGCTTGGTGCTGTCAGTTAAGTAGAGATATGAAGTAGATAGTTTCAGGGGCAATGGTCAGAGTCAAAGCCAAAACTGAGTTGTAAATTAGATTGTTCAGCAGATAAGTGGTTGGCTGAGACCATCCAGGTAATATGACAGTAATACAGGAGAAGACATTCAAGGAGTAAACTGTGACCCTCTCTGGGATTTTGAGGTTGTGAAAGAGTCACAGAGAGGGCTGAGGACATGGCTCAGTGGGCAACAGCACTTGCAGTAAGGAATGAGGACCTGAGTTTGACTTGCCAGCACCCATGACAAAAGCTGGGCATTGCCTTGCACAACTGTAACCCCAACACTGTGGGAGGAGAGAAGGACTCACAGGCTTGCCAGTGTAGGTCCAGCTTCAGTGAGTGACTGTGTCTCAAGGGAAGAGAGAGCGTGACAGAGCAGGACAGCTGATGGTCTCCTCTGACCTCCACATGTGTGCCTATGAATTTATCAAGGGCAGACAGACAGACAAGGCAAATAGCCAGAAAGGTAGAAAGCAAATCAAGATAACAGAGTTCTGGAAGCTTTGCTTTAGGATGGGGGTGTCTTTCTATGTAGCCCAGGCTGGCCCTAAGCTTCCAATCCCTCCTCCATCACAGCCTCCTGAGAGCTAAGGTGACAGACAGACATGTGCCATCCACACCCAGTACTATACATTTTAAAGGAGATTTACATTTTGCTATAAAAGGAGGGAGAGCAACAGGACAGCACCTAATAAAGAAAGGGGATCCAAAAGAACATTTTTTTTTTCATTTTTGGGGGGTGTTCTTTTTAAAAAAATTTAATTTATTATGTATACACTGTTCTGTCTGCATATATGACTGCATGCCAGAAGAGGGTGCCAGATCTCACTACAGATGGTTGTGAACCACCGTGTGGTTGCTGGAAATTGAACTCAGGACCTCTGGAAGAGCAACCAATACTTTTAAAGCGCTGAGCCATCTCTCCAGCCCCCTTTGGGGGGGTTTCGAAGCAGGGTTTCTCTGTGGCTTTTGAGGCTGTCCTGGAGCTGGTTGTTGTAGACCAGGCTGGTCTTGAACTCACAGAGATCCACCTGCCTTTGCCTTCAAGTGCTGGGATTAAAAGCATGTGTCAACACTGCCTGGCTCCCAAAAGAACATTTCTATTTATTCTTTTAGTTTTGAGACAGAGTCTCACAGTGTAGCTCTATCTGGCTTGGCACTTGCTATGTAGCCCAGGTTGGCCTTGATTCCATAGAGGTCTGCCTGCCTCTGCCTCCTGAGTGCTGTTATTAACAGTGTGTGCTACCATGCCAGGCTATTATTCTTTTAAAAGGTTTATGATGAGGGAAGTACTTCTGTGTATGTTTATCTTATTGATTGTTAAATAAAATACTGTTTGGCCAATTAGACAGCAAGCTAGATGGGACTAGGAGTCAAAGAGGATTCTGGGAAATGTAGTAGAGAAGTGGTGATCCAGGCAGGAAGTGACATAGCAAGGAGACTCATATTTAAAGGAGAAACAGGAAGCGTCTCTCTTTTCCCCTTGGCTCCTGCTCCAGCGGCACGATGTGATCCACCAGCAAGGAGGGACGCCAATAAGGCGTCCGATAAGATAAGTCTTATAAAATATATAGACTTATGATAATTAAGACTGAGCTAATAGATGAGGAATCCTAGTCATTGGCCAAGCAGCTTAGAACCTAATACAAGTTTCTGTGTATTCATTTGTGCCCTAACTCAGGCGGGCGGCTGGCGTAAAGCTCACACATGGCGGTAGGGCTCAGGTGGACTTTGGTGGAAAGATTTATCGTAACAGGTTTATGTATTTTTATTCTGTGTGCATGAGTGTTTGCTTGCGTAGATGTATGTGTACCATTTAAGAAGTTTCTGGTACCTGCGGAAGCCAGAAGAGGGTGGAGAGCTGACACATGGGTGCTCAGAACCAAACCTGGGTCTTCTGCAAGAGCAGCTAGCACTCTTAGCCTCTGAGCAAGCTTCCCAGTACAAGATCTATCTATCTATCTATCTATTCTTTCATTCATTTATTCCTTCTTTTTCTCTCCTTCCCTCCCTCCCTCCCTTCCTTTCTTTCCTTCTTAAAACTGGATGATAATTTTATTACAGTTTAAAAGCAAAACTCTCCCATAGAGAGGAAGATGCAAAAGAGGAAGGGAGAAAGCCATGTCATTTGTAAGCATCAGCTTTGAGAAAGGAACAGCAAATAACTTAGACAAAGAGCAGAGTGCCCCGAATATCTGACAAAGCATGCCCAGAAGAAAAGAAGTTCCCTTTTCTGAATTAAGGACATAATGAAGCTGCATGGCTACTGGCTCCCAAGGTGTGTGTGTGTGTGTGTGTGTGTGTGTGTGTGTGTGTGTGTGTGTGAGAGAGAGAGAGAGAGAGAGAGAGAGAGATGTGTATGCATGCACTCATTCACGTGCACGTGTGTGCATGTGTGTATGGGTTCCTGCAGAAGTCAGGCAATGTTGTCAGAGCTGGAGTTACAAGTGGATGAGGGCATCCCAAGTTGAATGCTGGGAACCAAACTTAGATCTTGCTTGTGCTTTTGTAGCCATCACTGCTAACCACTGAGCCATCCCTCCAGCCCCCGCTGAGCATTCTTTATAAAGTTGAGAGGGAATCTGAATGTAGTATGATATGCTTCTAATCCTAGCACTTGAAAGTGAAGGTAGGTTTGGCTACATAATGAGTTGGGGGCCACCCTGGTCTACATGAGACTCTTTAAAAATAAACAACACAAAGTTGAGGAGTCTGGGAATAGTGGGGTATTGGTGGGTAGAGAGACAGGACTACATAAGGAAAGAGACTGTGGGAGCTGATGTACTAGATGAGAACCTGGCATCGAATGTAAGTTAGACGACTTACTATAGGCAATGAGAGAAGCAGGGTATATGAATACAGAGAGGCTGAGATGTTGTCAGATATTCGGGGCTGGAGAGATAGTGCAGTGAGCACCAGGATACAGATATCTCAGAATCCATGTGTCAGGTGGGTATGAAGGCCCACCTGTAATTTCAGCACTAGATGACAAAGAGAGGATCTCAGAGGGACCTGGCAAGCCAACTAGCCATATTGACGAGCTCTGGGTTCAACCGAGAGACCTTGTCTCAGGAAAGAGGGTAGAGAGCAACTGAAGAAGACTCACAACATCAGCCTCTCAATATGTACACACACACTCTCTCTCTCTCTCTCTCTCTCTCTCTCTCTCTCTCTCTCTCTCTCACACACACACACACACACACACACACACACACACACACACCAAAAATACACATATACATGACAGACACACAGGATAGACACACACATACATGACAGACACACACAACAGACATACACACATACATGACAGACACACAGAATAGACACACACACATGGTAGACACACATGACAGCACACATACATGACAGACACACATACATGACATGCACACACATGACAGACACATACAGAGAAGTGATGGTGGGAGAGCATGGTTGTCTATGACTATGATCCCAACACTTAGAAGGCAGAACTGTCAAATCAGGAGTTTAAGGCCAACCTAAGCTACATAGAAAGCTTGAGACCAGCCTGGGCTACATGAGACTGGATCTCAAAAGAAACAAATAAGGAGCATAGGAGCTGGAGAGATAGTTCAGCAGTTAAGAACTCTTGCTGTTCTTCCAGAGGACCCGAGTTCAGTTCCCAGCACCCACATCAGGCAGTTCACAAACGTTTGTGACTCCAGCTCCAGGGGATCCAAAGCCTGACTTTCACAGATGTTTGCAGTCACAAGCACATACCCACATGCAAACACCAACACCTACACATATCAAAAATAAAAATATTTAAAATAAATAAATTAAGGGACTGGGGAGATGGCCTTGTTGGCAAAGTACTTACTGCATAAGTTTGAGGACCTCAGTTTGGATCCCCAGCACCCATGTAAAAGCTAGGTGCGGCTACATCACACAGCACTCGGGAGGCAGAGACACACAGCTCCCCGGAGCTCATTGGCCAGCCAGTCTAGCTGATTCAGTGATCTCCAGGTTTGGTGAGAGACACTGTCTCAAAAGATGGACAGCGGTTGAGGAACACACCTGACATTAACCTCTGCCCTCTACATGGACATGCACGCATGTGAGCACACACATGCACACCTGCACATAACCGCATTAACACCCATGTGTAACACATACATTAAATAAGTCAAAATAAAGTTTGCTCCCAGTGCAATAAGGAAGCCAGTTAACCAGGTGAAGGTGGAGACCCTCTCAGTGATTCTGGGAAACAGGAGAAAGCACAAAACTGTTCAGGAAATCCTGAGTGAGTATATTAGAGAAATAGGATATGTTCATCAGGTAGTTTTCTGGGGTCACCAGGGGTTAATGATTATTTAAGCAGAGACCAGACAAGTTCCAACCTTTTCCCGAAGCTATATAAAGCTCTCAGGGTTCAGGCCTCAAGGAGAGAGAGAAAACTGTATTTAAGCTGGGCTGTAGTCTATTGTGGGAATTACCAATACAGAGCCACGTAACAATACAAAGGAATTTGTTAGGGAAAAGCCTTACTTACAGAGCAACCTAGCCAGCCGGTGGGGCAGCAGTAAGCACAGCAAGCCGAAGTTGAAATGGAAGAAGGGGCTTCCACATGCGTGGCCCTCACTCTTAGACCTTCCCTATGTCACCCTGACCACGCCCTCACAGGTGGCACACCTGTAACCAGCCCCTAGCAGGCGTGGTTACGGTTTCCCCTACAATTCCCCTTTTAGTCTAAAAGAGGATTAAAACTTAACAGTGTAAAGTATCCAAAATTAACAATCATAAAGGTGAAATATAAGAAGATACAACAGTCTGCTTATGTCACATCCTAACTATGTCTATTTTAACTAAACCCTAAAGTTATCTGAAAGAGGTGTCCAAGACAGAACACCTCCTTCCAATCCCAACCATAAACAATAGGAAGCTATCCCTAACTAGGTATATTCACTATCCTAAATGACAACAATGGGGGGAGGGGGCGTAGCATCCTCCAAGTTACTTCCTGCTGAAATGGGATAGCATTGTGGGGTCCTGTAGGAAGAAAATGTTAATATAGTGAAAGTCTTAAATGTATTGTATCCAGTCCATGTTAGATGGGATTCGCTTGATTGAAGATCTCGCTTGAAATCCTCAACTTGATTGAAGTCAGTACCCGAAGCTCTGGCCAGAGTGTCAGTTAAAATGGAGCAAGTTGGATCCAGTGCAGTAGAGGAGGTGTGGCCCATTTTCTTTCCGGGGTGTCCAGGGATTGCTGTCAGGCAGGTCTTCATTGGCTGTGTGGGACTCAAACATAAATGTTAGCAGAGAAATGTTTGCTTGGGTAAGAATGTATACTGGGAAAGGCAACCATAGGAGAATAACAATTATGACAGGGTGTACACCTTGAAGGAAAGAGCCAAGAAAAGACAAAGACAGTCCCCAAATTCTTCTCTTATTCTGTATTATATCATTTGGCTTCTTGATACAACACAGAAACTCTGAAGGTTAAACAAAATGCTTGGATTTTAGAGGAGGAAAGCCAAATCCACCTCTAAATCCAGCATTGATTTAGTTGAATTGAATAGGGTTTAATTGAATAGGGACTAGGAAATAAAGAGAATTACAGTTCTCTGAGAGACAGCTGTAAAGTTTACCATATGGCACATTACTTTTGTTTCATGGTTATAGCTACCTTCTCTTCTTAAGTATCTACCCATGCAGTGTCCTTTGACTTCTGGAGATGAGTTTTCCTATGAAGAAAAAGGAAAACACTTCCCTTTCCTTTAGAAGGTTTCTATTTAGTTTATGAGATATACCTTAGTATAATACCTGTCATTTCTCCTCATCTAGAGGTTTTTCCTTTTCAACTCAAATCTTGATCAATTTGATGGTATCCAAAGTTTTTCTTCTCCTGTGGAAACCAATGCAAAACACCTACCCCATTGTAACACATGTCCTGGTTTCCATACAGAGGTCAGTACATCTTTGAAGTATACCGGCTGATTCAGTTCAGCAGTTTTTTTCCAGTAGTCCAGTGTCTTTCTGTAGCTGTTGTCCTTTCTCATTGGCATTAAGAAAGTTAATGTTAATAAAGCATTATGCAACCTGTTTGGTAGGGTTTAGTTTTCTCAGTCTGTCTATGGAGCATCTCCTTAAGTGTTCTATTAGATCTCTCAACCACTGCTTGTGTGGTATACCAGTGACATGCTTTATAATATTTGAAACTCTGTTCCAACTTTGTGGAGACATATCCTGGAGCATTGTCAGTTTTTATTTGTGCAGGTATACCCATAACTGCCATCACCTCTAGAAGGTGTACAATAACAGAATCAGCTTTTTCAGAGTTAAGAGCAGTAGCCCAATGGAACCCTGAGAATTTGTCTATAGTATGATGCACATATTTCAAATTTCCAAATTCTGCGAAGTGAAAGACATCCATCTGCCAAACCTCGTTTCTTTGAATGCCCTTAGGATTACAATCTGCTGGCAATGGAGTCTGATTATAAAAAGAACAAGTAGGGCAGTTTCTCACTATCTCCTTGACTTGTTGCCAAGTGATGGAGAAGTCCTTTTTCAATCCTTTGCTATTTACATGATGTTTCCTATGAAATTCTGAGGCTTCTAGCACACTTCCAATTAATAAACGATCAATCTCATCATTGCCTTGTGCTAGTGAGCCTGGCAGACCGGTATGGGATCTGATATGTGTAATGTATATAAGATTATTTCTGTTTCTGATTGTTTCCTGTAATTGTATAAACAGTAAAGTTAATTCTGTATCATCAGGAATGAATTCTGCAGGCTCAATGTGTAACACGACTCTCTCTGCATATTGAGAATCAGTAACTATATTAAGAGGTTCTGTAAAGTCCATGAGTACCATGAGAATTGCATATAATTCTGCCTTCTGTACAGATGTATCTCCTTTAAGGACCATTTTTAAATGCTTTAAGCCATGTGCTTCTACCCCAATAATCGTCTGTGATTGAGAAATTTCCCCTAGCAGCTTCTGAAGACTATTAAGAGTTTGATAATGATCCCTTCTAATTGGTACCTTCTGTGGCCTGATTCTTTGTAAGTCTATCTTGTAACCTAAATAGTTAATAGAATCTCCTCTTTGTATCTTTTCTGGGGCAATCTGTAACCCCCAACAAGAAAGAACATCTTTCACTATTTCAAACATACATTCCAAAGTCTCCTTATTAGAATCTGGTAAAAGAATATCACCCATGTAACGATAAACAAGAGATTGTGAAAATTTCTTACAAATTATTTCCAAAGGTTGCTGCACAAAGTGCTGACACAAAGTAGGACTATTTAGCATTCCTTGTGGCAAAACCCTCCACTGATATCTCCTAACTGGCTGTGAATTATTAAGAGTTGGTACGGTAAACACAAATTTTTCTCTACCATTTTCCTGTAACGGTATTGTGAAAAAACAGTCTTTCAGATTGATGACTATGATTCCCTTAGGAATCAAGGAAGGCAACGGTATTCCAGGATGCAGAGACCCCATTGGTTGAATTACGTTATTTATGGCTCTCAGGTCTGTCAGCATTCTCTACTTACCTGACTTCTTTTTGATAACAAAAACAGGAGAATTCCAAGGACTGGTAGATTCCTCTATATTCTCAGCCTCAAGCTGTTCCTGTACCAACTTTTCTAAAGCCTCTAGCTTCTCAGAGGTCATAGGAAATTGTCCTATCCAAACAGGTTCATCTGTAAGCCACTTCAATGGCAGGGCCTTTGGCTCCTCTGAAGGTCTATCATTTGTACCTGATTTCTGTACAGCCTGGATGGTTAGTAACCATTTTCCATAGTGTCTTACCAGATCGTTTCTACTATCTAAAGATTGTGCATAATTTGTATCTGACACTAGAGGAATATTAAACTGAGTATTCCATTGCTGTAAGAGATCACGACCCCAAGGATTTATAGCTATAACTGTCACACATGGTTTCAGTCTCCCTTTCTGTCCTTCCAGTCCAATGCAGACCACCAAGTGAACACTCTGTCGAACAATAGATAGAGTTCCAAATCCTAAAAATTGTACATTCGCCTCTCTTAGAGGCCATCTCTGAAGCCAAGACTTTTGGGTAATAATAGTCACATCCACCCCAGTGTCTTCTCAGCCGGGCGTTGGTGGCGCACGCCTTTAATCGCAGCACTCGAGAGGCAGAGGCAGGCGGATCTCCGTGAGTTCAAGGCCAGCCTGGTCTCCAGAGCGAGTGCCAGGATAGGCTCCAAAGCTACACAGAGAAACCCTGTCTCAAAAAACATAAATAAATAAATAAATAAATAAATAAATAAATAAAGTTATTAATTCTCACTTTCAACTGGGGTCTTTTATCTTTAATAGAAGTTTGCCAAAATATGCATTTCTCATCTTGTCCAGTCACATTTGATTCTTCATCACTGGCCAAACTACCATCTAGAAGCAGTATTATTTTTCACAATAGGCAAAGAACTATCTATTCATCCTGTGAGGGATTGTCTTCCACTGCTACTGGGAACCACCAGACCTTTCTCTATGTGGGGGACTTCTTGAGTCCCCCCTTGGGGATTCCCGGCCTTAACGGGTTTCCTTGCATGTCCCTGGTCGATCTACATTCATTGATCCAGTGTCTGCCCTTACTACATCTTCTACACAATCCAGAAGGCAGTGGCCTTCCGTATGAGGCATTGTTAGAATTCCCTTGTCTACAATTTCTCTTAATATGTCTCATTCCACCACAGCTGAAACATCTAGGTTCCTGGTGCCTTCGTGGTCTCCTGGGGAAGGCGCTTCCTATGCAATGTTCTGGTTCATAGTAGTAATAACCTCTGGCCTCTTGGTACCTATGTTGACCTCTGTAAGGTGCTTCTCCTTCCCAAGCCCTTGCTCCTCACCTCTAGAAGTTTTAATCTCCTGTTGCCTTTTTAAACCTTTGGATATGGCTTCTCCTACCCAAGCTCCAGTATCTTGCACATTATAATCAATGTTGGCTGCATACAAAACCCATTCTTCTGGCGGAGCTGATCTGATCTTTAAAGGCAAAAGTATTCTTTTGCATATTGGGTTTGCATTTTCATAAGCTATTATATATATAATTAATTGCCTTATTTCTGGATCTGTTATCTATAGTTCTACCACCTTAGTTGACCTTTGTAAGAAGTCCTGGAACTTGTTCTCTAGGTCCCTGTTATATTCTGGTATAGGCTTCTAGGCATTCTCCTGGCTCATGAACCTTATCCCAGGCATTTAATGCTACTTTCCTGCATAGGTCGTCATATTCAGCTTCTGAGACTGTGGGTTAGCATAAATACCCTCACCAAGAATCTTATCTAGGGGGGCTTCATAACTGTCTTTTATGCCTTGTTGCTCAAGGAGCTTCGCCTCTTCCCTGACCAATGCCTTCAACTGGACTTGGCATGAATTCTCAAGTACAGCTGCCACCAATCATTCCCAGTCCACGGGTGTCACACTGTCAAAGGTTGCCCATGAATGTAATAGCTGTTTACATATGAGCTATGGAGACCATATGAGACAACTGAATCTTTAATAGTCTTAAGATCCTTCAGCTGTATAGATTGCCATACATAAGCCATCTGTCCCTGAGGGTGTTTCTTAGAAGGTGGCTTTTCTACCATGGTAGCTGGGAACACTAATGGTGTACACGTAACAACCTTAGAAGAGTAGTCATGATGCCTGGATGGATTAGGTGCCTCAGACTGTAGTGATTCTGTCTCCAAGGCATCCCAATGATCTTTAAGCCTAGTAATGATATCCTTATGAAAAGTTTCAATTTCCTACATCATAAAGGATTCCAAGCATGTTAGTGAATCCATAAATTTCTCTAACTGCTCCTCTACACGTTTTTCTAGGTCTTTAATATGCTAGTCCTTAGACAGCATCTGGATAGCATGGAAATTGCCTTCTAAAATATTGGAGTCGAGATTCTAGGTCATGATTTGTTGATTTGGAGGCCTCAGCAATCGACCAAATGGACCTATCTAATCTGTCAGCCCTGTTCTGTAAATTATCTTCTAAACATTTGAATCTAGACTCAAATTTGTGATCTGCTGCCTTAGATATTTCCACCATTGATTTAATGGCATTGTCCAATTCTTCAACCATATCCTGGGTATATCCTTGCCCTTTGCATCTAATTTCTGGGACATAGAGCCTATCTGAGTTTCTATTTGGCTACAGATATTCTTTAGTTCATCATGATCCTCTGACAGCCTAGGCTCTAACGCCTCAGACATGGAGGATCTCTCTGTGTTTATCTTATCATAAATATACTGCATCTCATCTTGGGTAACAGACATCTTTGTCTTTAGTGTATTGGACATAGAGTCAAGCTTAATATCCAACTTCTGTTCCACTTGCTGCGCCGATGTGTCCTGACCTAATCTGTTCTCCAAAACCTCATTGCTTAAAGCTGTTATTTCCTGCAAGCAGATGGTAAGGTTATCTTTGTCCCTGTTCCTGAGGTCTTTAGCTAGTAATGTTATTTGTACCAGGACGCTAATTCCTGCTGCTGCATATAGGCAGGTGATTGGCAAATCAGCAACCTCTTCGATCATTGAATTCACGTAAGAAGCAAAAATATTACCAATTGAAGCAAATGATAAATATTCTGCCATGATTTTACCGGTGGCTCCTACTCCAGATGCAGTAACTATCTTTGATCAGCAGGTGGCACAGGCATTCAGCTAGTCCAGGCAGCTCTTGGCAGCTGCTGGTCAGACAAGATGGCAGCAACGGTGGGGGAGGGGGTGGGGGGGCGCTGAGATCACACAGGCAGCTGGCTGCACTTAGCTGGGAGCTTTTAAGGCCTTTCGGCTACAACTGCTAAGGGAGGTGCAGCTTTACAGCCACCGAGGCCAGGGGATGCCATAGATCCTGCTTAAAACTGAGGCCTACCCAGCTCAAGGGCAGGAGGCTTCTGGGCGCCTGCAGGCCGCAATCCAGGCCTGTCCTGTGAGTGTGCAGCTAGAAACTGCAGTGGTAAAACCGTGGGGAGATCTGTAGAACTCTCCCAGCTGGGCGGACTGTTCTGAGCCGCTCAGCAGTAGTAGGAACACGCTTGTGTCATGCAGAGGGTCGGCTGTGAGCTGGGAGCACCTGTGGAGAGAGGACACTTTCCCAGGCAGCTAGTCTGCTGTCCCGGTGGGACCCTTGGGCATTCCCAAATGGGGCTTAGGTTTACAAGATCCTGCTCCTGACAAACAGATATTGTGGGAATTACCAATATGGTTATACAAGGGAATTTGTTAGGGAAAAGCCTTACTTACAGAGCAATCTAGCCAGCCAGCGGGGCAGCAGTAAGTACAGCAAGCCAAAGATGAAACGGAAGAAGGGGCTTCCACGTGTTCCCCCCTCACTCTTAAACCTTTCCTACATCATCTTGACCATGCCCTTGAAGGCGTGGTCAGGCACACCTATAGCCAGACCCCTACAGTGGTCAGTCAAGGTAGTTCAAAGCCAGAGAAAAGTGAGCAGGACTTGAGAGTGTGAGGAAGGGGTGGGTTATAACCATTGTCCCTGGAATTCAAGCTGGGGTACAAAGGGAGAATGAAGCAACTGGAATATTGTGGAAAGGTTATTTTGTTTTTGCGGGATATGAGGAATGCCTAGAGGGAAGACAGATTCACTGGAAGAGTACAAGGAAGAAAATTGGAGCCTGGAGAGGTGGTTCAGTGGTTGGTGGCATGTACAGCTCTTCTAGGATTGCAGTTGGACCAGCACTCATGTCCCCTCATACCCACCTACAATGCCAGCTCCTGGGGGATCCAACTCCTCCCTTCTCTGTGAGCACCTGCCCTCACATGCACATACCTCACACATAATTCAGTCACTGCTTTTCATAGCGGGTGATTGCATTGTTATAAGTCAGTCACACATACATAATCCAGTCATTGCTTTTCATAGTGTATTGTTACAAGTATCAATATATTTTTGATCTGCTACCTTGCTTTCCCCCAACAATATCTTTTGCCTCAGAGCCAGTTCTGGTTTATGCTTCTCTCTTTTGGTTTGCATTTTACTTCATTTTTTTGTTGTTGTTTTTGTTTTTTTGTGTGTGTTTTTTGAGACAGGGTTTCTCTGTGTAGCTTTGGAGCCTATCCTGACACTCGCTCTGTAGACCAGGCTGGCTTTGAACTCACAGAGATCTGCCTGCCTCTGCCTCCCAAGTTCTGGGATTAAAGGTGTGCGCCACCAATGCCTGTCTTACTTCTTTCATTTTAACGAGTTCTATCCTTGTAAGTATAGGCAATGTATTCTTTCTTGTGTGTGGTCTTATGCTAAGCAAATGTCTACCACTGAGCTATAACTCCAGCCCTCTCTCCAGGGTTTTTTCTGATGTTCTTTATGGTTTTGTTTTGAGACAAGGAATTTGCTTTGAGCAGAGGCTGGTCTTGAGCTTGGGACTCTCCTTTCCCTGTCTCCCAAGGCCGGGACTACAGGTGCACAGTGCCATCCTACCCTTCCTTGGTTCTTTATGATTGTTTCGGATTCATTACAAATACTTCAGGGATATTTATTACCGGGGTCCAGCCTGTGTCAGTCTCACGGTACAGAGGCCATCTATTCCAGACTGATGTCTTTGGGGCTGTGATCTGAACCAGCCAAACAGCCCTGGGTCTGACCCAGCGTAGGGGAGGGAGGATGAGAGAAGTCAAAGCTTCCCAGTGGCGTTAAGGATGAGTCAGATTCATCTTGTTATCTCAGGAGGGCTCTCAGTCCACACTGGGGACCACAGGTTATTCCGGCATCATCTTAAATAATTTTCCAAAAGCAGGGGTACTGGCAGAAGACATCTATTGTCATGTATAGAGCTGGTATAAATATGTCCTTTAATCCTAGAGACATTCCTAAAACTGCATGTCCTCACTAGCCTTCAGGGTGGGCATTGGCTTACCCAGGGCCTAGGTCTTTTGTTATACAAACTAGGAGAAATTCTCCACAGAGGCCAGACACCTGGAGGTAATCAGCTGACATCTAAAAGACAATGGGAGTTCTGAGCTCCTGGGATTGAGCTGAGGCCTATTTCCGAAATATTTATATGGCTTATGCTGTACTCATTCTTTTCACTTAGAATATGTTATTCACCTTGCTGTCTTTCTAGTTGTCTTGATATTCTTGTCTGTGACAACATTTTCTCTCAGGGATATCAGCTGTCTTGATGAGAAACAGATGGAGAAGGGGTGAGTAGAAGCCGAGGTCCTACTGCTGATGAGCTAGAGGTCAACTCTGAAGGCCCTCACTTATGTTGCCATACCTCCTAATGAGACTTTGACTCTCTTCCAAAGCATTTGTTTTGCCAGTGTAGTAAAAAGAAAAGGACTCAACTCAAAATTTCTCCTCTGTACCTCCCCACCTATGCCTCTTTATGTGTACTATGTTTTCCTTTGTCCCCATCCTTAGTTTTTGAATCAGGGTCTTTCATTGATCCTGAAACTCCCTATCTGACTGGACTGGCTGCTCAGCGAGCTCCCGGGACCATCTATTTTCCACCCTACTCCCCAGTTCTGAGGTAAGAGTCACTCATAACAGTGCCTGCCAATCATGTGAGCACTGGGGATATGAACTCAGGTCCTCTTGCTTTCATGGAAAGCACTCTTGCCCACTGAGCCATCTCCCAGCCCTATTTATTATATGCTTGGGCATGGATTTGGGGAGTTGACTATTATCTTTATGTCAGGGACTCATAATGTCCTTGTCATGGCTCAGCCTCTCCCAGAGTTTGGTGAAGCTGTGTTTCCAGTGACATACAACAGAAATTATTTCTTTCTCTTAAGTTTTTATATTTGTTTATTTTATTTTTGGCTATATGAGTGTTTTGCCTGTATGTTTGTGTGTGTGCCATGTGAGTGCCCGATAAAGTCAGAAGGTGATGTCAAATCCCATGGAACTTGAAATCTAGAGTTATAGGTGGTTGTGAGCCACCGTGTTCTCAAATAGCCACCAAATAGTATTCATCATATAGAGAGAGCACTGAGCCATTGCTCCAGCCCCACCCTGTCTCTTATGATGTAGCACAGGCTCACCATGAGCTTGATATGTACCAAGGATGACTGTAGACTTCTGATGATTCTCCTGTCTCTGCCCACGATTATGAGAGGGCATAGCCATACCTGATTTTATGTGCTTCTGGAGATAGAACCCAGTGCTTTGTATCTGCTGAGTAAGCACTCCACCAACAGAGCTGCTGCTCTGAACTCTTCTGGTTTTTTTGTTTTGTTTTGTTTTTGTTTTGTTTTGTTTTGTTTTGCCAGGCAAGTGATATACCACTGAGCCAAATCCCCCTCAGTCTTTAAAATTTTTTAAATTTATTTTAATATATGGATATGAGTGTTTTGCTTGAGTGAGTGTATGTGTACTGTGTGAGAACCTGGGGCCTGTGGAAACCAGAAGCCACTGAATTCCCTGGAACTGGAGTTATGGGTGCTTATGAGCTATCAGGTGACAGCCAAAAACTGAATGGGGTCTGCTGCACGAGCAACAAATACTCCTGCCTTTTTTTTCTTTTGTGGACATAGGTTCAGGTTCCCGGACTAGCCTTGAACTTACTAAATAGACAAGAATGACTTTGAACTCCTGGCCCTCTTGCTATTACCTCTAAAGTACTATGCCTAGCTTAAACAACATTCTTTTTCGTTTGGTTGGTTTTTTGTTTTTTTAAGACAGATTTTCTCTGTGTAACAGCCCTGGCTTTCCTGGAACTCACTTGTAGACCAGGCTGGCCTCTAACTCACAGAGATCCATCTGTTTTTGCCTCCTGAGTGCTGGTACTAAAGGCATGCATCACCACCACCGAGCTAGACAAAGTTCTTAAGGTCTACAGGCAGCACAGAAAGCAAAGAGTAGAAATAGCAATTTATATCCACAAAAGATAGAATATAGACATCTGTTTTCTACAGGCTTCTCTTTAGCTTTGTAGTCACTTGGGAGTCTTCTTACACCTGGGAAGAAGACAAGATAATTAGTTATATTATATTACAATGATACGACAAACGGTCTTAAACACATTCAGAGGAATAGGGGTGTGTGTGTTGTGTTGTAGAGAAAGTAAGTGCAGAGCTCATAAGATAAACCAGGAAAACCAACACACAATCCCATTATGTCAAAGTTACCTTAAGGAGGCTGACTTAATGTGTCACAGGAAGGTCACATCCAGGAGGAACAGGGCTTGATATTAGCTTTATTACCTATTGCAGATGCTATTATACCTAAAGCTAGAACACGGCTAAAACCTTGTCAGTGGTCATCACTTCAGGGAATGGACTTGCCACCACTTTCCAAATTTTCTATCAGAAAGAAACTATTATTCTAATGACATTACCACATATAAAGGGAAACAAACATATAAACATTGAAACACGTACATAAATATTTGGTGCAGAATAATTTGTAATGTTGGAAAATATCTTAATTTCTATCACAATGGTTCGATCTATGAAATGTAAGTCATATAACCAATAAAATGATGATGTGTGTTTATATTTAATTTTTCAGTTATGAGCCAGGCAGTGGTAGCACATACCTTTAATCCCAGCACTTGAGAGGCAGAGGCAGGTGGATCTCTGAGTCTGAAGCCAGGTCAGGACTACACAGAGAAATGCTGTCTCAGAAAACAAACAAATGAACCCAAAATGAAACAAATTATATTTACTTAGAGAGAATTCAATGGTGCCCACATGGAGGCCAGAGGGCAATTTTTGCAGGTTGGTTCTCTCCTTCCACCATGTGAGACTAGGGGTTGGAACACAGGTAGTCAGTCTTAGTGGCAAATGCCACTTTATCTTCTGGACTATCTTGCCAGTCCTATGTTTATTGACAGAAAACTATCAAAGATTTATGTTGAGTGGAACAAAAGCAGCTTTAGAAGCATGCCCATAGCTTTGTGCAGTGACGGTGGCTTAATCAATAGGGTTTATCTGAAGCTTGACCATTGCTGATTGAGAATGTCTCCCAGCACCCCACTGCAGCACAGTTGGCAGTGACAAACAGTCTCTGTGGAGACAATAATTATGGCCCAATAAAGATGCTTTAAAAAAATGTGCCCATTGTGAGTGTGTTTTGCCACAGAAAAGTCTGTGTGCAAGCCTGTGTGTGAGCATAAGTGATTCTGCAAGTTAGGCATGGTGGCTCACTCCTGCTATTCCAGCATTTGGGAGGTTAGCAAGTTTTGGGACAGCCTGGGATATCAAATAAGACCCTGTTTTGAAACTCACAACACACAAAAAATAAAAGTGAGTGCTCCTGTCTAACAGGTAAAAACCTGAAAAACTGAAAAGGCTGATAGAGATCTGAGAAAGAAATGAGGAGGTCACAGGACAAGCTGCCATCGCCCACACTGGAGAGATGGAAATGCAGATATGGAAAAATTACAACTTAATAAAACAGAAACCAGTGGGCACCAGGGTGGGGAAGAGGGAAACCTGAGCTGTAACTGAGGGATTGCTAGAGGCTCAGTGAGAGATAGAAGCTCCAGGGGGCCAGGACATGATGACCTTCTCTGTCTTCCTGCTGCCAAGGGGGAGGGTAAAAACAGTCATTTAAAATGAGCCAGGGCACGTTTCTTAACAAGATCTATCCCCAGAAGAGCTATTTGACCAGAGCATAGACTGCCTGAGGGAGAGGTTGTTCCAAACAGCAGCTTCCTCTAGTCTCCTGTCCCATCTAAGTAGAGAAACAAAACCAAACCCCAAACCAGCAAGCATGATGAAGTTCACAGTTTGGGGTGCAGGCTCAGGACCCTGGGGACTTTCTCACCCACTTTACCACCACAATGGTTGGGTATGATCACTGGCATTTCTTTCACTTGCCATGCCATATCTGCACTTTGACCAAAAAATAAATTACATGCAATTCAAAAAGTCAGACCACTGTTTGAAGAGACTGATGTGTTGGACTTGGCAGGGGTTAGGGGCTGTTAGGACAGAAAACAATCTTCTTTTTCTCCTTCATTTTAACTTTTGTTTGTTTTCTTGAGACAGGGTCTTACATTGTTCAGGGTGGCCTCAAGCTCTCTATGTAGCTGAAACTGACCTTGGACCCCTGATCCACCTACCAAAGCTTCGGTTCTCAACCTGTGGGTCACGACCTCCTCTCCCCTCCCTTCCCCTCCTCTCTTCTTCCCCTCTCCTCTCTTCTCTCTTCTCTCCATCTCTTCTCCTCTTCCCTCCCCTCCCTTACTCTCCTCTCTTCTTTTCCCCTCCCTTCCCTCTTCCTCTACTGCTGCGTCTTACTATGTTATCTGGGAACTTATGACCCTCAGTCTCTTGAATGCTTGGAATACATGAGAGTGGCACCAGGTACAGCTCAGACCACAAAGTTAAAACAACTAGGATTACTGTTAGGGTTCTGCATGGATCAGAGACACTGTCTCCATATAAACAAAAACCAATGGAGAGGAATGCATGTTTGTGACTTGGATGCAACCCCTTAGCTCTTCCATCTTCATGCCTAAAGTCAACACACATGGACAATATTGCCAAGTTCAGCTGCCAGCTGGGGTTGGACTCCTACCCTCTTAAAAAACATTAGCAGCAACTTTTTTATTCCATTGTTTTCAAGGAGCAGAAAAGGCCTTATGCTCTCTTTCTTCTCTCCCTCCCTCCCTCCCTCCCTCCCTCCCTCCCTCCCTCCCTCCCTCCCTCCCTCCCTCTGTCTCTCTCCCCTCTCTTTCTTTCTCTCTCTGGTTTTTCAAGACAGGGTTTCTCTGTGTAATGTTGGAGCCTGTCCTGGAACTCACTCTGCAGACCAGGCTGGCCTTGAACTCACAGAGATCTGTCTGCCTGCCTCTGCTGTCCACCTTATGCTCTCTTTCATAAACTGGAAGCTTTGCTAGGTGGGGTCTTGTCCTGATGAAGCCATTCCTTTGTTACAGAGCAGAGCACACCTCCCCTCAATGCTACCAATCTCCTTAACAATCACAGTCTCTGTAATACAAGCCCTGGATGCAACCTTACTCTTCCTGGTGTGCCTTTTCTCTCCATACTGTGTGTCTTGTTTTTCTTTCTGCTCCACTTGCTCATTTTCAGTATAGACTGTCATAAGGGGAATTAATAACAACCATGCTACAGGTTCAACATTATGCTGTCTTGAAGTTTCTTCTTTGCCAAAAAATTTAGTCCATTGTTTTTGTTTGTTTGTTTGGTTGGTTTGGTTTTTTGAGACAGGGTTTCTCTGTGTAGCTTTGGAGCCTTTCCCAGCTTTTATAATTTTAATTATATATATATATATATATATATATATATATGTGTGTGTGTGTGTGTTGTGTGGTGTGTGTGTGGTGTGTGTGTGTACTCTGGAGACTAGGCTGGCCTTGAACTCACAGAGATCTGCCTGCCTCTGCCTCCCGAGTGCTGGGATTAAAGGCATGCGCCACCAACACCCAGCTAGTCCATTGTTTTTAATTTAACTTCAGGCAAGTTCTTAGGGCAAGGGCAGAAGACACCTAGGTTTTCTGTGAAAATATCACAGGAATGGCCTCTTTCTCAGGGACCAATATTGTTCCCCTCTGAAACCTCTGGAGCTGGGCCTCTAAAGTCTACATTTCTCTCAGCACTACTGTCTTCCAAGGTCTTGCTAGAACAGCCTGTTAAGCAGTGTTTACAGTGTTCATTGTTTTTGTTTTTTTGTTTTTTGTTTTTTTTTTTTTTTAGTCCAAAGTTCCAAAGTCTTACACATTCCTCAAAACAACAAAAAACAAAACCAAACAAATGAACATGGTCAGGTTCTTCACAGAGAAGCCCTCTCTCTGGTCCCAGTTTCTGCTGGATGTATTACTTTAATGTGTCTGTGATAAAACACTCATGATCAAGACAACTTATAGAAGCAAGAGTTTACTTATAAAAGCGTTTATGGTCCCAGAGAACTGAGTCCATCCCAGGATGGAGGCATGGCAACAAGAGGCAAGAATGATGGCAGGAGCAGGAAGCTGAGCCATCACATCTTTTACCACATGAAGCAAAGTGAGGACAGGAAGTGGGGTCTGCTATAAACCCTCAAAGCCCATCCCCAGTGACATACTTCCTCCAGCATGGCTGTACCTCCTAAACCTGCCCCCCTAATACCACCAGCTGGGAAACAAATGTTCTAAAGTCTGAGTATCAGTCAACCAAGAACCACCCACATTCCAGAACCAGGAGCTCCCCCAACCCCTACCCCACCCTCAATCATTTTCTTCATCACTAAAGGCCAATGTGATACATTACCACTGTCCTGTACTTTCCCTATGTGCATGTTCCATACCCCCATAAAACTTGGATCATCACAGCCTGCTCCCTCTCTCTGTCTTTCCCTCTTTCTCTCTCCCTTCCTCTCTTTCTTTCTCATCCCCGTCAGAAGTGGCCTTTCACACACACACCCTCCCCAGAAAATCTCTTGTGTGAGGTCTGTTGCTTGGTGTGATTTTTTGCAGCATGCCTTGGGTACCCTTTGGCTGTAAAACCCTTACACTGGGGGGCAGTTATCATTCAAACCAACATGACCACTATATCCAGATCAAGGCATTTTATTTTCTTGTTATACTGGAAATAGAACCCAAGCCCTTGAGCATGCTAGATACAAGCACTCTATCACAAAGCTATCCTCCCCACCCTACAAGACACTTTTATAATTTTAATTTTATATATATATGCGTGTGTGTGTGTGTGTGTGTGTGTGTGTGTGTGTGTGTGTGTGTGTATGTAGTTATGTGCATGAGAGGGGGAGAGGAGTGGAGATAAGGGAGGGGAGGAGAAAAGAGGAAAGTATTGAAATTCCTTGATTCTGTCCAAAGACTGCTGAGGGTTCTCTGTGGGGACCCCCAGTGTGTGTGTGTGGGGGTCTTTCCTCCTCATCAAATTCTTTCTGGCAATGCCTCACACACAGACATACACAAAGATGAGCCTCACCACCTCCTATGGGATTCTAAAATAAAGATTGGCTGGCCTTGAACTTATTATGTAGCAAAGGATGGCCTTGAGTACTGACCCTGCTGTCTCTACCCCTAAAGAATGGAACTATGGGCACATGTCATCATGTCTAGCTGACTCCTCTTCTTCACATAAGTGTTCTCTAACATATATGTGCACTCTGAATACACACACACACACACACACACACACACACACACACACACACACACACACACTTGTTATGGATATGATCTGGTTTTGCTTTTAAAGTTTTTAAATTTTTTTGTGTGTGTGATATGTGGAGCCAGAGTCTGATGATCAGGTGTCTTCATTGATCACACGCCTGATGGGAGATGTCCTTTTGAATTCTGTCAATGTATGTTTATCTTACTGGTTGATAAATAAAGCTGTTTCAGCCAATGGTCACACAGGATGTAGCCAGGCAGGAAGTATAGGTGGAGCTACCAGACTAGGAGAATTCTGGTAGAGGGATGCAAAGAGTGAGTCTCAAGAGACTCCATGTAGCTACCAGGTAGGTAGGACACCCAGGCATTCTCCAGTGAGATAAGGCCATGTGGAGATACACCAATTAATAGCTATGGTTAATAATTAAGAGAGAGCTAGCCAATAAGAAGCCTGAACCATCAGTCAAACAGTTTATAATTAATACACACCTCTATGTGTTTATTTGTGACTAAACAGCCGTGGGACCGGGTGGGACAGAAACTTTCCTCGACAACTTATTTGACACAGCATCTCTCACTGATCCTGGAGCTCAGCAATTCATAGGCTGGCTGGCCAAAGTGTTCCAGAGATCTGCCTGTCTCCTCACCCTCCCTCCCAATGTAGGGCCATGCCCAGCTTTTTTATATGTGTGCTAGGGACCCAAATTAGGTTGGGAATTTCCTTTATTTTTTTTGTCAAAACAATCTAGTAGTAATGTAGATTATACATCTTTTTTAGACCTGTAAGTCATATTTTTGGATGTTTCTTTCACCAGGACTGGTCGGCACTCATATCTTGTCCTTCTAGTAAGAGAAGGCAAAATTTTTTGTTTGTTTTTTTTTTTTTTTTTTTTTTTTTTAGACAGGGTTTCTCTGCGGCTTTGGAGGCTGCCCTGGAACTAGCTCTTGTAGACCAGTCTGGTCTCCAACTCACAGAGATCTGCCTGCCCCTACCTCCCAAGTGCTGGAACTAAAGTCGTGCACCACCACCACCCATCGAGAAGGCAAATTTTAATTTCAGTCTTACTTCAACGCTAGGATAACCATACAAACTTAGGTTCTCTATTGGCCTGGCAGGCACTGTACCAACTGAACCATTTCTCCAGCCTCCATGTTTGCCTTTGAGACAGGATCTCACTGTGCATCCAAAGCTAGCCTCAAAGTTTTGATCCACCTATCTCAATTTGCTAAGTATTGGGATAATAGGTATATGCTATGATCTGTGTTTTTATATTGCATACATTATTTAATTTATTGTTGTTATTGTTTTGCCATATTGTAGACGGAACCCCAGGCCCAGGGCACATCAGCAAGCACTCTGCCATTGAGACACATCTCCAGCTTTGTATTAGAGAATCTTTTTTTCTTTCCCAGCACTGAGGGGTGAATCCAGGGCCTCACATATGTCAGGCAAGCACTCCATCGCCTACTCCATCGTTTTGTTTTCTGGAGCCAAGGTCTTGCTATTGAGCCCAGACTGGTGTTGAGCTCATGCAAATTCTCCGACCTCAGCTTCCCAAATGCTGGGATTATAGGAGTGATACCCAGGGTTAAATGTCTTATTTTCATGGTGACTGCCATCTGAACTTCAGGACCTGGATTTCACCAAAACAAATTAAACTCCCCTGGGGTGATATTTTGTTTATGATCTAGCAAAGCTTGCCTGAAGATCAGAGTGCAAAGCTAGCTACACTAGTTAGACATAGAGGACAGGCACTGGTGGCACACACCTTTAATCCCAGCACTCGGGAGACAGAGGCAGACGGATCTCTGTGAGTTCAAGGCCACCCTGAACTACACAAAATTGAGTCTAAAAGAGAAACAGAGTTCACATAAAGGTGATTTCAGCACCTGGGAGCCCACGCCTTCAATCCCAGTACTAGAGAGGAATATAAGGAGGGAGGAGACAGGAGCTCAGTGCCAGTGGGAGCGGTCTGAGGTTCAGTGGATCATCCCTTCAGTCTGAACATTGGTAGAGATGAGAACTCTCTAGATGAGAACTCTCAGTTTGCTTCTCTGATCTTCAGCTTTAACCCCAATATCTGTCTCTGGATTTTTATTATTAATGCCAACTAGAATTCATGCTACACTCCCCCTATGAACTACTTTAGGAAAAGTTCAATTTTCTGAATTTTCCATTTAGAATGTTAAATAATTATCTGTCTTGAAAAGGATAGTGCAAACTCTAAAATGCCTCACTTTCACTGGGAAATTTCCTAGGGTTTACACGGGAATGTGATTCAACAGAATTCAAACTATGGAGCCATAGGCGTGCCTCACCTCTGCTCCACACAAGTCACCAGTGTGGGAACTACACTAGTGCCACCACACTCAGCTCTGTACGGGGACTACATGTGTGCCACCACGCTAAGATCTCTGTGTGTTTTCTGTCTGTCTGTTTTTTGAGACAAGGTCTCACCTTGTAGCCCTGGCTGTCCTGGAGCTTGCTTTGTAGATCAGGCTGGCCTCAAGCTCAGAGATCCTCCTGCCTCTGTCCCCCAAGTGCTGAGATCAAAGTTGTGCACCATCACTCCTGGCTTATATATGTTTTTTAAAGACTTGGCTTCATTGGCTAGTCTCAAACTCATGGGATCAGTTGACCTTACCACTTCAGCCTCCCAGTAGCTGGAGAAGCAGGCAGATACCACCAACTGCATTTAAGGTAGCGTTATTGAATCACAATGTGAAAAAAGCATCCCCCATGCTTTTCCTGGAACCAGCAGCAACAAATCAGAGGACAGAATTCTAAGCTGATCTCCCTCGTTATGCTCCCAGTATAACTGTTTGACATTAAACAATGACATCTGTAGGTCTATAAAGAGAAACATTGACCAATGTTGAATTTGTTTGAACTATTTTGTGAGTCTAAACTAAACTCACATCAAATACCTACTTTGATAATTTCGTAGTGTTGCAGAGAAAGTCAAGTTAGGAAGACAGAAGATAGGACCAAAGACCAAGTTACCAGAGTACCCAAATCTTTACTCACTGTGCCCGAATGGAAGCAAGAGATTTTCTGAAGGTCCACTGAATGTCTAACTGCAGCAGCCTGGGAATATCTGGGTATCCACCAAGCTGGGCCCAGAGTGTGTTCAAGGGTGTCTTCTCCGTTATCGGGTAGCTTGAAGTGGACAAGTCAGAATTCCAGATGGCTTCCATCTGAGCTTCCTGTCTATAGAGTCAAAGGGCATGAGGTACAGGATGAATCTCCTCTCAACTCCACAGCCAGTAAAGATACACATGTCCCTTTCTGCTCTTCCCCTTCCTCTTCTACACTGATGAACTGCCCATCCATGCCCCGGGGAGCCTTAACTGTAGCCACCAGACAGAGACAAGGGAAAAACAGGATTTGCTGATGTAGTTACCAAAACACCACTGTTACCTAGTCATTTTCAAACCACCTTCTTAGCCTCCTAAAGTACACAGACCATCTATCTTTTCCCTCCAAACCTTTTGCCTTCTTAAAAAAAAGGTAGAGCCAGCTGGTGGTGGCACATGCCTTTAATCTCAGCACTCAGGAGGCAGAGGCAGGTGGATCTCAGTGAGTTCAAGGCCAGCCTGGTCTACAAAGTGAGTTCCAGGACAGGCTCCAAAGCTACACAGAGAAACCCTATGTGGAAAAACCAGAAAAACAAAACAAAACAACAACAAAAAACAACTTTATTTTATTAAGAGAAAGAAGGGTGGAGGGGAGAGAGAGATGGTGGGCAGAGGACAACTCTGTAATATTTGTTGTCTCTTTCCAACTCTGTGTGGGTCCTGGAGCTTGAGCTTAGACCCGAAGGCATGCCCAGTGAGCACATTTATCTGCTAAGTCATCTTGCTTCGTTTTTAAAAGAGGAGCTCAAAATTCAATGCTAAATATTTAAGTAGAAATATATGTAAATAAACCTTGCTAAACCAGGCATGATGGCAATAGCTTTAATCCCAGAACTCGGGAGATGGAGGCAGGTGGATCTCTGCATTCCAGGCCAGTCAGGATTACACAGTGAGACCCTGTCTCAAAACAAATAAAACAATAAACCTTGATGAATTAACTAAGGAAATAGCACATCCACACTCTTCTTGTACCATATCATAACTGTGGGGAAAAGAAAGATCTTAGGTAAAATGAAAAAAAAAAATTTTTTTTTTTGGTTTTTTGAGACAGGGTTTCTCTGTGTAGCTTTGTAGACCAGGCTGATTTCTAACTCTCAGAGATCCACCTGCCTCTGCCTCCCGAGTTCTGGGATTAAAGGTGAGTGCCACCACTGCCCATCAGAACTAAAATATTTTTAATTAAAAAAATAAAGTATTGGGTACTACTTATCACTGAAAGCTTAATATTGTTCTACTACATACCCTACTGTTTTGAAAATGTCGGGTTTTTTGTTGTCTTCAGTTAATAACTCCAAAACTGGCCTTTGGATTTTGGTAAAATCAGGTATCTTCTTAAAGCTGGAGGCCACGGGCACAGGGAGGCTAAGATTTACTTTAAATGCTTTTTCAAGCTAGAAACAAAACCAACAACAAAACAAGTTAATAGATACAAAAGAAAAAGTACAGTATCACTTCTCAGCCTTCTGGACAAAGTAAAGTATAAAAAAGAGTCAGGAAAAGTCAGAAATGTTAGGAAGGACTGCTTTGCTCTGGACAGCAGAGCTCCATGCCCACACCCACGATTCCGTTCAGCGGATCAGGAAGCTGAGACCAAGGCCTGAAACTCTATGTATGTAGCTCACTCTAGCCTTGAACTTGCTGTCTGCTTCTGCACCCTGACCAGAGCCATCGCCCTTTACCATTCCCTTCTTTGTTCCTTGACACCCATAATTCATACCTGGATTCTGACTTCCCTGACTCTAGCCCAGGGGTTTTCAACTTTCCTAATATTGCTACCCTTTAATATAGCTCCTTGTGTTATGGTAATACCCCAACAATAAAATTATTTTCATTTCTACTTCTTAACTATAATGTTGCTATTGTTATGAATCATAATGCAAATATCTGTATTTTCCAGTAGTCTAAGGTGACCCATGAATGCTGGGTGGTGGTGGTGCACGCCATTCATCCCAGCACTCAGGAGGTCCAGAGGCAGGTGGACCTCCGTGAGTTCGAGGCCAGCCATGTAGTGATATTTTGTTTGTAATCTAATAAATAAAGCTTGCCTGAAGATCAGAGTTCAGAGCTAAGTCACTAGAGTCAGCCACACACCTAGTTAAGAGCTAAAGCACTAGTTAGCCAAACACATAGTAAGCCACTAGTTAGCTACACACCTAAGCCACTAGTTAGCCATGAAGAACAAGGCCATGGTGGCTACACCTTTAATCCCTGCACTCAGGAGACAGAAGCAGAGTTTAAGGCCACCCTGGGCTACATTACTACCAGAAGAAGGTGATGCAGTTATCCCAGCATGACACGCCTTTAATCCTAGCACTAGAGAGGAATACAAGACGGTAGCTCAGTGCAGTCTCAGGGCAGTCTGAGGTTTGGTGGAGAACATTGCTGTCTGCAGTCACTCTGAGGACAGGATCACCCCCCTTCAGTTTTAGCCTTGGTAGAGGTAAGAACTCTCTAGTGGCTTGGCTTGGCTGCTTTGCTTTTCTGATCTTCCACTTGAGGCCCAACAATATCTGTCTCTGGGTTTTTATTATTCATGCTGCACACCCTACATAGTGGGTTCCAGGGCAGCCAGAGCTGCATAGTAGAGAGATCATGTCTCAAACCAAACAAAACAACCCTTACTTTTGTCTTGCACTGGAAAGCAGGGGTGGAGGGTGAGTTACCTGGTTGAAGAACTGTGTCATGGTGCATAGGCACTGCTTCCGCCTCTGCTCTAGTTCATTTTGCTTGTTGCTCCAGAAACACATCACCTTCTTCTGGTAGTTATCAATTCTGTTCAGCATGGTATAGAGATTCTGGGTCTCATACCCTTTCCCAGTATTTTGGATCATTTTTAATCGTTTGGTTATGTTGTTCCTTGAAAAAAAAAAAAAAAGTCGTACAGTTCCCAAACCTACCTTGGCAAACCTAACTTCCATTTCTTTCCATTCCTATCTCATTCTGAGTTACTAGGAGGTATGAGAGGGGGCAGGGGACTTGTTTAATGAGACCTTTATCTAATTCTCGAATAAAAATAAATTTCTTATGCAAGCAGTGGTGGCACTTGCCTTTCATCCCAGCACTCGGGAGGCAGAGGCAGGTGGATCACTGTAAGTTCAAGGCCAGCCTGGTCTACAAAGTGAGTCCAGGACAGTCAGGCCTGGGTGGTTTTTTTGTTCTTTTGTTTTTTGTTTTTTTTTTTGTTGTTGTTTTCTGTAGCTTTGGAGGCTGTCCTGGAACTAGCTCTTGTAGACCAGGTTGGTCTGGAACTCACAGAGATCCGCTTGCCTCTGCCTCCCGAGTGCTAGGACTAAAGGTGTGTGCCACCACCGCTCAGCTGACAGCCAGGGCTGTTGCAGAAACTATGTCTGGAAAAACAAACAAAAAAATTTTGTAGTGCTGGGTGGGAATGGAACCCAGGACCTCACATATGCTGTACATATGTTCTACCACTGAGCTATGCCTCAGACCAATTATCATCACTGTTTTTAAACATAGTTTTGAAGGTACTATAATGGGGAATGCCCTTCTAAATATATGTTTCTCTTTTTGGTTCATGAATAAAACACTGGACAACAGCCAATAGATGCAGGAAGATAGGCGGGACTAGGAGACAAGGAGAATTCTGGGAAAGGTAGGCAGAGAGGCATAGCATACAGATGCCATGTATCAGAGGAAGGACCCTTCTCCAGTAAAATAAGACCATGTGCAAATACTTAGATTAATAGAAATGGGTTAACAATTAAGACAGAGCAGGCCAATAAGCCCTAGCCACCAGCCAACAGTTTATAGTTAATATAGTGTCTGTGTGTTTATTTGGGGCAAGGTAACTGTGAGACCAGGTTGGAGGAACCTTGCAGTTACAGTTCTAACGAATTCATAGGCAAGACACATAAATTGGATGTTTAAAAATTAGAAAGCCTTTGGAGATGGAGAGATTTCTCAGTGGTTAGAGCACCTGTTGCCTTTGTAGAGGACCTGGGTTTGGTTCCCAGCACACACATGGTATCTCAACTGTTTGTAATTCCAGTTCCAAGGGATCTAATGCCCACTTCCAGCTTCCACAGGTACCAGGTATGCACACAGTGCAGACATATGTAAGCAAACCACTTACTCATACATATTAATGAATAAGCAAATAGATAAAAATTTAAAGATGTCAATTATTATACTTGGACGGGGAAATTTTATTTTTAGTGAAGATAATCAAGGTTTTAGGGTTTTGATGACTACCAAATCTCACACTCACCTATAATTCCAGCTACTTTTGGGAAGATGTTTCATGTTTTCCTTCTGGGTTTTTCAGTCCTATGGGAGGGTCAGGCAGATGCCTACATCCAGGGACCTACCTAAGCAGGAAGGGCACCCTTTATGCACTCACAACGACAATGAGGACTCAGGCATCACCCTAAATCATTATTTTGCTTAGCCATGAGTTCAAGGCATTTTGTTTGTTTAAGACAAGGTCTTACTATGTTGACCAAGCTGGCCCCAAACTCTTGTGTTAGCCTCTGGAGTGCTGGGATTACAAATGTGTATCATTTGTAGAAATCTACTGCTAGAAGCCTGGCTTATGGCAATGAACCTTTAAAATAAAGGAAAAACAAAACACCCAGTATACACACACACATAAAGAGGAGGGGCATGAGGAAGGTGACTAGGACTAGGAGTTGCCCTGTGACAACAGCAGCTCAGTTTAGTGACATAGGCCTGTAATCCCAGCATTTAACCTCAAACAGTCTCAGCTGCTTGGGAAGCTTAAGCAATAAGATGCAAGCTTGAGGCTAGCTTGGACAATTTAGAAAGACCGTGTCTAAAAATACTAAAGAAGATGCTGGGGAGATGGCTCAGTGGCTAAGAATACTCTAGCACAGGACCTGAGTTTGATTCCCAGCACCCACATGGCAGCTTACAACCATCTGTCACTACAGTTGCAGAGGATCCAATGCCCTCTTCTGAGCTCTGTGGGCACCAGACATGCACATGGGACAAGGATGTAAATGCAAGCAAAACATCCATATTCACAGAATAAATTAAAATGGAAGGAAAAGAAGGGCTGGGATGTTAGCACGATGGTATACAACACTAGCTTAGTCTTAACAAAACAAAACAAACATTTTTAAAACCTGCGTGGTATTTATCTAGAAATGTTAGATTTAAATTTTTCTCATTTGTACATGGGTAACATTAAATATGTAAGGGTTTATCTATCTGGGTTTCATTAAGGAAACTATTAAAAGTATTTTCTAAAAATTGGGAGGTGAGAGGGTTAACTGGGCATGGTAGCTGTTATCCCAGCACTCAGGACACCAAGGCAGGAAGGTTGCCATGAATTTGAGGCCAGCATGGACTACATAGTGAGTATATGTCATCCTGATTACACAAGACCTTGTCTCAACAACAAAAAAACTCAAAGAATTTATAGTAGATGTACACTGAAATTCTCTTAGTAGATTAGTTGGATTATTTTACAAGTAGTGACCAAGTAACTAGGCAGGAAAAACAACCTGAGACCCAGATCTCATAGTAGAAAGGTGTGTGCCAAAGACTTATGTGCAAGGAAAACAAACTGAGAAAGGTTTTTTGTTTTGTTTTGAGACAAGGTCTCCTGGCTGGCCTGGAACTCACTATGTAGACCAGCCTGGCTCCCAACTTAGTTCTACTGGATTCTGCACCCCAAATGCTCAGACCTCTACTTTTAATTGATTGATTGCTTGATTGATTGATTTAGAGACAGTCTCATGTAGTCCAGGATGGCCTTGAACTCACTAAGTAGCTGACAATTGCCCTTGAATTCCTGGTCTTCCTGCATCTACCTCTGAAGTGGTTGTAATTGCAGGTGTAGACCACCAGGCCTGGCCTTTTCCGATCAGGGCAAATCAGGGCAAACAATAAAGTTGTTATGGTAACACCTTGTCTAAACGTAGTATTTCCCACTTCAAAATTTATGCAGAGTTGAGTCTGATGGCCCATGTCTGGACTCCCACTCAACTGGAGGCTGAGGCAAAAAGGTTAAGAGTTGGAGGCCAGCCTGGGCTACACAGTCAATTTCAGGTCAGTGTGGGCTTCAGGATGAGCCTTATCTCAAAATAAAACAGAATAAATAGGTAAACCAGGCCAGGCATGCAGTGTACTCCTGTAATTCCAGTATTAGTGGAGTATTGACAGGAAAATGGGTTGCCCTGCCAGCCTAGTATGAAGATTTTGTGAGAGATGTAGTCTTGAGAGAATAGGTATAGGCAACAGGAAGACATCTGGAATCCCACTCCTCTAACTTCCCTGTGTAACACACACAGACTCCCACACGAACACCACACCCTCTAAGCCCTGAATGCTAAACATACACACAACTTCTGCCTCCAGCTCCCAAGTAGTACAAGCCCATGCCACAACAGTTGATTTCCTTTTATGGTCTTAAACCTCCACCCTGCAGATCCTTAATGAGAAAATGTTTACACCATGTGATCTGGGGCTGGAGAAATGGCTCAGTGGTTAAGGGCAGTGGCTGCTCTTCCAGAGAACCAGGGTTTAATTTCTAGCACTCAACATCATAGCTCACAACTAACTCCTGTTTTAGGAGATCCAGCATCCTCTTTGAGCACAGGCAGGCACACACACACTCACACAGGCGCACACACACACACACACACACACACACACACACACACACACACACACACACACAGAGAGAGAGAGAGAGAGAGAGAGAGAGAGAGAGAGAGAGAGAGAGTACAGATATGTTGGGGAAATGTTAGCCACGCCCTTTCAGGGGCTGACACAGGTAAGCAGACCACGAACACTAGGGTGTGGTCAGAGTCATGTAGCAAGACCTTAAATATGAGGGGCGCATTCAGGTGGCTCTCTCCTCTCTATTCCATTGTTCGCCTGATGTAGAGAACTGACTCGTTGAGTGAGTACTTTCCTATTAAAACATCTGTTCAGCTGGAGAGATGGCTCAGAGGTTAAGAGCACTGACTGCTCTTCCAGAGGTCCTGAGTTCAATTCCCAGCAACCACATGGTGGCTCACAACCGTCCATTATGAGATCTGCTGCCCTCTTCTGGTGTGCAGATATACATGGAAGCAGAATGCTGTATACATAATAAATAAATGAATAAATAAATAAACATATGTTGTCCCAAACTTTGCCTGACTCCTTTGAGGTATGCATTGTTTGCGCCCGACTTTATTTGGTGTCAGTTACAGGATTTTTATTCGGAACCCATGGGTGGGTGCATGGCTTATAGCGGGATTTATTCCCCTGCGGCATCGGTGCCCAGGTAATTTTTCATCTTCACCCGTGGCACTAACCTCCACAGAGTGTTTCTGCTGTGTTTGGCTGAGAGGAGCCCACACGGCTGTCTGCCTGCTCCTCTGTGCAGTTCTTGCAGCGACCGGGCAGCCTAGAGGTTTCTTTCTCTGCTCGTGGTCTCTCTGCCTTACACCTCCGAGCCCATTCCAGCCGTGCCTAAGAACCCACTCTGGTACTAAACACCGTTTGGACCAACTGCTATTTCTACACCGTGGCTTCTGCGACTTGGGTCTTAGACAAGCCGGACCACATGGGTTTTTAGCGGGCTTTCTCCATTTTGGAAACCTGAGGCTCCTCCCCTTATGTATTAGCCTTCACAGCCTCTTGGCTTGTGCCAGAGCGCCAATCTCTGCCGCTGCTCACGAAAGTGACACAGCTTCTGCCTGGCTGAGAAGCATGGTCTCGAGTCAGATACTCGGAACCCCAGTACAACCCTGCATGTTATCCAGAACTTTTCTGCTATCAACAGTTGATTCCTTCTGTCTGTTCTAACTCGTTTCAGAAAGCGTTTAGGTATTTTTCAGGTAGTATTGAGACGGACTTCACCTCCAGTTTCCGAAACTGAATGCTATGACTTGCTCCGACCACCTCCTGCACGCTGCCCAGCCGCTGCTCCACCTCACCCACTGCAGCTGCGTACCCTTGGAAGGGACCACTCACCACCACCCACCACAGTTGGATTTGGCTCGTGTCCAGCTATCACTGCCTCAGACTCCTAGCAGACACCCAGATGCCTGTCCAGCCACTGCACCATCACAACCGGCCACCTGTGCCACTGCTGGTCAAATATAGTTGCTACAGCTGTACAATACAGGTAAAACTTAAAGGGTAGCAGATTATCTGAGTATGCAGAAAGTTGGGAATATTCTTGATACTTATATGAATTCAATATTAGAGGAGGCTTATGAATTGCCAGTGATTTACCTATATGCTGTGTTAGCAATCAGTTTTATAGTTCATTTGAAATCTCTAACCAGAGGATTGAGATACAGGAAAACGGACTGTCTGACATTTTGGATGCAGGATATAAAAGCCAGCCAGGAAAACTTGATTTCTAAAATGGAAGACATGGAACTTTTATGAAAGGAAGTTGAGGATAGCTGTAATACATTACTAACAAGAGTAGAAGACAAATATACCCAAATAGAAACAAATTTGTTCAATGTCTGATGATTTGAATGCAAAAATAGTGAGGAATCGAGACAGGATTAGTGACCTAGAACAGTTGGTTAGCTCCATGTCTGAGGAATCTGCTGCCACAGATGACAAGCTGGAGTGTAGGATTGGATATTTGGAAGGCAGTTTACATGCCATTCAGATACTAAGGATGAGACCATCAAAGAATTAGAAGCAAAGGAAGATGTAAAAATACAGAAACTTACTGATTCTGTGAAACTTTTAGAATCTAACGTGTCTCAAGAAATTCAATCTCTGCATGAGACTATGGTTGCCAGGTTACAAGCTTTGGATGACACAGAATCAAATTGTTCCCAGTCCGATGCACCTACTCCATTCAAATGTCAGGAAAACTTTCCAAAGGTTGTTATGTGTACACCAATGGTGTCCCCACCTATTATGACAGAAAAACTGCCATCTAAGACGCATCCACATGGTCAATGGCATATCAGTGGGAATGAATACAAATGAATTCCTTAAAGGAATTAAGGAGTTGGTTGTTTTGTATGGTCTCCATAGTCCCTATGTGAAACAATTATTGACTTCATGGGAGACCTTTAATAGGGTGATGCTCATGGATTGGGAACACATAGTGTCAGCTGTGCTTGAATACTTGTCTCAAATACAGTGGAGAGCTCTTTTCAGGGAGGAGGCTAACGATCTAGAGCTTCAAGGCATAAAGGACAGTTATGAAGCTCCCCTGGCTAAGATCCTGGGTGAGGGCACTTATGCTGATCCACAAGTTCAGGCTGAATATGATGACCGTATGTTATCCCTATGCAGGGCAGCAGCCTTGAATGCCTGGGACAAGGTTCATGAGCCAGAAGAAAGTAGAAAGTTATATCAGGATAGAACAGGGACCGACAGAACAGTTCTATGACTTTTTACAAAGGTTAACCATGGCAGTAGAATTACAGGTAACAGATCTGGAAACAAGAAAATCAATCAAATATACAATAACTTATGAAAATGCAAACCCTATATGCAAAAGAATACTTTTGCCTTCTCCGCTGAAAGAATGGGTTTTTCCTACAGCTAACCTCGACTATAATGTACAAGATAACAGGAGCTTGGGTAGGTGAGGCAATTTCAAAAGGTTTAAAGAGATCCCAAGAGGTTAAATGTTCTCAAGGTAATGATGCAGCAGCTTGGGAAGAAGCACCTTACAGAGGTCAACATAGGTACCAAGAGGCCAGAGGTTATCACTACTATGAACCAGGACCTTGGGTAGGAAGAGCCTTCCCTGGGAGGCCAAGAAGGCACAAGAAACCTAGATGTTTCAGATTTGGCAGACTGGGACATATTGAGAGAAATTGTAAGCAAAATAATTCTAACAATGACTCATACAGAAGGCTACCGCCTTCTGGATTGTGTAGAAGATGTAGTAAGGGCAGGCACTGGACCAATGAATGTAGATCGACCAGAGACATGCAAGGAAACCTGTTACAATCAGGAAACTGAGGAGCCTCTCGAAGGCCACCACATCGAGAAAGGTCTGATCATTCCCAGTCACTATGGAGGACAATCTTTCACAGGACAAATAGATGATATGTTGCCTATTGAAAAAAGTGATACTACTCTATATGGTAGTTTGGCTAGTAATGAGGAATCAAACATGACTGGAGGAGATGATAAACGCATATTTTGGCAAACTTCTATTAATGATAAGAGGCCTCAGTTGAAAGTAAGAATTAACAATAAAATTATTACTGGCTTGGTGGACACTGGGGCAGATGTAATTATTATTACCCAATAGTCCTGACCTCAGAGATGGCCTCTTAAGAGAGGTGAATGTACAATTTTTAGGGATTGGAACTCTATCTAGAGTTCGCCAAAGTGTTAACTGGGTAGATACTTAAGAAGAGAAGGCAGCTTAACCATCAAACAAAAGGAATGTCCATACGGTAAACTTAACAGCTGTCTCTCAGAGAACTTTATCTCTATTTCTTAGTCCCTATTCAATTAAAACAATGCTGGCTTTAGAGTTGGATTTGGCTTTCCTCCTCTGAATCCAAGCACGTTGTTAAAATAAACTAGAGTTTCTGTACTATATCAAGAAGCCAATTGATTTAATACAGAGTAGGGGAAAGATTAGGGACTGTCATTTGTTTTTTCTTGGCTTTTTCTCTCAAGGTGTATACCCTTTCATAATTCTTATTTTCCCATGGTTGCCTTTCCCTGTATGGATACATATACAAGCAAATATCTCTCTGCTAACATTTATGTTTGAGTCCCACACAGGCAATGAAGACCTGCCTGACAGCAATCCCTGCATGCTCTGGAAAGAATGTACCACACTTCTTCGAGTACACTGGATCCAACTTGCTTCATTTCAACTGACACTCTGGCCAGAACTTTGGGTACTGAATTCAATCAACATAACAACTTCAATCAAGATAAGGACTTCAACCTGGACCTTCAATCAAGCATCTCCCACCAGACATGGACTGGATATAACCCCTTCAGGACTTTCATCACACTAACATTTCTTCCCACAGGACCCCACGAGGCTGTTATCATCCCAGTTCAGCAGGAAGTAGAATGGAGAATACTATGCCCCCCTTCCCCACTGTTGACACCTAGTTAGGGCTAGTTTCCTATTGTTTAAGGTTGGGTTTGGAAGGAGATGTTCAAGCTTGGACATCTCTTTCAGATGACTTTAAGGTTTAGTTGGAATAGATATAGTTAAGATGTGACATAAGTAGATTATTATAACTTCTTGTAATTCACCCTTATGATTGTTAATGACAGATAATTTACACTGTTAAGTTTTAATCTTCTTTTAGACTAAAAGGGGAATTGTAGAGGAAATGTTAGCCATGCCCTCTCAGGGGCTGGCACAGGTGATGCAGACCACACACCACATGGTGGCTAACATTTCCCCTACAATGCTCTCTCTCTGTTCCATGGTTCACCTGGTGTAGAGGACTGACTCGTCGCCATGAGTACTTTCCTATTAAAACATCTGTTCATCCCAAACTTGGTCTGACTCCTTTGAGGTACAAATTTTTTTGTACCCCACTTTACAGATATGCATGCAAACAAAATACCCATCATGTAAAATAAAAACTAAAACAATTTAGAGCACATAGCCTGACAAACATGAACATTTTAGGCAGTGATGAAGGTGTTGGACAGCAGGACTATACCAAAAAATTATATGTATAATATATTTACCTGGCAAGCTGGATCAGCCTATAGGCAACATACTTTCGGAACAGATACCCCAAGCGAACTGTATTCATATGAAGTGATTCAATTATGAGATTCCTGGCAATTGTGTGGTACTGTGAAGGGAGTCCAGAAGTTTGTGCTGCCTGATTTAATATAACCAGGTTCTTCCTTTGAGCCTCCGCATCAACAACGTATCTGTCTTCAGGGTGCTGGGCAGTGAAAGGGGACTCCATAGTCTTGGCTTTCCTGGTGCCGGAAACTGGGGTTAGTATCCTGGGTTTGTCTATAGGGGGGAGCTGTGGTTTTTGGCCCCTTTCAGAAGGTAAGGTCTGTGATGTCTGGGAGAGTTGAGTGGTAAGAGACGGTAGTGATGTAATAGGCTTCTCCAGACTGGAAGGGGCTTTCTCACCAATGAGAGGGGACTTCGATCTTGGTGTCCTGGAACTAATGACAGAAGGCTGGAACATTCCAAGTGGTTTCATGCCAAAAGAACCTTGGAGTACCCATGTTTTTTCTGAAGTGTCAGAAACCTTTGATACTCGGGGCTTCTCCATAGGCAAAGGAGCCTGAAAGACTTTAAAGGCCAGAGGAGCCGATTCAGGTTTTGGAGGGGAAACAGTTTTTGACTTTTTCTGAGAGACTGGAGAGGGAGAGATTCTCTGAGGTCTCCCAGGGATTGGGCGGGCCTCTGCTGTGGACGGATGCAGTAGGATTGGAATTACTCTTAAAGGAAATTCTTCTAGCTCAGGAATGGTATGTGATGGCCTTTGCTGTTCAGGAGTAGAGTAGGTCTGCATGTAGGGTGCTTTCTCAGGGAAGACTGGAGGCTGGAAGGGGAGCAATCTGTGTATTAGCAGCTCCCTGGGGACAGTAGAGCCTCCAGGAACTAGGAGTCCTGGAAACTCTCCAGAAGTGGGTGGGACTCCAGATACAGGCAGTGCTGTCGGCTTTCTCTGGGCAAAGAGGGCTCCTGTTGTTAGAGGTGGCCAAGTGTCTCCAGGTTTGAAGAAATGCCAAGGACCAAGGGATGGCCCTGGAGTGGAAGGAGCCCCAGGTGTTGGGAGCTGCCCTGGGGTAGGAGGGATTTCTGATGTTGGGAGCTTTGTGGGAGTGACTTGACCTCTGTGGGCTGGAATCTGTTTATAAGTAAGAGAGATGTGTGCTTCTTCACGCTTCTCAGAGTCGGGAAGAAAACTTGTTCCTAGGCTCATCCCAGGGGAAAGCGGGACACGGCTAAAAGGCCTTAATTTCTGCAATGGAGTAGATGGAGGAATATCCTTCAATTGTTGAAATAGTCTGTCAGAAGGAACCAATGTCGCAGACTTTTCCAAGGTAAGAGGAATTTGAAATGTCTGAGGTAGCTGATCATAAATTCCTGGTGATGCTTCTTGAACATTTTCTGGCATGGTTAACACCCCCCATTTCCAGGCCAGTTCTTCAGTGAGCGCATCTTCTAACGCTGCCACCTGCTCAGAGGTGAGGGTGATAGCTGCTGCCTGAGTTTGTTCCTGGGTAAAAGTGACACCCAAATCCTGGGCTTTCTCAAGTGTGATAGTGAATATTAATGTTTGTGTCTCTCCTGGACCAAGTTGGCCCGGCAACAGGGCCTGCTTGGGTGTGAGGGGAGGTTGCAATGCCTGGACTTGCTCAAATGCCTGGGGCTGCCCTGGTGTGAGAGTGATTCCCAGTGCCTTGCCCAGTCTCTGTGGAAGTGGTACTCCAGACATCTGGGACCATTGCATAGTTACTGGGATTTTAATTGTGTGGGTCTGTTTAGAAGCAACAATCGGTTTTGGTGTCCGCATAGGCTTTGGGATAATAGGGATTTTCGGGGTATGAATTGGCTCTGTAGTAGGATGGCCCCTTAGTCCTTCTGCCTGTTCATAGGTTAATGGGGCATCAAAATCCTGGAACTTCTTAGAAGGAAGAATACCCCGAATCTGTAACTGTGAAGGAGTGGAAATGATCCCCAGGGCTTCAGCCTGCTCTGGGGTGACAGTGATCCCCAGGGCCTCAGCCTGCTCTAGGGTCAGATTAATCCTCTGGACCTTGGCCTGCTCAGGGGTGAGAATGATGCCTAGGCTCTGGGCCTGCTGAGGGGTCACACTGATCTTCCATGCCTTGGCCTGCTCTGAAGTGAAAGTGGCTCCCAGGGCCTGGGCCTGCTCAGGGGTCAGACAGATCATCTGTACCTTTGCTTGTCTAGGGGTGAGAGTGATTCCCAGGTCCGAGGCCTGCTGTGGGCTGAGACAGAACCCCAAGATGTGAGTCTGCTCAGGGATGGGACTGGTCTCCAGAACCTGGTCCTGCTCAGGGGTAAGAGTACTTCCCAAGGCTTCAGCCTGCTGAGGGGTAGGAGCTATCCCCAGGACCTGGGCCTGCTCTGGTGACAGTGTGATTCCTAGGGCCTGGGCTTGCTTATGGGACAGAAAGATACTTTGTGCTCTGGCCTGCTCAAGGGTGAGAGTAATCCCTAAGGCCTGGGCCTGCTGAGGGGTCAGACTGATCTTCATGGCCTTGGCTTGCTCAGGTGTAAGAGTGATGCCTAGTGCTTGGGCCTGCTGAGGGCTGAAAAAGATCTTCTTTATCAGGGCCTGCGGAGGGGTGAGTGTGAGCCCCAGGCTCTGGGCTTCCTCAGAACTGAGGCTGAGCTCCTGTGGTTGAGCTTGTTTGGGAGTGAGAGTAATCCCCAGGGTCTGAGCCTGCTCAGGGGTCAGGCTGACCCTTCCCTCCTTGCCTGGCTCAGGGGTAAGGGTGATCCCCAAGGCTTCAGTCGGCTGAGGGGTAGGAGCCATCCTCAGGGCCTGGACCTGCTCAGGTGACAGTGTGATTCCTAGGGCCTGGGCCTGCTGAGGGGTCAGATTGATCCTCTGTGCTCTGGCCTGCTCAAGGGTGAGAGTGATCCCTAAGGCCTGGGCCTGCTGAGGGGTCAGACTGATCTTCATGGCCTTGGCTTGCTCAGGTGTAAGAGTGATGCCTAGTGCTTGGGCCTGCTGAGGGCTGAAACAGATCTTCTTTATCAGGTCCTGCGGAGGGGTGAGTGTGAGCCCCAAGGCCTGAGCTTCCTCAGAACTGAGGCTGAGCTCCTGTGGTTGAGCTTGTTTGGGAGTGAGAGTAAGCCCCAGGGCATCAGCCAGCTCAGGGGTCAGGCTGACTCTTCCCTCCTTGCCTGGCTCAGGGGTAAGGGTGATCCCCAAGGCTTCAGTCGGCTGACGGGTAGGAGCCATCCTCAGGGCCTGGGTCTGCTCAGGTGACAGTGTGATTCCTAGGGCCTGGGCCTGCTGAGAGCTCAGATTGATCCTCTGTGCTCTGGCCTGCTCAAGGGTGAGAGTGATCCCTAAGGCCTGGGCCTGCTGAGGGGTCAGACTGATCTTCATGGCCTTGGCTTGCTCAGGTGTAAGAGTGATGCCTAGTGCTTGGGCCTGCTGAGGGCTGAAACAGATCTTCTTTATCAGGTCCTGCGGAGGGGTGAGTGTGAGCCCCAGGGCCTGGGCCTGTTCAGAACTGAGGCTGAGCTCCTGTGGTTGAGCTTGTTTGGGAGTGAGAGTAAGCCCCAGGGCCTCAGCCAGCTCAGGGGTCAGGCTGACCCTTCCCTCCTTGCCTGGCTCAGGGGTAACAGTGATCCCCAAGGCTTCAGTCGGCTGAGAGGTAGGAGCCATCCTCAGGGCCTGGGCCTGCTCAGGTGACAGTGTGATTCCTAGAGCCTGGGCCCGCTGAGGGCTCAGATTGATCCTCTGTGCTCTGGCCTGCTCAAGGGTGAGAGTGATCCCTAAGGCCTGGGCCTGCTGAGGGGTCAGACTGATCTTCATGGCCTTGGCTTGCTCAGGTGTAAGAGTGATGCCTAGTGCTTGGGCCTGCTGAGGGCTGAAACAGATCTTCTTTATCAGGTCCTGCGGAGGGGTGAGTGTGAGCCCCAGGGCCTGGGCCTGTTCAGAACTGAGGCTGAGCTCCTGTGGTTGAGCTTGTTTGGGAGTGAGAGTAAGCCCTAGGGCCTCAGCCAGCTCAGGGGTCAGGCTGACCCTTCCCTCCTTGCCTGGCTCAGGGGTAAGGGTGATCCCCAAGGCTTCAGTCGGCTGAGGGGTAGGAGCCATCCTCAGGGCCTGGACCTGCTCAGGTGACAGTGTGATTCCTAGAGCCTGGGCCCGCTGAGGGCTCAGATTGATCCTCTGTGCTCTGGCCTGCTCAAGGGTGAGATGGATCCCTAAGGCCTGGGCCTGCTGAGGGGTCAGACTGATCTTCATGGCCTTGGCTTGCTCAGGTGTAAGAGTGATGCCTAGTGCTTGGGCCTGCTGAGGGCTGAAACAGATCTTCTTTATCAGGGCCTGCGGAGGGGTGAGTGTGAGCCCCAGGGCCTGGGCTTCCTCAGAACTGAGGCTGAGCTCCTGTGGTTGAGCTTGTTTGGGAGTGAGAGTAAGCCCCAGGGCATCAGCCAGCTCAGGGGTCAGGCTGACCCTTCCCTCCTTGCCTGGCTCAGGGGTAACAGTGATCCCCAAGGCTTCAGTCGGCTGAGGGGTAGGAGCCATCCTCAGGGCCTGGACCTGCTCAGGTGACAGTGTGATTCCTAGAGCCTGGGCCTGCTGAGGGGTCAGATTGATCCTCTGTGCTCTGGCCTGCTCAAGGGTGAGAGTGATCCCTAAGGCCTGGGCCTGCTGAGGGGTCAGACTGATCTTCATGGCCTTGGCTTGCTCAGGTGTAAGAGTGATGCCTAGTGCTTGGGCCTGCTGAGGGCTGAAAAAGATCTTCTTTATCAGGGCCTGCGGAGGGGTGAGTGTGAGCCCCAGGGCCTGGGCTTCCTCAGAACTGAGGCTGAGCTCCTGTGGTTGAGCTTGTTTGGGAGTGAGAGTAAGCCCCAGGGCCTCAGCCAGCTCAGGGGTCAGGCTGACCCTTCCCTCCTTGCCTGGCTCAGGGGTAACAGTGATCCCCAAGGCTTCAGTCGGCTGAGGGGTAGGAGCCATCCTCAGGGCCTGGACCTGCTCAGGTGACAGTGTGATTCCTAGAGCCTGGGCCCGCTGAGGGCTCAGATTGATCCTCTGTGCTCTGGCCTGCTCAAGGGTGAGAGTGATCCCTAAGGCCTGGGCCTGCTGAGGGGTCAGACTGATCTTCATGGCCTTGGCTTGCTCAGGTGTAAGAGTGATGCCTAGTGCTTGGGCCTGCTGAGGGCTGAAAAAGATCTTCTTTATCAGGGCCTGCGGAGGGGTGAGTGTGAGCCCCAGGGCCTGGGCTTCCTCAGAACTGAGGCTGAGCTCCTGTGGTTGAGCTTGTTTGGGAGTGAGAGTAAGCCCCAGGGCCTCAGCCAGCTCAGGGGTCAGGCTGACCCTTCCCTCCTTGCCTGGCTCAGGGGTAACGGTGATCCCCAAGGCTTCAGTCGGCTGAGGGGTAGGAGCCATCCTCAGGGCCTGGACCTGCTCAGGTGACAGTGTGATTCCTAGAGCCTGGGCCTGCTGAGGGGTCAGATTGATCCTCTGTGCTCTGGCCTGCTCAAGGGTGAGAGTGATCCCTAAGGCCTGGGCCTGCTGAGGGGTCAGACTGATCTTCATGGCCTTGGCTTGCTCAGGTGTAAGAGTGATGCCTAGTGCTTGGGCCTGCTGAGGGCTGAAAAAGATCTTCTTTATCAGGGCCTGCGGAGGGGTGAGTGTGAGCCCCAGGGCCTGGGCTTCCTCAGAACTGAGGCTGAGCTCCTGTGGTTGAGCTTGTTTGGGAGTGAGAGTAAGCCCCAGGGCCTCAGCCAGCTCAGGGGTCAGGCTGACCCTTCCCTCCTTGCCTGGCTCAGGGGTAAGGGTGATCCCCAAGGCTTCAGTCGGCTGACGGGTAGGAGCCATCCTCAGGGCCTGGGTCTGCTCAGGTGACAGTGTGATTCCTAGAGCCTGGGCCCGCTGAGGGCTCAGATTGATCCTCTGTGCTCTGGCCTGCTCAAGGGTGAGAGTGATCCCTAAGGCCTGGGCCTGCTGAGGGGTCAGACTGATCTTCATGGCCTTGGCTTGCTCAGGTGTAAGAGTGATGCCTAGTGCTTGGGCCTGCTGAGGGCTGAAACAGATCTTCTTTATCAGGTCCTGCGGAGGGGTGAGTGTGAGCCCCAGGGCCTGGGCCTGTTCAGAACTGAGGCTGAGCTCCTGTGGTTGAGCTTGTTTGGGAGTGAGAGTAAGCCCCAGGGCATCAGCCAGCTCAGGGGTCAGGCTGACCCTTCCCTCCTTGCCTGGCTCAGGGGTAACGGTGATCCCCAAGGCTTCAGTCGGATGAGGGGTAGGAGCCAACCTCAGGGCCTGGACCTGCTCAGGTGACAGTGTGATTCCTAGAGCCTGGGCCTGCTGAGGGGTCAGATTGATCCTCTGTGCTCTGGCCTGCTCAAGGGTGAGAGTGATCCCTAAGGCCTGGGCCTGCTGAGGGGTCAGACTGATCTTCATGGCCTTGGCTTGCTCAGGTGTAAGAGTGATGCCTAGTGCTTGGGCCTGCTGAGGGCTGAAAAAGATCTTCTTTATCAGGGCCTGTGGAGGGGTGAGTGTGAGCCCCAGAGCCTGGGCTTCCTCAGAACTGAGGCTGAGCTCCTGTGGTTGAGCTTGTTTGGGAGTGAGAGTAAGCCCCAGGGCCTCAGCCAGCTCAGGGGTCAGGCTGACCCTTCCCTCCTTGCCTGGCTCAGGGGTAAGGGTGATCCCCAAGGCTTCAGTCGGCTGACGGGTAGGAGCCATCCTCAGGGCCTGGACCTGCTCAGGTGACAGTGTGATTCCTAGAGCCTGGGCCCGCTGAGGGCTCAGATTGATCCTCTGTGCTCTGGCCTGCTCAAGGGTGAGATGGATCCCTAAGGCCTGGGCCTGCTGAGGGGTCAGACTGATCTTCATGGCCTTGGCTTGCTCAGGTGTAAGAGTGATGCCTAGTGCTTGGGCCTGCTGAGGGCTGAAACAGATCTTCTTTATCAGGGCCTGCGGAGGGGTGAGTGTGAGCCCCAGGGCCTGGGCTTCCTCAGAACTGAGGCTGAGCTCCTGTGGTTGAGCTTGTTTGGGAGTGAGAGTAAGCCCCAGGGCCTCAGACAGCCCAGGGGTCAGGCTGACCCTACCCTCCTTGCCTGGCTCAGGGGTAAGGGTGATCCCCAAGGCTTCAGTCGGCTGACGGGTAGGAGCCATCCTCAGGGCCTGGGCCTGCTCAGGTGACAGTGTGATTCCTAGAGCCTGGGCCCGCTGAGGGCTCAGATTGATCCTCTGTGCTCTGGCCTGCTCAAGGGTGAGATTGATCCCTAAGGCCTGGGCCTGCTGAGGGGTCAGACTGATCTTCATGGCCTTGGCTTGCTCAGGTGTAAGAGTGATGCCTAGTGCTTGGGCCTGCTGAGGGCTGAAACAGATCTTCTTTATCAGGTCCTGTGGAGGGGTGAGTGTGAGCCCCAGGGCCTGGGCTTCCTCAGAACTGAGGCTGAGCTCCTGTGGTTGAGCTTGTTTGGGAGTGAGAGTAAGCCCCAGGGCCTCAGCCAGCTCAGGGGTCATGCTGACCCTTCCCTCCTTGCCTGGCTCAGGGGTAAGGGTGATCCCCAAGGCTTCAGTCGGCAGAGGGGTAGGAGCCATCCTCAGGACCTGGGCCTGCTCAGGTGACAGTGTGATTCCTAGAGCCTGGGCCCTCTGAGGGCTCAGATTGATCCTCTGTGCTCTGGCCTGCTCAAGGGTGAGAGTGATCCCTAAGGCCTGGGCCTGCTGAGGGGTCAGACTGATCTTCATGGCCTTGGCTTGCTCAGGTGTAAGAGTGATGCCTAGTGCTTGGGCCTGCTGAGGGCTGAAACAGATCTTCTTTATCAGGTCCTGCGGAGGGGTGAGTGTGAGCCCCAGGGCCTGGGCTTCCTCAGAACTGAGGCTGAGCTCCTGTGGTTGAGCTTGTTTGGGAGTGAGAGTAAGCCCCAGGGCATCAGCCAGCTCAGGGGTCAGGCTGACCCTACCCTCCTTGCCTGGCTCAGGGGTAACGGTGATCCCCAAGGCTTCAGTCGGCTGAGAGGTAGGAGCCATCCTCAGGGCCTGGGCCTGCTCAGGTGACAGTGTGATTCCTAGAGCCTGGGCCCGCTGAGGGCTCAGATTGATCCTCTGTGCTCTGGCCTGCTCAAGGGTGAGAGTGATCCCTAAGGCCTGGGCCTGCTGCGGGGTCAGACTGATCTTCATGGCCTTGGCTTGCTCAGGTGTAAGAGTGATGCCTAGTGCTTGGGCCTGCTGAGGGCTGAAACAGATCTTCTTTATCAGGGCCTGCGGAGGAGTGAGTGTGAGCCCCAGGTCCTGGGCCTGCTGAGAACTGAGGCTGAGCTCCTGTGGTTGAGCTTGTTTGGGAGTGAGAGCAATCCCCAGGGTCTGAGCCTGCTCTGGGGTCAGGCTGACCCTTCCCTCCTTGCCTGGCTCAGGGGTAAGGGTGATCCCCAAGGCTTCAGTCGGCTGAGGGGTAGGAGCCATCCTCAGGGCCTGGGCCTGCTCAGGTGACAGTGTGATTCCTAGGGCCTGGGCCTGCTCAAGGGTGAGACTGATTCTCTGTGATCTGGCCTGCTCAAGGGTGAGAGTGATCCCTAAGGCCTGGGCCTGCTGAGGGGTCAGACTGATCTTCATGGCCTTGGCTTGCTCAGGTGTAAGAGTGAATCCTAGTGCTTGGGCCTGCTGAGGGCTGAGAAAGATCTTCTTTATCAGGGCCTGCGGAGGGGTGAGTGTGAGCCCCAGGGCCTGGGCCTGTTCAGAACTGAGGCTGATATCCTGTGGTTGAGCTTGTTTGGGAGTGAGAGTAATCCCCAGGGTCTGAGCCTGCTCAGGGGTCAGGCTGACCCTTCCCTCCTTGCCTGGCTCAGGGGTAAGGGTGATCCCCAAGGCTTCAGTCGGCTGAGGGGTAGGAGCCATCCTCAGGGCCTGGGCCTGCTCAGGTGACAGTGTGATTCCTAGGGCCTGGGCCTGCTCAAGGGTGAGACTGATTCTCTGTGCTCTGGCCTGCTCAAGGGTGAGAGTGATCCCTAAGGCCTGGGCCTGCTGAGGGGTCAGACTGATCTTCATGGCCTTGGCTTGCTCAGGTGTAAGAGTGAATCCTAGTGCTTGGGCCTGCTGAGGGCTGAGAAAGATCTTCTTTATCAGGGCCTGCTGAGGGGTGAGTGTGAGCCCTAGGGCCTGGGCCTGCTCAGAACTGAGGCTGAGCTCCTGTGGTTGAGCTTGTTTGGGAGTGAGAGTAATCCCCAGGGCCTCAGTCTGCTCAAGAGTAAGAGCAATCCCTAGGGCCTGGGCTTGCTCAGGGGTCAGACTGATCCTCCGTGCTCTGGCCTGCTCAAGGGTGAGAGTGATCCCTAAGGCCTGGACCTGCTCAGGGGTCAGACTGATCTTCATGGACTTGGCTTGCTCAGGTGTAAGAGTGATGCCTAGTGCTTGGGCCTGCTGAGGAGTGAGACAGATCTTCTTTATCAGGGCCTGCTGAGGGGTGAGTGTGAGCCCCAGGGCCTGGGCCTCCTCAGAACTGAGGCTGATATCTTGTGGTTGAGCTTGTTTGGGAGTGAGAGTAATCCCCAGTGCCTTGGCCTGCTCAAGAGTAAGAGCAATCCCCAGGGCCTGGGCCTGCTCAGGTGTCAAACTGACCCTCTGAGTTTTGACCTGGTGGGGGGTGAGAGTGAGTCCTAAGGACAGGGCCTGATAAGGGGTCAGACTGATCTTCATGGACTTGGCTTGCTCAGGTGTAAGAGTGATGCCTAGTGCTTGGGCCTGCTGAGGACTGAGAAAGATCTTCTTTATCAGGGCCTGCTGAGGGGTGAGTGTGAGCCCCAGGGCCTGGGCCTCCTCAGAACTGAGGCTGATATCCTGTGGTTGAGCTTGTTTGGGAGTGAGAGTAATCCCCAGGGCCTCAATCTGCTCAAGAGTAAGAGCAATCCCCAGGGCCTGGGCCTGCTCAGGGGTCAGACTGACCCTCTGAGTTTTGACCTGGTATGGGGTAGGAGTGAGGCCTAAGGCCTGGGCCTGATAAGGGGTCAGAATGATCTTCATGTACTTGGCTTGCTCAGGTGTAACAGGGATGCCTAGTGCTTGGGCCTGCTGAGGGCTGAGAAAGATCTTCTTTATCAGGGCCTGCTGAGGGGTGAGTGTGAGCCCCAGGGCCTGTGCCTCCTCAGGACTGAGGCTGAGCTCCTGTGGTTGAGCTTGTTTGGGAGTGAGAGTAATCCCTAGGGCCTTGGCCTGCTCAAGAGTAAGAGCAATCCCCAGGGCCTGGGCCTGCTCAAGGGTCAGATTGACCCTCTGAGTTTTGACCTGGTGCGGGGTGAGAGTGAGTCCTAAGGCCTGGGCCTGATACGTGGTCAGACTGATCTTCATGGACTTGGCTTGCTCAGGTGTAAGAGGGATGCCTAGTGCTTGGGCCTGCTGAGGGCTGAGACAGATCTTCTTTATCAAGACCTGCTGAGGGGTGAGTGTGAGCCCCAGGGCCTGGGCCTCCTCAGAACTAAGGCTGATATCATGTGGTTCAGCTTGTTTGGGAATGAGTGTAATCCCCAGGGCATTGGCCTGCTCAAGAGTAAGAGCAATCCCCAGGGCCTGGGCCTGCTCAAGGGTCAGATTGACCTTATGAGTTTTGATCTGGTGCGGGGTGAGAGTGAGTCCTAAGGTCAGGGCCTGATAAGGGGTCAAACTGATCTTCATAGACTTGGCTTGCTCAGGTGTAAGAGTGATGCCTAGTGCTTGTGCCTGCTGAGAGCTGAGACAGATCTTCTTTAACAAGGCCTGCTGAGGGGTGAGTGTGAGCCCCAGGGCCTGGGCCTCCTCAGAACTGAGCCTGATATCCTGTGGTTGAGCTTGTTTGGGAGTGAGAGTAATCCCCAGGGTCTTGGCCTGCTCAAGAGTAAGAGCAATCCCCAGGGCCTGGGCCTCCTCAGGGGTCAGACTGACCCTCTGAGTTTTGACCTGTTGCAGGGTGAGAGTGAGCCCTAAGGCCTGGGCTTGCTCAGGAGTAAGAATAATCCCCTGTGTTTGGGCTTGCTCTGGCGTGAGAGTCATCCCCAGAGCCTGGCCTTGCTGAGGGGTCAGAAGGATTCCCTGAAACTTGAGCTGCTGAGGGGTGAGTGTGAGCCCCAGGGCCTGGGCTATCTCTAGGGTGATGGTGATCTGCTGGGCTTGGGCCAGGTGAGAGCTGTCTGTTATCCCTAGGTCCTCGGCCTGCTCCGAGGTGAGATTACTCTTTTGTGCTTCTGCCTGCTGAGGGGTGAGAGACACCCCAGGGAGCTGGGTCTGTTGAGGGGTCAGACTGACCCTCTGTGCCTTGGCCTGCTCAGTGGTGAGAGTGATGCCCATGGCCTGGGCCTGCTGAGGGCTGACAGAGACCTTCTTTATTCGGGGCTGCTGAGGGGTGAGTTTGAGCCCCAGTGCCTGGGCCTCCTCAGAACTGAGGCTGATATCCTGTGGTTGAGCTTGTTTGGGAGTGAGAGTAATCCCCAAGGCATTGGCCTGCTCAAGAGTAAGAGCAATCCCCAGGGCCTGGGCCTGCTCAGGGGTCAGACTAACCCTCTGAGTTTTAACCTGGTGCGGGGTGAGAGTGAGCCCTAAGGCCTGGGCTTGCTCAGGGGTAAGAATAATCCCCTGTGTTTGGGCTTGCTCTGGTGTGAGAGTCATCCCCAGAACCTGGCCTTGCTGAGGGGTCAGACTGATTCCCTGAATCTTGAGCTGCTGAGGGGTGAGTGTGAGCCCCAGAGCCTGGGCTTTCTCTAGGGTGATGGTGATCTGCTGGGCTTGGGCCAGGTGAGAGCTGACTGTTATCCCTAGGGCCTTGGCCTGCTCAGGAGTGAGATTACTCTTTTGTGCTTCAGCCTGCTGAGGGGTGAGAGACACTCCAGGGACCTGGGTTTGTTGAGGAGTCAGACTGACCCTCTGTGCCTTGGTCTGCTCAGGAGTGAGAGTGAGACCCGGGTCCTGGGCCTGCTGAGGGGTGAGAGTGAGCCCTAGGGCCTTGCCCTGTTGAGGGGTCAGACTGATCCTTTTTTCTTTTGTCTGCTCAGGAGTAAGAGTGAGCCCCAGGGTCTCGGCCTCGTCAGAACTGGAGCTGATATCCTGTGGTTGAGCTTGTTTGGGAGTGAGAGTAATCCCCAGGGCCTCAGTCTGCTCAAGAGTAAGAGCAATCCCTAGGGCCTGGGCCCGCTCAAGGGTCAGATTGACCCTCTGAGTTTTGACCTGCCTCCGGGTGAGAGTGAGTCCTAAGGCCTGGGCCTGATAAGGGGTCAGACTGATCTTCATGGCCTTGGCTTGCTCAGGTGTAAGAGTGATGCCTAGTGCTTGGGCCTGCTGAGGGCTGAGAAAGATCTTCTTTATCAGGGCCTGCTGAGGGGTGAGTGTGAGCCCCAGGGCCTGGGCCTCCTCAGAACTGAGGCTGATATCCTGTGGTTGAGCTTGTTTGGGAGTGAGAGTAATCCCCAGGGCCTCAGTCTGCTCAAGAGTAAGAGCAATCCCCAGGGCCTGGGCCTGCTCAAGGGTCAGATTGACCCTCTGAGATTTGACCTGGTGCGGGGTGAGAGTGAGTCCTAAGGCCTGGGCCTGATAAGGGGTCAGACTGATCTTCATGGACTTGGCTTGCTCAGGTGTAAGAGTGATGCCTAGTGCTTGGGCCTGCTGAGGGCTGAGAAAGATCTTCTTTATCAAGGCCTGCTGAGGGGTGAGTTTGAGCCCCAGGTCCTGGGCCTCCTCAGAACTGAGGCTGATATCCTGTGGTTGAGCTTGTTTGGGAGTGAGAGTAATCCCCAGGGCCTCAGTCTGCTCAAGAGTAAGAGCAATCCCCAGGGCCTGGGCCTGCTCAGGGGTCAGACTGACCCTCTGAGTTTTGACCTGGTAAGGGGTGAGAGTGAGCCCTAAGGCCTGGGCCTGCTCAGGGGTCAGACTGATCTTCATGGACTTGGCTTGCTCAGGTGTAAGAGTGATGCCTAGTGCTTGTGCCTGCTGAGGGCTGAGAAAGATCTTCTTTATCAGGGCCTGCTGAGGGGTGAGTGTGAGCCCCAGGGCCTGGGCTTCCTCAGAACTGAGGCTGATATCCTGTGGTTGAGCTTGTTTGGGAGTGAGAGTAATCCCCAGGGCCTCAGTCTGCTCAAGAGTAAGAGCAATCCCCAGGGCTTGGGCCTGCTCAAGGGTCAGTTTGACCCTCTGAGATTTGACCTGTTGCGGGGTGAGAGTGAGTCCTAAGGCCTGGGCCTGCTCAGGGGTCAGACTGATCTTCATGGCCTTGGCTTGCTCAGGTGTAAGAGTGATGCCTAGTGCTTGGGCCTGCTGAGGGCTGAGAAAGATCTTCTTTATCATGGTCTGCTGAGGGGTGAGTTTGAGCCCCAGGGCCTGGGCCTCCTCAGAACTGAGGCTGATATCCTGTGGTTGAGCTTGTTTGGGAGTGAGAGTAATCCCCAGTGCCTCAGTCTGCTCAAGAGTAAGAGCAATCCCCAGGGCCTGGGCCTGCCCAGGGGTCAGACTGACCCTCTGAGTTTTGACCTGGTAAGGGGTGAGAGTGAGTCCTAAGGCCTGGGCCTGCTTAGGGGTCAGACTGATCTTCATGGACTTGGCTTGCTCAGGTGTAAGAGTGATGCCTAGTGCTTGGGCCTGCTGAGGGCTGAGAAAGATCTTCTTTATCAGGGCCTGCTGAGGGGTGAGTGTGAGCCCCAGGGCCTGGGCCTCCTCAGAACTGAGGCTGATATCCTGTGGTTGAGCTTGTTTGGGAGTGAGAGTAATCCCCAGGGCATTGGCCTGCTCAAGAGTAAGAGCAATCCCCAGGGCCTGGGCCTGCTCAGGGATCAGACTGACCCTCTGAGTTTTGACCTGGTAAGGGGTGAGAGTGAGTCCTAAGGCCTGGGCCTGCTCAGGGGTCAGACTGATCTTCATGGACTTGGCTTGCTCAGGTGTAAGAGTGATGCCTAGTGCTTGGGCCTGCTGAGGGCTGAGAAAGATCTTCTTTATCAGGGCCTGCTGAGGGGTGAGTGTGAGCCCCAGGGCCTGGGCCTCCTCAGAACTGAGGCTGATATCCTGTGGTTGAGCTTGTTTGGGAGTGAGAGTAATCCCCAGGGCCTCAGTCTGCTCAAGAGTAAGAGCAATCCCCAGGGCCTGGGCCTGCTCAGGGGTCAGACTGACCCTCTGAGTTTTGACCTGGTAAGGGGTGAGAGTGAGCCCTAAGGCCTGGGCCTGCTCAGGGGTCAGACTGATCTTCATGGACTTGGCTTGCTCAGGTGTAAGAGTGATGCCTAGTGCTTGGGCCTGCTGAGGGCTGAGAAAGATCTTCTTTATCAAGGCCTGCTGAGGGGTGAGTGTGAGCCCCAGGGCCTGGGCCTCCTCAGAACTGAGGCTGATATCCTGTGGTTGAGCTTGTTTGGGAGTGAGAGTAATCCCCAGGGCCTCAGTCTGCTCAAGAGTAAGAGCAATCCCCAGGGCTTGGGCCTGCTCAGGGGTCAGACTGACCCTCTGAGTTTTGACCTGGTGCGGGGTGAGAGTGAGTCCTAAGGCCTGGGCCTGATAAGGGGTCAGACTGATCTTCATGGACTTGACTTGCTCAGGTGTTAGAGTGATGCCTAGTGCTTGGGCCTGCTGAGGACTGAGAAAGATCTTCTTTATCAGGGCCTGCTGAGGGGTGAGTTTGAGTCCCAGTGCCTGGGCCTCCTCAGAACTGAGGCTGATCTCCTGTGGTTGAGCTTGTTTGGGAGTGAGAGTAATCCCAAGGGCCTTGGCCTGCTTAAGAGTAAGAGTAATCCCCAGGGCCTGGGCCTCCTCAGGGGTCAGACTGACCCTCTGAGTTTTGACCTGGTGCGGGGTGAGAGTGAGCCCTAAGGCCCGGGCTTGCTCAGGAGTAAGAATAATCCCCTGTGTTTGTGCTTGCTCTGGTGTGAGAGTCATCCCCAGAGCCTGGCCTTGCTGAGGGGTCAGACTGATTCCCTGAATCTTGAGCTGCTGAGGGGTGAGTGTGAGCCCCAGGGCCTGGGCTTTCTCTAGGGTGATGGTGATCTGCTGGGCTTGGGCCAGGTGAGAGCTGTCTGTTATCCCTAGGGCCTCGGCCTGCTCAGGAGTGAGATTACTCCTTTGTGCTTCGGCCTGCTGAGGGGTGAGAGACACCCCAGGGAGCTGGGTCTGTTGAGGGGTCAGACTGACTCTCTGTGCCTTGATCTGCTCAGGAGTGAGAGTGAGCCCCAGGTCCTCGGCCTGCTGAGGGGTGAGAGTGAGCCCTAGGGCCTGGGCCTGTTTAGGGGTCAGACTGATCCTTTGTTCCTTGGTCTGCTCAGGAGTGAGAGTGAGCCCCAGGGCCTGGGCCTGCTGAGGGGTCAGACTGATCTTCTGGGCCTTGGCCTGCTCAGTGGTGAGAGTGATGCCCAGGGCCTGGGCCTGCTGAGGATTTAGCATGATCCTTGGTTCCTTGACTGGCTCAGGACTGGGGGTGATTCCTTGATCCAGGGCCTGTTCAAAGGTGAGATTAATGTCTTTTACTTGGATCTGCTGGAGAGGTAGAACTGTTCTTTGGATAACTGTGTCCCCAGATATCTGTACTTGTTCAGCAGTTGTTTGGGAGATTTGCATTGCCTCTGGTTTTTCTGATGTGAGAGACCCCCTTAGAGTCAGTGTCTGCTCAGGGATCCTAGATACTGTGTGCTGAGTCTCTAATTCTTGCTCCTGCCCTGATGTGGAAGGAGGGATCTTCTCTTCTGTCTCCTGTTCATGAATAAGAGGACCATGCAAAGCCTGTGTCTGCTCAAGGGTTAAGGATACCATTGACATCTGAGACTCTTCAGGACTTCTTATCTGGGCCTGCTCAGGGATAGCCATTGGGAGGGGCTTTGCAGAACCAAGGAGGGTCTTGGAAGAGGGGGCCTGCTTTTCTTCAACGCTCTCCATTGCATCAGGATCCACTTGGAATAACTGAACTTGACTTGTCTCAGGCTTCAGTGCTTTCGTCACCCTGGGGGTTAGCATCACTGCAGGCTGTGTGAACGATGTCTTTAGCTCACCAAGCTTCCCCGAAGGTTTTGGTTTGCTCCCTTTCAGCTTCTGACCGTCTTCTGCATCTTTCGTTGCCTTCAGCCTCTCCTTATCAGTGTCCTCTGTCAACAGTTTCTGAGCCTGTTTCCACTCTTCCAGCTTCTGAAGTCTTTGCTCTTTCCTCCAGTCCTCCTCTTCCTGCTTTTGTGCCTCTTGCCTTTCATCCTTCATCCTGTCTCTATCACTCTCTAGTTCCTCTATGAGTGTTTGTACTAGATTCCTAATCGCTGGGTCTGTCATCTCACTTAAGAGAAAGTTGCTAAGGTCAGACTTGGTACTGATTGATGCCTGCTTAAGAAACAGCTGCGATATGGCAGAGGTTAACTTTTGTTTGCCAATTATCTCTGTAAATTGTCCCTTTTTTGCATCTGTGTATGCCCTCAGGGTTTTAGTCACAGTTTCAGCCACTTTTTGGAAATATTCCTCCATTATTGACTTTATGATATTTAATTTTTCAACTTCTGCTCTCCCTAACTCCTCCTCCTGTATACTCTTTGGATCAATAATCTTTCCTACATTATTCATTCTCTCTCTTAGGAAAGTCAATATGGCTCTTTGAAATGATTCCAGATCACTTTGCTCAGTTTTGTCATCAGGAGTTACTGAAGTCTGTTTAGGGGTCTTGAGTGGTAATTTACCGCGATGTTTTGAGGTGCTTGGCATTTCTTCAGCTTTTCCTGGTATGATTTTTTTCCCCTTTGCTTCTGTTTTGTGTGGCTCTAGAGTACTCTCAGGCTGGATTATCTTGGATGCTTCTACTTCAGCCTTGGCTTCTTTTTCTATTGGCCTAAAAGTAGGTTCCATTTTAAGCTGTGATGGAACTGGACTTCTTCCAAGTGAGTAATCGGATTTGCCCTTCTTGACTCGTTCCAACACGCCGCTTGTTCCAGTCCTGGCCTCTTGGCCCTTCAGTTTACCCTCTTTTTGCCTCATGTCCTGTGCCTGTAGATCAGAGAATTGACTAGACTCGATCTCAATTTTTTTTTCCTGCTTATCCAGATTTGTGTCCAAAGGCTCAGGCTGTAGGCTTTTCTGGTCGAGATGAGCCTTATCTTCAGCTTCCAGCTGAGCAGTGTCTGGAGCAATTTCCTCTTGGGCTACATATGTCATAGCCGAGTCCCACCTTACTGTAGTGTCTCTGACCCCCTTCTTCTGGGGCCCTATAAATTTTGCAAATTCTTTGCTTAAAAGAGTGTCAATCTCCCCGTGGTCAGTAGCAACTACTGTTTTCGAGGGCAGAGCTGGGGACAAGAGTTGGCGCCCTAGAAAATTTTTGACTCGAATAAGTTGGTCGCACTTTTCTTCGGCATCTTTAAGTTTCTGGTAAAGCATCTCATTTTCTTCACCAAGTTCTTGAAAGGCCCTCTGTGGGAATTCTTTTTCTAGATCTTCACTCACAACTAAGCCGGAAAACTGAACATTCATATGCTTCAGTTCCTCCCTGACTGTGTTCAGGGCTTTGGAGAGGTTCAGCACCGTTGCTGATATATATTTAATGGCACTGTTTTCCAGTTTGCTGAACATGGCTGTGCTGATGAGTTCTTGTAGCATGACTTGAATCTCTGAGACTTTAGTAGTTAATGCAAATTTGTCGCAAATCATCTGCTCTGGTCTTAAAGCATGGGCTGTGGCTGGCCGCTTTACAACACGTTCCTTCCAAGCTTTCCAGAGCTTTCCTCTAGCAACTGGAGTAAAAACAAAACAACAGAGTTACATTTCTTCTTTTATATTGTGCCATGCCCATGTTTAAGCCTAAGAAACTTAGCCTCAACTAATGAATGCATACAGGATAAACATTTATCAGAAAAGTTTAATAGCATTGGATTTTATAGTCATTAGTCAAAGGTGAGATAATCCATGATCTTGCTTTAGTATAAATAATTACTAAATACTTGAGGGAGAAGAGACAAACCTCCAGTGCACAAGAATGAAAAATAACATGTAGATACTCTACCTGACAAGAGCAGCAGCTGTGCTCTCCTTGCTTATAGGCTGTGTGCATAGACTTCCCACTAAAGATTACTTCCCCCAAAATAAAGGGTATAGGCAGACGTCTCCTATTCTGACCACCTGCTCCCCAACCAGGCAGGGGCTCTGTAAGTGCTTTGCCAATAGCTCAGGCTTATTACTATCTCCTACCTTTCAAATTAACCCATATTCCTTATTTACACTCTGCCATCTGATAGTGCCTTTATTAACATGGTACATTCATGTCTTGCTCCCTCTGGGTGACTTCTTGACTCTGCCCTTCTTCCTTCCAGAATTCTCTGTGTCAGGCTGTCTCACATAATCTCTTCCTGCTTAGGTATCATCTAATCAGCTTTTTATTAACAATGAGAGAAATGCACATTTATAGTGTACAAAGATTGTTCCACAGCAAAAGTGGGGGAAGTAATAACATTTTTTTAAGGCAAGGTCTCCTGAATGGCCTAGAACTAGGAACGTAGACCTAGTTGGCCTCAAACTCACAAAGATCTGCCTGCCTCTACCTCCAGAGTGTTTGATTAAAGGCATTCACCACCACCACCACCACCCTGCACGTGCCACCATGCCCAGCTGTACTTCAGTTTTTGAATTGGAGTCTGTCCTGAACCCAAAGCTCATTAAATCAGTGATACTGTCTGACCAGCAAGCCCCAAGGACCCACCTATTTCTTTGTCCCCACTTCCTGGATGACAGATGTCCTTGGCTGCTCTCTATGTACTCTAGCAGCTAAGAGGAGGCTAAGTGGATGTGACAACTTAAGGTAATGTGGTACTCAACCAGAACAGAAAGGAGTGAGGACCATGGAGGTCTGAATATATTATGCAATTTAGTTAATAATAATGTCCCAGTGTTGGTTTCTTGTTTTCCTTTTTTGTTCTTTGAGATGGGGTCGAAATTGCTGGTCTTAAAGGCTGGTCATGAACTCAGGATTCTCTTGCCTTTACCTCTCAAATACTGAATTACAAGTGTGAGAAACCATACGTGGCTTCGACTTTGGCTTCTTAATATAACAATTGTGGTCTGGAGAGATGGCTCAGAGGTTAAGAGCACCGACTGCTCTTCCAGAAGTCCTGAGTTCAATTCCCAGCAACCACATGGTGGCTCACAACCATCCTTTATGAGATCTAGTACCCTCTTCTGGTGTGCAGATATACATGAAAGCAGAATGTTGTATACATAATAAATAAATAAAATCTTTAAAAAATATATAACAAGTGTACATACTAATGTGAGATATGTATTTATTCAAAAGATTGTCCTAGTCATGGTTTCTATTGCTGTGATGAAACACTATGACCAAAAGCAAGCTGGAGAGGAAAGGGTTTATTTGACTTACACTTCCACATCACAGTCTGTCATTGAAGTAAATCAGGACAGGAACTCAAACATTTGGGCTGGAACCTGGAGGCAGGAGCTGATGCAGAGGCCATGGAGGGGTGCTGCTTACTGGCTTGCTCCTCATGGCTTGCTCAACCAGCTTTCTTACAGAACTAAGGACTACCAGCCTAGGGATGGCACCACCCATAATGAGCTGAGCCCTCCCCCATTAATTACCAATTAAGAAATGTATTCACGGGGACGGGGGGGGGGGGAAATACATGCAGACAGAAAACTATATACATAATAAATAAATCTTAAAAAAAAATTCTTGCCGGTGGGTGGTGGCGCATGCCTTTAATCCCAGCACTTGGGAGGCAGAGGCAGGCGGATCTCTGTGAGTTCAAGACCAGCCTGGTCTACAAGAGCTAGTTCCAGGACAGCCTCCAAAGCCACAGAGAAACCCTGTCTCGAAAAACCAAAATAAATAAATAAATAAATAAATAAATAAAATGTTACTAAAAAATGTGTTTACAATTGTATCCTTTTTTTTTTTTTTCAAGAAACCCTCTCTTTGCTTAGTCTTGGCTATCTTGGAACTCACTCTGTAGATCAGGCTGGCCTCGAGCTCACAATGATCTGCCTAGTCTTACAGCTAGATCTCAAGGAAGCATTCTCTCAACTGAGGCTCCTTCCCTCCTCTCTGATGACTCTATCTTGTGTCAAATTTTATATAATGTGTACATGTATATGAGCCCCATGGAGAACAGAAGAGGACATCAGGTCCCCTTGAACTGGAGTTATACACAATTGTGACCAAGTGGGTGCTGGGAATCAAAACTGGGTCCTCTAGAAGATAGGTAATGCTCTCAAACACAGAACCATCCACGGGCCCACTAATGTAAGATACTAATAAGAGAAAACTATGGAGATGATTACCAGAACTCTGTTGGTTTCCCCCCCCCTCAAAACCTAAAACTGCTCTAAAAAAATCAAGTCCATTTAAAAGTAAAGGTGGCTGATGATGAGCTGTGGGTGGCAGATGGGATGTACTTATTTAATCCCAGAACTTGGGAGAAGAGGCAGGTTTGAGGTCAGCCTGGTTTACAGAGTGAGTTTCAGGACAGACGGGTGGGCTGGGCTGGAAAGATGGCTCAGTGTTTAAGAGCACTGCCTGCTCTTCCAGAGGACCTAGAATTTGATTCCCTATGCCCACATGACAGCTTTTAACTTCTGTAAACTCTAGTTCAAGGGGATGTGATACCCTCCTCTGGCTTCCATAGCCACTGCATACACATCTTGCACAAAGGTATATGCAGGCAAACACCCATACACGTGAAAATAAGTAAATAAATTTTTAAAAGAGTAAAAGGCAGACTTTGCCCACATGACCCCAGTGCATTCCCGGAAGCCTCTTGATATTTATATTTTGATATTAGATATTTAGATTTTTACCACATGCATTTGGACCCCACAAATATCTACTACCCAGCAAGATAAATAATTATAAAACTATATTGTTAGGCCAGATATGGTGGCACATACCTTTAATCCCAGCACTCAGGAGGCAGGCAGGTGGATCTCTATTACTTCAAGGCCAGCCTGGTCTACATATTAAGTTTCAGGACAGCCAGATCTACTTGTCTCAAAAAATTAAACAAACAACAAACCTACAAAAACTGTGTTGTTTCTGGGTAGTGATGGAGCATGCCTTTACTCTCAGCACTTGGGAGGCAGAGGTGGGTGGATCTCTGTGAGTTCCAGGCCAGCCTGGCCTACATAGTATCCAGCAAGGAGGTGCCTGCTGCCATACCTAACAACAAGGTGAGAACCTTCCTCATGGACAGGAATGGCTGATTGTCACAGCAGCTTATCCTCTGACCTTCACGTGTGTCACACACACACACACACACACACACACACACACACACACACACACACAAAAAAAAAATTTTAGAGTCCAGTATCCCATTTTTAATAACGAATAGAATCACTCCACAGAAAATCAGTAAATTCACAGCAGATTTGTAAACTGTCAATCAGTTCCACCCAGTAAGGGTATAAGTACCTCTTATGCACACTGGGCCATTCTCCAAGGTCAGCCATATGCTACACCAGAAAACAAGCCTCAATGAATTTCATGTGATTAAAATTATACAAATGGTCCTCAAATTTGGTGGAATGCACACACCATGCCTATCATCTATCTGTCCAATCGTCCCTTATTGATTATCCTTTCAAATAATCCTCTTGCCTCTAAAGGCACCAGTGTGCCTGGCTTGACACAGTTCTTAGTAGAGTGCTAAAATCATGATTGTCAAAAGAAAACCTACCCCCTAAAATGAGATTGATGACTTCTCTTTATGCCATCCTAGAGCCCTCACCCAGTGGCTGATGGAAACAGAGACAGACATCCACAGATATACAATGAGCCGAAATCGGGAATTTAGTTGAAGAGAGGGAGGAATGAAGAACGAAGGGGTCTGTACTAGGATGGAGAAACCCACAGGAACTGTTGGCCTGAACAAGGGAGAGCACATCGACCCCAGATGCTGTCCAGGAGGCCTGTACAAGACTGATCCAGACCCCAGAACATAGATGTCAATAAGGAGGCCTCTGCACTCCAGGGAGCCTCTGGTAGTGGATTAGTATTTTTCCCTGGTGCAAGAAGGGACTTTGAGAGCCCATCCCATATGAAGGGTTACACTCTGGCCCTGGACACATGGGGAAGGGCCCAGGATCAGCATAGGAAGACTTGGTGGACTTTGCTGAGCTCCCGTTGAGGGCCCTACCCTGCCTGGGGAGTAGTGGGTGGATGGGGTTGGGGGGATGGGCTGGGGGTGGGGGAGAAAGTTTGGGGGTGAGGGGAGGGAGAGGGAGAAGGGACTTGAAATAAGCTTGTTCCCTAACTAGAACTAATAAAATAAAATTAAAAAAAAAAAAAAAGAAAAGAAAACCTACTAAGTCAATTGGCACTTGCCAACATTAAATTCAGTGGGTTTCCAGATATGTCATCATGAAGATTAAAAACAAAAAACAAAAAAACAGCTGGGCAGTGATGGCACATGCCTTTAATCCCAGCACTCAGGAGGCAGAGGCAGGAGGATCTCTGTGAGTTCAAGGCCAGCCTGATCTACAGAGGGAGTTCCAGGAGAAGCTCCAAAGCTACACAGAGAAACCCTATCTAAAAACCAAAACCAACAAAAAGCAAAAACAAAAAACCCACAGCTTGGGAGAAAATATTCACAAATTCCTTTTCTGATAAAGAGCTTTTATATAGCCAGATGTAGTGTCATATGTGTATAATTCCAGCATTTGGGAGCCTGCAGCAGGATGATCTCAAGTTCAAGATGGTCCAAGCTACATAGCAAGTTCTGGAGCAGCCTGGGCTATGCTGTGAGACAGACTGAGATGCTATCTCACAACAAAACAAAAAACTTAAACTCTGTGAGTTCAAGGCCAGCCTGGTCTACAGAGCGAGTTCTAGGACAGGCCCCAAAGCTACAGATAAACACTGTCTTGGGGGGGGGCTTTTAAAGGGGCCTGTCCAAAAGAAATAATAAGATTTACTAATGCAACAGTGATGTTCCCTGTTTTGACCGATATATGATGTAAAACTGTAAGGTATTTGCTGAGTAGGTCACCTGAGTGGGTCACTTGCTATTTAAAACTATTGAGAGCAGATTTGGGGGCTGTGAGGCATTCCCTTAGTTCCTTCAAAACTCCCTGTCCTGGGGCAGGCTGGGCCACTGGTTTCCCCACAGGGAGAGCCAACAACAGAAAAACACCCCAAGGGTAAACATGTCGTGCCCCTAAGAACAGATAAGGTGAATTGTGTCCAACAGACATCAATGGTCATCCCATGGTATAAAAACATCTGCAGTGGAAAGGCAAGCTGGAAACTCAAACACGGAAAGAGAGCACGAGAAACTTGGACTGCCTCAGCTTCCTTAGTTGATTTCTGCTTGATGTTACAAGCCCTGATTGATGATGCTTCCATGGTTTGTTTGCTTTCCCTTTTTGCAGGGGTGGGGAGGGGTAGATGATGGTGGGAGATGAGACAAGGTCCCATTGTGTAGTTTTGGCTGGCCTGGAACTTTCTAGACCAGGTAGTCTCAGACATGAGATCCATCTGCCTCAGGCTGGGATTAAAGGCATGGCTACCACACCTGGGTTTGGTTTGCTCTTCAATCTGGCCACTCTTCTCCACAGGACATTGTAAACTGATGTGATGTGTTGTCTGTTCCTTTTCTGCTTTTATCTGCCTGCTACTACTACTCCTTTCCTTTTGCTTGCTGCATGTCTAATGAGCTCACTCATTAGAGACTGAAAGCACAGCCGTCATAGATCATTCTCCAGACAGTACAGAAAGTAGTATATAGGAATCCCGCCATGTACAATTTTAAGTGAAAACTAACAAAAAAAAGTAATGCCAATTCTGGGATGCTCTGACACCCTCTTCTGGCCTCCATGGGTATCAAGCATGTATGTGGTACAGACACTCATGTACGCAAAACATCCATACACATAAAAAAATAATGAAAAGTTTATAGAAAAATAAAAAATGAACTGGATGTGGTGGCATGTGTTGCAATCCCAGGACTTTGGAGGTGGTAACAGTAGGATTAGGAGTTTAAGGTCACCTTTAGCTGCTTAGGAAGTTAAGTCAAAGCCTGCCAGGAATATATGAGACTGTCTCAAAAACAAAACAAAACAAAAGCTGAGGACATGGGAAGTAAAATAAAAAATGCAAAGGGACAAGTATTGAATAGAGATTTTCACCAAAGCAGATATAGGAGTCGCTGAGAAGCACGTGTTATTTACTCTCATATTTGTTGGGGATGTGAAATGTAAATCCGAAGGAAATACCTCTTCACAAGTGCTTGCCTGGGTAATAAAAGAGAGTAATGAGTGTTGAGAATGTGGAAGAGCTAGATCGTTCCTACAATACAGACAGAAACCCAAAACAGTGAGCCACTTAGCAAACAGATTTGAGCCAGGCGTTGGTGGCACACCCCTTTAGTCCTAGCACTCGGGAGGCAGAGGCAGGCGGATCTCTGTGAGTTCAAGACCAGTCCGGTCTACAAAAACTAGTTCCAGGGACAGCCTCCAAAGCCTCAGAGAAACTCTGTCTCAAAAAACAAAAACAAGCAAACAAACAAACAAACAAACAACAACAAAAATGAAAAAAGAAAACAGATTTGCTATATGATCAGACAATCTACTTGTCTACAAGTACTGTACACACATGCAAACTAAAACATTTGCCTCGCAGAAACATGCACATGTATGTTTATAGCATCAGTGTTTAGAAAAGTCAAATGTGGAAAACATCCAAATATCCCCCAATTGGAACACATCAACCATATGTGGTACATCTGACTACCACACACAAGACTCAACAAAGAGTTACCAGCGTGCCCTACAACACTGTAAATGAAGCATTAGACTGACTGGAAGAAACCAAGCAGGACAGACCACTCATAGCAGCTAGGTGTAGTAGCTCACATCTATAATCCCAGTCTTCAGAAGGCTGTAACAGAAGAGAGTTCCAGGCCAACCTGGATTACATAGCAACACTGTCTCAACAAAACAAAACAAAAACCCTAGATAGTCTGGTTGTTTATATAAAGTAGCCCAAATAAATTTATTAAGATTCAGTAGATTGATTAATGTTTGTCAACAACGTGGACAGGAATAAAGTCTTTCTACACATGAGCATCGATCTTTTTGGATAATAGAAATGTTTTAAAATCAGACTGCCATGAGCTGGGGGTTGTGGCCAGCGGTAGAGGGCCTAGCAAGCATGAAGCTGAGTTCAACCTCCAGTGTCACTACTGAGTAGGAAAAAGGTGATCATCACACCACAGCAACGCTGTGAATTTACAGAAATAATTGTGCACTTCACACATGTACCTTTTATGAAATGCAAATTATACTTCAATAATGCCGAATTTTAAATTTTGTTTTTTTATGTGTACAGGGTTTTGTCTGCATATATGTTTGTGCGCTGTGTAAATGCAGTGCCTCAGAGGAAGTCAAAAGAAGGAAGGCTGTTTCCACTGGAACCAGAGCTGCCTTGTGGATGCTGGGAATAGAACCCAGATCCTCCGGAAGACTACCTAGTGCTCTTAACTGCTGAGCCATCTCTCAGCTGCCAGTAGAGCTGTAATTTGGTAAAAAGTTAAACCCCACTTCCAAGTATTACAAAGTACACTTACATAATTTTCTCTTTTGTTTCCTTTCTTCAAAGAGCATTTTGGTAATTTGACACAGAGTAATGACGTTGCGGTCAATGGCTTTCAGCACATCCGGCATCATTTCCATTTGTGCAACCCAGTGGTAATATTCCTCAATATCAATCTCAGCCACCTCAGACAGAACAAAATCTTGAAGAGAGTAAAAGAAAACCATCTTATGGAAGAAAAAATAATAATTATGCCCATATATAGGCTTATGATATTTGGTAACTATACAACATGGTTCCATTGGCAAATAGAGTGATCTTGTGCTTACTGCTACCCAGAGCATTTTCTCTATTAAATAATTATACAGGAAGAGAGACCTGGAATAGAAGCCCAAACAGTTAAATCAGCAAATTAAGAAAATATTATCCAGATTTAAAAGCACTGTGTTTGTTTCCCTCATTTGGCCCAGTCTTGCCTCCTACATCTAGTTAGTCCCTTAGCTTCCCCTTATGATTAAACTTCTCTACTCTCTCATTAACTGTCTTTTTTCCCTCTGAATCTGTCCAGACACTTACTCCATTCTTCTAGCCAGGACAAAAGTCTTGAGAGAGTCCTTTCTCGGAGATCAATAGTCTTAACATACGAAGCGATCTTTTCTAAGAAAACCTTTCTCTTCTTTTTCTCCTTTCCTGTGAGGGAACCCTTCTTCATAGAGATTGAGCGGTCAACAGAATAGCGACTCATTATTAGCTCCACTTTGCTCATTATTTCAATCAGCCGTGAAAGGATATCCTATGAAGAGGAGGGATAACACATTAGTTTGTCTGGTGGTTTAAATAAAAGTGCCCCCATAGGTCCATAGGGAAAGGCACTAAAGGAGGTGTGTCCCTGCTGGAGGAAATGCATCACTAGAGAGTGGCCTTTGAGGTCTCAGAAGCTCAAGCCAGGCCTAGTATGTCACTGTCTCTTCCTGTTGCCTGTGGATCCAGATATAGAACTCTCAGCTGCCTATCCAGCATCATGTCTGCCTGTGCCACCATGCTTCCTGTCAAGATGACAATGGACTAAACCTCTGAACTGTAAGCCAGACCCAATTAAGAGTTGCTATAGCTGGGTGGTGGCGCACACCTTTAATCCCAGCACTTAGGAGGCAGAGGTAGGCAGATCTCTGTGAGTTCAAAGCCAGCCTGGTTTACAGAGCAAGTTCCAGGACAAGGCTCCAAAGCTACACAGAGAAACCCTGTCTCTAAAAACAAAAACAAGTGAACAAGAAAGAAAGGAAGAAAGAAAGAAAGGAAGAAAGGAAGAAAGAAAGAAAGGAAGAAAGAAAGAAAGAAAGAAAGAGAGAAAGAAAGAAAGAGAGAAAGAAAGAAAGAAAAGTTGCAGAGTTGCTGTGGTCATGATGTCTCTTCATAGCAATAGAAACTCTAAGACAGTTTGAGCATAAGTTTTGGTCATGTTTACTCTCAGAATGTCAGTAATTAATATAAACAGGATCCATTAAAGGTCTTGCTAGGGTGGTGCGATGGCTCAGTGGTTAAAGGTACCTGCTGCCAAGTCTGGGAACCTGAGTTTGGTCCCTGGGCTAACTCCTGCAAGTTGCCTTCTGACTGTTACAAGCAAGCATGAGTACACACATACAAACATATCCGAACACAAAACAGATAAAATAGAATTTTTTTAATTCTTTTTTTTTTTCATTTGTTTTTGTTTTTTGAGACAGGGTTTCTCTGTGTAACAAACAGCCCTGACTGTCCTGAAACTTGCTTTGTAGATTAGGCTGGCCTTGAACTCACAGAAATCTACCTGCCTCTGCCTCCCAAGTACTGAGATTAAAGGCGTGCACCACCACTGCTGTGCAGAATTTTTTTTTAATTCTTAGTCTTTTTAATTAACCTGAGCTTTTAGGTGACTGGCCGGGAGGATTGTGAGTCCTAGGCCAGCCCGGTCACTGTAGGGAGAACCTCCCATGTCAAAAACAATGAAGTGATGTTGGTATGGCTTTACTGAGACCCAGCTTTTCTCTCACTTAAAAATTGAAAAAAAAAAAAAGTCTTGGGTCTAGGTGTGGTGGTTCATGCCTATAGTTCCAGCACTCAGGAATTACAAGGAAGAGTTCAAGGCCAGCCTAGGCTACATAGGGTGTTTGAGACCAATTTGGGCTACATGAGCCCCTGTTTCAACAGCTCTCCAAATAAATAAGCAGAAAACATTTTCTAGCTTTCATCATCTAACAAGACTGAATATCATTGGGTTTTGAGCTGGCAGAACTTTTGTTAAAATAGTGTTTGGTGTCACTTAACATCTCTGAACTGCTTCTGCGTTATCTATGAAGCAAGACTGCTGAAGGCAAAGTGTAAGTCGCTTCCTTTTTATGGAAGTGGGCATTGAGCCCAGGCCTAGAAATCCTCTGCAGGTGCCCTACCAGTAAACCCAGCATGTGATGGAGGCAGAAGGGTCAGAAGTCAAAGGTCATCCTTGACTACACAGGCAGTTTGAGGCTAGCCTGGGCTACAAAAGACCCTGTCTCAAACCAGTGGTGAAGAACTGTAGAAACACACCGTCAGAATTGAATGACTAGCTCTTTCTAATTGAATCAGAGCTGAATGACTAGCCTCTTCTAAAAGGGGCTGAGGGGGCTGGTGAGATGGCTTAAGCAGGAAAGGTGCTTGTTGCCAAAAGAAAACCAGAGTTCCATCAGCAGATCCTACTAGTGGCAGGAGGGAACTGATTCCTGAGGGTTATCCTCTGACCTCCACTCACTGCTGTGGGATGTAAACACTTTAACACTAATGCACACATTTCCGTGTTGATTAGTTTGTCTTAAACTTGATATAAGTGGGGTCATCTGGTGGCTAAGTCAGGGTTATCATGGCAGCGATGACCAAAAGCAACCTGGGGAGGAAAGGGTTTCACTCACAGTTCCATAGAACAGTTCATCATCAAAAGTAGTGAGGGTGGGAACTCACACAGGCCAAGAACCAGAGGCAAGAGCTGATGCAGAGGCCACTAAGGGTGCTGCTTACTGGCTTGCTTATAGCCTGATATCATGTAGACACTTTCTCAACTGAGGCTCTCTCCCCTCTCTGATGACTCTAGCTTGTGTCAAGTTGTCATTAAACTATCCAGCTCATCTGGCAAGAGGGAAATCAGCTGAGAAAATGCTCCATCAGGCTGGTCTTTAGGCAAGCTTTGAAGCATTTCTTTTCTTTTCTTTCTTTCTTTCTTTCTTTCCTTTTTTTTTTGTTTTTGTTTTTTGTTTTTTGAGACAGGGTTTCTCTGTGGCTTTGGAGGCTGTCCTGGAACTAGCTCTTGTAGACCAGTCTGGTCTCAAACTCACAGAGATCCGCCTGCCTCTGCCTTTTGAGTGCTGGGATTAAAGAGTGCACCACCAATGCCCTGCTTCAGGATCTATTTGTAGCTTTCACATTTATTCAGTTTAACTTATGCTTGAAATTCCATCTACTTCAAATTAAATTTAACCTAGGATGTAAACATTGAGAGGCATGAGATCATAACTAACTTTCCTTTTGTTTACTCGTATTCACATGAATTTTAATGTATGAATATAATTAGTGGAGCATTTATGATTGTAATTTATTTATTTGGGTTTTTTTCAAGACAGGGTTTCTCTGTGTAACAGCCTTGGCTGTCTTGACACTCTCTTTGTGGACTAGGCTGTCCTGGAAGTCCCTCTTTTGACCAGGGAACTTCAAACAGAGACCTGCCTGTATTTGCCTCCACTTCCTGACTGCTGGGATTAAAAGTGTGTGCTACCACTGAATAAAATACTGAATAGAATATGGGAAACATCTGGCATGTTACTGGTTATTAAATGCTTGCTAAACCAGGCATGGTAGCACAGGACTTTAATCCCAGTACTTGGGAGGCAGAGACTGGTAATCTTTCTGAGTTTGACACTAGCCTGCTGGTCTACAGAGTGAGATCCGGAACATCCAGGTGAACATAGAAAGGTCCCATCTCAAAACTAACTAGATAGACGATAGACAGATGGATGGATGATAGATAAATAGATGATAGATAGATAGATAGATAGATAGATAGATAGATAGATAGATACTCTTGATGAGACCCAGAGTGGAAAGGTTAAAGTAGAAGAGTAGAATCTAAGGTAAAGCAAGACAAATTCAGAGATACACATAGTAATGCAATAATGACAAATGAACAGTTTCATGCCTGATTCCTGGAAAAGAGATATTGTTAAAGGTTACTACATGTTGTGTCTCTGGAGCTTCTCCTCAATACCCAGTGATGACTACTATGAATTTTATTTTCTCTAGTTTTAGCCCTGTAGTAAACTGAAAGATTACTTTCACCTACTTTGTCTCCATTATCCAACAATGCCAGAACCTAATTTTGGGGAAACTGAAATGTCACTTTATAAATGACAATATTCCATGTAATTCCTTGGGATTGGAATGTAGCCTGGCCAAGTGCTTACACAAGAAGCTCTAGGTTCTATCCCCAGCAACACACAAAAGCAGGTGTGATAATACACACTTGTAATCCCAGTAGTTGGGAGATAATGGCAAAAGGATTAGAAGTTAAAGATCATCTGTGACTACAGAGTGAGTTAGAGGCCAGTCTGGGCTACATGAAAACCTGTCTGAAAACATGGGGGGGGAAAGGATTATTGCTTAATTATTTTGGACACAGTCTACTGTGCTTGAATGAACCCTTCTAAGGAGGAGGTGGCAGGTTCTGTGGGCTCTCGAAAATTGCCCCCCCACACTCTCTCCATCTCTTGCTCTGTCTCTCACACTAATAACAACAATAATAATACCAAGGTAATTTTTTATGGTTTTTCAAGACAGGGTTTCTCTGTGTAACAACCCTGGCTGCTGGAACTCACTTTGTAGACCAGGCTGCCTTTAAATTCACTGAGATCTGCCTGTCTCTGATTCCCAAATGCTGGCATTAAAGATGTACGGCACCACTGCCTGGCAAGAATAAGAAAATTTTAAAAGACAAATGTTGTAGCCAAGTCTGGTGGCTTGAATAAGAATGGCCCACATAGGCTCATTTATTTGAATGCTTAGTTACTATGGAGTGGCACTGTTTCAAAAGGATTAGAAGTTTTAAGAGGTATGGAGGAAGTGTGCCACTGGAAAGTAGGCTTTGAGTTTTTAAAAAGTCCATGGTAAGCCCAGAGACCTCTCCCTCCCCCTTCCCTGCCTCCCTCCCCGCTCTGCTCCCCCTGCTTTTCTCAGAAGACCAGGACATAACTCTCAGCTACTGCTCCAGCTCCATGCAAATTTTTTTATTAATTTATTTTTTGCATTCCAATCCCAGGTTTTTGTTTTTTAAGATTTATTTATTAATTATGTATACAGTGTTCTGTCTGCATGTATCCGTGCAGGCCAGAAGAGAGCACCAGATCTCACTACAGATGGTTGTCAGCCATCATGTGGTTTCTGGGAATTGAATTCAGGACCTCTGGAAGACCAGTTAGTGTTCTTAACCACTGAGCCATCTCTCTAGCCCAAATGCTTTCTATCTTAAGAGTTTGTCATAGTATCTCTTCACAGCAAAAGAACAGTGACTAAGATACTAGTGTGGTAGTGCATGTCTTAATCTGAACACTCTAGAAGTTGATGCCAGCAGATCTCTGTGAGTTCTGTCCTAGCCTGCTGAGTCCATATCAGTGACAGAATTAACAAAAGAGGTCCACAGGCCCAGACTGCATCCAGACAATATGAAACATCAAGGCAGTGTCCCTCCCCACCCAAAGCCTCTTATGAGAACAACCTAGATGAATCCCAGGACACGGAACATAAAAGAACAAACATAAACTTCATCAAAGAATTCAAATTTATAGAAAAAAATAGCTCACTGATCTTAAAGAAAATGAATTCAATGCCCCAATGATGCCCAAGAAAACACAAACATGAGAGGGATGAAAATGATGAAGGCAATCCAGGATTTGAAAACCAAATTGAATAAAGAGAAATATTGAACAACTCAAGATGAATTGATAACCCAAATAAAAACACTCAAGGAAAAGCCTTGCAAGTAGGGTGAATAAATGGAAGGTTGAATACCAGGACTCAAAGATAAAGTTGAGGAATACCACCAAACAAACAAAGATTATGAAAATTTTTAAAAAATAAGACGGCAGGAAAGGAAGATGCAGGAAATGTGGGACACCATGAAAAGACCAAATCTTTGAAGTATAAGAATGGATGAAGGAGAAGAAGGCTAGGTTGATGGGGTAAACCAGATCTTCAACAAGATTGAAGAGAACATCCCCTAACTAAAGAAAGACATTTACAGAAGAAACACACAGAGCACCAATAGACGAGATCAGAAAAGAAGTTCCACACGACAAAACACTAAATCAAAACACTAAATCTACAGAACAAAAAGAAAGCATAGAGGGCTGCAATAGAAAAAAAAAATACACAAATCACATAGAAAGGAAAACCCATCAGGGTGACAGTCCATTTCTCCATGGAAACACCGAAAGCCACACAAACCCAGAGAAATGTGCTCCAAGATGTAAAAAGCCACAATTACCAACCAAGTCTACTGTACCCAGGAAAAATTTCTGCCACAATTGAAGGAGAAATAAGAAATAGAAATATCTAAAAATAATCTCCCAAAAATGTCGTTAACACTTCAGGAACTGCAAATCAAACCAACTTTGAGGGAGCTGGAGAGACGATCCAGTGGTTAAGAGCACTGGCGGCTCATGTACAGGACCCAGGTTCATTTCTCCGCCCACACGATGGCTCACAACCATCTCTACCTCCAGTTCCAGGGGATCCATTGTGGAGGCTGCATGCACATGGTATACAGATACACATTCTGGTATATGAAAATAAAATTTTCATATACCCAGAAAATAAAATTTTTTAAATTATTTTTAAAAATCCCCAAACAACTTTGAGATTTCATCTTACCCCAGTCAGAATGGCAAAAATCAACAAAATAACTGACAACAAATTCTAGAAAGAGTGTGGGGAAAAGGGAACCCTCATTAATTGTTGGTAGGATGGCAAACTAGTTCAGCCACTCTGAAAATCAGTGTGAAATTTTCTCAAAATGCTAAAAATAAATGTATCATATGACTGAGCTGTACCACTCCCTGGCATGTGCCCAAAGGACTCCAAATCTTACTCCACAGATACTTTCTCAGCCACGTGCATTGCTGCTCTGGTCACAATTGCTAAGAAACAGAAACAACCTAAATGTCCTTTAACCGATGAATGGATAATGAAAGCATGGCACATATATACTATGAAATGTTACTCAGCTGTAAAGAAAAATGCAATCATGAACTTTGTAAGTAAATGGATGGAACTAGAAAAGATTATATTGAATGAGATATTCCAGTTCCAGAAGACAAATATTGCATGCTTTCTCTCATATGTGGCTCCTAGCTACAAATCTTCAAATATGAGTATATATTTGTGGTAACTACAAAAGCCAGGAAAGTGAACAGGGACCATGGTTATGAGGAAAAGCAATAGAGAGGAGACAGACTAGCAGGGCACTAGTACAAGTGATTTGAAGGGAGAAATAGAAAAAGCAAAGGGGTTAATTGGGAGGAAGAAGGGGAGGTAACACAGAAGGAAGAGGAGGCAGATGAAAATAACAGCAAGGATGTTTGAAAAAGTCATAAGGAACCATGTCATTGTCTATTTCCCTAAAGTTATATATAATTCATGTAAGTCTATGTGTATACATGCACAGATATAGTTTAAATGGTATTTTCCCACCTGGGCCAGCAATGTTCTGCTTAAGAGCCATTCTTAGACTGTCTAACAAAAATCAGTCATGAGAAGCCTCTTCATGAGTGGTTGATCAAGGAGTCCAAGAGACCACAAAACATCATAGGCTATTGCTGTTGCCCTTGGTTGCCTCACAGAGGTTGAAGGTAAGTCCCTACTGCTGAAGGTACTAAGAGCTTTGGATATGGGACTCAGAGGGTCTGAGATAGTGCCATAAAGCTTCTGAGGGAGGGAAATGACCAATAGTCTTACCAAGCTACAATGCCTATGAGCCACAACAAATATCAGGGTAGCACTATAACCCTAAAGGTGGAATAGTGGCACTCATACCTTTATGGCAACCAATAGCTCTCTCTCTATTTTTTTTTTTTGGTTTTTTTTTTTTGGTTTTTCGAGACAGGGTTTCTCTGTGTAGCTTTGGAGCCTGTCCTGGCACTCGCTCTGGAGACCAAGCTGGCCTCGAACTCACAGAGATCCGCCTGCCTCTGCCTCCTGAGTGCTGGGATTAAAGGGGTGCACCACCAATGCCCGGCTTCTAATTTGGATTTAAAACTCACTCAATAGGAGGGAAATAATGCCTAGCACTGGAAACCTAGTCAATTGCTTAGAGCTAGTGAGGTCGTGGGTCTTGGAGGAGAACCTATAACTGCCACTTTACTAAACTAACACAATTCCTAACTGCATTCTAAGTATTTATCCTTACACCCACAGATAAGTGTAGCCCTCACCTCTCACAGTGAAGCTTCTCCACAACAGAACATTAAAGAAAACCACAACTGATCAAAATAGAGAACAAGTGATTGTGTGGTGCCCCAGGTGACCCATCTGCAACGAAACTCCTGTACCAAAGGCTCAGGAGACATCACAGAAGAGACAGTAGAAAGATTGTGGGATCCAGAGAATCAGGGCGTCTGCTGTGAGAATGTGGCTCCTGGAATTGTCAGGGAAAATACACCCAGGAAGTCGAAATAACACACTACTGGAACGCTGGGCATTGGTGGTGCATGCCTTTAATCCCAGCACTCGGGAGGCAGAAGTTAGGCGGATCTCTGTGAGTTCGAGGCCAGCCTGGTCTCCAGAGCGAGTGCCAGGATAGGCTCCAAAGCTACACAGAGAAACCCTATCTCGAAAAACCAAAAAAAAAAAAAAAAAAAAAAAAAAAAAAAAAAAAAAAACCAAAAAACAAAAAACACACTACTGGAACAAGGTATGAACAAGAACACCACCAATGGATGTACTAACAAGGAAGCATGGAAGAATTTTACCATTTCTTCTAAATACTTTAGCTTTAAAACATTTTTAAATTAAAATATAATTGCATAGCCAGGCAGTGGTGGCACACACCTTTAATCCCAGCATTCATGAGGCAGAGGCAGGCAGATCACTATGAGTTCAAGGCCAGCCTGGTCTACAAAGAGTTCCAGGACAGCTAGGGATATACAGAGAAACCCTGTCTCAAAAAGAACCAAAAGAACTACAAACACACACACACACACACACACACACACACACTAAAAAGAGGAGAGAGTAGAGAGCAAGGGAGTTGGTAACATGGGAGGGGCTGAAAGGGAAGAAAAGAAAAGGAGAAAATGATGTAGTGTGTGTGTGTGTGTGTGTGTGTGTGTGTGTGTGTGTGTGTGTGTGTAGACCTGGCTGGTCTCGAACTCACAGAGATCCTCCTGCCAGTACTGTCTCCCGAGTACTGGGAATAAAGGTGTGAGCCACCACTGCCTGGCAAGTGCTTTCTTTTATAAGCTTGTTTTGATCTTGGTGTCTCTTCACAGCAATGGGAAAGCAATGAAGACAGAATACAAATAGGAAAGTAGACTTCCTACTATCACTACTCATAGATGACATGGCCTTGAAGGACTCTACAGACTCCCCCAGAACAGTCTCCACTGGAGCTGATAAATTCTCTCAGTGCAGAATACAAAATTAACACACAAAATATAAAACTAAATAGCTTTTCTACATAGCAGTGTATAGGCTTTTCTATCGCTGTGATAAAACACCACAAACAAGGCATCCTATAGAAGGAAATGTTTATTTGGGCTTGTGTTTCCAGAGGGTTAGGAATCATACTATCACCGTGATGAAGCAAGGCAGGAATGGCAGCTAGAACAAACAGGCAAGAATTTACATCTTAAATCACAAACAGTGAAGAGAGGGTGCAAACCAGGAATGGCATGTGGCTTTGAGGTTTCAAAGTGACATACTTTCTCTAGGGAGGTCACCCTTCCTAAACCTACCCAAAGCAGTACCACAAACTGAAAACCAAGTATTGAGCCATCTGAGCCTATGATGGACATTCTCTTCCAAACCACCACACACAATAAAAAACTTGTCAAGAAAGAAGGAAAAAATCCCATTCAAACTTCCTTTTGTGACTCACTATATCACGATATAGCTTCCATGACAAGAATTTTTTCTTTCTCCTTTTCTCTTAAATTTTATTTTGTTCTGTCTTGGGGGTATGTTACATAGAGTTTTTATTGCTGTGAAGAAACAGCATGACCATGGCAACTCTTATAAATGAACATATAATTGGTGTGGCTCAATTACAGTTTCAGGCGTTCAGTCCATTATCTTCATGATGGGAAGCATGGCGGCGTGCAGGCAGTAGTAGCTGAGAGCACTACATCTTGTAGGCAACAGGAAGTCATCTGAGACAATGGGCAGTAAGTATCCTGAGCATAAGAAACCTCAAAGCCCGCCCCCATAGTGACACACTTCCTCCAACAAGGCCATACCCACTCCAACAAAACTACACTTCTATGAGATTATGGGGCCAATCACATTCAAACTCATGGGCAGGGAGGTTGCAAGGGCAGAGGGTGAATATGGGAAGATGAGTGGGATCAAGATTCATGATGTGAAAGACACAAAGAATGAAAAATTCCTTTTAAGGCAAGTGTGATTGCTCACGTCTTTAGTCCTAGCACTCAGAAGGCAGAAGCAAGTGGATCACTGTAGGTTTAAGGCCAGCCTAGTCTACATAATGAGTTCTAGTACAGTCAGGGATGTGTAGAGAGACCCTTGTCTCAATAAATAAATAAATAAATAAATAAATTCCTAAAAAGGAAAAAAACTAGAAACAAACCTAACCAAGAAGGCAGAAGACCCCTACAATAAAAGCTTGAAAACACTAAAGAGGTCTGGGTAGGCAGTTCTGTTGGTCAGCTGCCTGCCTGCCACTCCAGCAGCCAGCTGTGAGCCATCTCCCAGCTGTCCACTTTATGTTTCTGAGAAGACCTTTCTCAGTGACCTGGAACTCACTGATTAAGCTAAGCTTCTTGGCCAGTACATTCCACAGATCTGCTTGCTCCCACTTTCCCAGGCTAGGATTTGAAGTACATACCATCATAACCAAATTTTTAATGTTTTTAACCTGGATTCTGGTACTCAAACCCAGGCTGTCAGATATGGCAGCGGAGCCTTGGGTGACTGTCCAGGCAGCCAGCTGTTTCTGTCATTTTTCATATTTTTTTGGAAGTTGCTTGCTTACACTTCCTGCTTACTCAGGTAATATTTTCCTTCTCAGGTCTTTGATGAATTTGAAGACTGGACAGTTGTAGTTATAGTTCTCCTGATTCTTGGCAAGAGCCATATTAGGTACAAAACTTAGGACTCTTCAGGAGAGGACAGATAATGGAGTAATCGCTATACATTTGCCACTTATCAACTGAACATTTAGAATGTATGTCTTATTTAATAATTGTTCTTGTTGTATGTAGTTTCCTTTGTCTATACCTTTCCTTTTTATCTGAACAATACTTGATAATTCTTTTGTTTTGTTTTGTTTTGTTTTTTGTTTCTTTGAGACAGGGTTTCTCTGTGTAACAGCCCTAGCTTCCTGGAACTCGCTGTGTAGACCAGGCTGGTCTCAATTCACAGAGATCCCCCTGCCTCTGCCTCTAGAGTGCTGGGATTAAAGGCGTGTGCCACCAATGTCCATTGATAATTTTTATTGTATATAGTTTTATTATTTAGGTTTAGCACCTTTCCTTCTCAATTAGACAAGAAAGGGAAAATGTTATGGAGTTTCTGTTACCAGTGTGCTAGTGAGGAGCAGTTTTTGGTCCAAGGGGCAGAGGTTTTGGTTTTGTGATATTTGTGCATGGATTTTGCTTGGTAATAAACAGTAAAGGAATGCTTTGACTACCCCTTTTCAAGACTCACACCAATTCTTGGGGGGGGGGTTGGTTTTCTGAGATAGAGTCTCACTAAAGAACGTAGAGTTGGCTAGGTTAGGGAGGTGAGGAGTAGGGAGAGGAGAAAATTGTCATCAGAATATATTTTATGAAGCTGGGTGTTGGTGGCACACGCCTTTAATCCCAGCAATCGGGAGGCAGAGGCAGGCGGATCTCTGTGAGTTCGAGGCCAGCCTGGTCTCCAGAGCGAGTGCCAGGACAGCCTCCAAAGCCACAGAGAAACCCTTTCTCGAAAAACCAAAAATAAAAAAAAATAAAATAAATAGAATATATTTTATGAAAACAATTTTTTCAATTAAAAAATAAAGAAGGTTGTTGACGGAGGTGTGTCACTGGGAGTGGCCTTTGAAATTTCAAAAGCCCTTGCCATTCCCACTTAATTCTAGTTTGCTGCCTCCACTTTGCAGATCAAGATGTAACTCTCTTCTGTTCTTGCCACCACATGCCCTTGCTCCACCATCATAGGCTCTAATTCTCTGAAACTGCAAGCCCCAAATTAAATTAACTTTTTCTTTTGGTTTTTTGAGACAGGGTTTCTCTGTATATCCCTGGCTGTCCTGGAACTCTCTTTGTAGACCAAGTGGCCATGAACTCTCAGAGACCTGCCTGCCTCTGCCTCCTGAGTGCTGGGATGAAAAGCATATGCCACCACACCCAACTTAATACTTTCATAAATTGCCTTGGTCATGGTTTATCACAGCATTAGAAAAGTAACTGAGAAAAAGTTGCTACCAGGAGTGGGGTGTTTCTGTGACAGGACTGACCATGCTGACTTTCCGAGGAATGTGGAAGACTTTGGGAACGTAGGATTAGAAAACAGTTTGAGTACTATAAACAGAGTTTAAAGGGACATCCTAATAGAAGCTTGGACAACAGTAATGCTGAGGGTAATGTGGACTACGGAGGCCAAACTCAAAAGAGGTTTCAGAGCGGAACAAGGTTAGTAACTGGGCAGAGGCCATTCTTGTGATATTTTTACAAAGAATGTGGCTGCCTTCTGCCCTTGACCCAAGAATCTGCCTCAGGCTAAATTTAAAAATAATGAACTAATTTCTTTGGGGAAGGAGATTTCAAAACAGACTTAATATTCAAACCCAGGACAAAAGGCTGAGGTGTCTATTAACATATCAAAGCAGACTTTGGCCAGCAGGTTCTCCCAGCATCCCTCAGTCCCTACCTGTTTCAGGGCCCTCCTGGGCAGCCCTTCCTCAGCTGCTTTTCCCTATATAATCTAGCTCTTTTGGTTACAATAACTGTTTTTGGCCCTTCTGCTTTTTTGGTCTCTTGGCCTATGTTGCCCCTCTTGGTTGGTGGCTCCTCTATTGCTATCTCTCTTCCCCTCTCCTCACATGGCCCAGAGCAATCTGGCCATGTTCACTCTGGACTCTTCCAGATGTCTCTGCACTTTCTGTTTTCTCCCTTATATCTATAACAAAAACTTCAATCCCCTAGGAGCAGTCATGTTCTTCTTTTATTTCTTTTTTCATTCAGTTATTAGTAATCACTCTTATGTAGGTCTACAAAGAATAAAAAATAAGTAGGACAAGAAGAAATACAAAATGTACAGTTTGGAGCAAAAAAGAGCACCAAAACATTTAATGTTGGAAGCAAAGCTTTTGTGCTCAGAGATGAGGAAATTAAAGAAAGGTCTGCTCCTAAAGGGAGCAAAGGGAAGTGTACCCTCAGGGCAAGACTCTATCTAACTAGGCTTCCAAAGGCCTCAGGAATTTTCTACTCCTAAAAAGCAGCAATGAAGAAAAGCTTGTGCCAATGTGGTTCAAGGGGGCCATCCCAAGAAGGCTACATAATTTGGTAGTGTCACCCACATAGTTCTGAATTTACAGTTGAGGAGGATTTATGTGTAAAGGGGTCATAGAACCTTCCTCCACAGTTAAGGAGAGCCTCTGAGGCCAAGTGTGTGAGAAAGGGAGGGAGTCTACTCAAGAAGGGCCTGAGATGCCACTGTATGAAGTGGTGACTGCACTGGAGACCCCACAATGTTGGAGATGCCTGAGCTGTGGGATACCTGCCAAGGGGAGCTGCAGACAGGGCATGGCACCAGCTCAAGAAGGAGGGGAGTGTCCTAGTGTGTTAGCAGCAAACCTGAAGGGTGGAGCCATCTGAGGCCTCTGACATCAGACATGAACTACAGGATTTGGAGTTTGCCCTTCTAATTTCAGGTTTGCTTTGGTCTTTTAGTTCTTCCGTCTGCCCCCATTCCTCTTTTAGAATGGTAATGTATGTTCTCTGACAGTGTATTGGAAATACTTACTTTGCTTTTTTATTTTGAGTTTACAGGGCGTTTTGCACTAAGAGATTGCCTTGAATCTCTGGGAGAGACTTTGAACTTTGGACTTTTAAACAGTTATGACTGTAAAAGACTCTGGGGACCTTTTAAGTTGGACTACATGAATTTTGTATTATGATACAGCCACAAGCCTATGGGGGCCAAGGAGCAGAATGGAGTAGTTTGAATGAGAACAGCCCATAGGCTTATATGTTTGAATACTTTTTGTGAGCTTTGAGGTTTTAAAAGCCCACATCATTCCCAGTTAGCTCTCTGACTGCCTCCAACTTGCAGATCAAGATACAAGCTTTTGGCTGTTTCTGCCACCATGCCTTTGCTCCACCATCACAGACTCTAATCCCTTGAAATTGTAAGCCTCACATAGAATGCTTTCTTTATATGTTGCCTTGGTCATGGTGTTTTATCCCAGCAATAGAAACACAACTAAGACTACCAATAAAGCTTCTAAGAGCAAACACTGGTGTTCCAGTTGTGAGAAACTAGAACAGGAAACTGTGGGAAGTTAGAAAGTACCAATATCACAAACATTTCCCCTCTCTCCTCTTGTGGTAGTGCTAGATAGAGTTGAGCCCAGAGGCTAACTCATGCTGGCCAACAGCTTTATCATTGAGCTATAGAGCCTCAGCTTTGATTTATTTTTTTAGATTACATTTATGTATTTACTTGTAGGGAGTGCAGGCGCCACTCCATATGTGTGGAGGCCAGAGTGCAGCTGGAGGGTTGATTCTCTGCTGAGGTGTAGTTTCTGGGCATCAGCTTCAGGAGGCAAGGCTTGGCAGAAAAAGCTCTAACCAGCTGAGCCATTTCCCCAAACCCACCATTTGATTTGTTTTTTGTTTTTGTTTTTGTTTTTGTTTTGTTTGTTTTTCAGACAAGTCCTGTTATTATTTAGCTCCACCTGGCCTCATGTTGGATCGCAAGCTCCTCCTGCCATCGTCATCCTTCTGAGTGCTGGAATTACAGATGTGCATTGTCGTATCGATTAATTTACTTCTTAAGTGTCTTGACTAATTCTAGTGTGAACAGACTGATACAGAGTTGGAGCTTTCTATCAATAGTCAGTCTGGTAAAAGTGTCATTTGAAGTCAAAGTTAACTAAAACTCAAGTCAGCTCTCGTGGATGTAAAATGTTTTCTTTTCAAACAAAAAATTCACCTGGTCATACATATAAGATTATAAAATGCTGTGGTCTGTAAACCAATTGGCTACTTACCTCTCTGGCCCGAAGAATCTGTGACTGCTCAATCTTCTTGATGACTGCTTTTACTGATAATGGGATTTCAATTTCAGAACTGTCTGGATTATCATATTCAGACTTTATTTTCCTGATGGCACGAGCCTTGAATTCGTTATCTGACTCAGTCTCACTGTTGACAGCACTTTGCCTTCTGGTAATCATTTTGAAAATATGAGTCACTTGTTTGTACCCCTTCTATTTTCCACAGAATATAGGCAAATGCTAATAAAAGTGTCCACTGGGAAGCTGCAAGCCTACTTCAAGAGGTTGTGGCTTACCCTACTTGGACCGACTAGAGACCTTCTAATGTTCAAGTCTTGATGATGCTATTAATAGTCCTATTGTGACACTATCGTTGACTAGAACATTTAGGAATGCTTGCTCTGTGCAAAGAACTAGGCATTCTATGTGCTGTGATAGTAGAAGGGGGAGGGGAATGACAGCCCAGACAGCAGGAACACTAAAAGGAATAGAAGACATAATCCCAATTGCTAGTGCTCTGCTACAACAGTTTTAAGCTACAAGCTCCTCATCTGGTCCTTAACTTTTCTAACATTTGATAACATAGAAGGTATTTGGAAGAGTATCACAGTTTCCCATACTACTGTTTGTTTTCCCAAAGAGCCTGAAAAAGGCTTTGGGGTTTCCCAGTTGATTCACAGAAGTGAAGGGAACATTAGAGGTTTCTACCTGAGAAGAGGTGTACCTCTTTGGACAGCTCTGACTTCAGGGGAGATGCTGGGATACAGGTGTGAAAGACCATGCTTGGCCAGATGATTTTAAATAAAGGAAAAAGCATTAGAAACAAAGTTGAGTTCCCCTTTGTTCTTCCCAGATGTCTGTTTCCTCCTCTGTCCTACTTCAGAGGTTAACAGCAATCATGAATGTGATGTACCCATACCTATCTATCTTTTCATAAGCTTTATAGTATCATTTGATAGGTTCTATATATTTTTTAAAATTATAGATGTATAATTTAAGCTCTCCCCAAAACTTCCCACATTGAGTCCTTGTTGGAAACATTGTGGAATTATCCTCTGTTGAGTCCTTGTAAATTTTGAATCAAATACAATTTAGATGTTGTAGTTCATAGGGAAAGAGAAGCCCGAATCATGATGTAGTTGCTTTTCTTTTCTCTTTCCCTCCATCCCTTCTGTACCATATTGATGAGTGAAGGTAGGGGTTAATGCATGCCACACAAGCTCTCTACCACTGAGGTGCATACCCAGCTCTATTCCCTTTTATTTTTATTTTTATTTAGACAGTTCTTGCTAAATTCCCAGATTGGGCTTGAATTAACTGAGTAGCCCAGGCTAGACTCGAATTTAAATTTTTTAAATTATATATTAATTTGATTGATTGTGTATGAGTGTGCACATGTGTAGCTTGTGGGTGTCAGTTTTCTCCTATCATATGGTTCCTGGGGACTCTACTCAGGTTGTCAGGCCTGGTGGCAAGAGCCTTTACCTGCTGAGCCATCTCACTGGCCAAAGTCTTCAACTTTTGATCTTCCTACCACAGATCCCAGGTAGCTAAATTATAGGCCTGTTCTTCCAGGCCCTGCAGTTGTTCTCTTTTAAAGGTAATAAAACACATACAGACCAAATGAAATGCTTTCTCTTTAAGATGACATTGTCAGCTAGGCATAGTAGCTCATACCTGTAATTCCAGTACTCAGGTCAGGTGCTGAGGCAAGAGGATTGCTGGGAGTTCAGGGTCAATTTACAGAATGGGACCCTATTTGAAAAAAAAAAAAAAGGATTGTGACTCCCTACTCTGTTCCTAAATAACTTCCTAACCAGTTTTGTGCCATACTGAGAGCAAGTGTCACCAGTATGCACCAGCTGCTCATCCTCTCAAGGGCAGGATCTGATTCTGATTTTTGTTTTTCTCATATTCCATACAATCTTCATTAGATCTTCCAGAGAAGCCTACCGGAGTGGGTGTTTCCTGAGGCCCAGAGGATTGTCACTCTTAAATCAATCTCACCCTGATGCCACCTACAGTCATCATTACTCCCTCTCTTTCCCCATTAATCATAACTCAGGGCTATTTAAACTTCCTACTTTGTTGTTGTCAAATTGTGAAAGCCTAAAAACCCTTTTAGTTTGCAAAAAGAAAAGCACAACTTTTCTTTCATTACTTGTTTACCGTAGGAGGCATCCACAAAACACTTCAACTCATGTCGACTCAACTAATTTAACATTATTTCTCTTTCACTCTTGTATTTTTTTTTCATGTAGCATGGAATTCATCAGCAACTGGAAATGAAGCCTTTTAAAGGCCAGTTTTAAAGTCCTTTCCTTATGATTGAAAAGTTGGGATACCTAAACCAAGAAGACCACATCATAGGTTTTTTTTTTTTTTTTTTTTTTTTTTTTTTTTTTTTTTTTTGTGTGTGTGTGTGTGTGTGTGTGTGAAGAAACTAAAAAAGGGAAAAAAATTAAGATAGACTGTAAGGTGCTAACAAAAGACATGAAGAAGAAAGCTGTGAAAGCAGAGTCTTTGGGAAAACCTTATGGAGAGAGATGGCTGATTGATAAATAGAAAGATACTGAGCCTTGGCTTTGGAGGTAAGTGCTAAAGTTTCTATCCTAGTGGGAAAGAGTTTAGTGACTGAGAGAAAATAATGAGTGTTTACTGGCAAGGAGACTAAGGAGGATGTAAAATATAAGTATTGGCAATTTAATGGTGAACAGAGTTTGGTATCAATGTAAGAAAGTGAGGAGTTTCTTATAGTGAGGCAAACCAAAGGAGATTACATGGATTAAGAATAGAAAGCCAGGGTGGTGGTGCACAACTTAAATTCCAGTACTAGGGAGGGATCTCAGTAATTTTGAGGCTAACCTAGCCTGCAAAGCAAATTCCAGGACAGCCAGGGCTAATGTTACACAGAGAAACCATGTTTGTGGAAAGAAAAAAAAAATTGGGGGCTGGGCTTGCTGGTGCACACTTTTTTGAAGGAGGTTTCTTTTGGGGGTTGCTGTTTGAGACAGGATTTCTCTGTGGCTTTGGAGGCTGTCCTGGAACTAGCTCTTATAGACCAGGCTGGTCTTGAACACACAGAGATCCACCTGTCTCTGCCTCCCAAGTGCTGGGATTAAAGGCGTGTGGTACACACTTAATCTAAGCAGTGGAGAGCAGAGGCAGAAAGATTTCTGAGCTAGAGGCCAGCCTGGTCTATGTAGCAAGTTCCTGGACAATCAGGATTGCAGAGAGAGACCTTGTCTCAGAAAAATACAGAGAGACAGAAAAATACAGAGAGACAGAGAGGGCAGAAATGGGTGAGGGAGGAAAGGAGAGAGAGAGAGAGAGAGAGAGAGAGAGAGAGAGAGAGAGAGAGAGAGAGAGAGAGAAAGTTGAAAGATTGGGGCTGGAGAGATTGGAGAGATATTTAGTGATTAAGAGAACTTGTTCCTTTTGCAGAGGACCCAGGTTCAGTTCCCAGTGCAAAGACATACATACATGTAGACAAACAATCACACATATGAAATGAAGATAAATACATCTTCTAAAAAGATTAAAAGGAAGATTTTGGAGCTGAAAAGCTCAGCTATTAAGAGAGCAAAGGTATTGCAGCGGGTCCTAAGCACCAACATCTATGGTCCAGGCCCAGGGGAATCTCTGGCTTCAGGCCTTCAAGGGCTTTTCTTTCATGTGCACAGTTGAACTCAGACACATACAACACATAATTAAAGGTAATAAAAATGATTTTTTTTTAATGGACGGCTTGCAGAGGACTTAGGTCCAATTCTGAACACCTATATGGTTTTTTGGAACCATCTCTAACTCCCATTCCAGGGGGTGGGTGGGGGTCAAGGTGGGGGGTAGGGGGATTCGGGGGTGGGGGGGAACCCGGGCGGTTGAAGGGAAGCAAGATTTGATGAAAATGAAAAACTCACTTTAAGGTGTTTTTATTAGTAGTATTAATTTTTGTTTTTTGAGACAAGGTTTCTCTGTTAGCCTGCTGTCCTGAAACTTGCTTTGTAGACCCTGCTGGCCTTAAGGCAAGTGCCACCATTGCCTGGCTTTAAGGTCTTTGTGGGTTTTTTTGTTGTTCGGTTGGCTTTTTTTGTTTTGTTTTGTTTTTTTGAGACAGGGTTTCTCTGTAACTTTGGTAGCTGTCCTGGAATTTGCTTTGTATACCAGGCTGGTCTCAAACTCACAGAGTTCTGCCAGCCTCTGTCTCCTGAGTGCTGGGACTAAAGGTATGCACCACCACCACCCAGCTTTTTTTTTTTTTTTTTTAATCACTGAATTGGGAAAAATTGGAAAATATTAAGGCAATTCAAAGTTTTTCTTCCTAGGGGAGGGAGAAGGGAACTGGGATTGTCATGTTTGTAATTCAAATAAAAAAATTAAAAAAAAACAGAAAATCCAGTCAATGATAGGAAAAAAGAAAATGAAAAAAAAAGTTTTTGCCTTCAGACCTTTCTGTATAGTGTGACACTGTATCTAGAAGACATAGTTGTTTCAAAAGATGAATGTAGCTATGCATGGTGGCACAAGCCTTTAATCTCAGCACTGAGGAGGCAAAGGCAAACCAATCTCTTTGAGGCCAGTTTAGTCACTGCATCTATACAGAGAGCCCTTGTCTCAAAAAAAAAAAAAAAAAAAAGTTTGAGGTGGGTGTGGTGCACATGCCTTTGATTCCAGCAATCCAGAAACCGAGATCTCTGTGGCTGTGGTGTGGTCAACATACCTAGTTCCAGGATAGCCAGGGCTACATAGTGAGACTGTCTCAAAAAAAAAAAAAAAAGAAAGAGAAAAAAGTTTGAAATTAGAGCAAAGGAGAGACTGGTAAGGGAAAAATAACTCTAGCAAAATAACACACAACAACATACACTTAAAAAGCTTTATAGAATTTTATTCAAATAGGAAAACATCAATAAAAAAAGAGATCTAGACTAATTAGTAGCACATTAAGCATAGAGTATCATTATGTTAATAAAGCCCTGGTTTCAAGGGGCCTGAGGCTAAATTCTATTAAAGTTGTTTCTAAAGGAGTCTAATCGGCTACCAGACGCTTAGAACAAAAATGGTGATAGTAACAATTTATTCATAGGGTCTCATGCAAAATGCTTAGTATAGTGCACGCAGTGTGCATTTAATTTAGAGTAGCTGTACTAGTCTCTTTGCTACTACCGCAGCCTTCTACGGTTTTTTGTTTGTGTTCTTTTCTGGGAGTCAGTCCGTTTTCAGCAGGGGCAGGCGTTGAGTCGATGTCGCCCACTACCGCCTTTTCATCAAACCGAGGTTCTCAACTCCGACGACTGCGCCCATCATAAGGCGTGCGGTCCTATGTTTTCGACAAAAAGGTACACGTGGGTCAGCGAGAGTTTTAGACAACCCGCTGCACCCAACGGTGCAGCCCGCAGAGTGTCTACGCACACGCCGCAAGAACGAGACAGTTTCGGTTACAACGCCGGAGGAGGTCGAGCCAGAGCCAAGCACGCACGGACGAGAGGGGCGGCTCCTCTCCCGGAAGCAGTTTTCCCCAGAACCGGAAACAGTTGTTGCTTCAAGGGAGGCGGGACTGGGCGGGTCAGGGCGCAGCGGCTGACGGCGGGGGAGGAGCCGGGTCCACTGCCGGGTGGAGGGACAAGGCGAGTGTCCTTATCCTACCGATTGGGGCCCGAGCCTGTGAGCCAGTTGGGAGCCGCGGCAGCGTGAACGATCGGGCCGAGAGGAGGCAGACATGTTGCTCTTCGTGGAGGTGAGTGGCTGGGGTCGTCCGGTCTGGCTCTGAGAAGAGCTCCGGGGTCGGGGGCGCGGGCCGGTCCCTCCGCCATGTGACTTTCCAGGCCGTACACGCCGCGGCACCCGCCGAGAGGCTGACACAGCACCTGGGCCGTGCAGGCCTGCAGTCCCGCCGTGCGCTCCGCACACTTGTGGAGGCCGGTCGCGGGGTCGCGGCCCGCCGGCGGCGGCCGCTGCGGGGAGGGGGAGGTGGCGTGTCGGGGGCCCCGGCTGAGGTGGCGTGAGGAGCCGAGGGAGAGCCGAGCGTCCCATATGGAGCTCCTGGAGGAGGCGAACGGCGGGGGTGGGGGCGGGGGGCGGAGTCTGCAGAGAAGTGTGATCAGGTGGGCGCGCTCCGGGGTGAAGGAGGCCTCGCGGGGCCGCCCGTCCCGGGCGAGCAACATGTGGGACCGCGGGCGAGCGTGAGACGCGCGTGTCGTGGGTTTCGTTTTGCCAATCTGGGGAGGGGCGCGCTTTTGGAAAGAGAATAGGAAGACCCCCGTCCCCCGACCCTCAAGCTTGACCAAAACTGTGTTCGGTCTGGGTCACTGGCTCTGGAACGTTCTGGGGCTGGAGTCGAGTCGGTGGGAACGGCGAAGCCCTCCAGGGGTCGGAAGCCCTTTTGAAAGGCACCGCTCTGACCTTTTGTAAAAGTTACTCGGGCTGCGGCTGCGTCGTGCGGGTTGATTCCGCGAACCTGTTTTTTTTTTTTTTTTTTTTTTTAAAGCTGTTTACCAGGAAAATTACAACAAGGAGCGAAACTTAGGGAAAAGCCGGGTTTTTGTGGTGGTGTTTTGTCAGTGGGAATGTTTTGTTTTCGCTGGACCGTCTACCCGTCCGCCTATCTGAGATTTCAAGGTAGTGATTACCTACCTGCCTGAAATAATGAAGTATAATTTCTCTGGTTTCTGTCCTGTTGTGTTCATTGAGCATCAGCTGACTGCCTGGCAAATGCTTTGAGTAGATTCCAGATCATATTGTTCTTACATTGTGAAAACGTCAATCCAGCAAAGTGCAACTTTGCAACTTGGCATTTGTTAACTATGCCCATAAAAAGAATCTTTTCATGAGGGAAGGAATCACAGGTTGTTTAATGGAATTGGAAGCTGGGGCCAACTTATAGTGGGGAGGGTGTTCTGAGATGGTAGGTGAATCTCATTCCCTAGTAGTCTGGCATAAAATAAGCTATTTTATTTATTTTTACTTTCATTGTGTATATTCGTTTTTACATGGTACTATGTTACATAAGGACATTTTTACACAGAAGTGTGTTTTGTATATTAAGCAATTTCCTACTCATATCCCCTAAATGCTACCCCTTTTCTCCAATGCTATTCTGCCTTTTACATTCCCTTGAAGTTTATGTAGCCGATAAGTTTGGGATCCTTAAATTAGACGTTAAAGATACTTAATTAGCATATATCCAAGGTTATTAATATGTATTAATTTAGATATTTGAAGCTGACCACTAACAGTTTTGAAATTAGTGGACTCACTAATGAACCTTTAATAGAATAAGAAATCGAGTTTTATTGTAAGCAGGGTTAGTTTGTTTTAGGAATTACTGTGTTGTGCACATATTGCAAGAGGTTTTTTTTATTTGTTTTTGTCTTTGGTTCTTCAAGATGGTGTTTCTCTGTGTAGTTCTGGCTGTCCTAGAAAACTCTCTGTAGGACCAGGCTGGCCTTAAATTTAGAGATCCGACTGCCTCTGCCTTCCTGTTGCTGGGGGTTTTTGTTTGTTTGTTTTTCGAGACAGGGTTTCTCTGTGTAGCTTTGGAGGTTGTCCAGGAACTCACTCTGAAGGCTGGCCTCGAACTCACAGAGATTCGCCTGCTTCTGCCTCCCTAGTGCTGGGATTAAGGGCATGCGCCACCAACGCCGGTCCTGTATTGCATGTTTTAAGAGGAGAGAAATTGAGAGACAGAGCAAACTAGATAAAAGCTTGTGAAGTTCATTTTGTCTTTATAGTTTGCAATATAAATTGAGTTTTAAGTAGATTTGACTTTATTAAAATGTGAACTTTACTAGTAGGTAAGTTATTTAGTGATTTTGCTAGGCCCTGACCTATCTCTAAAACAACATTGCAGTGTTTTTACAGTTGAGGGAACAAGTTGAGAGGTTAAAGAACTTATTTAAGTAAAGACTAAGCAATAGAAAGAATTTAGATTTAAGTCATCCTTATGTTAAACTAGCCATAATTTCCCAGTTGTTTTTTTGTTTGTTTTTCGAGACAGGGTTTCTCTATGGTTTTGGAGGCTGTCCTGGTACTAGCTCTTATAGACCTGGAACTCACAGAGATCCACCTGCCTCTGCCTCCCAAGTACTGGGATTAAAGGTGTGCGCCCCTAGCGCCCAGCAATTTCCCAGTTTGTAGTACTTGCCTCTGCCTCGCAAAATGCTGGGACTAAAGGTGTGCACCTCTGCACACGGCTCAGCTAATGAATATTGAGGCTGGATTATTACTATGTTTTTCACTAAACAACTATGTAAAGTTAATATCCCCATTAGATGTTTCTTTGACTCAATTTATCTTTTTTCTCATGCAGTTTATTGAAAATTGATGTCCTGAAATATTCAGGACTTAATGTGGTATTAAAACCAATCAGAAACAAGACACTGGTCATTTGGAATATTAAAAAATATATGGTATTTGATTCATAGGGGAGAGAGGGTATGCAAAATCCCTCTTCCCCGGGGTCTTTTGTTTTTGTTTTGTTTTGTTTTGCTTTGCTTTTCAAGACAGGGTTTCTCTGTGGCTTTGGAGCCTGTCCTGGAACTTGCTCTGTAGACCAGGCTAACCTCTAACTCACAGAGATCCACTTGCCTCTGCCTTCTGAATGCTGGGATTAAAGGCATGAGCCACCAATGCCGGGCTTCCCCAGGGTCTTGAACACTGTAGGTATTTGCTGTACTACTTACATCCAACCCCTAGTATTGATTCTCACAACCTCCTGATACAGAAATTCTCAATAAGGAACCAAGGCTTAGAAGTTCTAACTGGTCTGCAGATGGAAAAGAATTGAAAATTCTAAGTCATACTGGAGGGAAGGGGTGTCTGACTGTCTCCAAGAGAAATCACATTTTCCTATTTTTAATTGCAGTTTTGCAGATAATTTGAAGCATTATTTATACTCATTTACTCCTTGATATGCTAAAAATCTATTTAGTGTGTTAATAAAACTTATTTGTTGGCTGAGTGGTGGTAGACCATGACTTTAATTCCAACACTTGGGAGACAGGCAGGTGGATCTCAGGACAGCCCCAGGGCTACACTGAGAAGCCCTGTCTTGAAAAACAAACAAAAACCCTTATTTGCCTACTATATTAACATTTAAGATGTTTTGATAACTACTATTGTTCAATATAGTTACTTTGTGATTTTATATATATATATATATATATACACACATATATATATACACACACACACACAATAATACATTGTGTGTGTTTCTTCTATGATTTAGATCAACAGTAAGTTGGGCAGTGGTGGCACAAGCTTTATTCATTCATTCATTCATTCATTCATTCATTCATTCATTCGTTCATTCTCCAAGACAGGATTTCTCTGTGTAGCTTTGGAGCCTGTCCTGGCATTTGCTCTGTAGACCAGACGGGCCTGAAACTCACAGAGATCCGACTGGCACAAGTTTTTAATCCCAGCCCTCCGGAGACAGAAGCAGGTGGATCTCTGAGCTTGAGGCTAGCCTGGTTTACAGATGGAGTTCCTGGACAACCAGGGCTACACAGGGAAACCTGGTTTCTGAATTGTAGGATGTTTTCTTTACACCCCTTAACTCTACCACCCTGGTATTGATGATTGAACCCAGGGCCCTGAGGATGTTAGGCAAGCACTCTACCACTTGGTAATCCCAGCCCTTGGCTTTTTTTTTTTTTTTTTTTTTTTAAACAGGCAAATGTTCCAAAGGTTTTTCTTCATTATACAGCCCTGGCTGGACTTGCTCTACCGGCCTCTGCCTCCTAAATGCTGGGATTAAAAATATGCACCACCACTCCTCCTTTCTGCCCTGGCATTTTAATGATCACTAAAATTGGATTTCTCTCTATTTGAGTTTTTCCCTGATAATACCACTTAATAAGGGAGCAATGATTTTTTTAATACCCTAGGTTGCTTGAATTCTATATGTTTTTAGAAATTAACTTGATAAATTTATCAATTAAAAATTGTTTTGTGCCGGAGGCAGAGGCAGGCAGATCTCTGTGAGTTCAAGGCCAGCCTGGTCTACAGAGCGAGTGCCAGGATAAGACTCCAAAACTACGAAGAGAAACCCTGTCTCGAAAAAAAAAACCAAATAAATAAATTGTTTTGTGGCCAGAGCTGTGCACAGTTCTTAGACTACCAATACCATGTACTAGGATTACAGGCATGAACCTCTGCATTCAATTTAAAGGGTTTTAAAACTTATATAGTACAGGGTTTTCTTGTTTTGTGTTTTCTTGTTTCCTGCCTCTGCCTCCCAGGTGTTGGGATTAAAGGTGTGTGTTCCCTCCAAAGTGGCTGGACAGCTTTTCTGGAGTAGGTTCTCTCCTTCCACTATATGGGCCCCAGGGCTCAAACTCAGCTTGTCAGGGTTAATAGCAAGTGCCTTTACCCATTAAGCCATTTTGGTGGTCCTTCATTGTTATTTGGTTTTTCGAGGCAGGGTTTCTTTGTGTCTTTGGAGGCTGTCCTGGAACTTGCTCTTGTAGACCAGGCTGGTCTAGAACTCAGAGATCCGCCTGCCTCTGCCTCCCAAATGCTTGGGATTAAAGGTGTGCTTTAAGCCAGCCACCACCGCCTGGCTTCATTGGTATTTTTTTAAGGACATTCACTTTATAATATAGCATCACCACATATACCTTCAGAATTTTTTCGTCAGATCTTGTGAAATTGAAACCTGGTTAGTTGGCTCATTTATTAAGAGTGCTTACTGCTTTTCCAGGAGACCCGGGTTTAGTTCCCAGTACCCACATCTGGCAGCTCACAACTCTAGATCCAGGGTATCCAATGCCCTCTGCTGGCCTCTGAGGATACAGAGACATACATAAATAAAAATAAATTTTATTTATTTATTGGGGGGAACTCTGAACCTATTAAAAAATAATTTCTTGCTGGTCAGTGGTGGCACACACCTTTAAATACCAGTGCTGGGGAGGCAGGCTCCAAAGCTATACAGAGAAACCTTGTTTTGAAAAACCAAAAAATAAAAACAATAAATTCTTATTTCCCTTTTGCCTCAGATTTTTACAAATTTTGAAACATTATAACCTTTTTCTAACTAGTGTTTAATACTTTTTTTTAGATTATTAACATATATGCTGTGATGGGGAACACCTTTAATCATGGCAGGTAGATCTCTATGACTTTGAGGCCAGCAAGTCCTACATAGTACTAGGACAGCCAGGCCTACACAGAGAGACCCTTATTCAAAACTAAGGTAAAATAAGGTGTGGAATGACTTTCTTTTATGCTAATTAGAGTTGATACTATGAGTTTTACCCCAAATTCAGTACTCATTTTTTTCATTAGTTTTACTTAAGAGTTTTTAGATATCATTGAAGAAAATTAGTATGTGTGTAGGTTTTATATTTACCTCACTCCCCAAGTGCTCATTTGTATATATTGTATGTGTGCACATGTACATGCTATGTAAACCAAGATGGATTTTAGATGTTTTCCTTAATTGCTTTTCACTTATTTTTCGAGATAGATTTCTCACTGAACCTGTAGCTCACCAATTTGATTATGTTTGGCTAGCCAGCCCACTCCTGGTATCTTCCAGGTATCTTCCGTAGAACTGGCCCCTCAGCCACAGCATTTATTTGTTTGTGTATATACATGTATTCACATTTCCTTTTTTGTGTCATGACTCACTTGTAGAGGTCAGAGGACAGCTTGCAAGAGTCATTCCTATTCCATCATGTGTTTTGGGAATCCGTCAAAGGTCTTTGGGTTCAGTGGCAAAGAGCTTTACCTGCCAAGTCATTTCACCATCCCCCCCCCCTTTTTTTTTCTTGCCTTTTGAGACAGGGTCTCACCATGATGCAGTTTTGATTGCCTGGACCAGGGTGGCTTTGAATTCACAGATCCTTCTGTCTTTGCTTCCAGAGTGTTGGGATTAGTAGCATGAACTACCGTGTTGTCCCGTTTTGTTTATTTACTTTTGGAGGCAGGGTCTCTACGTAGTCCTGGCTGTACTAGAGCTCTCTCTGTAGACCAGGCTGGCCTTGAACTCACAGAATCTCCAAGTGGTCACTTTGTTTGTTTGTTTGTTATTTTTTGTTTTTGTTTTTCGAGTCAGGGTTTCCCTGTGGCATTGAAGGCTGTTCTGGAACTAGCTCTTGTAGACCAGGCTAGTCTGGGACTCACAGAGATCTGCCTGCCTCTGCCTCTCTAGTGTTGGGATTAAAGGCATGTGCTATCACCACCTGGCCACATTTTGGGTTTTTTTTTGAAAGTAGGTACTAGAGATAAATCTGAAGTCTTCATGTGTGTGTGGAAAATCCACTCCACTGACTAAGCTGTCTTCACAGTCTCCAAATTAATTTTTTTAATAAAAGAATGATTTGGAGGAAGAAAATGCAAGAACAAATTGTTAATATATTCAGTATTAATTTTTTGTAGTACGGGCCATTAAACCTGAGCTTTTTCATGTTGGGAAAGCATTGAAGCACTAAACATGCCCAGGCTCTTTAAGTTATGAAAAACTAAGAAAATTTATGTGTGAATGAATAGCTATGGTTTTTCAATAGTTTTCTTGGTATTTATTAGAAACATAGAAATTTTAAAAATCAATACAAATATTGCTGTATAGAGTGGCCTGCAAATTGGTTTGATTCCCAGCACTTACACAATACAACCATCTGTAACTCTAGTCCCAGGGGGCCCAGGGCCCTTTTCTGGCCTGTGTGTACTACATGCACATGGTGCACAGATATATGTGCAGGCAAAGCACTTGTATGAATAAAATAGGTTAATTGCATTTTTTGGTTTTTTTTTTCCCAAGGTGGGGGGGGGGGTTCTGTGTAATGGCCCTTGCTGTCCTCACTCTAGCTTTGTAGACCAGGACAGAGATCCACCTGCCTCTGCTTCCCAAATGCTGGGATTAAAGGTGTGCTCCACCACCACCCAGCATTAATTGAAATTTTAAAGAAAGCATTCCCTGGTGCTTCAGATTATAGTTTGTAAAAAGCAAGTTATTGAAAATATCGATAATAGTCATTTTAGATTTATTAGGGCTGTTTGCTCCCTCCATATGTCTTCCCAGATAATGAAAGTAATCTTTGATACTAGATACAAACATTCTAAGTCTGTAATTTTGATTTTCTGCCTTGGAGCTTAAAATAAGATTTTTATTGTATTTGCAAATGGAATCTGTCTGTGTTGCAAAGGGATATGAGATTGAGGCTGTCAAGAAACTTGTTAATCCAGGTATTGTTATAAAAAGGACTTCTAATTTTAAAATCCTTAGTTGAAAATGGTAAATGACTCTGGTTCTGATGTTTAGTCTTGTAATTTGTAATTTGCTTAATTTTTGTTTTCTACAAAAATATGAAGCAGATTCCCAGCCTTGAAAACATAAATGTTTTGGGTTGTGCAAAAATGAAGATTATCACATTGTTAAAATACACTTTTATATTTAAGAGTTAAAAGAATACAAATGTTTAAAAAAAAAAACTGAACATAGGCTTGGGGGACACTTGCCTTTAATTCTAGTACCCAGGAGGCAGAGGCAAGTGTGGATCAGTGATGTGGCAAGTGGATCAGTGATGTGAGGCCTAGCTTTGCGACCCTGGATTCAGTATCCATTGCTATGCAAAAAAAAAAAAAAAAAAGTTTGGTTGATATACACTAGCTGCTTGAGAATAGGATTGTAGGCAATTGAGAGTAGCTTGGGCAGCATAATGAGACTTTCTCAAAACAAGTAAAAAACTGGACCTTTGACCAGAGAGATAAACTGTGCTTAGACTAGGTTACTTTCTAGTTTTGTGCATGTGGGCAAGTTATTTAACCCTTGCTTCTCAGTTTCCTTTTTTTGTAAGTTGAAGATTATGCTAATAATATATAAAAGCTACAGTAAAGAGGAATGACAAGGTAAAACATTTAAAATTATAAGGACTAGATGAGCTCCTGCTGCCTCATTTGAAAGTAAAAAAAAGTTTGCTAACTTAACATTATAAGCCAGGAATAAAAAAGTTCCTTTGCTGACTGGAGAGACTGCTCCGAAGCTAAGTATACTGGCTGCTCCTGCCAAGGACCTGGGTTCTATTCTACACCCACATGGTAACTCATCTGTAACTCAAATTCCAGGAGATCAAACACTCCTTGTCCTCTGCGGGCAGTGTACATATGTGGTACACAGACATGCATGTGGACAAAACACTCATATACATAAATATACTCATCCATAATCCTTGTGGATCTCCTGTGTTCTGACTGTTCATATACTCTTCATGGTGTTAGAGAATAATCCACAGACAATGTCACTGCCACTGTGGTAGAATTCAGTCAGAATAATTCCAGAATTTTAAATTAGCATTTTGTGGTAGAGGTTAAATACTATTAGGAAAATTGCTGTAACTATTCTTTTCTTTAACTGAAATTCATCTGTGCCTTCCCCTAAGGTAGAAAATATGTGAATTGATTCTGCCTTGGGAACCTTGGTTCTTATCTGGTACCTATTTTCTGTATCCATTTCTTGCTGACCATTAGCCACTTAAGGTAAACCTGGGGTCAGAGGTCATTTGCTTGGAGAGGTTTATCATATTCCTATGCAGCAGTGTATAGCTTAGGCAACATCTGTTTATTGGTGTAAGAGTGCAGACTTTCCAGGCTTACTGCCAAGGTCCAAAACTGGGTTTTTCTTACTAGCTGTACAACCCTGGGCATTGAGCAGATTAATTTACTATGAGGTAAAGTAGTTTTCCGCTGTAAATCTGTGAAATGTTGATGATAATAATATTTAACTGGGGTTGTTACAAAGGTGAGTTTTTTCTTCAATATTAGTAGTTATTCTTTGAATGAATGAATGAAGAAGTTCCACACTTCTTTGAGGCAGAGATTTGTTGTGTAGCCCTTGCTGGTGTGGAATTTACTATGTAGACCAGGCTGGCCTTGGGCTCAGAGCAATCTACCTGACTCTGCTTCAGGAATGATAGCTTAGGGGTTGTGGCAGGCCAGATTCCCACTTAATTTTTCATAAACTACTTTAAGAATCTTTTGATAATCACGGTGGTGGTGTCACACGCATTTAATACCAGTACTTGAGAGGCAGAAACAGGTAGATCTCTGAGTTTGAGGCCAGCCTGGTCTACATAGTAAATTCCACACCAGCTAGGGCTATAGGACTGGTCTACAGAGTGATCTCCAGGACAGTCACGGCTACACAGAGAAACCCTGTCTCAAAATAAACAAACAAAAAAGAATCTTTTGGTAGGTAGGACTCCACGGAGGTCATACTTGATGAAATGGCCTTTGTTTTTTGGTTTTTCTTTTTTTCTATACTTGCAGTTTTTCAATCAGGTTTTCCTTTTTCTATTTTTTAATTTTATGTGTATGAGTGTTTTGCCTGCGTATATATATGGGCTGTGTTCATGCCTGGTTCCTTTGGAGGTCAGAAGAGGTTATTCAGTCCCCTGGAATTGGAGTTACAAGAAGTTGTAAGATATTTTGTGGGTGCCAGGAACAGAACTAGGGTTCTCTGCAAAAGCAACAAGTGCCCTTAAATGCTGAGATACAGCTGTAGCCCTTGGCCTATTTGTTGTTTTTTGACAGTGTTATAGTTTAGGCTGGCCCTTGGAGTATTAAAGATAACTGAACTCCTGGATTCTCTTCCCATGTGCTGGGATATCGGCTGTATACCCCTGTGTCTGGCCTTAAATTTTTTCCCCATAAGTATTAAAATGTAATGACCCTATGAATCTTGGAAGTACGAGAACTGAGCCTATCTGGTGAAAATGTGCCACTCCTTGTTGCTGAGGGAGAGTAGTGGGAGGAGAGAGATCTTTGAGGCAGAATAAAACAAAACAAAAACCTGAACATGGATATCCTGCCTGAGGCAAGTTTAACCAATTTATTTGATTTCTTACCCCCAAAATTTATTTTATTTAGAGGTGGGGTTTCTCTGTGTCCTTGAAACTTACTATGTAGACCAGGCTGACCTCAAATTTAAAAGATCTGCCTGCCTCTGCCTCCCAAGTGATTGGTTTAAAGGTGTGCACCACCACCTTCTGACTGCCCCCCTCCCCTTGGGAGTCCTGTTTTTGATAATAAATATGGAAGTAAAACAAAAGGTTGCCTATGTTACATATTTATGGTAACTTACCCCTACCTTTTGGTGACTTTTTGCCTTAAAAGTGGTATCTCTTAGGTAATCATTTTAAGAATTAGAAATCTTTTTCCCTCTTTCCTCTCCAGCAAGGATTTTGCACAAAATGGGACAAAAAAAAAAAAAAAAAAAAAAAAAAAAAAAAAAAAAAAAAAAGACTGTTCTTGAACTCTCTGGGAATGACATACATCGCTTAAAAATAGTTGTGATTGGCTGGGCGATGGTAGAGCACACCTTTAATCCTAGCATTTGGGAGGCAGAGGCAGGCAGATGTCTGTGAGTTTGAGGACAGCCTGATCTACAGAGGGGGAGTCACAGGACAGACAGGACTATACAGAGGAATCCTATACAGAAAAATAAAAAAGTGATGGGCAGGGGAAATACGAGGAATAAATTCATACCTCAGTTTTAGGGATAGTTTAGCTATTCTTGTATGGTAATTATGCTGAAACACCACCTTCTGTATGTTGGCAATAATTGGCAACAGTTTCAGTATCTACTCTAACAGGTTAGTTTGTTAATACATACCTTATGCAACTGTGTAGCTCATTGGCTTTTCTCTGTAACCCAGACTGGCTTGGAACTCAAGGCCACTCTTGTGGCAGTCATCATGCTTGGGAGGTGGGGGGGCCGATTGGTTTTGGAAATATGGTCTTTCTATGTAGCCCAGGCTGGCCTCAAATAATCTTTTGTTTTGTTTTGTTTTGTTTTGTTTTTGTATTTTAGACAGGGTTTCTCTGTTTGGGATCCTGTCCAACACCCTCATACAGACATACATACAGGCAAAAACACCAGTGCACATGAAATAAAAATCAGTAATTTGGGGGGAGGGGGTTCAAGACAGGGTTTCTCTGCGGCTTTGGAGGCTGTCCTGGAACTAGCCCTTGTAGCCCAAGGTGGTCTCAAACTCAAGAGAGCCACCTGCCTCTACCTCCCATGTGCTGGATTAAAGGTGTGCACCACCACCACCTGGCAAATAAGTAATTTTTTAAAAAGTGATTTTAATATAAACCTACTTGTTGTAGTTGGTATTTTATCAGTTTTAAAGACATGATATAAAAAAAAAAAACCAAACTTCTGCTGAATATCTGAATATCTTATTCCAATTTTCCCTTTTTTTATGATTCTGGGAATCAAACTGAGGGCCATATACATTTTCTGCCTTTTCCAGTTTTCTTTTTTCTTATTGGTCTCAAATTATTTTACAAAGACTACATCCTGGGCTGGTGATCTAGCCTAGTATAGAGTGCTTGCCTGACATGCCTGGGGCACTTGAGAAGAGAACCAAAATCACAGCACTCTTGTTATACATCCCTTAGAATTCACATTGTAGGGCAGCATAGAAACTTCATTTCTTCACTGAGCCCTATCCCCCGTTTCTGGTTTTGCTTTTTGAAACAGAATCTTGTCTTGGCGGGCCTCATATTCTCCTTGATGTACCAAATGGCCTTAAGCTCAAGGCAGTCAGTCCCTTCTGCCTTAGCCTCCCGAGTGTTAGGGTTTCAGGCATGTGTTATCGTACCTGGCTTCCAAGTACAGATGTTTTAAGCTGTTAATATCATTACTGACCAAATTGATTTCTAATGGCCTTAAACCATTTTTCTTTAATGTATAATTTATTGGATCTTTGTTAGTATTAGGTATTCTAATTTTATAAATTTGCTGTATAGATTAAAACAATAAAAGATAACCATAGACCCTTGTGTCACTTAACAAGGATAGTTTTTCAGTTGAGATGTCTTTAATTTAGGTTATGTGAAAGTCTTACACATTTTTTTATTATTTGGTTTTGAGACAGCATCTCAATGCAACCCAGGCTGGCCTGAAACATTGTATAGTGAAGGCTGACCTACAACAGTCCTCCTGTCTCCACCTTCCAAGTGCTAGGATTACAGCTGTGTGCTACCACAACTGGCTTTCCATAAACATTTTTTGGTTGGGAAGTAGTCTTGCTATGCATTTTTAAAAACGTGTGTTAATACATGAGTAATTTATAACTTTGTTTTGCCATTCTCTATACATTTTTTAATGTCACATTTATATACCATGAATAAATATAACTTAAAACAAGTGAAATTTTACTTGTCAACTTTTGAAAAACATTAAAGTAGCATTAACTTTGGGAAAATGTAGAAAAGCACAAAATGAAAGAAAAGGTGCTATTGCCTAGGGGTAACCAGTATGAGTGTTTGTTTTGTTCTCTACAGTCTTTCTTGTACTTGTGCATTGTTTCATGATTAATTTCCATAAGAAGAGAGTTGCTCCCACTCCCCAGCCGCCCCCAGCCCCAGCCAGAGTTTTTTGTTTTTGTTTTTTGAGACAGGGTTTTGAAAGTAGCTCCTGTAGACCAGACCAGGCTGGTCTCAAACTCACAGAGATCCACCTGCCTCTGCCTCCCAAGTGCTGGGATTAAAGGCATGTGCCACCACTGCCAGGCTTGCTTTCTTTTTTTTCAAACAAAGATTTTTTGTGAACATTTTCCATATCCACTTAGTTCCTCCCACTTTTGGATTTGCACAGGTGGTCTTGTGTGCTTTATGTGTGGTTTCGTCTGGTACTAACAGCTTGCATAAACATGGGGTAAACAACAAATTGACATTGATATTATTCCCAGATTGTATTCAGAGTTCATACATCTGGCTTTAAGGCCCTGGGGTATTCTAATATGTATGAACTGCAGTTATTGTACAAATAACAATAGTTAAATGTCTCTAACTTTTACTCTTATAAATGAACATGGGTGAGCGAGCATCCTTTTTGCTCACTTGTTCTTTTGCTTATTTAGTAAATCAAATCAATATAATTTTTGGACCAAAAAATGTATACATGTTAGGCTTTTTTGACCACCATTGCCAATTCTGTAGAGAAATTGTGTAAATGATGGTAATGAAGTAGATTGTTTTTAACTGGTCTCTGTCTTGTCGGTCAGTTCCCAAATAATATACATGGAGACTTCTTATTGATTATGAAAGCTTGGCCTTAGCTTAGGCTTGTTCCTAATGAGTTCTTATAACTTAAATTAACCCCTATCTTTTACTCTACATTATTTCACATGACTTGCTTACCTTTACTCTGTACTGCCCAAACTGCTTCCTCAACATCTGGCTGGTGACTCTGCCTTTCTTTCTAGAGTGATCTCTGTCTATAGTCCTACCTATACTTCCTGCCTAGCTATTGGCCATTTGGCTTTTTATTAAACCATTCACAGACACATATCTTTACACAGTGTAATTTGTTGTCACATGTGCAAAAACTATTGAGCCCACTTGGGAGGCTTACGTAGGATTGCATGTTCCAGGCCAGGGAAGGATAAAATAGTGAAATTCTTATCTTAAAAGATTTTAGAGCTAGAAAGGTAGCCTAGAAGTTTTGAGTTCATACTGTTCTTACAGAGGACCTTACTTTGCTTCCCATCATCCACATCTGATACAACTCCCTGCTAACTCCAGCTCCAGGGGATCCAGTACCCTCCCTCTTCTTAGCTCTGGAGGTGCCTACACTTAGACACCTGTGTACACACACACACACACACACACACACACACACACACACACACACACACACACACACACACACACACACACACACACACACACACACACACACACACACCCTACCTTGAAAGCAAACAAAGTTTGGCAAGGTGATGATTGCTTTTAATTACTGGCAAAGATAGGAGAATCTGTTTTAGGCTAGCCCCATCTACGGAATGTACCACTATACCCTGCAAATAAAGGTTGTTTGGGCAAAAGCCATATAATGCTGATTTACATCGTCTAGTGACAGTTGATCTGAGCTTTTATTAAATGACTAATGAGTTGTACTTCATATGAGTATGCTGGGCAAAGTGATGATTCTCAGGTACCAAGTTGATAGTGTGGACTTTTATCACAGAACTCAAAAATGTATAATCTAAAACTTCAATTATGAAAATTTTCATTTCTTGTTTTTAAAATACTGTTAATCATGGGTATTTGAGCTGAAAAGTGATTCCAAGCCTAAGACAGCAGCTGTAGAAAGTACAGGTCTTAAAAATAGTATTTCGTGGACTGGAGAGATGGCTCAGTGGTTAAGAGCACTGGTTGTTCTTCCAGAGGTCCTGAGTTCGATTCCCAGCAACCATATGGTGGCTCACAACTATCTGAAATGAGATCTGGTGCCCTCTTCTGGCCTGGGTACATGCAGACAGAACACTGTATACATAATAAATAAATAAATCTTAAAAAAAAATAGTATTTCATAAGGTATGCCGCATTGACCATTTGTTCTTAGACATTTAAGCTTTCAGTTATTTTATGGGGCGGGGGGGGGGGGTGTCACTGCTGTTAAGAGTCTTATCTTGATTTAGGCGAATACCAGAATACATTTTACTTTTCTGTCTCCCCAAACTCCCAAGACAGAATTTCTCTGTGTAACAGTCCTAGCTGTACTGGAACTCGCTCTATAGACCAGGCTGGCCTGGAATTCACAAGAGATCCACCTGCAATGCTGGGATTGAAGGCATATGCCTCCACCGAGGGCCCCCACCCCCTTTTGAGATCGTCACCTAAATATCAAGAATGTGTACTTAGTAAACAATTATGTTTCTGATAAAATATAGTATAGTTAGCAAAACAGATGAAGTAAACTGTGACCAAAACAAAGTAAGGTGCCCAAGGCGTGTATAACGAACGGAGGTGGGGGGCAGTTAAAGATGATTTCATACTAGTGTCCTTTCTGGGTAGGCACCTGGCAAAGGAAAATAATTTTTCTCTGTAAGAATCCATTTAAGCATAATTGCCTTCACCTTCCCCCAAATGTCAAAAAGGGGCTCAGAGACTTACTGGATGAGTTGGGCAGCATCTTAGAAGAAGACTTAGACAATTGATGAACTGAAAGAAGATATTGAGAAATTGCTTAGAATGCAAAGCCTGACATGGTGGTACATGCCTGTAATTCAGAATTCAGAAAACTGATACAGGTGGGTTTTTGAAGTTTTTAGGCCAGTCTTTACTAAATAGTGAGGTCCTTTCTCAGGGTTGGAGGAAGAAATTTGCAGTTAGAAGGACAGAAAATAAGAAGGTTGATACATGGAACAGATGGAGCAGGGATGAGAAGGTATGTGTATATTGTATTGGAGTTCCAGAAGGAATTAATAAAGCAGTTGTGGCAGAGGCAATATTTGAAGAGCTATTTCTGGGAACATTTGAAGAGATACTTCTGAGAATTGTGTAGACTTGATGAAAGATACCACATTTCAGGGTTGAGTGTAAAAAGAAGTAAAAGAGATTCCATACTTAGCTGGGTGGTGACGGCACGCCAGAAGCAGAGGCAGGCCAGCCTGGTCTACAGAGTGAGTTCCAGGACAACCAGGGCTATACAGAAAGCCTGTCTTGAAATAACCACAAAAAGATTCCATACTTAGGTAGTAACTATACCCCCCATAACATTGACACCAATTAAAGCAATCAGAAAGTAAAGCTTTAAGACACATGTGTACAGGTTCCAGGAAAGGCTAGAAAAGAATGAGTTCTCTATAGCTGAAATTTACAGGTAGTTGTGAGCTGCCTGATGAGTATTGGGAACAAAACTTGAGTTCTCTGGAAAAGTAGTAAATGCAATCTCTCTAGCCCCTGCTCTTTGTAAAGTTATTTATTTATTTGTTGTTTGTTTGTTTGTTTGTTACACACAAGTTGTCAGAGGACAACTTGGCAGTAGTGTGTTTTCCATACCATGTGGGCCTTGGGGATAAAACATAGATCATCAAGCTTGGATGTCAAGTACTGTTACTCACTGGTCATCTTGCCAGTCCTGTTTTGTATTCATTTTTAAACAAAAATTTTTATGTTTATTTTTGTGTGTAGAGGGATGAATACATACCATGGTGCCTGGATGGAGGTCAGAGGACAACTTTCAAGCGGTAGTTCTCTGCTTGTACAATGTGGGCCCTAGCATTGAACTCAGGTCCTTGGGGTTGGCAGCGAGTACCTTTACCTGTTGAGCCATATGTCTTGCCTGGACCCCCGTGTGTATGGGTCTTAGTATTTATTTTTTCTAGTCTTTTTTTTTTTCTTCTTCTTCAGCCTTTTGTTGACGTTTATGCTATTCTGTAATCTGTCTTTTGTGATGGGGTGGTGGGGTCAAGACAGAGTTTCTCTCTGTAGCCCTGGCTGTCCTGGAACTTACTCTGTAGACCAGGTTGGCCTCAAACTCAGAGATCTGCCTGTCTCTGCCTGTTATCAAAGGTGTGCACCACTACTGCCTGTCTTTTGTGATTTCTCTGATGTCTTTTTTTTTTTTTTGAAGTTAATTTTCCTGTGTAATTGATAGACTTTAACTTCATCTTCAAGTTATTATGGTAGAATAAATTAGTGTTTATATGGTTTACCTTTGAAGGTACGTTTCCACCTGAAACCAACATTCTGGGTTGACAAGATGGCTCAGTGAGTAAAGGCACTTGCTACCAAGCTTAGCAAACTGAGTTTGATTCCCAAGAACCTGTGTGTGTCGTAAGGAAAGAACAATTCCTGTAGGTTGTCCTCTGATTTCCACATGCACATCATGGGACATGCATATTCACGAATAAACATACATACAGTAAATAAGTTTGTTGTTTGAGCAACTATGGGTGACATGGACTTCCCTGTCTAGACCAGATTAATCCCAACTCTATCTGCCTTTGCTTCCTAAATGCTTTGACTAAAGGCATGTGCCATCACACCATGCTAATAAATATTTCCAATATGCTTTATAAAAAAAAGGATGTGGGTTGTTTATACTGTTAAATACTTTTCAATGATTAGTTAATTACCTGCTTATTTATTTGAGAGAGAGAGAGAGAGAGAGAGAGAGAGAGAGAGAGAGAGAGAGAGAGAGAGAGAGATTGATTTACTATGTAGCCCCGGCTGGTCTGGAACTCACAGAAAAAAAAAAAATCCTCATGTTGGCTGCTTTTATTTTTTTGATACAAGGTCTCACATAGCCCAAGATGGCCTCAAGCTTGCTCTCTAGGGGGAAGCTTGTCTTGTGCTTTTTTGGTTCCCCTGCTTCCATCTTCTAATGCTGGTAGTACAGGTAAACCTCCATGCCCAAATTTAAAAAACAAATAAATAAATAAATAAATAGATTCTGCTAGGGGTGGTAGTTCTCTTTTAATCTCAGCCAAGGCTGTATAGTGAGACCCTGTCTATAAAATAAAAATTCTTACTTAATTTATAATTAAGGCTCAGTTAAAAAATTTTCCCAGGACTATTCATTATCCTAGATTTGAGTATGATTTTTAAATTGGGATACAATTCTAGAAAATCATTGAGTGCCTGGCTTGTTGGAAGGCCAGCACTATAACCAGGCATAGTGGTTTTTGTTGTTTTCTTTGGGGGGGGGGTTGTTTTGTTTTGTTCCAGACAGGGTTTCTCTGTATTGTTTTGGAGTCTGTCCTGTAGATCCACCTGTTTTTGTTTTTGTTTTTGTTTTTTTGGAAACAGGCATAGTGGTATGTGCTTGAAATACTAGCACTTAAGCACAGGAGGATTAATTCAAGGCCTGCCTGGCTGTATGAAAAGGGGGAGGAAAGCAGCAGTGTGACACAGGAGGAAAAAGAGTATACCAAGTATGACAGCATACAATGAGAACTGCAGAGATGTACTCAGAGTTTAAAAGGTCAGGTGAAACACTATTTTAAAATTAAACCAGACCAATGTATAGCTCATTGGTAAATGCTCAGCGAGCATGTGTGCATCATGGCTGAGTTCAGCCCCAGTGCTGCAGTGATAACAATACCAGGAAAATTTTTAAAATTTTAAAATTGTTGAAGAGACCTGGGCTAGCACAAATTCTTTGTAGTTCTGCTATCAAAAATTATTCTGTACCTATATTTACAATCACTAACCAACTCTAAATCAGTAACTAATGGCAGAGTGGTGGGGAATACTTAAATTCTTAATATATGAATGAACTTAGACATGGTACATGGTATGGCTGATCCATCTCTCCAGATTTAGTTTCAAAGTTTAAAAATAAATGTATTAGTATCTGTGTGTATGTGTGTGTGTGGTGTTTAAGTGTGTGTTCGAGTGTGCAACGGTGCATGTGTGGAGGTCAAAGGGCAACTGTCAGTTTTCTCTTTCTACTTTTATGCAGGTTCTGGGGATCAAACTCAAGTTAGGCATGGCAAGTCATTTACCTCCTAAGACCTTTTGCCTAGTCTCATAACTTTTTTTTTTCAATTGATAAAAGAAAGCAGTTGGGAGATATAAGCTGGGCGGTGGCGGCACAACCCAGCTTTTAGATACATTCTAGATATGTGAATTTTTTTTAATAATAAATTTCATGACATTTTCAAGCAGGTTGAGATAGCATTAATTTGTTTTTAAAATTTTTGTTTTGAGAGTGTCTCATGGTAGCCCAGACTGACCTCAAATTTATTTGTTACGTAGTTGATGCCAGCCTTGAACTAAGTATAATCCCAAGTATGGGATAATAGGCTAGTACCTCCACCTGCTAAGGCAGGTTTTTTTCTTATTTTCTTTTTTCTTAAGTGTTTAAAAGGGACTGGGCATGGTAGCACATGTCTTTAATGCCAAACTCAGGGGTACGGGCAAGCAGCTCTTTGGGAGTATCAGGCCAGCCTAGACTACACAGTGAAACTCTGTCTCCATAAGAAAAGTATTTTGGGGTGGTGGGAGGACAGGAGGGAGAAGGGAACTGGGATTGTCATGTAAAACAATCTTGTTTCTAATTCAAATAAAAAAATTATTTTAAAAAAAGTATTTTGTAGAGGTGCATAATTTTATTACATGGATAGCCATATTTCACATGGAAATCTGAAATGCTTATTTCAGATCAATTGCTTTTAAAGTTTTATGTTTTTAGCAACTGTAATACTTGGCTGGGTGTGGTAGTGCAGACTTGTAATCCTGACGCTTAGGAAGTAGTCAGACTGATGACAACTTGAGCTATGTAGTTGAGAGCCTTGGGAGTGGGGAGAACAATATAGGCCTATTACTTCTGTACTGTTTCTCTGTTAGTATTATTGAATTTTTTTTAAATCTAAATAATAGAAAAGCTATTGATCTAAATTTACACAAATCTTTTGATTGTTTAGCAGGTAACATCTAAAGGGACTGGTTTAAATCCTAATGCCAAAGTATGGCAAGAAATTCCTTCTGGAAATCCCGATGGCACTGCTGTAACTGAAAGTTCCTGGCATGAAACTGCAGCCACATCTGGATCTCACCCTGAGGGTAAGTCTTAAGTATTTATTGGTCAAATGTATGGCTAAATCAGCTCAGACCCTTTTGAGATAGCCTTTGACTATTTGATGTGTTGATTAACATTCTGTTGGAGGTTTCAGTTCATAGTAACTTGGTCTCATCACTTTGGGCAGTTTTGGGAGGCAAAATATCATGACTGGGCGTCTTCTGGTAGCACACAGCTGCTGATGTCATGGGGCCTGCAAACAGAACCTGAGAGGAAAGATTGTGGGACCTACTACCACAAAACTCTTCCTTTCAGTTACATTCCACCTTTTAAGGTGCCATCATTTTCAAAGAGCTTGTAGGGTTTTGAACTCCTCAGCAGATTAATACACTGATGGAGTGAGTCACATTTTACTAGTCATATGTATCCAAATGTTCAGCTAAACATTGCTACACTGGGGGCCAAGCCTTTATCTTGAGCACTTGGGGCCACTTTTAGGATCCAAACAACGATTTGATGAGATGTTTTTGTGAATGGTTAGCATATAGTTTGTATATGATTCTTTTTTTATGCATTACATGAATAGCCACTAATTTCGTATTTTGAGATCAGCATCTAGCCCACTTACAGTCTGTCATTTATTGTTTCTTACAAGGTTTGTTTGGGTCTGTCATCAGTGGCCTTGGGCAGTTACCTGTCATGCTTAACTTCCTTAATCTAAAGAATAGAAATAATGTAGTGATAATGTGTCCAGGAAAGGAAGCAAAGGAATTATATGAGCAGTTGAAAATATAAAATGCTAACTTATCCATAATGGTCAAAACTTGTCTCCCTTCAGAAATAACTCTTAACTTAAGCCATGGTGACATTTTTTCCAACTTGGTACAGTTCTGTGAAACCTTTTTTTAGAGGACATGACTTGAGTTCCTGCAGGTGGGTTTAAATACTTCCTGTTTACTTTCAATATCCTTTCTTCAAAACAGGTAACACAGAACTTTCAGAAGATATGTGCAAGGAATATGAAGTAATGTATTCTCCAACTTGTGAGACCACAAGGAATACTTCAGACATTGAAGAGTCAGCTGATGGAATGATTTTAGGACCTGAAGATCTGAGTTACCAAATATACGATGTTTCTGGTAACTTTTATTTTTTAATTGCTAGCATGAAACTTTAGTATCCTTAGCTCTCCCTCTATTGTCTCAATAAACATGACACTGATCAGTTTGTTTTCTTTTTTGAAAAGAAGCTTATGATAAGCAACTATTAGATGATTATTAAAAATGCTGTTGAATAGTACCCAGACATAAAATTTGTAGAGGAAGAATCTTTTTGAAGTCCTGTTAAAGATATCAGGGAAAAGTAGTTAAGAGAAATCCAAATTGCAAAAAGTTGTGCGTTTCTTGGTTGATTAGTTGAGATCATTGCAGTTTTATCAATTTTTCTGCCACTTTTGTCAGCATGAAATTTATTTTGAAATAAGTGTTGTGTTTCAGAGATTAATTTTAAGAAAAGAAGATATATTAAGATGGGCAGCTGTGGCTTATGTTAAGGACAGTGTGGGCTGCATAGTAAGATCTACCCTATGCAGTTTAATCTCAGCACTTGGTAGTAGAGGCAGAAGAGTCAGGAGTTCGAGGTCATGCTTGCCCACATAGTGAGTTTGAAGTTTGTTTAGTCTACATTATATACTCTCTCAAAAAATCAAAACCAACCAACGGAACATGCAAAAAACGAGGAATGAAGACGAAGAAAAAAAATGTATAAAAAGAGAAGTTAAAGAGAGTGATTCAACACTAGATCTGTTGTTGGTAAAACAGTTACATAAACACCATATATCCCACTTTAGTTCTTATCTTTAAATTTAGATCACCATTAGTTATGTTTGGGGTTTCTTGTTTTATGTTGCCATTGAAGAATTGGGTGGTTTTCACTTTTTTGTTTTTGAAACAGGGTTTCTCTGTATAGCCTGACTGTCTGGGAACTCACTTTGTAGACCAGGCTGGCCTCAAACTCAGAGATCAGCCTGCTTCTCTCATTTTTACGGTGAGATTAGGGCAATGTTTAACAACATAGTAGTCAAATGCTTTTAGTATTAATGGTCCTTTGTTATTTCTTGGTGGTGTGTGTGTGTATGTGAGATGCGAACTTGGCTTTGTGTTTGTGTGTGACAGCACTTTACTGACTGAGCATTTACCAGCCCTCGTAAGTATGAACTATGTATGTGACAATACTTAAATCTGTTGCCACACATATGCTAGATGAATACTCTATCACTGTATTTTGGAGTTCAGCCCCAGATCAATAAGAGAATTCTTCAGTCAAGATGAAGTGCTGCTGAGAAAAGCATGAGTTGGAAGAAATTAGACTTGATTTAAATAGTTCTGGTACATTTTAATTTGTGGCTGCTTTGTGACTTCTGAATATAATGTGTAAGTTTCACCTGTGACAACTTTTAACAGTTTCTCCCTCTTGTTTTCTGCCATTAGGAGAAAGCAGTTCAACAATTTCTACAGAAGATTTAAAAGAATGTCTGAAAAAACAATTAGAGTTCTGTTTCTCACGGTACAGATCTTTTTAATTGATATTCTCCTCTTTTTTTTTTTGTTTTGTTTTTAATGAGTAGATATAAAATGCCTGTGGAATAGGCAGTTATTTCCTTCAGTCATAGATTTTGCTATAATTCTTGAATGTATTTCTTATCTAGACTTAAAAGTATAGCTTTTCGTTGGATTTATCCTTTCCTAGCAGATAGTGACTGTCTATTGAATACTTTTCCTAGGACCATATTTAGACAGAGTTTTCCAAACGCACTAAATGAAATTAATTTTTAAAAACTGGTTGCGTAAAAGGAAAGGAAAATACCTCAATTTAAATTTTTAGAAGTTGGTTCTTAAAACTTTTGAACAGAGTAATTTTAACAAGACCCTAAAGAGATAGACAGAGAGTCTTTAATATTGTTTTCCCTTAAACATAAAGTCTTTCTAGGCCAATGTTTCAAAAATGGTTTATTTATAGGTGAGACTTGTGTAGAGATTTGTTGTTGCTCAGATATCCTAAAATTTCATTATATAAAGACTGTTTACAGCTGGGCATTATGACGCACACTATTAATCTCCCAGCACTAGGGAGGCAGGCTGATGAGTCTGTAAGTTAAGGCTGGCCTTGTCTGCATAGAGAGACCCAGGACAGCCAGGACCACATAATGAGACCGTGTCTCAAACAAAACAAAACAAAGGCTATTAGAAAATAATTGAAAAATTTTCCAGTCTTTGGTGAACCAGTTTTTCAAGCTTCTTCTAGGCTAGAAGTATCGATTGGGGGAAAGGAGGGATTTCAAGACAGGGTTTCTCTGTGTAGTCCTGGCTGTTCTGGAACTCACTCTATAGTCCAGGCTGGCCTCGCACTTAGAGATCCACCTGCTTCTGCCTCCTGAGTGCTGGGATTAAAGGTATGTACCTTATGGCTCAGAAGCATAGATTTTATTATGTACTTTCTTCTTCTTCTTCTTCTTCTTCTTCTTCTTCTTCTTCTTCTTCTTCTTCTTCTTCTTCTTCTTCTTCTTCTTCTTGTTCCTCTTCCTCCTCTTCTTCCTCTTCTTCTTTTTTAGTTTTTTTTAATTTTTATTCTATGAACCAGGTTCTCACTTTAGCTCTAGCTTTTCTAGAGCTCATAGAGATCTGCCCCCTTAGTGCTAGGATTAAAGACATGCACTGCCACACCAGGCTACCCCCCATATCTTTAACCTGGAGCCTCTCACATGCTAGATAATTAAATGTGCTACTGAGCTGTTATCCTCAGCCCTGATTCTCATATGAATAACTTTTGTTTTGTTTTTTGTTTTTTGGGTTTTTTTTATGGTTATGAAATGACTATTTTGTGATTTTTTAATTCTCTTGGCCCCACCCCACCTTTTTCCTTAGTGGTGCTGAGGATTAAACCCAGGGCCTCATGAGTACTAGTCACGCACTCAACCTATCCCAGCACTAATTCCACCAGTTGTTCTGCATCCAGCAATTGACATTTTACCACAAGGAAACACACTTCTTTTTTTTTTTTTTTTTTTTATGGTATTTGTTTTGTTTTTTTTGAGACATACTTAAGCAACCCAAGAAGCCCTCATGATTCTCCTTCCTCAGCTACCCTAGGAATTGTGGAATTATAAGCATGCACTGTCACAACTGTGATAAGCTGATCTAATTAGATTTTAATTTATTTTTTTTAACGACAACAAGGTGTTATTCTGTAGCCAATGCTGACCTGGAATTCACTCCGAGCTTATCCTGGTCTTGAATTCTCACCCCTTCTCATTCCTAGTGCTGGAATTAGATGTGAGCATAATTCCTTTTTCATATAATACTTTTAATAATAATTAAGGTTCTTACATACTGGTTTATCATTGTGGAACAGCTTCTATTGTCTTATTGTCATCATGTCCTCTGCCATACAACATCTCTTCCCCCCCCCCACATCCCTCCTTTTTGTTTTTTTGGTTTTTTTTTATTTTTTAAACAGGGATTTAATGTGTAGATCTAGCTGTGGCCTAGAACTCACTGTTTAGACCAGGCTGGCTTCAAATTCACAGAGATCCACCTGCCTCTTCCTCCCATGTTCTGGATTTAAAAATGAGTATAGCTCTTCATTCTTTCTTTTTAATTTTATGTATATGCCTGTTTGCCTATATGTGTAATATGCATCACTTATGTGCCATGCCCTCAGAGGTAAGACAAGGCATTGGATCTCTTAGAACTGGAGTTAGATAGTTGTGAGCTGCCTCATGGGTGCTGGGAACTAAACCTAGATCTTCTACAAGAGTATAAATATAGTCCTCTTAACCCTGAACCATCACTCCAGCCCCTCTATCAGTTTCTTGCTGCTGCTGCTGCTGTTTTTTAAGATAGATAACAACAACATAGCCCAATTATATCAACTGACCTTGAATCTGATTCAGTCTTCTGTTGCTAGAATAACAAGGGTGTACCCAATGCCCAGTTTATTGATTGTTTTATTGTACTTTTTATAATTGTTGGTTGTACACTGTCTTTTCAATCTGGCTCATAGTCTCCCATCTTGCTCCTTAAAATCTTAGGAAACATTTAAAAAACGGACTATGTGTTAGAGATATTTATGGTTTTTAATATTAATATTGCTAGTCCTTTGCATAATATACATACCACATGTCTACATACAACTACTCAAGTCTGCTTCTCTGGTTTCTCCATTGCCCAGTTAAGTTACTCTGAACCATTATTCACAAATGTATTCTAGAAGGAAAAATATTCCTGATACTTAAGTAATTTTGAAGCTTCTATTAGTTATGTCTCATATTTCCAGAAATATGATTTTTGTTATTTATATACATTTTTAGTTTCTGATATAAGAGTGTGTGTGATTGACCACATCACACTTAGATCTATAGTGAACTTCCCAGTCAGTCTGGCTAATATTATTTGTGGCTCAGCTACATTGCCAATACTAAATACCAAGTTTACTTGTAAATGGGAAGTCTTAGATGTACTATCAATTTGATTTTCTTTTGACAATTGTAGTTTCTTTGGCTAAGCACTTTGATACTGGCTGATAAGATTGGGGTTGCTGCAAGTCAGGGTTGGCTTAAGCTACAGTGTTTTAATTGTGCAAAAATCATGATTACAGGTTTCTGATTTTCAAGTTATTAAATAATAACATTTATTACACTGATGTTAATTTGTCCTTTTATGGTGAAATCTGAGTTTAATCTTACTGGTATCTTCTATTACCCTCCCTCCAACAAATAACTTCCATAACTATCTTAGTTGAATTTTAATTTAAAGGTCTTTGAGCTTACTCTTTGCCCATAAGATAGATTTTTTTTAAAGATTTATTTATTTGTGTGTGTGTATGGGTATTTGCCTGCCTATATGTCAACACATAAACATGTATTGCCTGCAGAGCCTAGAAGAGGGCATCAGATCCCCTGGAATTAAAGTTAACAGATGACTGTGAGCTTCCATGTGAGTTCTGGGAATCAAACCTAGGTCTTCTGGAAAAATCATTCAGTTCTTTAAGGCCCTGGACCGTCTCTCTAGCTCTCCATAAGACTTTAAAGTAGTATCTAGTTATAAAGATCTTTCATGAAATCCATAATCTACCTGGGAGACACAAAACAATTAAAAAAAAAAAGTTAAAGTAGAGCATCATGAGAGAAAGTAGAATCCAGAGTATAGGTTTTGAGTGGTTTTTTTTGGGGGGGGGGCGGGGTGGGAAGGGTGGGTGGGTGGGGGGAGACAGGGTTTCTGTGTAGCTCTGGCTGTCCTGGCTCTGTAGACCAGGCTGTCCTGAAACTCAGAGACCCACCTGACCTGCCTCTGCCTTCTGAGTGCAGTGCTGAAAGGCATACACCAGCACCGCCACCCAGCACAGGTATTCTTATTTACTCTGCTTTAAAGACTGTTTGATACAAACAAAAGACAAGATACTGAATTGGCCTTGGTAGTACACATCTGTGATGCCAGCATTGAAGAGTACCTTAATCTTTCATTTTAATTTTAAATACTTTCAAGTTACAATATTGTCAAGCACTTTTATGGGAAAAAATGATGTATTAAATATCATCCATGATTCAGTTTCTGGTTAAACAACCATTTTTTCCATATACTCTGGGATTCAAAACCTTTTGAGCCTCTCCCTCCTCCACCCCTTTTCTCCGCTTCTTTCTCTCTCTCTCTCCCTTCGTCCCCTTCTCTTCCCTTTCCCATACCAAAAAACAACAAAAAAAAAAACACCTTTTGAAGTTGTTACTGGTTTATTATTATGTTGGTATATTTTAAATTGAGCTGATAACAACTGTTGAACTTTTGTGTTTTAGTTTTTTGAGATAGTGTCTCTTTGTGTTACAGCCCTAGCTGTCCTGGAACTAGCTCTGTAGACCAGGCTGGCCTCAAACTCACAGAGATCTACCTGAGTCTGCCTCCCAAGTTCTGGGATTAAAGGTGTGCATCACCACTGCCCAACTGAACTTTTCATAATTCATCTTACAGTTTCTACTACTTTGATTTCTTTAAACATAGTTAAAAACATGAATATGGTAATTTTTTGCTTTAGGTACTTCTTAAGAATTGTGTATTATAATTGGTTCTGTTTATTTCTTTCAGAGAAAATTTATCAAAGGATCTTTACTTGATATCTCAAATGGATAGTGATCAATTCGTTCCAATATGGACAGTTGCCAATATGGAAGAAATAAAAAAACTGACCACAGATCCAGATTTAATTCTTGAAGTGTTAAGATGTATGTCAATGAGTTTTAGCTCTTTTCATAATTATAAAAGTTTTTATTAAAAAAATTATTTCTAATCATAGAGGGAATTGTTTTAAATGGGCTTTTTAGTGTGTGGATATGTCAGTATGTATTTGCTTTTTTTTTTTTTTTTTTTTTTTGGTTTTTGGAAACAGGGTTTCTCTGTATTGCTTTGGAGGTTGTCCTGTAACTAGCTCTTGTAGACCAGGCTGGCCTTGAACTCACAGAGATCCCGCCTTCCTCTGCCTCCCCAGTGCTGGGATTAAAGGCGTGAGCCCCCAAAGCCTGGCTTGCTTTTACTCTTGTACACATAGTAAGTATTTGCAAGTAAAAGTTGTTGAATAGTAATGGCCTAATTTGTTTTATGATTTCACAACCTGCTAATGAGTTGTGACTTATATATAGTTTGACAAATATTCCTGAAGTTAGATGGTGAACTTGTACCTCCTATATCTCCATCCCCCGCCCCATATGTTTTTTGGCCTTTGTGGTGATGTATTAATAAGAGCAGATTTGTTGGGGTGATTTCTGGACTTTATCCTCATCACTAGGAAGAAAGGCAATATACTTTGAAGTCATAATTATAAATGCTTTTTGTTCCACGGAGTATTCTTTTCAGCATATTTAATCACAGTGTAGGTGCTCCAGATAATTAGCAAATAACATTTGGTAATCATCTTGGCATATAAACTTTTTTTTTTTTTTAAGCGTGACAGTAACTTTTGGCATTTTGCCTTAGCGTTTGATGATATATTTGGTAAAATTGGACTAAATAGTTTTTAATGGCACCATTAATATCAGTACCTGTCACTTTTAAATGAGATACATTGTTTTTTACATTTCAGCTTCTCCTATGGTACAAGTTGATGAGAAGGGGGAGAAGGTGAGACCAAGTCATAAGCGTTGTATCGTAATTCTCAGAGAAATTCCTGAAACAACGCCAGTAGAGGTAATCATTGATTATTATTAAAAATAAATGTCCTTTAACTGTTTAGATTGGAGGAAGTAGGTAAGCAAAGTAGAAACCAATACCCTTGTATCAGTTAATGTAGACTTGTTAGATTTGAAGTATTAGAATGGCATAGGGGAGGAAAAAACGTATACCTCTTTGTTCTTAGGATAAACTTAAGTATTGCAGTAATACTAATTTTGAATGTATTGACAGTTAAAGTAGGAGGATTCATCTAATAAGAGTGGATGAAAAAGAAAATTTTGAATAAGGATTTGTTAACAAAATATAAAAGCTACAGCAAGGATCAAGTGTGGTTTAGGTTTGGGAATAAAATATTTGAATGATATTATAGTATAATGTCAGTATACTGCAGAATTATACCCTTCTAAAAATATGCATACATACACACATTTACTTAATAATTCTACCAAGAATTCACTAACTTTCAAATTATTAAAGCCATAGTTTTATTATTGTTGTATATTCAAAGTAACTGAGCCATAGTGTATGGTTAAAAAAAAAATTACCCAAGAGTAAGTGGATTAGATTATTAAATGACAGACTAGATTGAAACTTGGTCTGATTCTAGAGCTTGTGTTTCTTAACTCTTGTGCTGCTGGCCTCACTAATGCATGTGGGTGTTCTAAAAATTAAAGAGGGGATTGTGCGTCTCTATGAGTTTGAGACAGCCTGCTCTACAGAGCAAGTTCCAGGACAGCCAGGGCTAGACAGAGAAACCCTGTCTCAAAAAACAAAACAAAACCCTGTTGGGGAGGAAAACGACAGGAGAGAGTACTATAAGGAAAATTCCGCTTGCTATTAGAACTGAAGTACTTCTCTTATGTTGTTTATAAATTAATAAACATTATTATGTGAAAATGTTTACACTAACTGCGCATGTTTTCATTTTAAAGTTGACTATACTTTTTTTTTTTTTTTAGGAAGTAAAAGCTTTGTTTAAAAATGAAAACTGCCCCAAAGTGATAAGCTGTGAATTCGCACACAACAGCAGCTGGTATATCACTTTCCAGTCAGACACAGATGCACAACAGGTGAGAGGAGAGCTTCCATTAAAAATCTTACTGGAAAAAGAAAAGTTATGTATTTTGTTGAAGAGGATGTATTTAGGGTAGGGATGTGACCCAGTAGTAGAGTACATGTTAGGATACGTGAAGTCCTAGGTTCAGTGGTCAGTACCACAAGAAAAGGCCAGATATGGTAGTTCCTCCTATAATCACCAAACTTGGGAGGTAGAAACAGGCAACATCAGGAGTCCAGAACCAACATTGACTACATAACTGAGATTGGGTTACATAGATCCTGTATCAAAAACTTTAATAAAGGAGGAAAACTTAAATTAGACATGGCAGTAATGGTGCATGCTTGTTATCACTGAAGTAGGAGGACCAAAAATGTGATGAGTTTAAGGCCAGCCTAGGTTACAGAGTGAGACTGTCAACAAAAAGAAGAAAATGTTTACTAAGACTGATCATATTTTTACTTAATTGATAATTGGTCTTCTTTTTTATCATCTGCATATTAATTTTAACAGATCTTCTTTATTATTATTTATTAGTTTTCATTTTTCAAGACAGGGTTTCTCTGTGTAGTCCTGGTTGTCCTGAAACTCACTATGTAGACCAGTCTGGCCTCGAACTCACAAAGATCTGCCTGCCTCGGCCTCTGGAGTGCTGGGATTGAAGATGTGCCATTTCCTCTCTACCAGTTTTATCAGTTTTAATTTTAAAAAAATGTTTACTGGTCAATGAAAAAAGCACAGACTTTAAATATATGTAAAGATTTGTAGTTTTTTGTTTTTTGGGGGGGGGGGGGACTGTCTTATTCTGAGGCTGGCTGATACAGGACTCACTGTGGTAACCTAGGCTCCATGGCAGTCTTCCATCCTCACTTCCTCTAGAATGCTGAGATCTTATCCCCCCCCCCTTTTTTTCTTCTTTAATGTGTATGAGTGTTTTGTCTGTGTGTACCTGGTGCTCAAGAAGGCAAGAAAAATGTGCTAGATATCCTGGATCTGGAAGATGTGAAAAATCAAATTCAAGTTTTTTGTTTGGAGACTCAGTTATCTAGGGTTTTTGTTGATGGTGTTGTAGTGTTTTTTTTTTTATTTTTTTATTTTTTAAATTTTTTATTTATTTATTTTTGTTGTTGTTGTTGTTTTTTCCTCTTGTGTATTTGCAATCAGTGAGGTTGGCCAGGCTGGCCTCTCACTCCCAGCAGTCCCGTGTCAAAGCCACCACTCACAGCTGAGTAAAATTAAAGTTGTTACTTGTTGATTCATGTGTCCTGCCTTTTGTCATAACCTCAAATCAACTTCCTGCATTACCTACGATCTGTAACTAGGAGTGTGTTGTTTTCATGCTTTTTCCTCTCATTACCTCAAGGTTTGTTGTTTCCATTTGTTTTTGCCTTGCTGTGTTCAAGGCTGGTTTAGCTCACAAAGCCATCTACTGTGTAGCTTCCTGAGTGCTGGGATTACAAGTGTGCTCAGCAAGACCTTTTTGTTTAGTTTAGGAACTGATAATAGCATGCTCATTTGGGAGAATGAAAAAGACTTTATTAAAAATGTTTAAATACTAATAAAAGTTCATTTTTGTTTTAACAGGCTTTTAAATATTTAAGAGAAGAAGTTAAAACGTTTCAGGGCAAGCCAATCATGGTAAGATACATTAGATGATAGTGTGAAAAAGGGTTGGGGGGTGACTGTTACTGGGTTTTTGTCTATTTTGCTTCTTTTAAAAGAATTAAGAATACATGAAAGATGTTTTATAAAACCTATAGTAAGTTTAGAAACATTCCTGTGTTCTTTAGAAAATTGGTTGACATAAAACATGAAAACAGTCTGAATACAGAAGTTTTTTTTACAGGGAATTACAAAGTTTTTATTCTAATTCACATCCTTTAAATCCAGATCTCAAATAATAGTAAGTGATAAAAACCATTTCCAGTTCTTCCAGCCCTGTCTCAGTTAACTGTTATTACAGTTACATCCATTTGAGAAGGAAGTGTTACAGATAATACTTCAGTGTCTTTCTTTTCAAATTCCATAACATTTGCCTTCTTTCATCATTATTACCGTTGTGTAGACTTGACTAGTTGGTGTAGGCTCATATACACTGATTTACTAACTCCTTTCTTATTTTCTTACTGTTTTAGTTTTAAGCACTATGCACACATTCATTCATTCTTACAGAGTGAGAGAAGGAAATTGGTTGTTTCGGGCTATCTTGAGCTACATAGTGAGTTCAAGGCAAGCCTTGTACATGTGAAAGAACAACTTACTGAGATGTGCTCTTGATTTTTCCACTTTGACTACTGAAGAAAATGGTGTAGCCAGTCTAGTGTCAAATGACTAACTACTAAGGAAATCAAATGGTGCAAGTAACTTTTACTTCAGACAACTATCACAAGATACTACTGTAAGAATTGGCATCTAAATCTGATTTGTGTGGGGTTGCTGATAATACGAGTTCCATATTACAATTGAGTTTCCTTTGCTAATCATTCTATCTTTGTTTCTCTCTTTTAATCACTGTTCCCCTTTGAGGTTACAGAGATACTGTTTTGTGTCTCCTAATGACTTAAAGGTTTCATATTTATATTTTGATCTTTGATAAACCTTCATTAATTTGGTATATATTATAGAATAAAACCTAATTCCCTTTTAATTTAATATATTTTAATTATTGTGTGTGTGTGTGTGTGTGTGTGTGTGTGTGTGTGTGTGTGTGTGTGTGTGTGTGTGTGTGTATATGTGCATATATCTGAGATTAGGGACATCCCTGGCTCTAGAGTTACAAGCAATTGTAAGCTGCCTGAAACAGGTGCTGGAAATTGAACTCATTTTTTTCCCTTAATTTGGACAATTGTCTACTTTTACTTGCTGATTCAACCTGTCACATTTCTTTAGAGATGTGTCTTGGGGGTCTTTGATCTGTTTCCTCAGTCTTTATGTCCCTGAGCCACTACTCCTATCTTCATTATGACAGCTTCAGTGTCCTTTTTCTATAAGCAATTTTTTTTTCATCTTTTTTATGATTTTACTGTGTAGATCCGTGTTTATCTGGTGCCAACAAGAGCCAAACAAAGCAATATTGCACTTTTTATTTTAATTACGTATCCATGTATGTTTCTGCACATGAGCATCTACAAGTAAGTGCCAGTGCCAGTGCCAGCAGAGGCCAGGGGCACCTTTTGTTCTTAGCTGTTTCCTATAACCTAATGCACTCCAGGTTCATGTTACAGATGGTAATATTTCCCTTTGCAGGGCTAGAGGATCCTCTGGAAGGCTAGCAGACACACGCTTAACCATTGAATCAACCCATGTTTACTTATTTTTACCTTGTTTATTGTGGTTCTTCTCAAATCCATACTTTTCTATTTAAAGCTATTGTTTTATTTTGCTCAATTGATTCTAAGCAGAAATAAATCATAACATTCATGAAAAATGAGTTGAATATATTTGCTGTAATATACACTTCATCTTTTATTATTATGTTTTCTTCTTCTAGGCAAGGATAAAAGCCATTAATACATTTTTTGCTAAGAATGGTTATCGATTAATGGATTCTAGTATGTATACTCAACCCATTCAGACTCCAGCTCAATATCCCTCACCAGTCTTTATGCAGCCAGTGTATAACCCTCATCAGCAGTACTCAGTGTACAGTATTGTGCCTCAGTCTTGGTCTCCAAGTCCTGCACCTTACTTTGAAACACCACTGGTAAGTGAGACTTTTAGAAAGTACTAAGATATTTAGATCAAGCTAAAAAGTAAAGAGATGATCTGAAAACCAGGTGCAGATGCATTTGCCTGTGTTTGGAGCACCCACAAAGCAGCAGCTTCAAGGTCAGACTAGTCTGCATAGCAAGTTACAGACTACCATAGTCATCATAAAAATGACCCATAAAAGCCCAGTTCATCTCTAGTCTAAGCATATTACTGAGGGTTGAGCTGTTAGTTCTGCAATTTGATTGTTTGAAGAATTACTAAGTAATTTGTGGTTGGTTCATTAATTGATTGATTGATTGTTGGTTTTGCCATGTATCCCTGGCTATCCTGGAATTCTCTATGTAGACCAGGCTGGCCTTGAACTCAGAGATCCTCCTGTGCCTAGACGGCTGGGACTTAAGGTGTGCACCACCATGCCCAGCTCCTTTGTGATTTTTAAATGATTCTAGTGTTGTAAAATTTTGTCATGAGCCAGGCATTGGTGGCACACACCTTTAATCCCAGCACTCGGGAGGCAGAGGCTAGGCAGATCTCTGTGAGTTCAAGGCCAGCCTGGTCTCCAGAGCGAGTGCCAGGATAGGCTCCAAAGCTACACAGAGAAATCCTGTCTCGAAAAAAAAAAAAAAAAATTTTTTTTTTTTTTTTGTCATGGAAGAGCAGTTTGTATGTAATGAATTAGTAATGTGTTATTCATAATAAAATGGTGTTTAGTGGGAGCATTGCAGAAATGAGTAAGTACAGAGTTTTCTATTCTTTTTGACTTATTGAAGAAACTGATGTCAAAACCCTCTCTACAGTAGTATGTTTTTTGTTTTTGTTTGTTTCTTTTTGGTTTCCAGTAGTATATTCTTACAGTTAAACATTTATGTTTTCTTTTAGGCTCCTTTTCCCAATGGTAGCTTTGTGAATGGCTTTACTTCACCAGGATCGTATAAAACAAATGCTACTGCTGTGAATATTAGCCGACCATTCCAAAAAAATCGGTAAGATAAAAAATAATACCTGAAATTTATTTTAAACAGTTCCCAGTAATTCATAAGGAATTACCATATTCTTATTGGGAGACTCAATGTAATTGTTTTCATTTATTTTTATAAAAAGTTTGTGAATTGTTCAGTCTAGAATTCTTCAAGGCCAGAATAGGTGAGGATTTCACCCATCTTTTAATGTAGACTGTATGCTTCTGTCCCACCTGGTACCACAGCTGGTTAGTTCCAAATCAACACACAGAGGCTTTTATTAATGATAAACTGTTTGGCCAATGGCTCAGGCTTCTTATTGGCCAGCCCTCTCTTACTAACCCATTTCTATTAATCTGTTTATCTCCATGTGATCTTAGCATACCGGTGATGCCCCGACCTCTTGCTTCCTCAGCAGCTATATGGCATGTGGCCCCATCCCTGCTCCCCAACTCACTCTCTGCGGTCCTCTTTCCAGCCTTCTCCTAGTCTGGTAGCCCCGCCTCTACTTCCTGCCTGTCGACATCCTACCTGTCCATTGTTTATTCATTCACAGCATACAGAAGGACAACCCCCATCACTTCCTTATTTTATTTTATGTGTGTGGGTGTTTTACCTGCATGTAAACCTATACCACTTTCATTTCCATTTTCCTAGTAACCCAGAGGAAGGCATTTTGTCCCCTGGAACTGTAGTTACATATAGTTGTGAAACACTGTGTAGACTCTGGGAATTGAACCTTGGTCCTCTAGAATTACAATTCTCTTAACTACTGAGCCAGCTCTCCACCTCCTGCTTATTTTATTATTTTTATATTTTTGTTTTTCCAGATAGGGTTTCTCTGTGTAGTCCTGGTTGTCCTGGAACTCGCTCTGTAGACCAGGCTGGCCTCGATCTCAGAAGATTCACCTGTGTCTGCCTCCCAAGTGCTGGGATTAAAGGCTGTGCCACCACTACTGACTCCCAGTTTATTCTTTAATCCAAGTTCTGGGTATTGAATTTAGGTCCTTATGCTTATAACAGAAGCACTTAACAATGGAGTTTCTTCCCCAACACACGATTTTTTTTTTTTTTTTTTTTTTTTTTTAGTAAAAGTACTGATTTTTCCATATGTTTGTCTTAAAAGTATAGGGCTAGAGAGGCTGGAGAGATGGCTTAGCCCTTCAGAGCACCCCCAGCTGTTCTTCCCACGGACACAGTTTTGATTCCTAGCATCCCTATGGTGGCTCACAACCATCTATGACTAGTTTTGAAGGGTCTACCTCCCTCTTCTGGTCAACACTGATATAAAGTGGCTAAAACATCCATACAAATAAAAATTGTAAAACAAATAAAACCAAACCTACAGGGTTGGGCATGTCACTCACTACTCTCACCTTGTTTCATTAAGGCCCTGGATTCTAATGCCCCCACAATAAAATAAAAGTGTGCACATGATGCGTGCAACCATGTATGTACAGTTTTTTGGGGGGGAGTGCGTTCAAGACAGGGTTTCTCTGTGTAGCTTTGGAGCCTATCCTGGAACTAGCTCTTGTAGACCAGGCTGGTCTCAAACTCACAGAGATCCGCCTGCCTCTGCCTCCCAAGTGCTAGGATTAAAGGCGTGTGCCACCAACGCACGGGCGTATGTATAGTTCTTTTGTGTGTCCTTAGTGTTCATGTGTGGCATGGCATGCATGTGGGGGTCAGAAGACAACTTTGAGGAATCAGTTTTTACCTTTGTTGAAGCAGGGTTTCTTCTTTCTACCACTATACATACCCAGTCTAGCTTGTCCTTGAGTTTCTGGGCAGTTCTTTTGTCTGATTCCTATGTCTGTAAAGGAATGTTGGGATGACATGTGTTAGCACATCTGGTTTTTGTATGGATTTCCAAGGTCAGCTTACCTGCTAAGCTGTCTCCTACAGAAATAATAGGAGTGCTTTCTATTTTTCTTTTTCTTTCTTTCTTTCTTTTTTTTTTTTTGTTTTTTGTTTTTGGTTTTTGTTTCTTTTTGTTTTTCGAGACAGAGTTTCTCTGTATTGTTTTGGAGGTTGTCCTGGAACTCGCTCTGTACCCGAGGTTGGTCCCAAACTCACAGAGACTCCCTGCTTCTGCCCCTGAGTGCTGGGATTAAAGGTGTGCGCCACCACCGTCCAGCATAAGAGTACTTCTTATTAAAATGCTGAAATACTAGGTTTTCACAACCACCCAACTCCTTGTTTCTTTCTTGCTTCTAAGAAGTGATGGTTAGCCAGACCTACTTCAATTAAAGGCCCCCTTCCCTTCAGTTTTGTGTATGTTTTGGGGGAGGGCAAATTATTTTATTTATTTATTTTGTATTTTTAATTTGTTTTGAGACTTGGTTTCAAAACAGAGTGCATTTTCACTTTCCCCTGAAGAGAGGAGGGAAGAGAGGGTCTTTTATATAGTTCTCCTATAACTCTAAACCAGTCTGGCTTCTGCCCCCATTGTAGTGGGAGTAAAGGCATGTACTACCACACTACTTTTTGTTCTGTTTTTGTTTGTTTGTTTTATGTGTATATTTGGTATTGTTTATATTTGTTGGTTTTATTTTTTCAGGTTTGGTATTTAGCTCAGACATGTACTATGGTCAAGAATGTCCTTAAACTCCCAATCCTCTTGCATCCACCTCTCAAATGCTTGGTTTACAGGCTTATAGTCCATGTTTAGGATAATACTTTTTGGTTTTCTAAGACAGAGTTTCTCTGTGGCTTTGGAGCCTGTCCTGGAACTAACTCTTGTAGACCAGGCTGGTCTCAAACTCACAGAGATCTGCCTGCCTCTGCCTCCCAAGTGCTGGGATAAAGGCTTTCGCCACCAACGCCCGGCAGGTTAATACTTTTTTGAAATGTTTCTTTCAACTTTTGATAGCCCAATGATAATCTACCTAGTGAGAATGGAGCTAACTTGCAGAAGTCTAGACATTTTTCTACTTTGCTATCACTGTTTCTTTATTCATCCCTCCACCCTTTCAATGCCTGGACTGGGATTATTAAGTCCCCCTTAGTAAAGGGTAGGACTAAAGCTAGTTAAAGTTTAAAAACTTATGTATTGGGCCTGTCCAATGCATGGTGAAATTTGGTGAATGATAGTTTCTGAAGTCCATGTAAACTTTGTAATTGAATCTTACCAAGTTATTTTCAGGAAAAAATAGATAACTATTTTTAAACTTCTATTAAAGGATATACTGTAATTTTAGTTACTTTTAAAATTTTTTTTAAAAGATTTTATTTATTTATTCTGTATCAGTCTTCTGCCTGCATGCCAGCAGAGGGCACCAGATCTCATTCAAGGTGGGTGTGAGCCACTATATGGTTGCTGGGAATTGAACTCAGGACATCTGGAAGAACAGTCAGTGCTCTTAACTGCTGAGCCATTTCTCCAGCCCCCACTTTTAAAATATTTTATAATGAAAATTTTCTTTGGTTTTTTTGAGTTAGGGTTTCTTTTTGACTGTCCTGGAACTAACCTTGTAGACCAGGCTAGCTTCAGACTATTTTTTGAAGCATCATTTTAGACTGACTTACACAAAAAGTTTAACCTGACATTTCATAGTGGCTTAGGAGTAAATGTGGAGGTGAGTTGTGATTTTTGGTTTGGTTGAAAAGTCTTTGGAGTGAATACCTGTTTATATTTTAATTATTTGTAGTGTTTTAAATCTGTTTAAAAAGCCAAGAAATAGCATGTTGTTGATACTATGAATTTATATCTGTAAAAACAGATTGTAAGAAATGGGCATATAAACTGTAATCAGTGTACCAATTGAAAAATCTCACACTTCCTTTTTAATTTGCTGTTGAGCCAAGATCCTTACTTAGGTTTTTTTTTATATTTTATTATATATAGGTATATATATATATATAGATAGATAGATAGATAGATAGATATAGTTTTTTTTCAGGACAGGGTCTCACAATGTAGCTCTGGCTTTCTTGTAGCTTGATTTGTAGATCAGGCACTATGGCTTCAAACTCACAAGAGATCCCACTGACTCTGCCTCCTGAGTGCTGTTATTAAAGGTGTGTGTCACCACTGCTCTATAGTTAGTTGGGTTTTGTCTTGTGATTGTTTGGAGATAAGGTCTTTCTAGCCCTGTCTTTTCTGGATCTTTTCTATTTTCTCCTAATCTTAATAAGCATCGTTTTCCTACGTGTGTAATATAAATATATAAAAACAAATATAATATTTTTAGTCACCCATGTAAGAGTGAGTTTTTTCTTACTTCCATTGGTGGCTTTACCCTTCTCAGATACCTGATAGCCCTTGTTAGTAAATACAAAGTCTGGTGTCTTTGGTTTGTTGTTGTTTTTGTTTTTCTTTTTTAGATGCCAGTAAAATCCTAACTGTGGTTTCATAGCTGTGCTTGAGACCATTACTCTGGCTGTCCTGGAATTTCCTATGTAGACCAGGCTTGCCTCAAACTTATGAAGACCTACCTACCTCTCTCTCCTTATTGCTGGGATTAAAAGTGTGCATCACCAGCTTGATATTTACTTTTTTCAATATTGAGGTAGAAGTAGCTTCATCTAAAACTTCAGATTCCCCCCCCCCCAAATTTTGTCAAATACATCACATGATATGGACATTCTTTTGCTTTTACGTAAAAATATTCCATAAGATGTATAACAATTTCTTGATTTATCCTGTATGTGGGTGTGTGTGTGTTTTATTTATTTAATTTTTAATTTTTTTTAGTGTGAAGCCTCATTTTAGGTCATCCAGTGGTTCAGAACACTCAACAGAGGGCTCTGTATCATTGGGGGATGGCCCATTGAGCAGATCTAGTTCAAGGAACTTTCTCTCTGAACGACAAAACCCTACAGTAACAGGGAATCAAGAACAAACTTATCTTCCAAAGGAGGCTCCAATTTTACAGATGGATCAGAATGGGGACTTTGGTAGAGGCAGGTAAGGAAATGGAGTATATGAAAATTATTTAATTATAACATGCTCATCTTCAATGTTGAAAACCTTCTGGTTTTGTTTTAATTATTGGTATATGATTATCTTAAATAAATTCGTTGTTCTTATAGGTTAATAGAACTTGGGAAGGTTTAGTTTTAGTTTGAGATGGGAGTTTAGCAGTGGTAGGAATTTGAATACATGTTCTCAGCCATCTCATGTAAGCACTAACACTCAGCTGCACCTATACCTTTAAATCAGGGTTTTTTGGGTGGGAGGGGGGTTTAACCTATGCCTCCCCTGTAACTTGCCACCTAGAAACTAAGCTGGCCACAAAACTCAGAGATTTACCTGCCTCTGCTTTCTAAAAGGATTGGGATTAAAGGTGTGCACCTCCATGGCTAGCCCTGTCTTCTATTTTGAATTTCTCCTTACTTCTGAACTGTAAGAGTAGAGTTCTATTTTGTCTACTATGCTAAATTTGACTTTAAAATGCTTCTGGTGGGGGCTAGAGAGATGGCTCAGAGGTTAAGAGCACTGACTGCTCTTCCAGAGGTCCTTGATTGATTCCCAGTAACCACATGGTGGCTCACAACCACCTGTAATGAGATTTGGTGCCTTCTTTTGGAATGCAGGCATACATGCAGGCAGAACACTGTATATATAATAAATAAATAATCTTTTTTAAAAAATGCTTCTGAAATGGAAAATGTGTTACTTAATAGAAATGGGTCCAGCTAGCTATGTGGTGGAAGTAGTTGGTGAAATTTTGGGGGGATTAGTTCAAGATCTTTTCAAAAGAAGTTACATAATTCCTTAATAATAATGGAGGAATAGCACCTATTTTGAAAATTTAAATGTTTGAGAGGAAATAAGTATATGTATTCTTCCTCTTTATTAATAGGAGAACTCTTTTTAGAGGTCGAAGACGAAGAGAAGATGACAAGATCGCAGTAAGTATTTTACCTTTTGCCTTTAGAATTATTTTTCCTTTCCTGGCTTTATTTTGTTGATTATTTAAGCAAAAATAATTGAGCCTGATGTTGACATGAAAGTCATTTATACATTCACCCTCTAGTGCCTAGTTAGATATTTGAGGTTATATTACTAATATTTTATATCTGGCATATTTAAGTAGCTTAAAAATAGATTTGACCTAGGCTTGGTGCTTGCCTTTAATTACAGTCCCAGTGCAGACAGTTCATACCAGCATGATCTAAATAATAAGTTCTAGGCCAGCCAGGGACACAAAGTGAGACTGTCTTTAAAAGGAAGAGGAAGAGGTAATTAAGTTTGAAGGTTTATTACATTATTGTTATTGTGTTTTGGCACTGTCTCACTGTATAGCCCAGAATGTCTTCAAACTCAATCCTACTGCTTCATCTCCCAAATACTAGGATTATAGGTGTATGATACCATGCCCAGTTCCTTTCTGTTGTAAAGTATTACTTAAGCTATGTAAAGATGTGTTACATTTTTTTAATTATGTAAGAATGTGTTGCTTGGCTTGCCTAAGGCATCTGATTGGTCTAATAAAATGTTGAAGATAGGCAGTAGAGGGATAATGAAGAGAGAACAAGTAGGATGAAGAATCTTGGTTCAAGGGAGAAAGAGAGGGAGACACCCAGGGCCAGCCAGGCAGGTAGCCAGCGAAAGCCAGACAAGCCAAACATGAAGAAGCAGGAAAAAGAGGACATACTGAATGAAAGAAAGGTTGAAGCCCTGAGGCAAAATGTAGATGAAGAGAAACAGATTAAATTGAGTTATAAGAGCTATGACAAGCATAAGATAAGGCTGAGCATCCATAATGCAGAGGCTGGCGATCCAAGAAAGTCTGCTACATTAATAAGGCTTGCTACATCTGTTTGTTGCTCATAAACAGCACTTGTATCAGTAATTCATTGATAACCTCTATTAATTAATTTTACTTAATTTCACCATGACCAAATATCTGACAGAAGCAGTTTACAGAGGTTTGTTTTGGTTCCTGGTTTTACAGAACATAGTCCATGATAGGGAAGCTAGGGAATATGATGTGGCTCTATGGCAGAGGGAGCAGGAGACCATGGCTCCTCATATCTTGGCACACCAGGAAGCTGGGGGCTGTCAAGGTGGCCCAGCAGTTAAGAGCACTTGTTGCTCTTTGTAGGACCTGATTTGGTTTCCCTTGTCCATACTTTTTATCTCACAACTATCTGCAACTTTAGTGCTCAAGGACCCGATGCCTTCTTGTGACCTCCATGGTCACCAAGCACACATATGGTACACAAGCTTGTAACCAAAATATCCAAACACACACACACAAAATATGGAAATTCTTTTTAAGAATTAAAGGTGCACACCTTTAATCCCGGGACTCAAAAGGCAGAGGCAGGTGGATCTTCACAGTTTCAAAGCCAGCCTGAGCTACATAGCAAGTTCCAGAGAGCCAAGTTTAAAAAAAAAGTAGAGCTGGGCTATAGCCTTCAAAGGTCCACCTTCAAATGATCCACCTCAGGCAGCCATTCCCCACAACCACGATGGTACCTTCAGTGAACTAGGTATTAAAGTATGTGGTCCTATGGGGACATTTTAGATCCAAAGCATAACCTTAGTAGTGGTCATTCTCTGTGTCTGGGCATAGTTAAAGGAAGGACTGTGCTAGTCTTCTCTCTCTAAAATACTAAAAGGGGAGTCCATTACATTCACTTATGCAGCACAGTTGGAGAGACCAAGAACCTAGTAGTTGTTGAGTCCATAAGACTGAATGCCTCAGCAGTCCAAATCTGGCAGTGAGAGCTTGGAGGGTTGCTGGAGAGCTTTTGGACTTCACTTGGAATTAGAAGCCCAAAGAAGTTGGTTCTCATAGCTGAAGAGACAGCAGCATCAGCAAGGTAGATGAGCTCATCATCATTGAGATTGAAGTTCAAGTGTGGTAATATGTTATTTCTGATTCATTAAAGTTTGCCTGAGGATTCAGAAAGCAAAGTCAGCCACAAGCCATAGAAGCCAGGCAGTGATGACACACATTTAATCCCAGCACTAGAGAGATATAAAAGATAGGAGCAGGGTCTTCAGTAGACTCGGTCTCAGGATTCTCTCCAGCCATGCTGGAGAGGCAGCAGTCTGAGGTTTGGGAGAGTTCATTGATCAGTCATTTCAGCCTGAGGTAGAGGTAAGAGCTACTGGCTGGCCGATTTGCTTTTCTAATCTTCAACTTGAAGCTTGAATGCCAATATCAGTCTCTGAGTCTTTTATTTATCTTGCTACAGTCCAAATACTTGAGAAGTTTTCCTCCTTCCATGTCCTTTTGTCTTGTCCAGTAGTAGAAGGTGCTACCTTTAAAGTGGATCCTTCTACATCACTTAAAGCAACCTGTTGTAGTCAAATTCTCATTCAGGCTCTCCAGGTTATGTCAAGGCAAGCACTTTTACTCCCAGCACTCAAGAGGCAGCGGCAGGTGGATCTATTGAGTTCCGGGACAGCTGGAGATGCAAAATGAAACCCTGTTTCAAAAAAAGAATGAAAAAATGAACAGGCTGGGGAGGTGATTCGGTGGTTAAGAGCACTTGCTGTTCGCCCAGAGAGCTTGGGTTTAGTTCCCAGCACCTATGGGCTAATTCATAAGTATCTATAACCTAATTCCAATGGATTGAACACCTTTTTCCCAGTTCCACAGGCATCAGGCATGTGGTTCACAGACCTACATGCAGACAAACATTCACACATAAGACAAATCTTCAGACAAACAAAACTAACCATCACAGATCCCTGCCAGAGTGATTTTTAAATGGATGGATGGGTGGATAAATTTATTTCAATAAATGTTGCCAAATAGCCATCTTTAGGGGTTATTCCATTTTCTAGTCCCATAGACATGAATTAAAGTTCCTGTTTTATCTTTTGGTTTTATAATATTTATATTGTTTTTGCCATTCTTTTGGAGTATTACATTTGTGCAGAGGGCAGCTTTTGGTAGTAAGTTCTCTTTCTACTGTGACTTCTAGGGCTTGAGCTCAGGTTGTCAAGCCTTTGTGGCAAATGCTATTATCCACTGAGCCATCTCACTCACCCTGTAGCTAATTCTTACATCTACAGTCTTAGTAATTTTTTTTTTTTTTTTATACTTACAGGGGCTAGACAGATGTCTCAGTGATTAAGATCATGTACTGTTCCTACCTAGGTCAGGAGTTCAGTTCCCAGCACTCACTCATATCAGGCAGGTAGAACTACATGAGCTGTAGGGAATCTGAACACAACAGACACCTGCCCTCATGTGCACATATCCTTACATAGACAAATATATACAATAAAAAAAATTTAAAGTATATATAAAGAAAATCTGGCTAGGTGGTAGTAGTGCAAGCCTTTAATCCTAGCACTCAGAAGACAGAGACAGAAATCTCTGTGAGTTTGAGGCCAGCCTGGTCTACAGAGTGAGTTCCAAGACAGACAGACAGGCTTACACAGAGAAATCCAGTCTGAGAGGGAGGAGAGAAGAGAGGGAGATCAGGAATTCAAAGTCATCTTTGTATACAAGTTCAGGGTCAGCTTAACTATTAGACACCCTGGTGTAAAAACAAAACATACATACATACATACATACATACATACATACATACATACATACATACATACATATATATTGAAGTTTTCACCTTCCTAGCTAGAAAGAAGTAAATGTATAACACTAAATATCTTTAAAGAAAGCTTCTCATGTATCCCAGGATGGGCTGGAACTGATAAGTGGCTTAAAATGACCTTGAACAAACGATCTTCCAGCTTCCTAGGTGTTGGATCACAGCTATACATTACTATACATTATTTTTAACTTGCTAAGGAGCAAATCTAAGCTTCATGTATGCTTAGGCACGAATTATTCTGTTGTTTTATTTATGACTTGCCTTATGGGCAGCCATGAAACTTTAGGCCTTGTCTTAGGGTTTCTGTTGCTGTAAAGTGACACCATGATCGCAGCAACTCCTATAAAGAAAAACATTTAATTGGGATTGTCTTACAGTTTCAAGGCTTTAGTCTATTATCCTGAGGGGACATGGCACATGCAGACAGACATGGTGCTGCAGAAGGAGCTGAGAGTTCTACATGTTGATCCACAGGCAAAAGAAGGAACTGTGTCCCACATTGGGTATGGCTTGAGCATATGAGACCTCAGATCCAACACCCACAGTGACACATTTGCCCTGACAAGACCACACCTCCTAATAAATAGTGTCAGTCCCTATGGACCAAGCATTCAATCACAAGTCTATGGAGGGCCATACCTACTTAAACCACTACATGCCCTGACTAGATATTTAGCCTGTCAGTTGTAGCAATCCTTGTGAATCCTCAAGGGCCTTTAAAGATTGGAGAGGAAAAAACAAGGCAGCTGGTGCTTCAGGCCACCCTGGGCTACATTAAATAAATAAATAAAAATTAAATTGAGTGGAAGATAGTGTGGATTTGGGATATAATATAATACATTAGAAATGACAGTATCAAAGGCTAAAAGTTGGCTTACAGGAAATGGAGACAGACTTTGCAGTCCAGCAGGCAGAGTAGAAGAGTCTTTATGCCAGAGTGATACAGCTATAAAAGTGAAGAAGCAAGTTTGTATGTAGGGATTGAAAGGATAAAATCAGATGAGAATGTACAGGGTACCCTGAAGAAAGAAAAGTGAAATGTTACATGTCATAATAAGAGCTTTGGACTGAAAATTGAGATTATTCAGTGTGTTTGAAGTACCCACCCAAAGTGAAATCTGGATTTCTGGTTTAACACTAAAAGCCTGAAATAAAAATATTTATTATTGTGTATTTTGGGAGGGAGGGGGAGAGAGAGAGAGAGAGAGAGAGAGAGAGAGAGAGAGAGAGAGAGAGAGAGAGAGAGAGAGTGTATGTATGTATGTATGTATGTATGTATGTATGTATGTATGTATGTATACATGAGTGCCTGTACATGTGCTTGTGAACAGTTGGTCATTGATGACCATCAAAAAGTAAACTAGAGTTTAGTGCCAGCATGCATAGGAATAATCGTTGATGCCTTGAGCCTTGAAGAACATAGTAACAGAAGAAGATGAGTATGAAAATGTGAGATGAGTAGACAGAATGTAGCTCACCAAAAGTTAAAGTAGTTAGAGGAAGATTGTTACTGTCAGATTAGATAAGGTACAACAAGCCAAGAGAAAGGTACAACAGAGGCCAGGAATGCATGAGCCCTCCTGGTCTACTGATGCAGCTCCACACTCAGGGCCAGGGACACTCCCAAAGGAGGCAGTGGTTAATATGTCAAATGCTGTAGTGATATTTGAGGGTAGAGCCTATTCAAATTTTTGTCATTAAAAAACATTGGTATGGATAGGCAGTAGTGGCATAGGCCTTTAATCCCAGCACTTGGGAGGCAGGCAGAGGCAGGTAGATTTCTGATTTCAAGGCCAATCTAGTCTACAAAGTGAGTTCAGGACAGCCAAACAAAGCTACACAGAGGAAACCGGAGGTGGGGGTGGGGTGCAATTAGAGTGAATTCAGTAATGAGGAAATAGTAAGCAATAGAGTGGGCATTCTCTCAGGATTGATTGGAAGGAAAGATGAAGTTTTCAAACATGTTATATAGCAGGAGTCATTCTGTCTGGAGATTATATGGAAGGAGTAATAATAGGGGCAAGATGGTGTTTATTTCTTTAGTTTTGTCATGGAAGAGGAGGTTAGAACAAAGTAGGAAGCAGAGAATTGTGGGCATTGAGTAGGAGTTTTAAGAAATATAGCAGAGTTTTCAAAAGAAGACATTAGTGCTTTGCAGTATTGGCACATAGCTTTAATCCCAGCACTTGGGAGGCCAAAGCAGGTGGATCTCTGAGTTTGAGGCCAATCTGCTCTACATAGTTCCAGGACAGCCAGGGCTACAGAGAAATCCTATTTCGAAAACTAAAAAAGGAAAAGAAAATAAAGGAAAGAAAACAAAAGAGGAGCTAAGACCGAGATGGGCAATAGGGAAGTATAAGGAGGTGACTCTGTGTCCTTTGTTTTTCTTATAGTCTCTGGATTAGGGGTAGAAAGCATTAGTCATGTGATGTGTTTAATGGTTTGTTTTTTTAGAGACCCCAGCCTTCAACAACTGAAGTGAAGGCTTCAACACCAAAGTTTGACTTACTAGCTACAAATTTTCCTCCTTTACCTGGAAGTTCATCAAGAATGCCAGATGAACTTGTGTTGGAGAATAGAATGTCTGATGTCGTTAAAGGTGTTTCCAAAGAAAAGGTAAACACTACTCTTTCACTTTATGGGATTATATTTAAGTGTATCGGGACTATTATTTAAATCCTTATTTGCATTTAAATATTTCATAATTTCAAGTTTTCTAGTTTTCACCATATTGTGAGAGCTTTTTTAAAAATGTATAATAAAACTCCAGAAAGTCAAGAAAGTGTTCCTTGGCTTTTGTGTAGGTCAACTCAGTTTGGTAGCTTAAATAAATAAAAGAGGTGCCATTTCCAAAAAGGGCCTATATTTAACTAGTGGTGGAATGAATTCTAAGCCAACTTGGTAGCTTTCTAAGTAGATGCCAGCCGGTGTGATAAGATGTCTGTTTTTTGGAGGAGTACTACTGCACAGCCCAGACTGGATTAAACTTTCGCTTCTCATACCCCAGCTGTTCCAGTGTAGGATTGGCATTTATGGCATGTGCCACAATGGCTGACACTGTGTTTTGAGTGTGGGCCTCTCTTCATATAAAATTTTCTTGTTGCCTACGTTTTTATTTATTTATTTATTTTGAGTTGTGTATGTGTGTATAAGTATGTGGGAGAGAGCACACATATGGAGGTCAGAGGACAATTTTCAGAGGTCAGCTGAGGTTGCCAGCCTTGTGCATTAGGCAGTTTTACCCACTGAGACATCTCCGTAGCCCTAATTTGGTTTTAATTATAATATTACATAGATGGGAACAGAACAGCAGTCCCTGAAACTACATTCGGGTTCAGCTTCACACACACACACACCCAATTTAATTCTGTATTTCTAATTCACTTGCTGTGGATAGGGTTGTAAATGGTGATAAGATACACCAAGTAAATGGGATTGTCAGGATAGCTAAGAATATGCCACGATTTACAAGCCACTTCTCAGGTAATTAGTTTCTTTGGTGGTGGTAGTGGCATCAGGTTTGTTGTTTGCTTGGTTTCTGTAGAGTCAGTGACCTTCTATATGCAAGGCTGATAAGACTTCATCTTATTGCCTCCCATCTTGACTTTGGGGAGCGGGGGTGCACATAAACACTTGCTTCTCTATGTGGGGGGGGTGGCGGAGGAGGAGAAATACAGACAGAAAACACCTTGGATGATAACTTTGAGTGTCAAGCTTCACATTCCACTTTATTTAAAGTGGTCTCTCTTGTTCCCTATTGCAGTTTTACTTCTGTCCACCTCGGTTTCCACAGTGATTAATTGGTACACACGGTACTGCAGCCAGCTTTTGTGTGGGTTCTGAGGAGTTAGATTCAAGTTGTCAGACCTGCATGGTATTTCCTTTACCCACTATGCCCTCTCCCTAGCCCCCCCCCTTTTTTTTTTGGCAAGGTGCCTGACCAACAGCTATGACCTGTAACTTGCTATGTAGAACCAGCTGACCTGGAACAGTGATCTTTCTCCCCACCTTCTTGAGTGCTGGGATTACAAGCCTGAAATACAAATTTCCTCTTCCTTCCTTTCATATTTTATTGTTTTAGGCAAAGAAGAGGGATGAGGGCAGAGCAATTGTCAGGAGGTAAGGAAGGGGGAAGCTGTAGTACTGGTGTTCCATACACATAAAATAAAAAGGATTAAAACCAAATTATCCAGGTTGTGGTGGCCTACTCTCTTCATCCCAGCACTTGGAGGGGGGAGGGGTCAGATCTCTGAGTTCAAGGATAGAGCTACACAGAGAAACCCTATCTGGAAGAACCATTAAATAGAAGAGGGAAGAAACAAAGAATGGCAGAAGGAGAAGGGTAAAAAGACAAGTGATTAGGCTTGGAAGGTTCAAACAGTCAAGAAAGGAAGGAGGATTATATACATTATCTTTTCACATTTGATCACTTTTTCTCTGGGCATAGCTCTCAATCAGAAATAATTTTCCCTTAGAATTTGAAAGATGTTTCACTGTTTCCCATTATTAAAATATTGTTAAAAATGGAGCTGGAGAGATGGCTCAGTGGTTGAATTCCTAGATTTTGCAGTAGACCTGAGTTTGGCTCCCAGCACCAACATGTGGTGGCTCACAACTTGTAACTCCATTTCCAGGGGAATCTAATACTTTAGACCTCTGAGGCCACCTCACATGCAATACCAACACACAAATACACATAATTTTAAAAATAATAAAAATGCATCTTTAAAAAATATAGCCGGGTGGTGGTAGCACACACCTTTAATCCCAGCACTCAGGAAGCAGAGGCAGGCGGATCTCTGTGAGTTCCAGACCAGCCTGGTCTACAAGAGCTAGTTCTAGGACAGCCTCCAAAGCCACAGAGAAACCCTGTCTTGAAAAACCAAAAAAAAATAATTTTTTTTTTTTGTTCCAAGTTCCTGGGACACGACTAATCTGATAAAAGAAAAATTAAACAGAAAAAGGAATACACAAAATTTATTACATGTGGGCTGCTCTTCCTGAGGTCCTGGGTTCAATTCCCAGCAGCCACATGGTGGCTCATAACCATCTATAACGAAATCTGGTGCCCTCTTCTGGCATGCTGTCATACATGCAGGCAGAGCACTGTATGCATAATAAATCTTTTTTAAAAATTTATTACAGCCAGGCAGTGGTGACACATGCCTTTAATCCCCACATTCAGGAGGCAGAATCAGTAGAATCTCTGGGTTTGAAGCCAGCCTGGTCTATAGAGTGCCAGGACAGCCAAAGATACATAGAGAAACCCTGTCTCAAAAAATGTGTGTGTGTGTGTGTGTGTGTGTGTGTGTGTGTGTGTGTGTGTGTGTAAACAATGAAGTTGTTTCAGCAATTCTGGAATATATGCTTTTTAGTACTTTACAGTTGAATTAGACTTTTCAAGTTTGGACCAGTCATGGTTAAAGTGGCACATAAACTAGCTATCTACTGCAGGCTGGCCCCACCTTTCATGTGCTCAGATTGCAGGCCTTTGCAACCACAGATAGCATGTATATACTTTTTGAAAGGATAATATTGTGTTCTTCTCCCCATAATCCCATTCTACAATTGTGGGTTGTAAACACCCTCTGTTTTTAGCAGCAACATGTATATTCCCTTATTTACTTAGCCTCTATCTTCTTACATAAAAGCGTTTGATTTTTGTAATAATAATTCTCTTGCTTTCCTTTTATCAATGAGTTGTCAAAGATTTTCTTTAAAGAACTGGATTGTAAATATTTAAATCCTGTGACCAGATATTTTGTTTGGTTTTATAATTTGTGTATTAACAGGGTGGGGTAGGGGATGTTACAGTGGGGAGTGCCAAAGTTCATTTCTCAGGAATGTGATCCACTTTATTTTTGAGGCGAGCCTCTATTGAACTGGAGCTTGTTTGTTAGACTAAGATGCCTGGCCTGTGAGCCTCAGGAATGTCCTTGTCTCTGCCTTTCCAATGCCAGGTATAAATACTAAAACCCATGCTACCCCACTCAGCTTTTTATGTGAGTGCTAGTGATCAAGTCTGGTCTTCATGCTTCTACCACAAGGACTTTACCAGCTGAGGGGTCTCAGACTGGTCTCTGCAGCTCAGTTTGCCAGTCGTTCTCTAAATGATGTATTGGTTAATGTGTGAGAGTTTTGTGTACCCTGCTTTGTAACAAGAAAAGTAGAAGACCCAAAGACTGATACTGGGTTCATGCTGAAGATGAGAAAAGCAAAGCAGCCAGCCACTAGCTCTCACCTCTACCTCAGACCAGAGGGGGATCCTCAGACTGCTCCTGACTTCACTGCTCTTCCTCAGATTCACTCAGCCTGCTGTGCTCTCCTCAATGTGGCTAGAGACTAGTTGCTTCACGTGAGACTCTTTGCTTTTTCTGCTTCTCTACTGCTGGGATTAAAGGCGTGTGATCCCAAGTGCTGAGATCATCTTTGTGTGAGCTGTTTCTCTTTAAGACTAGATCAATTTTGTGTAGCTCAATATGGCTGAACTAACAGATCCAGCTACGTTTTAGGAATCTTGAGTCCTGGGATTAAAGGTGTCACCACCACCACCTAGCTTCTGAAGCTAACTGGTATGGCTGCTTTGCTATTTTGAGCTCCAGTGGCTTTAATAAATCATAATATATCACCACATGACTTTTTGTTTTCTTTATTGTTTATTGTTTAGTTGGGGTGTGGTTTTTTGTTTTTTGTTTTTTCAAGACAGGGTTTTTCTGTGTAGCTTTGGAGCCTATCCTGGCACTCACTCTGGAGACCAGGCTGGCCTCGAACTCACAGAGATCCGCCTGCCTCTGCTTCCCGAATGCTGGGATTAAAGGCATGTGCCACCACCACCCGGCTGGGGTGCATTTTTTTTTTAGTTAGGAGTTCACCATATAGTCTAGATCAACCTCACATTCCCAATGCACTTGCCTCAGCGTGTAGGTGATAGCACCAAATCCAGCATAGTGTATCTGTTTGAGCATTGCTACTTCCTTGTGTATGGATTCAGGTTCAGTAATGTTACATAAATGGCTGTATTTCATTCTGCACCATTTCATCATATTCCGTTACAGGGCATACCATTCTTTTCTTTTTTCCTGGTTTTTGAGACAGGGTCTCTCTACAGAGACCTATCTATTCTAGAACACTACATGTAGACCAGATAGGCATCAAACTCACAGAGGTCTACCTGTCTCTCCCTCCCAAGTGCTGATATTAAAGGATATTAAAGGAGTATACCACCATGCACAGCCAGGGATATGCCATCCTGAAGTTGCAGAAATCTGAGCTTTGTGGCACTGTATGAAGTACTGCTATGAATGAATATTCAGATCTTCTCTGTGTGAACAGAAACTTTCTGGGTATATACATAGAAATAGAATTGCTCATTCATAGGGCGTTGTCTCCTTTCTCTTCCCTTACTTAAAGAGTTTCCAGTGTTTGTCATTGTTTTTTTTTTTTAAATTAGGTTATCTTTTTCTTTATATAAATTTGTATTTATCTGTTCTGGATACTAATCCTCTGTCAGTTACATGTATTAAAAATGACATTTCAGGGGCTGGAGAGATGGCTCAGAGGTTAAGAGCACCGGCTGCTCTTCCAGAGGTCCTGAGTTCAAGTCCCAGCAACCACATGGTGGCTCACAACCATCTGTAATGAGATCTGGTGCCCTCTTCTGGTGTGCAGATATACATGGAAGCAGAATGTTATATGTATAATAAATAAATAAAAAATCTTAAAAAAAAAAAATGACATTTCAGCCGGGCGTTGGTAGCGCACACCTTTAATCCCAGCCCTCAGGAGGCAGAGGTAGGCCGATCTCTGTGAGTTCGAGGCCAGCCTGGTCTATAGAGTGAGTGCCAGGATAGGCTCAAAGATACACAGAGAAACCCTGTCTTGGAAAAAAAAAGAAAGAAAGAACAAAAAAATGACATTTCAGTTTTAATGGTTTTCAGTTGTTTTCCTTTGTCTTTGTTTTGTTTTATTGACATTGGGTATTATGCAGTAGCCAAGAGTGACCCAGAATTCCTGATTTTTCTGTCTTTATCTTTCATGTGTTAGGATTATGTGCAAACACTGCTATAATCATTATAGCCATATTTGTTACTCTTCTTGGATTCTTTTTAATTTTTATTATTTATTTACAGAGTCTTGTTATTTTGCCCAGGGCTGGGCTGAAATGGCCTCCCTAATTTCCCTTCCAGCAATGAGGACTATAGGTAGACAGATGTCCACACCTGGCTTTAGTCTGTATTATACATAGAAAGTCATCTACCTCCAGAGATTCTTTTAAGGAAACCCTAGGTTCTGATTTCTGACCTGCGATCTGTAGGTGCTATCTCTGAAGGCTCATGCTCTTTTGTGGACCCCAGCATTTGATGATGGATGTGTCTAGGTAAGGCTCTGTTCTCAGCCATTTGATGGTATATGACAGTCAGGCAACTTATTCTGGCTGGGTGGTGGTGGTGCACGCTGTTAATCCCAGCACTTGGGAGCTAAAGGCAGGTGGATCTCTGAGTTCGAGGCCAGCATGGTCTACAGACAGAGTTCCAGGACAACCAGAGCTACACACAGAAACCCTGTCTTGAAAAAAAAAGAAGAAGAAGAAGAAGAAAAAAAATTATTCTGTACACTGTGAAATTTCCTTAAATTCTTTTTTGTTGTTTGCTTTTTTTTTTTTTTTTTTTTTTTTTTTTGAGACAGGGTTTCGCTGTGTAACCTTTGCTGTCCTGGAACCAGGGTAGCCTTGAACTCACAGATATCTACCTGCCTATCACCACCATCTTGATGTAGCTTAATAAATTCTTATCTTTCTTTCTTAACTCCTTGTGTTTTGATTGTTTGTTTTGAGACAATATCTTGCTATTTAGCTTTAGACTCCTGGAATTTGCTCTGTAGACCAGGCTGGCCTCAGAGATCAACTTGCCTCTGCCTCACAAGTTAATAGGTTGAGCCTTTAGTTTTATTTTATGTTCTAATTTTTTGTTTTTCTCTTCATATTTTCTGTTTTCCTTAGCATTATTGATTAGACCCATTAAAATTTTAATTCACTTACTTTATGTGTATAGTGCTTTGTATGCATGTATATCTGTACTACATGCATGCAGAGAGAGGTGCCTGCAAGGGCCAGAAAAAGGTATAGTGTCCCCCTGGACCAGGAGTTTCAGATGTTTACAAGTTGCCCTGTGGAATGGCAACAATTTCTCCTAACCACTGAGCAATGTCTCCCACCCCTAAGCCTATTAATTTTGTTTCAGTTTAAATTCTAGCCCTCTCTTTTGGTTTGGTTTGGTTTTCTCTTTAAAAAGAAAAAAAAAAAAAAAAAGGTGAGCCACACCTTTAATCCCAGCAACACCCAGAGGGCAGAGGCAGGTGGATATCTGTGAGTTCAAAGCCATCTTGGATAGCTAGGGCTGTTAATAGAGAAACCCTGTCTTTAAAAAAGAGAAAAAATGTGGAATGGGCATGGTATCCCAAACTAGTGAGACCCTGTCTCCAAAAAAAAAAAAGAAGGTTGTGGTAAAACAGAAAATTTACTATGTTAACTGTTTTTAGTGCAGTTGTGACCTGACATATGGGTGCCAGGAATGTAGCCTGGTTCCTCTGGAAAAGCAGCCTGGGCTCTTAACCCACTGAGCCAGCTCTCTAGCCCATGTTTTGTTCTTTTATTTTTTACTTATTTTGAGGAAGAATCACATCTATGTCTCATACTAGACTGGAACTCACTATATAATTCATGCTGGCGTGGTACTTACAGTAACTTTGCCTTAGCCTCTAAAATGTTTGGAGATTAGAGTCAGCCATTGTGCTCAGCTATCCAGAACTCATCTCTGCAGTCATGGTTCCCCTTCCCCCCTAGTAACCTGCCCTTTGCTTTCTGTCATTAAGAGTTGACTCCTGTAGGTATCTCAAATGAAGTCATGCAGTGTTTAATTTTCTATGATGTGGTTTATTTTATTTGGCAAAGTGTCCTCAAGGTGCGTGCTCTTTGAATCATACTTGGTTGTGTTTATACGTTTACCACTGGATGGGCATTGGGTTGTTTGCTTTTTTTGGCTCATGTAAATAATGTTATGATAATTATTTGTATGAAATTTCCTATAGTCTAATTGTGGGCAGAATGCCTGGATAGACTTTATTTGGGCACATTTTCTAAAAAGATTTATTTATTTATTATGTATACAGTTTTCTCCCTGAATGTATTCCTGCACAAAATAAGAGAGGACCAGATCCCACTGTAGATGGTTGTGAACCACTGTATAGTTGCTTCAATTGAACTTAGGACCTGTGGAAGGGATGATTCTTAACCTCTGAGTCATCTCTCCAGCTCCATTTTTTGTTTGTTTGTTTGTTTTATTTTTTGTTTGTTTTTCAAGACAGGGTTTCTCAGAGATCTGCCTGCTTCTATCTCCCAAGTGCTGGCACTGAAGCTACCAATGGGGGTGGGCTTTTTTTTTTAAATTAATTTTGGGTGGCATGAGTAGAATTGGTTGGAAAGGTCATATAATAACTGTGTTTATTTAACTGCTAGATTTTTTTTTTTTGGCAGGGTTTCTCTGTGTAACAGCCCTGGGTGTCCAGGAACTCCATTTGTAGACCAGGCTGGCCTGGAATTCACGGAGATTCTCCTGCCTCTGCCTCCTGAGTGCTGGAATTAAAGGTGTGTTTCACTACCACCTGGCTCCTGCCTGTGCCTCTTTATTACAGTATAAAGCAGTCTCATTTCTGGCGGAATGATAATTGGGCATACTTTAAGCACTTGTTGGACAGTTCATCTTCTTTATTAAAATGTCCAAATAAAACTCCAAGTTCTCTTTCAACTTTCAGGACAGTGAAGATGTGAGAGTTAGTTGCCCATTACCTACAGAGGAAGAACAGGCAGACTGTGCTTCTGCCCAGCAACTCAGCTTAAGTCCCAGTCCTTCAAGCACTGCTGAGCTTCCTGCGATAAGGTTTGTTTTTTCTTTGTCACAATAAGAGAACTTCAACAGTAAACAACATTTTTTGTTTGTTTGTTTTTATTTTTTAAGACAAGGTTTCTCTGGGTAGCTTTGGAGCCTATCCTGGCACTCACTCTGTAGAGCAAGCTGGCCTCAGAGATCTTCCTGCCTCTGCCTCCTGGGTGCTGTGATTAAAGGCATGCGCTACCAACGCCCAGCTTTAAACAACTTTCTCTTGAATTGGTAGTGCAAAGCTGTAATCTCAGCCCTTGTGATACTGAGTATAGAGGGTTACAAGTTTGAGTCTAGCCTTGACTACATATGGAGACGCCTTCTCACAGGGTTGGAGGTGGAGCTAATGAGACGGCTCAGGAGGCTTCTTGCAGAAGAACCAAGTTTGGTTTCCAAGCACCTGTGTCAGTCAATGCACAATTGTCTGCAACTCCAGCTTCAGGGAATTCAATAACTCTTTTGGATTCTGAGGTTACCTGCACTCTTTGTGCACATATAAGCGAACACAAGCATCCACATAATTAAAAAAGCAAATCCTTGCCTGGAGAGCTTGCTCAGCAGTTAAGAACTCTTGTTGCTCTTACAGAGGACTGGAGTTCAATTTACAGTTCACATTCAGTGCTTGAAACTATCTGTAACTCTAGTCCAAAGAGGATCTGATGCCCTCTTCTGACCTCTATGGGCATCAGGCACATATGGTACAAAAGATATATGGAGGCAAAACACACATACACATAAAATAATTTTAAAAAATTAAATATGTCTAAATAAACCAGATGTGCTAGCATCTAATCCCAATATTTGGGGGGTGGAGACAGTTATGTTTCTGAGTTCAAGGCTAGCCTGTCTACATAGAAGTTACAAGACTCTACTACATAGTGAAGACCCTGTCTCAGAAAACCAAATACAAATAACTAAAATGTATATAAAGAAAAAGTGGGCACTTCTTTTTTAAATATATTTTATATTCTTTGAGGGTCTCATGTATTTTAATCATTGCTCTCCACCCCCATTTTTCTCCTTCCCACCTCTTTTTTCTTTCTTTTTTGTTTTTTTATAACCTATTGAGTCGAGTCTGCTACTCATGAGTGTGGGGTAGGACTATTCCTAGAGTTTGGATACCCTGCCAAAGGCTATCACTTAAAGAAACTGAATCTCCACCCTCACTCCCCCACAAAAAGTTTTCAGCAGTAGCTCAACTGTTCCTCTGTGTTAAACTAATCCTAATATCAAACTTTTTCTTCTCTATTTTTTTTTTAAGCACAACTCAGCCAGAGAAGGATCAAATGGAGGATTCCTCACTTCCAAAGGATGTTATCAACCAGATGACTATACCAGCTTCTTCTCCAGCTACTGCAAAGCCATCAAGGGCAGACACTGCTTCACCTTGCAGTAGTAATGTAAACACACCCACAGCTGTGAGTCTACAGGTAATTTGAAGAGTTTTTTGAGGAAAAAAATACAGGAGGGTAGATAATAAAACTTATTTCTCAGATCCAGGAAGATGGCTTAGTGAGTAAATGTGCTTCATGCCATGCTGTCCTGGGCTTAACGTCTGGAACTCACTTGGTGTAGAAGAAGACAACCAACTTCCCAGAACTTGTAATTGTCCTTTGACCAACCCACCACGGCACATGTTTATCTGCACACAGACACAAGCATGCATGCATGCACGCGCGCGCATGACACACAGAGTAAATAAAATGTAATTTAAAATTTTATTATTATTATCATAAAATTTTAAATTTAATTTAAAATAAAATGTAATTTAAAAATTTTAAACAACCTGGCAGTGGTGGCACGTGCCTTCTGGAGGCAGAGACAGGAGGATGTCTTGAGTTCAGTGCCATCCTGGTCCAGGACAGACAAGGCTGTGCAGAGAAATTTAAAACTACTTTTTCACATAACTCATTGCTAGAGCAGAGCTATTTAGGAGCATTCCAAATTAGGGCTGCCTGTATTACAAAAGAGAGGTCAGACATAATGTTGCATGACTGACATTTCATCACTTTGAAGGCTGAGGCAAGAAGATCTCCATGAAATCAAAGCTAACCATAACTACAGAGTGGATATGATAATAGCCTGGGCTGTAGAGTGAGATTCTGTGCCCCTTGCCCCCTAAAAAAGTTTGCAATCATTACTTTATCTATCTGTATTACAATTATAGGAAGTTACTTAGAGAGTTACAGTGAATTTATCATTTTAAGAATTGTGTTAGAGACATCAACATTAATATTCTTTTATTTTACTATTTTTATTAGCATGTTACAAATATATTAGCATATGTACAATAGTGTGTTTCATTGTGATATTTTAAACATGAATATAATATACTTTGATCATTTTCACACACAGACCCATTATCTTCTCTTGTTTGCCTCCCTCCTCTCACTATTCTTCCTCCAAATACCCCCCTTCTATTTTGTGTCTTATTTTTTAAAATTCTTCTAGCTTGCCAAACCAAAATATAATAACTAGAATTCTTTGTTTTGTGTATATGATATTTAAGTCTTTAAAACCCGTTAGTGGTTATTATTACTTATATTTAAGTTGTAGAATCATTTTCATAATTTGGGCCAATATATGATGGTAAGTAAATACAAATTTTATCTGCAATCCTTTAAGCGATAAAACTAAAAGCATTTTAAAGCAGCTGTCTGTAGCACAATAAATAAATGATCCAGAGACTGATACTGGGTTCAAACTTTAAGCTGAAGATCAGCAAAGCAAAGCAGCCAGCCACTAGTTCTCACTCTACCTCAGATTGAAAGTTGATCCTGGCTCCATCAAACCTCAGAATGCTGTCTCTCCTCAGCGTGCCTGGAGAATCCTGAGACTTCAATGTCTTCCTATCCTCATTGTGGATGGAGAATGAATGCCCTATCTGAGACCTTGCTCCTGTCTTATGTAACTCCCTAATGCTGGTATTAAAGGCGTGTGATCCCAAGTGCTGTGAGCTGTTTCTCTGTAAGACTGGGTATATTTCTTGTAGCTCAGTGTGCTCTTGAACTAACAAATCTGTCTACCTCTAACTCCCAAGTTGTAGAACTAAAGGTGTTTATCACCACCACCTGTCTTCTATAGCTTGTTGGCTGACTTTGCTTTCTGAACCCTCAGGCAAGCTTTAATAAATCATAAATAATGTATCACTACAGCTGTCTTTAATAGGTTGAGTATTTCATTTTTAATTCAGTAACAGTATTAGAGTAGTAGCCCCTATTTCTCCCAAAGTTCTTTTGGGTGTGGGGGTAGAGGGGCAGCCAGATAGGGTATCTCCATGTATCTCTATGTAGAGCAGACTGGCCTCAAGCTCAGAGATCCACTTCCCTTTTTGCCTCCCCAAATGTTGGGATTCAAGGTGTGTGCCTCTATAGCTAGGCTGCCTGCCAGTCAGAAGTGGTGCAGGGCTCTTCTGGGTGCCAGGCTGCAATCTCAGCTCTATAACTGAGCCAGCAGAAGTGTTTTTGCCTTCATTTCTGAGTGCTGCTGCAGGGAGTTGTGAGAGGAGCATGGGCATGCTAGGAAACTACAACATGGTTAGCTGTGGGAGCTGGTGTGGCCAGTCCTTCCCAGGGCTGGGTGGGAACCTGCAGCCAGATTCAGTGTCCTGTGATGTCCCATGTGTGTCCTTGCAGCTCCCTGAACCAAGGCACAGGCCTCTGAATAATGTAGAAGCTTTATGTGGTAAAAGCCTTGGAATCAGGTCTGGAGAGATGGCTCAGAGGTTGGGAGCACTGGCTGCTCTTCCAGAGGACCCAGGTTCAATCCCCAGCACCTAAATGGCAGCTCACAAACTGTCTTTAACTCCAGTTCCAGGGGATCTGACACCCTCATACAGACACACATGCTGGCAAAATACCAATGCACATAAATATAAATCTTTTTTAAAAAGCTGTGGAATCATTTTATTTCATCGATATTTCGGTTCCCTGGCATCCTTACAGAAGCTAGGTGCTGCAGTCCACACTTAGAGCCTCGGTGCTGGAGGGCCTTGGGCTCTCTGGCTCCTGTTCATTGTAAGACACTGATTCTAAAAATACAGGGAAGGCAACAGAGGAAGATACTCTGCATTCTTCTCTGGTTCCACAAGCAGACATGTAGGCGAGTACAACACACGCTCACAAATACATAATTTAATCTGTCCTTCAATGTTAGAGATTTGTGTCATAGTCAATATAGACAGAGTTGATGAAGGCATCTTTCTGAAAATTTCTTCAAGTAAAATTAGTGGGTCAAGATAAATTGAAGGATGCCAACATGGCTCCAAGGGTGTAATATTCCCCTGAGATCCTGCAGATCTGGTTTGATCCCTCAAACCCACAAAGATCCAACTCTCAAAGTCTGTTCTTCTGATCACATGCATGCTATGACATATACACATAAACATACAGTAATTATAGGTTAAGTAAATGGGCTAGTGAGATGGTTCAGTGGGTAAAGGCACTTCTCACCAAAGTATTTTAAAAAATTATTTATTTTATTATTTTATTTGTATTAGTGTTTTGTCTGTGTGAGGGTGTCAGATCTTGAGGTTATAGACAATTGTGAGCTGCCGTGTGGGTGCTGGGATTTGAACCTGGGTTCTCTGGAAGAGCAGTCAGTGCTCTTAAACCACTGAGCCATTCCTCCAGCCCCTGTTACCAAAGTTTAATGACATGATTTTGCTTTGCTTTGTTTTTTTATTGGACAGAGTTTCTCTCTGTATTATTGGCTGCCTTGGAACTCACTCTATAGACCAGGCTGGCTTCAAACTCACAGAGATCCACCTGCCTCTGCCTCCAGAGTGCTGGTATCAAAGGCTTACGCCACCACTGCCTGGCCTGACAATCTAAATTTGATCCTTGGAGCCCACATGGTGGCAAAGAGAGAACTAACTAATACAAATTATCCTCTAAATTCCACATGTGAACTGTCAGACACACACAATAACGATGATGATGATGATGATGATGATGATGATGATGATGATGATGATGATGATGATTAATAGGGACCCAGCAGGGGTGGCACATATCTTTAATTCCGGCACTCAAGAGACAAAGGCAATAGGATCTCTGAGTTCAAAGCCAGCCTGGTCTACAAAGTTGAGTTCCTGACCTTGAAAAAATTACTGATGATGATGATGATGATGATGATGATGATGATGATGATGATGATGATGATGATTTTTAATTTAAGTAAAAAATTCTAGAGAGATTCCAAAGAAATTCCAAATATGCACTATAGAGTACTATGAGAATACATACTTTCCTTTCCTAAATAGTAATTTATTACTGTCCTTCTGGTTAAAGCTAATACTTTATTTATCCTTCAGTGAAATATTCACCATATTTATTTATTTATTTTATTTTTTTTAAAGGAACCTCGAAAGTTAAGTTACGCTGAAGTATGTCAGAAGCCTCCTAAGGAGCCATCTCCAGTGCTTGTACAACCACTGCGGGAACTGCGATCCAATGTTGTATCTCCCACCAGAAACGAAGAGAATGGAGCACCCGAGAAGCCTGTGGAAAAAACACACGAGAAACCAGAAACAAGGGCTAGTAAGGATCATTCTGGCTTCCGAGGCAATACCATTCCCCGGGGAGCAGCTGGAAAAATCAGGGAACAGAGACGCCAGTTTAGCCATAGGGCTACACCTCAGGGAATGACTCGACGTAATGGGAAAGAGCAGTTCGTGCCACCCAGATCACCAAAGTAAAAGCAAAACATAACAAAAACTACTCAGAAACTTCTCTCTTCCCACTAAACTTGAGCCTATATTGAACTGTTTTGAAGGGAGGAAGTAGCCAGGAAAGATGGGAAGTATGTCCTTAAATATTATGGATTTTGGAATTTTAAGAGGAGCCCAAAATTCATCTCTAAGTGATTTTCAAATGCTGGAGGATTCCAATCAGTATAAATATATATAAATATATATATATATATACACACACATATATATAAATATAATTTTTCTATTTTTGTTTTTGATTTTAATTTGCAGGGATTTCTGCCTGGAATCAATTTTGAGGGTTCAGATTTAGCTTGGGAGAGAAAACAAAAAACATTATACATCCTTCAGTATAGGAGATGAGGGAGTGAGAGAAAATATTTTTTGAAGAAACATTTCTGTAAAAATTAGAAATTACTTTTTTTAATCTATTTAAAGTTTGGCTTGAAAAATGCCATCTCTGACAAATGGCCTTGTGTTGCAGAGCAGGTCAGTAGCTGAGGTGTCTGTTCTGGGTGTGAGTGTGTGCAAAGTGATTGAAGCCAAATATGTTGTCATGTTAGTAAATGATTTGAAAACTGAATGTAATACTTGAGTAGATCTTTTTGTAGTTTGGAATTTAGTTTGTTTTTTGACATTACTAATATTGTATTGTACTGAGCTAGCTATTAAGCTCTGATTGTGTGTGAAGCTGTGACTACCAATCAGTCTGATATTCAAGAAAAGGATAGAGATGATTCAAAAGAAATTGAGAAATTCTGTTCTAGACCTGAATACTGGATAGGTCAAATCAATTTCAGAGGTTCAAACTGCCCTATGACTTTTTTTTTAATCCTCTTTAAAATGGAAGACAATTTTTTTTTTTACTTGTTTGTTAGTCTCTGTTCTTTGACTCTTCACCCCCAGAACCAAAATAACCAACCATTTCCTGGATTGTGGTTTCTCACTACTTTGACCAGCTTAATCAAATCATATATCTAACCTAAACGTTATAATGGATTATTGAAAAATTTTATTCTTCTATCAAAGAAATTAGAATTTTAGGATGCAGGATGGTACTGGCCTGCCATTAATTTATTTGTATTGGTGTTAAAAAAGAAAAGTGCTTCTAGATGGGGAGACAAACACATCTCTATCCCAGCTTCAGAGGCAAAGGCAGGTGCATCTAAATTCTAGGCCCACCTGGTTTACATGAAATACAGTCCATCCAGAACTACCTAGTGAGAGGCCCTGTCTCAAAAAAAGAAAGATTAAGCAATGTAACTGACTTTTTAAAATGATATAAAAGAGAAAAAATTTAAGAATTAATTTGGGGAGGCTTCTTTTTCTTTTTACAGTGTTTGTCATCTTTTCCCCTCCCCACCAAGAAATACAGTTTGTTATTCACTGACTAAAAACAGCAAGTCAAGAAATTTTTGAGATAAAGTGAGAAAAATGGTTGAGGAAAATAAATGCATAATTTCTCAGTGAATAAAGTTATAGCTGTCATATATTAAATAGGCAAGTTTACATACTGATATTTAGAAAACAGCTCAAATATGAAAAACCATGTTGGATTGATCTATTTGAAGTCATACCATTTTTATAGTTGTATGTAGGGTGGTGGTTTATTTTTCTGCTTAGGGATAGTTACAGTAGTAAGAACTGTCCCTTACATTAGTGAGTTACGTATGTACAAATTGAAACTGTAAATTGTGGACACTGGAAAGCACCATTGTGACATAAACATCGTAGTAATATATTTAAAATGAATGTAAATGGAAGTTAAAGTTATATTACTGTGAAACTGATCTTCCAACTCCTAAGTGTCAGAGATTTGTGTTAGTGGGTAATTCCTAAGAGCTTTGAAAACACTGCACAATTTGTGTAACCTGCAATTATTATTTCTTTGTAATTTATTTAGCTTGGCAATCGCTTATGGTTTGGTGGGTTGGTAACATGGTATATTTGCTCAGTTGGAAACGATTAGTTCTACATACTGTTTTTTTAATCATCTACTAGATGAAACATAGAATAAAACTACCTGTAGTAAAATTTGGGAAAACTTTAGATCCATTAAAAAGTATTAATAATCAATCGTTAGCTACATCTATGATAAAAAGTGTTTATTCTCATTACTTAGAAATGATAAACATTTAAAGTGTTAACACCCTATGAATGCAGTGGATTAATAGAATAAACATTTTGCAAAAATCACTTGGTAAAGATTATAAATTTTATTTTTGCACTTAATGGAAAAATTTGTTTGTTTAAATGTGTCACAGATGTAGTTTCCAATATCTTGTGTGATTTACTGGTAGTTCATTAACATCTAAAATTCTACAGGTTGCTATTTCACAGTGTTACCCTTGAATCCAGGACCTTGAACAGGCCCCATAAGTGTCCAGCACTGAACTATGCCCCCAACTTCTAAAGGTTCATTGAAATTCAAGAAAATTTTCCTTTAAAAGAAAAATAAGTATATTCTTGTTTTGTTTGTTTGTTTGTTTGTTTGTTTTTTCCCTAAATGCTGAGTGTAGAAATTTAAGGCATAGGATTTTCAATTTAAATTCCTCAGTACTTCTAAACAACTCCCATTTGATGGGGGTATATTATTCGGGTCTGGGGGGTAACAAAAGAATGATAAATAGATAAATATTTACAGTATGTTATTTGGCAGTTATTTTCTTGCAGCAGATTTAGGTTTTTTGTGTAAATGATGCCTGTGATTTGTGTGATTCTGGCTTTTGCCCATCATTTCAAGCCAGTTGGGTTGGTATTCATTGTGTTTCAGCTATTTATTGGTGGTGGGAAATTTAAATATCAAAGTTTTCTCTTCACCCTATGGCTTAACATTTCCTTGTTTTATTGAAGGCCAAAAGTAGATAAAGTGATTCTGAATGTATACTACAATAGTATATCATGGTTCTTGCATGAAAAGAGCAAAAGTCACAATGGTTCATCACTTTCTGCTTTTCAGAGAAGGTACGCAGAGGGGCATGGCAGAACCTTCTCCTGTCTTGATAATGTCAAATGTCTGTCTCTAATCTGAGCAATCTCAATTTTGCCAAATATAGTCAGTGGCATTTAAAATAGAAATCCATCTAAATTTTTACCCAAGTGTATTTTGGAGACAGATGAGACCTTTTAATGATGAGGGGTTTGTTGTTGTCTTACCTGTATATTTTGCATATAATCAAATGATATGCAGAATTTTAATTTATTTTTAGTTCCTAATGTTAAGATAGTATCAATATTGTTTCACATTCCTTTTTCTTTTTAAGTAATCAGACTTGCTTTGTAAAGACTTAGGGGTGGAATTAAGTTAGTATCTTTCACTTAGGGTAAAGAGAACAAGAAAATATTATTTAAGAGTTAGGAGCACTTTCTCTAGTTTTGTTAGTTATGTATGGCCTTAATATCAGTCTCTTGGCTTAAATTTTCGCTGGTTTTACATTGACACAGTTGAACAGCACTGACTTTCAGTTCCTGATGTTTGTGTTGGCAATATATATTAACCATATTTTAAGAGTATCAATTCTGGCTTTTTATGGAAAAGATTAAAAATCAAACAGTATATTCCTTTTGAGTTTTTTTTTAATACGAAATATATATAAATATAATATATGATGGATTTTTTCTAATTTTTTATATTTCCTTACAATTTGGTGGGTATTAATCTAACTTTAGACTCTTTGGCATATACTAAGTAGCTAGTCTGGACTTTCAAGAAGATGGCATGGACATTTCATTTTTTTATTAGCTGAATGAGGACATTTTGAAATCTCTTTTAAAAGTGACCTGATTACTAAATAATTTAATGTTTATTTTCTAACTAACAATTTGTTATGTCTTACTAGGCAGTCCTAAATGTGCAGCTCAGAAGTCTGTGAGCTGTGGGCCAAGTCAAGTACTCTGTTTTCAGTTCTATAACACAGAACCCTGATTAGTATATAAAGAGACATCCACATGGATGTTTTGTTTTTCTCTTATCAGCTGATTCAGGTGTCCCTTGAGTGACGTTATCTTAAATGTTGGGGGAGAGGGGTGTCAGAACCAGTGATCTGGCTTCTGTTTTGTCCGTAGCCTAGATTTGTCCCTGTTGTCAAAATTAACCCCCCACAATGGTGTGGCACATACTCATGCATAAACTGTTAAAATGAACATCTTTGTATTTGTATTTGTTTTAAACATTGCCAAGGTGCTATCGGAAATTAAAATTACAAAATTAGAAGAAAATAAAATTATCAAAAAGCAGGACTGGTTTCCTTTTCTCCAGGTGGTGTGTATCTATTGCTGTTTGTATTTCTCAGTAATTTATATGCTGCCCACTCTTAGTTTTGCCATTAGAACTAGAGCAGAAGCTCTCTTTTGTGTGTTTGGGAGGAGGGCATTTTATTTGTAAAACAATACTAGAGAGCCAATAATTCAGCCTTAGGATTCTGGGATTTTCCATTTACCCTGTGTGTCAGCCACAAAATAACAGGGCAGTATCTAGTTTAAGGATTTTGTCTTGGGACAGATTATAGCCAGCCTTGAGGACATATCAAAACAAGCTGCTAAAGGATTTAGGCATTGTTTTACTTATTTAATTTTATGTGAGTGGGTATTTTTGCTTACATGTGTGTATGTACACCACGTAGTTGCCAGGTGCCCACTGAGATCAGAAGAGAGTGTTGGATCCCCTGGAACTGAAGTTACAGTTATGTGGATGCTGGGAACCAAACCCCCAGTCCTCTCTAAGAGCAGCAAGTACTCTTAACCCCTGAGCCGTCTCTCCAGCCATGGGGCTGTTTCAAGGGGGACGTTCACAGCCAGGCCTGATGGCATGTCTTTAATCCCAACACATGGAAAAAAGACATACCAGATCTCTAAATTTGAGGCCAGACAAGGCTGCATAGTCAAACCCTGTCTCAAAAAAAAAAAAAAAAAACCAACCTCTGGGCAATGTAGAATAATTAATTAAATGAGTCATTTGTTTACTTCTTCCTTTCCCATCTGGGATTGGCAGTTGTTGGGGTTTTGTTTGTTTGGTTGTTTTTTTTTTTATTTTTCTGTTTTTGAGATAGGGTTTCTCTGTGGCTTTGGAGGCTGTCCTGGAACTAGCTCTTGTAGAGATCCGCCTGCCTCTGCCTCCTGAGTGCTGGTACTAAAGATGTGCGCCACCACCGCCCGGCTTGGCAGTTGTTTTTGAGACAAGAGTTTTAGCATCTGTTACCAAATTAATTTGATAGATCAGATTAACTATTGAATATACTATATTGCTAAAAAACAAATGAAATGTTGTTTCTGGGCAGTTGTGTCACAGTTTATTTCCGAATTGCCTGGTTAATATATATTTATAAACTATAGAAATCAAGTTTTCCTAAATGGGGCCTAATTTCAAATTATGTAATTAAGTTATTTGGTACAGTTGTATTTTAGATAATAAACATTAAATAACACTTCATTTGCTTGATAATCACTTAGCCCAGTAACAGGCCCTTTAGTTAAGCGTTTACCACATTAAAGTTACTTTCTTAATGAAAGTAGTTGGTGTCAGTGAGCAAAATGGTCTCTCAATGACAAGTTCCTAAGGGTAACTGCTGGCATTACCCTAATGGTAATGGGAGCTTGTGTCAGTGCTTTAAAGATTATTGTCTCTGTCTGCTCACACAGGCAAGAAAGATGTATCAGATTCCCTGCTGGAGTTACAGGTGGTTGTGAGCTGCCTTGTGGGTGCTGGGATTCAACCAACAGTCTGCCCTCTGAAATAGCAGTAAGTGCTCTTAACCACAGACATCTTTCCAACCCTGTATTATTACTATGTTTCCTTTCCTCTTTTTATTTCATTGTTTGAGCCAAAGCCTTGTGTATCCCAGGCTGGCCTCAACCTCACTAGCCAAAGATGGCCTTGAAATTCTGATCATCCTGCCTCCACTTAGATGTCTAAGTCAGTGGTTCTCAACTAGCAAAATTATAATTATGAAGTAGGAACTGGATAACTTTATGTATGCTTGGGAGTCACCACAAGATGAAGAACAAGGATTGTAGGTGTGTACCACCACTCTTGATATATTTGGTTCCAGGATGGCCTGTGCATTCCTGACAGTCACTCTGCCAACAGTGCCATGTCCCCAGACTGTAAGTGGGTGTTGTTTTTAGTGGACGCAGCCAAGTTAGTAACCTCACATTTGTCATCTTCTGGGTGACTGAAAAACATTAACCTAAATATTATACCTCTACTTCAATTTTTGGGTGCATATTTATTTGGGGGGTGAGGTGTGTATCTTCCATGGTACATGCAGAGAAACATGAACAAGTGGAAGGAATCTGTTTTTTCCTACTATATGGATTCCAGGGATTGAATGTCACCTAACTTGTTACCAAGCACCTTTACCCACCATGACTAATAAATGTAATTAAATGTTTTTCTTTTATATTTTTATTTTATGTGTATTAGTGTTTTGCCTATCTCTGTGTGTGCCATGTGCCTCCATAGGAAACCAGAAGTGGATGTCACATCCTCTATAACAGGTGTTACTGGTAGTTATAAACCACCATGTAGGTGCTAGAAATCAGGTTGCTGGCAGTCAATCCTCCTCCTCTCTAAGAACAGTAAGGGTTCTTTAGCCATGAGCCATTTCTCCAGCCTCTAGTTTTTAAACTAATGTTCATTTTTAGTTAACTTCTGCAAGGAAGATTTAGTCATTGTTTTAGAGTTGTGTCAATGTATGTTTGTTTTGCAAAAGTATTTCTCTGTTGACCATGCCAACTTTGAATTTGTGGTCCTCCTGCCTCATCCTCCCAAGCATTTATAACTTATTATTTTCATTTATGTGTTTTGTTGAGCTATGTAAGTTTATGTGCATCCAGTGTACACAGTTGCCTTGGCAAAGGCAGTTTTGAGTCTGGTGTGAATACTAAGAACCAAACCTAGGTCATCTGCTAATTAGAGCCCTTGCTAAGCGTTCTTGCTCTCTCACTCTTTGTGTGTGTGTGTGTGTCTGTTTGTCTGTCTCTGTCTCTCTCAACATTAAGGTCTCTATTTCTTTAAGGTAGTACTGGAGATTAAATTTAGACACCCTCCCCCAGACTGCTACACTGTCAGTCCAACAGACAACTTATTTATATGTGTACAAGCAGGTGTGAATGCGTGTTTGTATACTACAGTGCATGTCAAGGCCAGACATCAATGTGCCTGTATCATTATATCAATTTTCAAGTATTAAACCTACTTGACATACCTAGGGTAAACTTCACTTGCTTCTGGTGTATGTATCTTTTCATACATTACTAGATTAGATTTGGTAATATTATTATGTGTATTAGTGTTTTTCCCCCACATATAAATGTGTACCATGTGCATGCTTGGTACCTGAAGAGCCCTGGAAATGGATTTACAGATAGGTGGGTGCTAGCAATTGAACCTGGGTCCTCTGTAAGAACACCAGGTACCCTTCTTTGTTTTTGTTTTTGTTTTTCAACAAAAAAACTTTGGAGCCTGTCCTGGCACTCACTCTGTCTACCAGGCTGACCTTGAACTCTCAGAAATCTGTCTGACTCTGCCCCCCACCCCCTGAGTGCTGAGATTTAAGGCGTGTGCCACCACTGCACAGCCTACAACAGGTGCTCTTAACAGCTGATGCTGTTCTTAAACCCCATAATTTTTTAATTTTGGAGAATTTCAAACTATATTTTAATCATACTCCCCTCCCCCAACTCCTCCCAGATCATCCCTCGCCAGCTGTTTCATAAGTGTGTGTCTAGCCATGTGGGGTGGTCCCATGCCCGCCCTGGGACCCAACCTACTGAATTCCAGACCAGTAACAGATTGTCTTTAATGAAGAACTCAGAATTCTGCTCACAGTTGGTTTTAAAGCGGGAGAGAATGTGGTGACATGGCTAAGTGGCGGAAGGGACCTGCTTCCAACCCTAATAGCCTGAGTTGTGTCCCTGCACCCACACCATGGAAGAGAGCCAACCCTGTCAAGTTACCGTCCGGACGACTTCCACACATGCATGGTGGCATGCTTGTGACTACCCACATACACAGTAAATAGAGTGATGAGTCTACAGTGGTAAGGGAGTTGGTGAAGTGCTTGCAGTGCAAGCCTGAAGGCCTGAGTTTGATCCCCAGAAACATACAACCCAGGTGCAGTGGTGTGTACTTGTAGTCCCAACAGAAGCATCCATGAGGCTTCCTGGCCAGTCAAGTTGGCTACAGATTAGGAGCACCAGGTTTGAGACCCTGTCTCAAACATTGTGGTGAAGAGTGATTGAAGACACCAAATGTCAACCTTCAGTCTTCAAATGAATGTGTGCTCATGTATGAACACCAGGTACACCACCCATAAGCCTAGCAATAAACCTAACAAAGGATATGAAAGACCTCCACCATAAAAATGTTAAAGGAAAAAGGAATGACAGCAAAGAAATTGGAGAAAATACAAGAAAGGAGGAGGCCTCCCATGTTAATGGGAAACAGAATATTGTGAAAATGACTAAATTACTGAAAGTAATATATGGATTCAATACAATCCTATTGAGGTTTCACTAATACTCTAAACAGAAAACCCCAAAATTCATATGGAAGAACAAATTCAAAAAGCTAAAACAGTTATGAGCAGAAAGCATTGCTAGAGTCTTCTAGTATCCAGTCTATATTTTATAACAGAGCCCTAGTGGGAAAAAATAGCATGGTGCTGGCACAAAAACAGACAGGTTAGCTGTTGGGCCCAAAGCAGCGCCTCTAAAATGTTAGTGCTAATGACAGCGTCCTAAACAGGGCTTGGGTCAGGTAAGCAGAAGCCTAAATGTAGGGGGCCGGGCAAGCACTAAGGAAACATGGAATGTTAAGCACACAGTTGCTCCTTTAAGAGAAGGAACAAAATCTGCCCAGAAGGCTGGAGCTGATGTGTTTTCTAACCTGGTGACCTTTGTAGCCAGGGACTTTCAGGCACTGAACCATACTCTTGTAGTAAAGGTGTTTTTCTCAGTCTGTAGAACCTCACTTTACAGAGGTTGTTACATGGACTTTACACAGAGTTTTGATGTAGTCACATCTGATCTGTATTTAGCTTTGTGCCTCAGATTTAGGTATGTGGTGTTGTGCATGTACGATTGAGATAATCGCCACAAGAATAGTTTTTACCAGATTGCTGAGTTTAAATAGGCATAAAATAATCCACTTGGGGTCAGACTCCGGATGTCTGAACCAACATTGGCTGCTGAGTTGCTGTGTTGCTCGGAACTGCCATCTTGCCTCCCACAGCTTGCTATTCTGTTGCCTGTGAAGTTTGCAGACACCCCACTCCCACAAGCAACTAAAGGCGGGTGTCTGTTTACCAGAAAAGTAGATCTCCTAAAGTGGGTGTCTGTTTACCAGGAACCTCCCTTAATCTGCCCCCAAAGGTCAACTACCCTGCAAGGGCGTCTGGTTCCCAGTTGATCCAAACAACTGCTAAATAAAGCAGGTGGGAGATGGCAACCTTTCCTTTTCAGTGGTAGTAGCAGCAGTGGCCTCTCTATTAGCCCTCGAGGCCTCTAAGTTCACCTTTAGTCACTCTCTTTCTCGTCCCACTGTAGCATCTCAAGGACCCCCAACCACCCAAGAGCCTCTCTACTTTGTCCCCTTGGTACATTTCAACTTTTCCATATCACCTTCCTAGAAAATCCTGATAACACTTGGTTCCTGCCCTCCATTTAATCTATCTTCCCAAGGCCCCTACCCTCACCCATTCCTGCCCAGAACCAATTGAAAATCCACAACTTTGTTCCCCTCTGCTGTGCCTTGACTGTGCTTGATTCACAGATGGAAACTCATCTCTCAGTTCCCCTGGCTCCTACCAACTGGACTGTGTCATAGTCTCCTCTAACCGGGTTATAGAGCCTGTCCCTTTACTACCAGGCCCCCACTAATGATACAGCTTAGGAAATGCCATCACTGACAGGACTACTAAAGAGGTCAGTCTATACCCCCATCTTCCTTCCTCTATTCTCTTGGCTTCTCCAAGCCTAATTTATCTACTGAAGTCCTAGCCACAGACCCTATCCTTAGACAATTTAGCAGCTGGTCCACCTGCTGTTCCAGGAACAAGCAGGCCTCCCAGTTCCTCCCTGAGGAGCCTGGTCTGTTCTGGCTTTATAACTACTTTGGGTGCAAGCGTGGACATGTTGCATGTTGCTTGCTGATGATACAAATTTAAGAGCCTTAAAAGAACATTTAAGTTGGGCCAGGCAGTGGTGGCACACACCTTTAGTCCCAGCACTTGGGAGGCAGAGGCAGGAGGATCTCTGTGAGTTCAAGGCCAGCCTGGTCTACAGAGTGAGTTCCAAGACCAGGCTCCAAAGCTACAGAGAAACCCTATCTCAAAAAACAGACAAACAAAACAACACCCCCCCCAAAAAAAAAAACTTCAAAGCTTAAAATGTAACATATTAACGGAGTGAGTAATTAATGTCTTCTAGGTAGCAGTCATAAGCACTGTTCCCACCCCAGAACCATCCTCCAGCTCTCAAGCTCCTCCCGATTATCATCTTTCCTACCAGGAAACTTCTGTCTTATTGCAAATGAATTTCATGCTTCTATCATGTGGACAACTTTTCAGTCTTTATTCTTGTTATGGCTCCAAGGTATTAGTGTTATCTGGTTGTCTGCAGACACTTACCATCTGCTTTCTCTATAATGAGGATTTCAGTGCAGATTACAAACAGTGCTACTTAAAACTTGATCCCTTGGCTGGGTGGTGGCGGCAGCTATGTACACCTTCCATCCTAGCACTCCAAAGCTTCATAGAGAATCCCTGTCTCAGAAAAAAAAAAAAAAAAAAAAACTTGATCTCTTTTTGTCAACTTTCTTACCCTTCCTGCTGGGAGCTCTCTCTGTCTTGCCAACCTCTCAGGCAGTGTGACAGGTGAAGCTGGAGGTTTCTGTCCCACCTGGTCCTGACCCCCTTCATCCCTAAATAAAACACACGGACGCTATATTAATTATAAAACTGTTGGCGATGGCTAGGGCTTCTTACTGGCTAGCTCTCTCTTAATTATTATCCTATAACTACTAATCTATGTATTACTACGTGGCCTTATCTTACTAAAGAATGCCTGGTGTGTCCTGTCTTCCCAGTCTACATGGTATCTCTTCCAAGGCTTCCCTTTACCTTCCTCTCCCCAGCCTTCTCCTGGTCTGGTAGCCCCGCCTATGCTTTCTGCTTGGCTATTGACCAGTGTTTATTCATCAGCCAATAAGAGAAACATATATACAAAAGGACATCCCCCATCAGACAGGCCTGGACATTTGAAGCATATCCCCCAAATAAAAGATTCCCCTTAGGCTCCTTAGCTTTATTTTCTGTACGTATTCTGTATCATCCACCAGGTTTCCACCCAGCTGGCAGACACCATCCAGGAATCAATCAACCTCAGCTCTGTAACTACTCTAAAACCAGTTCTCCTTTTAGCCTCAATGGTCCTACAAAACCCTGAAACCTAAACCTGCTAACCACTGCAGTGGGTGGGCATATTTGCCTCTTCCTCAATGAAGGATGTTGCTACTATGTGAACATGTCTGGCCAAGTAGATGTATGGATTACATGTAGTGGCTTACAAACTACAGGCTCCAGAGGCCAACTCCAAGGTGAGATTGTTGCTCAAGTCCTTTCTAAGGCATTGGCTCTACCCCTCCTCAGCCTGCTAGTCTCTATCCTCATAATAATGGTCTCTCCTTGTCCTTGAGGAGAGAATTAGTGAAATAACCCAACAGTCAATAAACAATGCTTCTGATGGGATTTCCTCAGGCCTCCACCATTGCCTGTGAACTTGAGTCCTTGCTTTGGACTAATGCTTCAGGTAGCCCCTCTTCATACCACCCAATCAGCAATAAGTAGTCAGGGTACTATTGTCCCCCCTTATCACATTGTTTTTTTTTTGTTGTTGTTGTTGTTGTTGTTGGTTGGTTGGTTTTTTGTTTTTTGGGTTTTTTTTTTTGAGTTTTTTGTTTGTTTGTTTTGTTTTGTTTGTTTTTTCAAGACCACAGGATTTCTCTGTGGCTTTGGAGGCTGTCCTGGAACTAGCTCTTGTAGACCAGGCTGGTCTTGAACTCACAGAGATCCGCCTGACTCTGCCTCCAGAGTGCTGGGATTAAAGGCGTGAGCCACCACCACCCAGCTTCCTTATTACTTTCTAATGGAATAGTTTAGACAAGTGGTTCAGAAACCCACACATTTACAGCCACCTAATTGTTCATGTATATAAGTTTTGCCTGCATATATGTATGTGTACCATGTGCATGCCTGGTGTCTGTGGAGGTTAGAAAAGGACATTGGATCTCCTGGAACTAGAGTTACCAACCACATGGTTGGTAGCCACCATGTGGGTGCTAGGAACTAAACCCAGATCTTATAAAAGAACAACAAATGCTCTTAACTGCTGAGCCATCTCTCCAACTCTACCATCTAATTTTTGATAAATTTGTCAAAAATGTATTAGAAGGTGGTGATGAAATTAGGTGGGTAAAGGTATTTATCACCAAGTCAGAGGACCTAACTGTAATGAGCATTCTTCCCACCCGCCTGGTTCTAAATGAACACACAAACACTATATTAATTATGAAACTGATGGCTAATTGGCTAAGGTTTCTTACTGGCTAGCTCTGACTTAAACCATAACTACTAATCAGAGTATTTCCACGTGGTCTTGGATTACCAGACCTGCAACTCCTTTGCCTGCTACATGACAACTGACTCAGCATCTCAGCAGAAAAGAGAGATTAATTTTCTGTTTGTCCCTACTTATACTGTGATTCTGCCCAACTATGTCACTTCCTGCCTGGCCAATCAGTATCTTTATTCATTAACCAGTAAGAGAAGCATTTACACAGAAGGACTTCCCCCATCACCTAACTCTACCCCTTTGACTCGCATAATTAGTGTGCACTGTAATTAAAGGCTTAGGCATATGTCTATAAACTTGGCTGACCTCAAACTCACAGAGACCCACCTACCTCTGCCTTCTGAGTCCTGGGATTTAAGGGTATGCACCACCACACCAGCTTCTCAACATATCTTACTTGCTAAGCTCACCTGTTTTTTTTTTTGTTTTGTTTTTTGTTTTTTTTTTGGTGGGATCTAATTTCTACGTGATAAGTGAGGCCAGGTGAATGACACCAGCCTTGTCACATTAGGCTTTTGTTGGCTTCTCACAGTATGTGAAAAAGATCTGCTTTAAGTGACCCTGGGTCCGGGAACCATAACAATATTAGTAGCTAAATATGGAAAGTAGATGATTTCCGATGTTCAGCTTGGTGGAAGCTATGGTGCAACTTTATTCATTCACCCTAAATCTGGGTACATCTGATACCAGCCGCCTCTACCATAGTGGCCTAGACTGCTTTTACTCAGTGTCTGCTCTCCACCGTCTCCATGTGCTGGGATTATAGACCAATCCACAATAACTTGTTGAGAATATATTTAACTGCATATGAAACACTAATTAAAAGTGACCACGGGCTGTGGAGATGCCTGTGCAGGGAAGGGTACTTTCTGCCAGGCTAGACAACCTGAATTCTATCCCTGGAAGCCACATCGTGGAAGGAGAAAATCAAGTCTCACAAGTTCAAAGTCTTTGACTTCTCCAAATGTGCCACGGCAAAGGTGTGTGTGCAAAAACTTACATGTATGTGCACAGACACACACACATATGCACACACACACACTAATAAATATCACTAAATTTGAAAATAATCAGCATTTTCCTCCCCATTGTATCTTCCCTGTAGTTGTAGTAGTCTAGAGAATGACACCAAGTTCATTGTCACCTCTTCCTATACTTCCCAGAACAAATGCTCCAGCCTTCATAAATGTCTCAGAGAATAGAAGGACAGGTCCGCTCAGCTTATTTTAAGAGGTAAATGGGATTTCTCTATCAAACAGGAAAAGGAAAACCAAGAAAATGATGGCTCATTTCAAATAGATTTTTAAAATACTAAATAAAATATTAGTAAAAATTTTAAGGCTTTGCTGTGAGGTCGTGGCAGATGCCTTTAATCCTACCACTTGGGAGGCAGAGGCAGGCCGATCTCTGTGAGTTCCAGGCCAGAGTGGTCTACAGAGTTAAGTTCCAGGACAGCCAGGGCCACACAGAGAAACCCTGTCTTGAAAAAAACAAAGTAAATAAATTAAGTCCCTTAATAGTCTTATTAGGATTTATCTCAGAATAAAAGGAAAAATAATGTAGTATTTGGTACCAAAGGCCACATGCCAAACTCAACAAAAAACAAATTCAATAAAAAAAAAAAATCTTAAACTAGGGGCTGGGTGGTGGTGGTGGTGGTGGTGACACACACCTTTAATCCCAGTACTTGGGAGGCAGAGGCAGGCAGATCTCAGAGTTTGAGACCAGCCTGGTCTACAGAGCGAGTGCCAGGATAGGCTCCAAAGCCACAGAGAGAAACCCTAGGGTCAAACAAACAAAAAACTCTTAAGCTAGAGCATGAAGAAATGTCCTAGATGTAAAAAGAATGTAACTCATAACCTCGAAAATCCTCCCACTACCCCATCATTCATCAAGCTGGCCCTGTCCAAGCAGCCAGTCAGGAGACAGAAGTGAAGTACAAATGAGAAAGGGGGAAATCATCTTGGCATTGTGCATAGACAATGCTTGCCTACTTACAACATCCAAAAGAAACACTGAAAACTACTGGAGGCTAGGCCAGGTGCGGCATGTCATTGAAGCTGCTAGGGAGGCTCGGGCAGAAGGACCGCAAGTTCAAGTCCTGTGTGGGATACAGAGTAAACTTACAGTCGGCCTGGCTTACTTAGTGAGGCCCAGTGTCAAAAGCTGGAAGGGGGCTGGGGCACAGCACAGTGGCATCATTAGAGCACTTGCCTAGAATGGGAGAAGCCTAGGTTTTACCTAATACAGAAATAAAAGTAAAATAGAATAAAACAGGCAAGGTCAATTAACATCATAGCAATGTACAAAATGATTTCTGAGGGCATGAGAGCAGGAGAACAGGGCTGCTCCTTGCCTTCTGTGGCGTTGAGGGAGCAAGTACTGGAAATCTAGCCCTGGTGGTGAGGATGCAGGAGAGCTGGCTCACTGACTAACATGTCACTACCACCCAGGTTCAGATGTGGGGTTTTGAGCTGGCCCACCCCACCCATCTATGAACTGCTGTAGTATATGAAGGAGACAAACCTACAGATCTAAAACTGCAGGATTTCTGTGACATAGGACAATAATACTATACCCAAGAGGAGTCCCAGTCAGTGAGTGCCCATTATCGATAGTGCAGCAGAAGCCAGACGCCTCAAACCAGACCAATGACTCATTGCAATGAAAACAAGTAAAGATATACAGGGCCTATGGATCTGAACTTAGGTCTGCATGTTTGCACATCTACAGAACCATTTCCAAGCCACAGGATACTCTGTTTTAAACAAGCCTTTGCTTTGTAATAGGCTGCCAAAATGTAGCAACCTGAAACAGCTATTGTTTATTTGGCCTTTTGGGCTGAATTGAGCAGGGTTCATTCAGGGATTTGCATGTTGCAGCTTGTGGCCTCCCAGGCTGTGTAATAGGTTAGGGTTGCCTGGGATGGTGAGCGAGCCTCCATTCACATGGCAATGGCCTCCAAATTTGCAGAAGCAGGAGAGAGGGCAAGTGAGCCATGGTGCACAAGTTATTCCCAAATTTCTGTCACATCTGCTATTATCTCATTGGGCAAACAAAGCAGTTACTTAAACACATATTGTATCAGGATGGGGGCTGGATTTCACCTAGAGGGGGTAAATGGGTGAGCCATCACTGAGACAATGGTGGCACACAGCTTTAATCCCAGCACTCCAGAGGCAGAGGCAGAGGCAGAGGCAGACAGATCTCTGAGTTTGAGGACAGCCTAATCTACAGAGTGAGTTCCAGGACAGTCTCTAAAGCTACAGGGAAACCCTGCCTCAAAAAACCAAAAATAAATAAATAAAATAAAATAAATTGTAATTCTCTTGCTCTGGTCCCCCTGGTGCTGGGTTTATAGGTGCATGTCACCATACCTGTCCCATTGCAACTTTTATTTTTTTTTCAAACCATCTACTACAAAGCCTGCCAATCTACCATAATACCCACCCTGGCAAACAAAGTAAACCTGTGGGCTAGTCTTGTCATTCTCTAAAAATTGCTTTAGATAGGGCTTGTCCCCCAGGGACACACATAATATAGCCTTTTGGCATATGCCTTTCTTGGGGATCAAAGAGCTTGGACAGCTATCTTACCCTTACAGAGAGAGCTTGTGTGGAGTGCCTTTGCTTGTGAACACTTGAGTGTTCTTGACAATTCTATGTGTTAAGAAAACATGCACTACCCTTATCTAGACCTGTGCTATCCAATTTGACAGCCAAGTGCCCTATCATTGAGCTACATCCTTAGCCCCAGCTACTCTGCACCCAGTAGGGCTATATCTTTTAAAGTGTATCTAGTGGGAAATGCCCCATTATACCTGGGGCTCAGCTACTATTTCTGAGGACAGTACCACTAGTTCCTGAAAACTGTGAATTTCTCATAGTTATTGCCCTGTGCTCGTTGAATCCTGTTCCTTTACTTTCAGTCTTTGGTAAGTCCTTTGGTAAGACTTGCCCTTCCTAGGGGCCTTTTCTTTTTCCTTCCTTTCCATTTTTCAATGATGAAGATCAAACACAGGGTCTCATTCATCTTAGACCTGTACTTCACCACTAAACTACCCAAGACAAGATGAATTAACACCCCCACCCTGGGGGTGACATTTGGCCTTTATCTGATTTTTCTAACCATTATTGTATTCATTGCTGCTTACCCCCACACCTGCTCCAGAATGTTTTTGGATGGTCATGAGGCCCTTTAGAGCCCTGGACTATGCTCTCCTCAATTTATCAGCTGATACATCTTTCCTGTTCTTGCTTCTGTTTCTTTTCACTGAACTTGGGTGTAGAAGAACCTCAGTTTATTTATACGACTGTAATCCCAGCATGTGAGAGGTTGAGGCAGGAAAATTTTGAGTTCAAAGCCAACCTGAACTATGTGGTAAGACTTTGTTTTTGTTTTTTTTTTAAATGAAACAAACAAACAGTGATTGGAGAGTCAGCTCAGTGGTTGAAAGCATTGGTTGCTCTTCCAGAGAACCCAACAGCCTCTCCTGGCTTCTGCACACACTAGGCACACAAATGGTACACAGAGGCACATGCAGGCAAAATACCCATACATTAAAAAATTATAAAAGCAATTTAAAGGGATGCCTGGAGCAACTGGCTCAGGGGTAAAGAGTGCTTCCTACTCTTCCAGAGGAGTGAGTTCAGTTCTCCCAATCTACCAATCTGAGTCAGTACTGACTTCTGGGCATGGACCGGAACCAAGGCAAAAATGTTTTCTCTTAGGCTGGACTGGAACACAGAAGGACACAATCTAAGTACTTTTGGAAGCTACCAGATGGCTCCTAAAGATAATATATGCATAAGGGAAGTAGAACAGGCAGATCACACTGATACTGGACTGTTGAGTTTTGTCAACTTGACATAAAATACAGTCACTTAGAAGTAAAGAATCGAAGTTGAGGAGTTACCTCCATCAGACTGGCCTGTGGGCAATTCTGTGGGCATTTTCTTGATCAAAGATGTGGGAGAAGCCAGCACACTTTGGGAAGTGTGCATCCCTCAACAGGTGGTCCTGGATGTATAAGAAAATAGCGGAGAAAGCAAGCCAATAAACAGCACCCCTCTGTGGCATCTGTTTCAGTTCCTGCCTTCAGGTTCCTGCCCTGACTTCCCTTGATGATAGCCTCTAACTGGTAAGCTGAAATAAACCCTTTCCTCCCCAAATTGCATTTAGCCAGTGTTTTACCATAGCAACAGAAAACAAACTAGGACAGAAGCATCTGAGCCCTGACCTGATGCCAGAACTAGCCTAAGTCCTACAATGCTGTGAACCCCAGCAAATCTCTACTCTGTTACCTCAGGTTTTAGCATCAATAGTTGGCTTGTTAGGATTGGAGAGATGGTTCAGTGACAGCTTGCAGGTAGACATGGTGCTTGCTACGTCTTGGTTAGAGGGCAACAGGAAATGGACTGGGTGTCACACTGAACAAAGCTTGAACAAAAGAGACCTCAAAGCCACCCCCACAGTGACACACTTCCTCCAATAAGGCCACACCTTCTAGTGCCACTCCCTTTGGGATTATGGGGACAAATTACATTCAAAGTACTATCTTCCACTCCCTGACCCCATAAGCTTATAACAATATCATAATGCAAAATGCATTTAGTCCAACTTCGTAAATCCCCATAGTCTATCACAGTCTCAACAATGTTTAGAAGTCCAAAGTTCAGTCTCTTCTGAGACTCATACAATCTCTTAATTGTAATCCCCTGCAAAATAAAAATAAAAAAGCAGACCACATAATTCTAGCATAAAATAGCACAGGATATATATTACCATTCCAAAACATAGGAAAGGGAGCATAGTGAAGCAATATTAGACCAGCCGGTTGGTTGTGGAGCACACCTTTAATCCCAGCACTGGGGAGGCAGAGGCAGGTGGATCTCTGAGTTCTATACCAGCCTGGTCTACAAGAGCTAGTTCCATGACAGCTAGGGCTGTTACACAGAAAAACCCTGTCTCAAAAAGCAAAAACACAACAATATAATTGACCAAAGCAAGACATAATACCAGCTGGGCAAACTCCAAACTCTGCATCTTCATGTCTGATGTCAAAGCACTCTTCAGATCTCTAACTCCTTTCAGCTCTGTTGACTGCAACACACTTCTTCTCTTGGGCTGGTTCCACTCCCCGTTAGCAGCTTTGCTCAGCAGGTATCCCACAGCTCTGGCATCTGTAACTTCTTGGGGTCTCCAAGGTAATCCAGGCTTCAACTTCACAGCTTCATGAAATGGTCTTTCTAGGGCTCCATTCAGTGACACCCCTGACACATACCTGGCCTCAGCAGCTTTCCTTAGCCATGGAAGCAAATTCCATAGCCCCTTTCTTCTATTCTTAATTCTAAAGCCAGGACCAATGGTCGAAGGTGCCAAGTTCTGCTGCTTGCTGGGACTGGAACATGGTCCCTTGTTCAATTACATCTTCACCAATTTTCTGATTTTGATGGTTGGTAAGTATTTTTGGATCCCCAGTATTAGGTTTATCTGCCTATGCAATAAGCCAAATAGAGCCAAGTTGAAATGTAGACAGCACCAGGTATAATCTGAGTGAAGAACTCCCTGGCGATCTCAAGCTCCCCAGAAGTGAGGCAGGGGAGGGAAGAGGAGAAATCACATGGCAGGTCTATGGACCAGAGCTTAAATACGCTGTAGGTGCAGTATTGAACAGTTCTCGGAGAGGAGCCAATGCTTGGTGGGCTTTCTGAGGTGCAGGGCCTGGAGAGGAGGAAGGAGTGCTGAGGTGGCACTTCCAACAGAACAATGGTTACCTTTGCTGTCTAATTTGACTGTTCTTGAGCTTGCTCTGTAGATCAGGCTGGCCTCAAACTCAGAGATCCACCAGCCTCTGCTTTTCAAGTGCTGGGATTAAAGGAATACACTATCACACCCAGCTCTAAACTGTTTTTAAATTTCACAAACTGGAAACCTAGCTAGGTGAGATCTTTCCTTGAGGTCACCACTCCCTTTATTCCATCTCTTATCTGTTTATCTCCTGGAACACAGGATTTAACTCTATTCCACTTCCTGGTACCCCTTTTATCAAGTTGTACATTTTGTATTTTTATTTGCTCAGCTTGCTCCTTTTCATTATGAATCTTCATTAGAGTTACCACTAATAACCACACAACAAAGTCTATACTATGCTATTTTGAGATTATCTCTGCCAATAAAATTAATCCAAAGCGTTTCACTTCAGCCTCAGCCAAACTTTTTTGTACAAGGGCAAAAGGCAGCCATTTTCTTCATCAAAATATCACAAGACTGGACTCTCGGCCACATACTAACATTCTTCTCCTTTGAAACCTCTTAATCCCCACAGTTCAAATCATTCTCAGCACCAATGTCTTCTCTGCTCTTACTAGTATGGCCCTATCATTATGCTTAAAGCATTCCACTGCTTTTGAAGGGACTAGCTCCCCATTTCGGCAGCCATAACAGCCGAACACGTGCTTGACATAACCCTGCCTTGGTCACTTAGAGGTCAGATGCCTGCCTCGTGGCAAGGAACCAATCAGAAGTTAGCTGGTGGTGCTATGCTTTACGGCTCTGGGTGTGCTTTACAGACAAGTTCACAGCAATGACGCTCAGAGCATAGCAACCACCCTGGGAGGGTCTGTGGGCCGTAACAACCATTTGACCAATCAACATAGGGCAAACCCTCCAAGCCTGGAGGCACACCAATCCTGAGCCTGTGCGTACCCCTAGACACTCCCCTTACGCTGCCCTATAAAGATCTGTACACAGCAGCTTCGAACTGTCTTTTCTAGCCATTCGCCATGGCTGGTGGGTGAAAGACCCAAGCTAACATGGGGTTAGCTCGTTAAATTACAATAAAGCCTCTTGCAGTTTGCATCAAGCTCTCGAATCTGCCTGGTGATTGAGGTGACCGTGAACATGGCCTGGGACCCCGGATACCTGAGTTTTTCGGGGATCTAACACTTTCTTAACCCAAAGTATCAAAGTCCAAATTCCTGCGAACAAAAACATGTTGTGTCTAGCCTATCACAACAGTATCACTAGTCCCTGGTACCAACTTCTTTCTTAGTTAGGGTTTCTATTGCTGTGAAGAAACACCATGACTATAGCAACTCTCATAAAAGAAAACTTTTAATTGGAGTGGCTTACATTTTCAAAGGTTTAGTCCATTATCATGGTGCAACATGTGGCATGCAGGCAGATATGGTGCTGAAAAAGTAGCAAGTATCCTACTTCTTGTAGGCAATAAGAAGTCAACTGAGTGTCACAGAGTGTGAAACTTGAGCAAGAGACCTCAAAGCCTGTCCTCATAGTGACACTCTTCCTCCAACAAGTCCACACCTACCTCAACAAGGCTACACCTCCTAATAGTGCCACCCCCTTTGACATTACAGAGGCCAATTACATTCAAACTACCACAGAAATGTTTTAGCACGATGAGAAGTATCTTTAAGTTTATATTTAAGAGACAACCAGAGGAAAATTTAAATCTTGAGCTTGTGATTGATAATAGTAGTCAGTGCTTTACCAGCTTATCAGAACTTCATTGATTAATGTGAAAATTTTGAACTTTTGACATCTTAGTATAACAATAGCATAGATGGGGAAATAATTCTGAAATATCTCTCATTTAAGTCATATTTATTTATTTTGAGACAGGGTTTCTTTATGTAGTCCTGGCTGTCCTAAAACTAACACTGTAGACCAGGCTGACCTTAAATTCAGAGAGATCCACCTGCCTCTGCCTCCTAAGTGCTGGGATTAAAGGCATGTGCCACCACTTGGCAAATTAAATTTTTTATCCAATTATCATTAGACATAAAAATGGTTGGTTACTGAGAGCAGTCATTGCAGAGCAAGTTCCTTTCAGTAAAGGAATTGTAAAAGTTACATTGAAGCCAACTCACTGAGTTTATCTTTAGGATGAAATAAATAGTGTCTGCTTTTCTCATCAGCAGACCTGGTAGCTACAGAAAAGTACTACATACAGTTGGCCATCAATACCATCAGAGATCTGAGAAGGATAAATTGTAGCCAGAGTATATTCCTTTTTTTTTGCGGAGGGGGGATGTTGGCGGGGGGGGGGGCGTGTTGGGTTCTAGACAGGGTTTCCCTGTGGCTTAGGAGGCTGTCCTGGAACTAGCTCTTGTAGACCAAACTGGTCTCGAACTCACAGAGATCTGCTTTCCTCTGCCTGACAGAGACTTACCAACTATTTGAATGATTACATTATGCTTCTGTTGTGGTCTTGATTGTTTCATTGGGCACAGAGGTAGTAGGCCTTCAGCTGCCAAACCCAGAAGGTCTGATTTTCCTGTGGAGGAGGAACTTGGGAAAATCGACCCATTTTGATGAGGCAGAGTAGAGCAACCAACCCAACAGTGTTGACAGTTTGGGCAGGACCCTGAAAGTTGTGAGGAATGGGGAAGTTTTGCCCAGTAGTTAGCATTACCACAACTCAGGTTAAGTTGTCTGTGCCCCATCATCTTCTTTGGAGACTCTAGGGTCACTGGTAGTTGGCATTTTTGTCATAGGAATTTTTTTAATTAAACATTTTAAATGCTATATTCAGCAGATCCCCGAAACGTTTTGAGAGCCATCTATTAAGTATACCTGACTTAAAATAAACTTTACTTGTTTTTAATTCCTTGCTTTAGGTTTAACCTTAAAAAAACACATACAGGAGGCTAAATAAAGCTTGTCCTTGTAAATGAGTTACATTTGTATTTATCATGACTCTGACTATAGTTCTGAACACATTGAGGAATTTGATCAGCCACACAGTGGTGGAGCAGGCCTTTAATCCCAGCAGTCGGGAGGCATAGGTAGGGAAATCTCTGTGAGTTCAAAGCCAGCCTGGTCTACAGAGTGGGCGTCAGGACAGCCAGGGCTACACAGAGAAACCCTGTCTCAAGGAAGAAAGAAAAAAGAATTTGATCATTTACAACGTGACTATTAACTTGCAAGTCTTAATCACCTTTAACAGTTTAAAAGTTAGTAGCTTTTTTTGGTTTTTGGTTTTCCAAGACAGGGATTAAAGGCATGCACCACCACCACCTGGCTTAAAGCAAGTTTTTAAATTCATGTACATGGACTATCTCTCTCTAAATGTGGAGTTCAAGAGATCAGCATTGAACATGGTTAAATAAGGGTTTTTATACTTCAGGAGTAGGGGGTTTCCAAATGGGGTCAGGCAGATGGGCAGGGTTACAGAAGTAGAAAAACATAAACATAACATATTGGTCATAACAACCCTTCAAAACAAAGGCATGGTGGCCAGGTGGTCATAACAAGATGGTCATAGCAAGGTGGTCATATCAACCTCCTCAAACAAAGACATGGTTGCAAGGTGGTCATGACAGGTGGTTATAACAAAGTGGTTGTGGTGATATATAAGAAAATGGGCCTCACAGGGAGTAGCACTTTTAGGAGGTATATCCTTGTTGCAGTAGGGGTAGCCTTGTTGGAGGAAGTATGTTACTGTGGGGGTAGGCTTTGAAGTCTCCTATGCTTAAGCTCTGCCCAGTATGGCACACAGTTCACTTCTTGTTGCCTTCTGATCAAGGAGATCACAGCCACCTCCTGAAACAAAGGCACAGTTGGCTGTGGGTTTTCTGGTATATCTTGCCTGTCTCTTCTCTGGGGCTGGAAGGCCATCAGGGAGCATTGTATCTATTAAAAGTGGGCTTTTTCGCCGGGCGTTGGTGGCACACGCCTTTAATCCCAGCACTCGGGAGGCAGAGGCAGGAGGATCTTTGGGAGTTCGAGGCCAGCCTGGTCTCCAGAGTGAGTGCTAGGATAGGCTCCAAAGCTACACAGAGAAACCCTGTCTCGAAAAACAAAACAAAACAAAAAAAAGTGCGCTTTTTCTAATTCGGTTTGATTTGGATTGTTGCATCTGCAGAGAGGTTTATCGGGGTGTATAAACTTTTCAGGCTGGAACTGGAATCATGGGTGGTTGTACGATATCATGTGGGTGCTAGGAACCTAATCCAAGCCCTCTGTGAGAACAAGTACTGTTTACCACTGAGTCGCCTCTCCAGGCCCCTTGTTTGTTTATTTATTTTTGATGCAAGATTTTCCTCTGTAGCCCAGCTGGCCTGGAACTTGCTGTGTAGCCCAGGCTGGGCTTTATCTTTTAGTCCCCCAGTCCTAGCCCTCTATATTTTGGGATTTCAAGCATGAACCAACCTCCCTGGCCTGCAAATCTTTGCAGAGCTAAGCAGGTGGTTCTCTTTTCTTAGCTGGGACTCCCCCAGACTGCAAATCTCCAGTGTGACCTGACTGAAATCCATATCAAGTGGCCGATTCCCTCCACAAAGCCTCCAGTATGCATGAGGTCTGTGCTACAATTTGATAGACATTTTGCAGCTGAAACCAGTAATTTCATATTTTGCCTACCTGTAATATCCTTTTTTTTTTTTTTTTTTTTTTTTTTTGCTGTTGTTGTTTTATTACAAGGTTGCATTATATAGACCAGGCTGGCTTCAAACTTCAGGGATCTACCTGCCTTTGTCTCTCAAGTGCCATGATTAAAGGCATGTGCCACCAAGCCCAGTATACTAAATGAAATTTAACCCTATTTTCTTTTTTTTAATAATTTTTTCCATTCATTTATTTAGCTCATAAATAAAGTCATGCACAATTATGATACATAATACAGTATGTTTACAATGGCATGGCTAAATTAAACCAATTAACATGTTATATCACACATATTCATCATTTTTGTTTTGAGAACACTTAAAGTATACTATCTCACAACTTTTAAAATATAGCATATTTTAACCCTATTTTCTATTATCACAAGAAGTCCAAGTGCAAGTGGTTCTAGGATTTGTTGTTTGCCCAGGCCAATTCTGTGGAGTTCAGGCGATGGGTCTGTTTTCTCTTTGCTGTCCCCATGTGTGAACACAAATTGCCTGCTGGTGCAGAATGCAGTAAGGCAGACAGGAAGGAAGCTGCAGGGAGGCAGTTTTTCCTGCACACCTCCCACCAGGGAGGAAGTCCTCTTATGCCTGTTGAACAGTTCCCTCCAGAATCACACAGCTGTAGGGGGCCGGCTGCATGGTGAGTGTTAGCAGATTCAGCCTCTTTAGTGGGTGGTTTGGTCTGAGAGGACAGTAGAGCTGTTGGGGGTAAAGAGTGTCTCCTGCTTCTGGTAATCTATTGCTGGGTAGTAGATCACCCTGTGTCCTGGGTGCAAATAACTGGATTTCAGTAAAGCACAGGAATTTTGACAGGGAGGGCTCCACATAGCCTGGGCCTCAAAAGACTCTCAGGCCCTGGGCTGGAGTCAGGTGAAGTCTTCTTAGGCCTGGAATAGGAGCTGGGTTTACCTGGAGTTGCCACACATGGCACCTTATGTGCCTTTCCCTGTGGCTTGGTCTTCTCTCATGTGGCTCATGAGGGGAGGCAGGGTAAGGTAGGTGTGTGTGTGTGTGGGGGGGTCTCAGAGAGCTGTTGGGAGAGGTTCCTTGGAGAACTAATGAAAGCAGCATTGGCTTCTAGGACTGACTCCCAAGTACATCACACCAGGTCACTATTGCCATATCCTGTTGGTCAAAGCAGGTACATATATGTTCAGTCAGGTTTCAGATTCAGGAACTCACTATGTAGTTCCGATTGGCTGAAAGCTCACTGCTATCCTTCTGCTTTAGTCTCCTGAGTGGTCAGCTTGCTGCTATTGAATCTCATTTCTTTTTTCTTTTTCTTTCTTTTCTTTCTTTCTTTTTTTTTTTTTTTTTTTTTTGAAGATTTTTTGAGACAGGGTTTCTCTGTGTAGCCCTAGCTGTCCTGGAACTCACTCCATAGGCCAGGCTGGCCTCAAACTCAAAGATCCACCTGCCTCTGTCTCCTGAATGCTGGGATGAAGCCAGAAGTTTCTGTCCCACCTGGTCCTTGCAGCTGTTCAGTCCCAAATAACACACAGAGGTTTATATATATATTTTTTAAATTCTTTTTTTTCAAGATTTATTTATTATGTATACAGTGTTCCATCTGCATGTATGCCTGCAGGTCAGAAGAGGACACCAGATCTCATTACAGATGGTTTTGAACCACCATGTGGTTGCTGGGAATTGAACTCAGGACCCCAGGAAGAGCAGTCAGTGCTCTTAACCTCTGAGCCATCTCTCCAGCCCCACAGAGGTTTATATTAATTTTAAACTGTTTGACCTGTGGCTCAGGCTTCTTATTGGCTGACTCTCTCTTAATTATTAACCCATTTCTATTAATCTATGTATCTCCATGTGGTCTTGGCTTACCGGAGAATGCCTGGACCTCCTATCTTTCCAGTAGCTACATGGTGCTTCCTTGAGACTCACTGAGTTCCTTTTGTTGAGCTCAGGCCCCCAGGATCTCAGCCCAGGACCTCGGTCACCCCAATCACCAGGCGGAGTCGAAATCTTGATGCAAACAGCATGAGGCTTTATTATAGTTGTTTAACGGGCTAACCCCACTAGCTCAGGTCTTTCATCCATCTACCATGGTGGAAGGCTAGAAAAGACAGTTCGAAGCTGCTGTGTACAGATCTTTATAGGGCAGCGTAAGGGGAGTGTCTAGGGGTATGCACAGGCTCAGGATTGGTGTGCCTCCAGGCTTGGAGGGTTTGCCCTGTGTTGATTGGTCAACTGGTTGCTGGGATTAAGGTGTTCGACACCAATGCCCGGCCCCTCCCTCACTTCTTTAAAGATTTGTATATTATTTTTATGTGTATGAGTATTTTGCTTGCCTATATGTGCACCAGGTACATCTGGCCCCTCAAATGCCAGAAGAGGGCATTGGATCCCTTGGAATACTTGGAATTACAGATGGATGTGAGCTACCACGTGAGAGCTGGGAATTAAACCTGGGTCCTCTGGAAGAACAAACATCGCTCTTAACTGCTGAGCCATATCTTCTAAGTTCCCACTCCATTTCTTAATTTTTTCTTACATATTTTTAAATGTGTATGCATTGGGTGTGTGTGTGGCATGTGGAGGTGAGAAGTCGATTGGTGGGAGTTGGTTTTCTCTTCCCACTTGCAGGGATTGAACTCAAGTCATCAGGGTTGAGGGCAGATGCCTTAACCCATTGAGCCTTCTCATCAGCCCTGGCTGTCATTTCCTGATGGAAGGTGTCAATGAATTAGTAGTCTTTAGCTAAATTGAGGTTGGTGACATGACTCCATCGGAAAGACACTTCCTCAGACAGAGTGTCACCTCCTGACCCACATGGTAGAAGAGAACTGATTATTTCCACATGGGCGTTGTGGCACATACGTACCCCCACAATCAATACATACACACATAAATAATGGCAGGAACAACTGAGCAAACTGGTGTGTCTTGGGACATGGCTGGCTGTATGATCAGGTCAGGTAAGCGCTCTGCTACGGAATTATATCAGTAGCCCACATAGTTCAGTTAAAAGGGAATCTCAAAATCTGCCACTAAACAGTTACGAGTTCCTATTTCCTTCCTTCTGTTCCTCCCCTTTCTCCCTCCCTCCTTCCTTCCTTCATGGTGCTTTTTCTATTTCACTATGAAGTCTTGGCTGGCCTGGAACTTATTAAGTAGACCAGACTGACATTGAACTCAGCCTCATGAGTGCTGGGATTACAGACGTGAGCCCCACTCCCACTTTCTGTCATGCTGGGGATTGATCCCAGGGCTTTCTGCTTGCTAGAAAAACAGTCCACCAATTCTGCTACATTGTCAGTTCTCATTTTGGAGAAACATGAAAAAGAAGGAAACACTAGGAGCCTCTCAGACTGTAGGAAAAACAGAATCTACATCAGTTGTTTCCGAGGCAAAATCTAAATACTATCAACAAAAAACTAAATTACAATGTAAAACAAAGTTCCCAATAGTTCTTGGTAAGAATACAGCAATGTCTGGGCCCTCCTTATACTAAATTGAAATTAGTACTTTTGAACTACATATTAGGTTACATATTAAGGGGGCTAAAAAGGTAAAGCAAATCATCCCAACCCCTAATCAAGCTGGGGCATGTCTTTGGTCCCAGCACACAGGAAGGAAGCAGGGAAAAGTGGATCTCTGTCTATAGAGAATTCCAGAAGGACAGCCAAGACTGCATATCTAGATGTCTGTCTTTTTATTTTATTTTTGGTTTTTCGAGGCAGGGTTTCTCTGTGGCTTGTGAGGCTGTCCTGGAACTAGCTCTTATAGACCAGGCTGGTCTCCAACTCCCAGAGATCTGCCTGCCTCGGCCTCCGGAGTGCTGGGATTAAAGACATGCACTACCTTTTTTTTTTTTTTTTTTTTTTTTTTTTTTTTTTTTTTTTTTGGTACAGGGTTTCATGGTGTAGCCCTGGCTGGCTGGGAAAGCACTATGTAGACCAGGCTGGCCTGAGCCAGTTTGCCCTATTGCATCCAACAACATGTCTTTGAATAATTATTTTGGTGGGTGGTGGTGGTGGCACCCTTTGAGACCCTGCACTCAGGAGTCAGAAGCAAGTGGATCTGAGTTTGAGGCCAGCCTGGTATACAGAGTGAGTCCAGAACTGCCAGGCTGTGGGCAATGGTGGTGGATCATGCCTTTAATCCCAGCATTAGGGAGGCAGAGTCAGGTGGTTCTCTGTGAGTTTGAGGCCAGCCTGGTCTACAGAGCAAGTTCCAGGGCAGCCAGTGCTACACAGAGAAACCCTGTCATGCAAAACCTAAAACAAAACAAAACATTCCCGCACCCCCCAAAAAACAAAACAAAACAGATCAGCCCGGCTACACAGGAAAATCCTGTCTCGAAAACCAAACCAAACCAACCAACAAACAAATAAATCTTTGTTTATGTGTAAGAGTGTGGGTGTCTGCAGAGGTCACAGAAGACTTCAGGTCTCTAGCTGGGGTTACAGGCAGTACAAGGGTGCTTACAACTGAGCTCTGGTCCTCGGCAAAACAGCGGATCCTAACAACAGAACCGTGTCCACCCCCACTGCCCAACTAAATTCTTTTATAAGTCTTTATGAGTCAAGGCAAGATGTTCTACTGTAATCCTTTTTCTTGTGTTTTGAGGCAGGTCTCATGTAGCCCAGGCTGGAAAGAAGGTCCCTGAACCTTTCACCTCCGGAGAGTTTAGGATTACATGCATGATGCCCAGTTTTCTCTTGTTTTAAAAGTTGAAACTGGCCAGGTGGTGGTGGCGGCACATGCCTTTAATCCCAGCACTCGGGAGGCAGAAGCAGGCAGATCTCTGTGAGTTCGAGGCCTATAAAGCTACACAGAGAAAAACCTGTCTTGGAAAAAAAAATGTAACTGAAAAAAAAAGTTTTTTGGCAGGCAGAATCCAGAAACTGGTGGGTGAAGGACGTGGCCTGTGCAGGTCCTTTTAAAGAGAGGTGTCCATTAGGGAAAATGGGGGAAAGGACAAGACAGAGGCATATTCTACCGGAAAAGGGACTGGCAGAAGTACGGTTATGCCTCGGAAACTCCTTGTTGAGAGTTTGTGGAAGGTGATTGCTGTCTCCTGGTCAGGTGCATCCTCTGGTCGATTTCCCTAGGAGAGCCAAGGAGGCGACTTCAGCCTGAGCTCCCGAAGCTCGGCCGCAGAGGGCGCTGTATTCCCGCCGGTCCTGCGCCTCCGGGGCGGGGCGTGCTCCGGCCGGGGGCGGGGCCGCGCGCTCACGTGACCCTAGCTCATGGCGGCGGCGGCGGCGGCGGTAGCGGCAGCGCCGGCGGCTTTCGGCGGCTGGAGCCGGATCCTGTAGCCGGGGTGTGGGCCCGCGTCAGTCCGTCCCTCCTTCGGCCCCCTCTTCGTCTTCCGGAGTGTGGCTGGCGGAGCCGCGATGGCGGAGCGAGGCCTGGAGCCGTCGCCGGCCGCGGTGGCCGCGCTGCCCCCCGAGGTGCGGGCGCAGCTGGCTGAGCTGGAACTGGAGCTGTCGGAGGGTAGGCGCGCGGCGGGCCGGCCGGCCGGGCGGGCGAGCGGGCAGGCGGGCCGGGCGAGCGGGCGGCGGCCTGCTCCCCACCCGCGAAGCGTGGTTGCGCTTTCATTGTTGTCCCTGGGGAGCCCCCGCAGGACTTGGGGACGGGTCAGCTGGAGACAAAGCTGCGCCCTCCGCCTGACATCTTGCCCCTCCGTCCTGCCTTTCTGCTGAAGGGCCGCACGCCTGCACCCTCTCTCCTGCCTTCAGAGAGAGACACAGGGGAACGCCGCAGCTGCATTTCTTCCTGCTCCTCTAACAATGCGAGGTGCCTCACAGTGACAGGCGTGAGAAAGGAGCGGGGAGGCCATTGAGGGTCCGAGGTTGGAGGTTGGAGGCAGTGGCGCTAACCCAGTGACGCCCGAGGCTGTCGCTCGTAGACCACCTCTGTCATGGGGGACAGCGGGGCTTTTTCTTGGCACCTGTATTTAGGCTGGGTTTCCGCATCTGATCACCTCTTGGAGTCTTTGAAGAGGTGACTACCGGTTACGTGCAAATCCTGCCCAGCACCCTTTCCTTTGACAATGGATTGGTACAGGGAGGGTTGGGTTTATTTAGAATGATTTCAAACATGAACTAAATCTAGGCACTGTTACTAGAAAAGTCCCTTCGACAACAATGAGAAGCTCAGTGCCGGCCGTGGGCATGTGATCAGGCGAATGTGCTGTGGCGATCAGCTCAGCTCTCTGTAAAGTTCCTGTTTTTATCGCAGGCGGCCTCTGAACAAAAGCAGCATTTTCTCCGCGCTGGGTGTCAGTACTTTGCTGATGTCCCAGAGTTTCATATTGTTGAATTCCTTGGCAAAGGTCTTCACCAGAATTTTTCAAGCGCATTAAAAACTGTTGATTGGGGTGAAAAAAAAAAATGTGACCAAGTTCCCAGGAGAGTTCCAGTTCTGACTTTTCTTAACTTATCATAGCATTGTGGGGTTTTCCCCTTTAAGAATCACAGTGAAAAACCAGGAGTGAATTTGAGTGTTACAAAGCTTAAGCAGTTGAAGGAAATAATTAATTTTAATAACACTTTAAGGCTTTCCCAATGTATAGGGTGGTGCTGTTTTCACCTGCACGTAATTACCAACATATTATTTTTCAATTAATCAGTTGGGAAGTGTTTAGGAAGATAGGAATCCTTTGGGCTGGTTGCCCAGTGATACCTTTGGTCAAAATATTCACCAGGTTTAAAAAAAAAAATCAGTTGAAGTAGTTCGTTAAAATATGTTTCCCTTAAGGTTTTCTTTTTCCTTGTCATCCTTTTGTGAAATTGTCATTAAGTCTGAAAAATTCCATTCAAATCTTTTAAAACATTTATTTATTTTTTAGTAACAAATCATCTCTTGCTTTCATTAGCCAGAAAGGGAGGTTTGGCTGGATGTTTGCTTAAGGGGGAGATTAAAAATAGAATCTGATGGCTTTCACCAGGAAAGGGAAGTCCTGGGCGCTCCTCTTGGTGTGGATCTGCCTGGCGTGATTATTGTTTACAGCTCTGGGTGTTTCTAGACATCTTTAGAAAGAACTATTTCTAGGATCCACTACTGATTAGCTCGCCCTACTCTCTGAGAAAGGTGTGAAAGTCTTAGAAACTGGGACTTGTCAGACTTTAAACATTTCAAGGTCAAGGGAATGGTTTATTTTCCCACGAAGGATGTTTTGATTGGCACATGACTTAGTTTAAATTTATTTCTTAAGGATTTGTACTGCCTTAGACTGCATTTTATTCCTTTGCACTCTAGAAGGAAATAACAGTTGAGAAACCTTGAGCCTGTAATGTCAGCATATTGGCCATCTGTCTGTCTTGCTTCAAGTACACAGATGGTTGGTTCTTTTCGGAGTTCAAGTGAAGTTAAAATAAACCAGGGGCCCCCAAATCTGTGGTGGTGTTTGTGACATCAGCAGGGGTCCCCAAATCTGTGGTGGTGGTTGTGACATTGAAGCATATTTTGAACTAGCCTTTCTTTTTTTTTTTTTTTAACTTTCTCTATAATTACTGTTATGACAAAACAAACAAACAAACAAAAAAACTCAGCTTTAAAAATTTTTTTTTTTTTTAGGCCTCTGTGTTTGTCATGACTTGGTATATTCAATATTTCATTGCTGTTTTTCTTAGGTTCAGGCTGTAGCTGGTCCTAAAGATAGGGAGACTCTGAGCAAACTACTGGTAGAGAATTTTCTTTGTGTGCATGTGTTCTGCTGCAGGCTTTGGTCATAGATCAGCTGCTCTGCTGAGATGCAGGTCGGCCTTCTTTGGGTTGTTTGCCGCAGAGTGTGTTGCAGAACCTGTGTGATGGGTCAGCTGCTCCGGGCCGTTCACCGTGGATGGCTCCTGCACTAACAGCCTGAAACTGTCTTGGGAACCATTTAGAAACTGAATTTACACAAGAATTTGGTAGATGAGTTGGATAGGAATCTTAACATAGTCCCCGTTTTGAGATTTTTCTCAAGATCTACTTGTGTCCTCTATTGACAGTAAGCTCTGTTGGACTTCACCCCTATGGTGTAATGGGGCTTGATGAGAATTGTTTGTTTAAATCTATCTGATTGGTCGTCTGTTGTGTAATACTTTTCTTATGCTCGGTCATTTGAATACCACTAACCTTGATGTAGTAAAACAGGCATATTTGACCTCCCTCCCCGTTTTGGTTTAACAGAACAGAAAATTTGGACTCAGAAAGATTAAGTATTTTGTTTGAAGCCGCATATCTAAGTGGGGCCATTATCTCAAGCTGTGATGTAGTTATGGGGTCTGAACAATTTAGATGTCTGAGTTGTGATTGCACAATAGTTTCCCCCCCTTTAAGAAAACACTGCATTTGTTTATGCCACAGTTGATAGCCTTGTTGGTTCTCTAATTCATGGTGTCTGCATGCTGCCCCCCTACTGTATCCTGTGCCTTCTCTGCAGAGGTGAGCAGGATGCTGTGCCAGTGTTCAAGGAGCTCTGAGTCTGCTAGAGGACATCTCTTAAAAATGTCAACAAAACGTTACAGGAGACCGTGATGGAGCCATGTGCAGGGGGCTGCCTTCTAAGAAGGAGAAAGCTTTCCCATTGTGAAAAGCAGCACAGAGCTGTAAATGCAAGGTGGTGTGGTTGGTAGTGAAGCCTGTGATTTGACTGGTGCATACATTGAGGGGAGAAGGGTGTTAGACCAGCGCTGGTGCTGCAGGTTGGAGGGTGAGCAAGTCTTTCCGTGTCTGAGAACAGCCCAGAGACTGGGAAGGTATTTAAGATAAAACAACACTTACCGGAAGGGAGCCTCCCTTTTCTTGTTTGAACACTTCTCTGGGCATGAGCAGGATCCCAGCTTCTGTCCCTACATGTTTCATTCCCTATCTCTGAGTCCACCTTGAAGGGGGAAACAAATAGAGGGCACCTTCTTAGGACTTGTAGGAGAGTTGAAAAGGAAGGGGAGATAATGGGCAGACTGTATTTTAATCTCAGAAATGGGCAGGTTGACTTTCTCCAGAAGAAAATTTATAAAGCCTTTCTGTTTACCTGTAGGGATCCTGGTCACTTCCCTTCATATAGGTCACTTACTCATGGTGATGCAGGTTGCACACACACCCCAGAGCTACAGCTAAGCTGCTGGAATACCTGATGCTAAGAGTGTTCAAATCTGGAATATAGATTGTTACTTTTATATTGCTGTACTCTAAGCAAGCATTCTATCACTGATTTCTACTCTCAGTCCTATAGACTTTTATTAAATTACATTTATTATTAACTACACACTGTATATGCATATGAGCTTGTGTGTGTGTGTGTGTGTGTGTGTGTGGCGGTGGCGGTGGCGGCGGCGGCGGCGCACTCCTTTAATCCCAGCACTCAGGAGGCAGAGGCAGGCGGATCTCTGTGAGTTAGAGACCAGCCTGGTCTACAAGAACTAGTTCCAGGACAGCCTCCAAAGCCACAGAGAAACCCTGTCTTGAAAAACAAAATATCAGGAGAACTGTACAGGTCCTGGATGCTGCACTGAGGTTGTTAGTCTTGTAAGCTGGTTGCCTTTGTGCCATTGGGCCAGCCCCAGTTTCATATTTTAAAAATGTATTTTTTTTTTATTGGAGCATTGGGGATTGAGTCAGGGCCTCAAACATGCTAGGTGAGCACTCCGCCATTGTACTGTGTCACCATCACTCAGGTGAGCACTCTGCCATTGTACTGTGTCACCATCACTCAGGTGAGCACTCTGCCATTGTACTGTGTCACCATCACTCAGGTGAGCACTCTGCCATTGTACTGTGTCACCATCACTCAGGTGAGCACTCTGCCATTGTATTGTGTCACCATCACTCAGGCAAGTGCCCCACCTTTGTACTGTGTCACCATCACTCAGCTCTGTAGATTTTATTTATTTTGCTTTTTTTCTTTTCTTTTTGGAAAGAGTCTAGGCTGGCTCAGAAGCTACCACACCTGGCCCACAGAGATTGATTTATTTGCTTTTGAGATAGGGTCTCTATCTGTGTAGCTGTGGCTGTCATGGAACTCACTGTATAGACCAGCATGGCCTCAAACTCACAGAACTCTTCTTGCCTCTACCTCCCCAGTCCTGGGATTAAAGGTGTGTGCCACTACACCTTATTTAAATAATTTAAAAGAATTTCCCCAGTGTTTATGCCATCATTTCTACAGTTCTCCATTGCTCTCTCATGCCAAAATATGGAATAATGCCCCTTTCTTGCCTTTAGTTGCTTATAACTCTTTACTACTAGTTTATATTTTGTCAGTCATATGTTTTTTGATTAATTAACCTGCTTTTCATTTAATATAAACTACAGAAGCTATCTATATTTTCTTTTAAAATATTTATTCATTTATTCTTTTGTTGTTTTGTTTATTGTTTTTGAGACAGGGTCTTACTGTGTAGACCAGGCTGGCCTTGAACTCACAGGGATCTGACTACCTCTGCCTCCCTAGTGCTGGTACTAAACGATGTGGCACTATGCCTGGCTTTTCCTCTTTCTCTTTCTCTTCCTCCTTAAAAAAAATATGTATGAATGTTTTGTCCACAGCATGTCTGTGCAGCATGCTGGGTGGCTGGTATCCAGAGAGGGTATGAAGTACAGACAGTTGTGAGCTCCCATGTGGGTGCTGAGACTTGAACCCAAGTCCTCTGGAAGAGCAGCCAGTACTCTTAACCACTGAGTCATCTCTCTAACTCCTATATTTTCTTTTAAACCCCAATTTCTCATTTTGAGACAGGGTTTTACTGTGTAGCACAGGCTGGCCTGGAATTCTCCATCCTCTTGCCTCATCCTCCCAAGTGCTGGAATTACAAACATGCATCGCCACATGTGGCTCGTTTCTTTTCTTTTTTTCTTACACACACACACACACACACACACACACACACACACACACACACACTCTTTATGTGCATAAGTGTTCTGCCTACATGTATGGATGTGCATCATGTGTGTGCAGTGCCCTTGGAGACAGAAAGAGGACATTGGATCCCCTTAAAGTACTGACAGTTGTGAGCTGCATGTGGGCGCTGGTATTGAATCCAGGTCGTCTTTAAGAACAGCCAGAGCTTTTAACTGCTGACCTGTTTCTCCATACCCTTGTTTTTTGAAAATACTTTATTTTTTGTATTATTATTGTTGTGTTGTTGTTGTTGTTGTTGTTGTTGTTGTTGAGACAGGGCCTGGAATTTTCTATGCAGACCAAGCTAGTCTTGAACTTGCACAGATCTGCTTGCCTCTCCTTTTTGAGTGCTGGGATTAAAGGCATGTACCACCACACCTGGCTTATTTTTGTCTAATTTTGTGTAAGTGTGTTCACACATGACATGAGTACAGGTGTCCTTGTTGGCCAGAAGAGGTTATTGGATCCTCTGCAGCTGGAATTACAGGTGGTTGTTAGTAAGTGGTGTGGGCATTGGGAACCAAACTTGGTCTTTTACAAGAGTTGTGTGTTCCCTTAAGCCCTGAACTGTTTCTCCAGCCTTCTGCCTTGTTTCTTAGTATGGTTTTAGGAATGCAATGAATTTTTTCATAGTTCAGTTTGATTTGAATGGAAAAAAATCAAGTCTCTGTCTTGATGACTTGATCTTGGCATGAGATAGGGTTGTATAGTCATTTGAGAAACATGTAGGTATCTTGGTCCAAGTTCTGGCCATATTCCTTAGCAAGCTGTGTGACCTTGAACAAACTGCCTAATTCCCCTCTTTGGGTTTCTACTATCCATACAAAAAGACTGAATTCCTCATTCGAGTTGTAAGGAAGTTTAATATGAGATGGGTGTAATATGGCATGTAGGGGCATTTACATGTGTAAGCCGTTATTTGCCCCGATGGTGAATAGATTCACAGTGACTTGGTTGTTTCTGATATCTTGTACTAGTGAACAGAATAGAGTCCTTTGTGAAGTGATGAATGGAATCAGTTTGTGGAGATTTTTTTTCTACTCCCAGTGGGCTTTGCTCTACCATCCGTTGCTCTGTTGACAGCCCGGATCCTTGGTCTTACACAACGATGGTTCCCACGACTGGCTGACTGGAGCAGAAGAGCTGTTGATTTGTTTCACATGGACAGCTGCCATATGCATGATATGCACTTACCTGAGCCTGCAGGGTCAGGCACACGGCTTGAGCATGAGTGTGGTTTCTGAGGCTCAGGCTTCTTTAGCCATGGAAGGCCATTGCGGGTGCTTCAACCCTCCAGCAGACTGAGCCTAAGTGAGCACCTTCTTTTGCTTCCTCCTCCAGTTATTTTCTCTGTCATTTTCTCCTTTGTGTTGACGTGCAGCCAGCCTTGTTGAACTCTGTAGTACAGGCCCGGCTGGCCTTCCCTCTAGGATGACCTTTGGTCTAAGTCCAAAGTTCTGATGATCATTGTCTTTGCATTAGAAGTTTCCTGAAGGAACAGATAAGCTTGCATGTTGGCTTACCTTGGGGTCAGTGCTAATGCTTCTGAACACAGCAGTAGCCATTTTATTGTAGATTCCTGTGTTTATGGTGAATGAAATGCTGTGTGGTGTGGATGCACTTCTGTGAACAGGTTTTTTTTTTTTTTTTTTTTAAGACAGGGTCTCACTATGCAGCTGTGGCTGTCCTGGAATTCGACATTGTAGATCAGGCTGGCCTCAAACTCAGGATCCACCAGCCTCTGCCTCCTGGGTGTGGACTTGGTTTTTTTTTTTTTTTTTTTTTTTAATGTGATGCCTGCATGTATGGATGTGTACCATGGAGGCCAGAAGAGGGTTTTGGATCCCCTGGAACTGGACCAATTCAGTGCTGGGAATTGAACCCATGTCCTCTGCAAGAGCAGACAGTGCTCTTAACTCCTGAGCCATCTCTCCTGTTCCTGCTCTTAGTCCCTTTCTCTCATTTCCCAGAAGAACAACTACTCCCTCCCTGTTCTCAAGTGCACACCTCTACTGTGTTCTCAATCCCACCCACCCATCAGTCCTCCTCCATGGGATCTTGAGAGCTTTCTTTATTCCTAATCCTTTTATCTTTTTCTTTTTTGCTCAGCTTCTCATGTAACTTCTTGACTCTCAGCCCCTTCTCTTCAGCATTTACAGTTGTTCATTTTTTTATGGGGAAGATGGGAGAAAACATACAAACCCTTCCCAGATTTTTGTATAAGTGTCTGCTTGCTGTCACATGTCAGCATTCTCCTGTGTCTAGAGCAGAGGGGATACTGACTGTATCTACTATTTTGCCCTTGCTCACTGCTCAATCCGCTGTGTCTGCCTCATCAAGCCAGTGAAACAGCTGTTTCCATGGCTACTAGTCAGTCTGGATCTCTCTCTGTAGCACTGGACACAGCTCTTTGCTGCTGTTTTTACTGTTTTCATCTTTTTGAGACAGGTCTCTGTAGCATAGGGTGGCATTGAACCTGTGGTTGTCTTCTTGCCTTGGCCTCCTGAATGTTGAGATTACAAGTGTGAATACCATACCTGGCTGTGTGGGTCATGATCTCAATGACATTTTCTCTTTTCTTAACTTGATGGCATGATTTCCTTCTGGTTCCCAGGCGGTTCTCATGTGTGGTCCTGGCTTTTTACTCCATCTTTCTTCTGATGCAGGTGTTTTCAGTAACTTGTCATTATTTGTCATCTTACTTACCTATATTAACAGAGCAGTTTCACCCATGCCCAGGGCTTCAGCTCTCAGTGGTCCTTAGTTGACTCCCAGCACTGAGGTCCTCTGCTGTGAGCACACCACTGGTGTCCTTTTAGACACCGTGCATTTAGTAAATCCAAAGCTTCTTCCTGCCCTAATTCCCCTTCTACTTCCTCTTTCCAAAGATGGTTATTATTTCAGAATGCCTATTTCCTGTCTGTGATGGTTAATCTCCACTGTAAACCATGACCACAGCAACTCTTCTAAAGGAAAACACTTAGTTGAGGCAGTTCCAAAACAGACTCCAAGGCTATATAGAGAAACCCTGTCTTGAAAACCAAAAAAAAAAAAAAAAAAAAAAAAAAGTCAGCAGAGTGTCAGTTGTACTGAGGGAAGCTTAAGCAAAAGAGACCTCAAAGCCTGACCCCATGGTGACACACTTCCTCCAACAAGGCTACACCTATTTCAACAAGGCTATACCTCCAAATAGTACTACACCCTATGAGTTTATGGGACCTATTACATTCAAACTACCCCAACTTGACCTGGACAAAGAAACATCAGTGCGTTAATGAGATGGACTGTTGGTTGGTTGTATCTTCAAAGGTGTTTCCAGAGAGGATTACTGAGGACCAAGTAGGAAGATGACTTTAAGTGTGGGTAGCACATCTCACAGGCTGGGGTCCTAGACTGGATAAAAATGGAGGAAAGAGAGAAAACAAGCATACCCAAGTTCATACATCTTTCTTTGTTGTCCAGTCTGCTGAGATGTGTTGTCTGCTGCCACATGCCTTCTGTGTCATGATGGTCTGTGCCCCCCTGAACTTTTATGTGAACCAAATAAACCCTTCTCTTAAGTTGTTTCTATCAGGTATTTTGCCATAGCAATGAGACAGTAACTAATACATCTCTAAGATTGTTCTTGCTGCTCTAACAGAATTCTGTAGACTGTATGATAGGTATATAGTAGATATTGATTGCCATTCCCAAGTCAAGAATCTGGAGCTCTAGGTTGCCAGCACATTCATTCTTGTGAGGGCTGTGCTCTGCGTCAGAGATGCTGCCTTCTAGCTCTGTCCCCAAAGAGGAGTGAACAGGCTTTCCTGAAGCCTGTGTGTGAGAATGAACATTACTCCCGTTCATGAGTGCTCCGTTCTCATGACCCAATGAAAGCCCCACCTCCTACTATGGCTAGTTTAATATCATTCTTCCGGACTGGAGAGATGGCTCAGAGGGTAAGAGCACTGACTGTTCTTCCAGGGGTCCTGAGTTCAATTCCCAGCAACCATATGGTGGCTCACAACCATCCGTTATGAGATCTGGTGCCCTCTTCTGGTGTGCAGATATACATGGAAGCAGAATGTTGTATACATAATAAATAAATAAAATCAGAAAAAAAATCCTTCTTCTGAAGGATCTGAGCTCTGTTTTTGTTTCATCTGTCTGTTATTTCCTTGATGCATTCTACTGGTAGTCTCTTCTCGAAGCCCACCCTTCTCTATCCTGTTGTCATTATTTTGAAACAAACCAAATATCGTTTTTTCTTTCTTCAAATAGTCTTATTGGCTTCTCCCATGTGCAGGATAAAATCCAAGTATCATCTGTGTATACTAAGTCTGCCTTCTTTTCCTCATTTCCTGCTCCTGTGTTCTCTCTACTCTCCAGCCACTCTGGGTGACTTTGTGCGAATGCTCTGTTTTCTCACTTGAAGGCCTTGGTTCATGCTCACATTCTTTTTTTTTTTTTTTTATCGAGACAGGGTTTCTCTGTGTAGCTTTGGAGCCTATACTCGCACTCACTTTGGAGACCAGGCTGGCCTCGAACTCACAGAGATCCCCCTGCTTCTGCCTCCCAAGTGATGGGATTAAAGGCATGCGCCACCAATGCCCGGCACCATGCTCACATTCTTTAGACGCCCTTTCTGGCTCGCCCTTCTGCTTCTCTTCCAGGTTAACTTCTATTCCACTCAATCCTATGAGCAGAACTGCCCTATCCTCAGTTCTCTAGACTAGAGCTCTGTATGGGTGTAATCACTTCAGAGTGCTCAGCTTGTACCAGGCCCCCTGTGCTTGCACTTTATAAACCTTCAGCAACTGGTGAGTAACTCCATCATGACTGGTGAGTAGCTCCATCACGATGGGGTGGAACTGAGATAGCAAAAGTACTGGTGAGTGGAATGGGATGTGCTGTGTAGCCCATACCTGTGGTCACACATCCACTATCTTTCACTCTTTCACTTATCCTCTGGGAGTAAAGTAACAGTCTCTCCCCACCCCCCATTTATTTATTTTATGTGTATGAGTGTCTGCTTGTATGTATGTCTGTGCCGACAGAGGTCAAAAGAGGGCGTCAGATCCTCTGGGAATGGAGAGATGGTTGCAACTGGTTATGAGCTGCCATGTGGGTGCTGGAAATTGAACCCAGGTCCTCTTGAAGAACAGCTTGTGCCATCTCCCTAGTCCCTATTTTTACATATTTCTATTTATTTATTGTTTTTGAGATAGGGCCTGTGTTTGTAGTTCTGACTGGCCAGAAACTTAGAGAGATCTACCTGCTTCTGCCTCCCAAGTGCTAGGATTATAGGTGTGTGCTACCTTGCTGGTTTCAAATAGCATCTTTATTGCATAATAAATGCCATAAGTGTGTGTGTATTAAAAGGAAACATAGACACTTTAAGATGCTTGGATGAAGGATATTGATGGCCCTGTCATATTATGGGAAATGGTGTCATTGGGGCTCAGTATAAGTTTGGGTAGATGGCTAGGAGGGTAGGAGACTAGATTTGTGACTCAGAATTATGATGATTTTGTGAGTAGAGTTCAGTCTGTCCAGTGTGTCTGTATATATGGGCAAGGTTGAAGGCATGACTGAGGTAGTGGCCACCTTGTGGACCATATATTCCTAGCAGGATGCAGGTGGTCATGACTTCTTATTGGGGATCTGTGTTGATGGACTACAGATATTCAATTCTATAGAATAACGGTGCATCTTGAAATGTTGATCTAATTAAAGTTTGGTGGACTATATTACTATATTACTATTTTAATAAAGACTTGAAAACCTAAGATAAAGGGCACCATAGAGCCTGCTAAATACTGGGTGGATGTGGCAGCCCAATTCAGCCTCAGAAAGCAAAGACGGGGATCCCTAGACCAAGCTGGCTAGTGAGATTAACCTTAGCATCAGTGAGCTCTGGGTTTGATTGAGAGACCCTGACTTATTGAATAAAGAAGGTGGAAGAGCCAACCAGCTGAGGATGGTTCCCAACATCAAGTGTACCCACATGCATGTACAGCCCTACACATGGGTGTCAGACACATGCAAACATGTACACACACACACACACACACACACACACACACACACACACACATTACACACACATACAAGCTGGAAGAAAAAAAAGAAAATCTAAGATAAAATGAAATCCTAATGTTTAAGGGTTATAATGAATACAGCTTGCTTTAGTGGCCACTTCATGTGTGCCGAATCAGTCAGTCCCATATTCCTTTCTTCTGAGGAAAGAATTAAAGACCATCCTTATGCTTCTCTAGAGAGGGATAATTTTAGGCTCCTATGTCACATGATAAAAGGCACCACTCACACAGAATACTGTATGTAGAGTGGCCCTAACTGGTGAAGACTGGCACCAGAGAGCAACAGTGCAGAAGACTGCTAAAGCCACGTCCTCTACAGTGAGATTAGGGAAGTTGGAGAGGAAACAGGTAATTAAGGAGACAGAATGTTGACTATGGAAAAGCAGGAGGGCTGCAGATAGGAGATTTGGTGAAGGAATCTAGTGGACCACTAGGCTCTGAGGCTTCTTGAGAAAGAGCTGGCCTTCCTGGCCCTGTTCCTAACATGGGGGAGGGGCCTAACTTGGGTAGAGGGGAGACTGTGTCAGACTCACTGAATGTGAGGCATATAGCTGAAGGTCTGTAGCAGCCGTAGGCTCTGTGAGTCTGGATGCTTCAGGAAGGCCTGGCCTTTCTGACCTGCAGGTATGCTCAGTCCTCCTCAGGATGCCCTTCCATGAGCTTGTGGAGTAGAAAGAGTATAAAACAGAGCTCTGGGAAGCACTGATCTTGGGTGGTGCAGAAAAGAAAGTGGCCCATGAGAGAAACAGCAAAGCAGTAGGAGATTTCCTCAAGAGTCAGTTGCTGAGGCAGCTTGACTAAAGTGGACTCAGAAAATGCAGGCAAAGGAGACTATTAATGTTGGCTTTTGCCTGAGCCTTTGTTGTTGTTTGTTGTGTTCCTATTCTGGGAGACAGGGTCTTAAAACTATGTAGTCCTGGTTGGCCTGTAACTCGGTTTGTAATCTAAGCTGGCTCAAATGCAGTGCAGTCTTCATGTTGGGATTACAGGCAGTTTTAGTGGCTGGGAGCAGGGATCGTGTATGGGAGACTGCACCATGTTGGGTTCCTCTTGGTGAAGCATGCAAAGCAGAGAGAAGTGGAGAGGACAGCAGGTAAGGTCCAAGCCTGGTTGTGAGGAGATAAAACAGTAGGCTGCTTGTCCATGTGCCTGTCTCCATTAGACCTTTGTCCCAACCACCACAAGGACAGAAGGAACTTCTGGCATGGTAGGCACAGGCACATTTCAGAAGGCCAAACAGGAGAGACCTGAGCATGCCTAGATCTGGGTTAGAGGGGGGTGGGGACTTGGAGAAGGAACATGGTTCCCTTGACTCAGTGAAGTGGAGATTCCCCAGCACTGCTGGAGTGACCTTCCTGGCTGTAGTCAGGGAAAGAGGACAGGACAGGAAAAGGCAGGTAGGTAGAAGTGGTAGAGGAGGAAGTAGAGAAGCCCCTCTTGATGGCCTTGCGAGTACTATGTCAATCAGAAATAAAGAATAAAGAGTGAGTGTATGTATTTTTTGGGAAAAGCTTTGTGAAGATATTTTTAAAAAAAAGATAGGAATTAACAGCATCTAAAACGAGAAACAAGCCAACCCTTCTTAAGTGGTTGCACTCAGGAGGCCTGCACAAGGCAATGCTCAGTGACATAAGGGTAGCTGAGGTAAGGCCGTGCCAGACAGGGATGAGTAAGAGTAGGTGAGACAAGAGGCTGTATGTAGTCTCAGAACTGCAGGTTGGGTGTGGCTGTGAGCTATGGAGGGAATCAGCACACCTGTGTACATGCTGGCTCAGTCTGCCCCACAAGCAGCAGAGACCTGAGACCTGAGACCAGAGACCAGAGACCATCCTTGGCTTCTTGAGAAGTTGGGGGGAGAGAGGAGTATAGTGGCTTACTGTCCTTCCCTGGGAAAACCAACAGAAACCCGAGCTCCAAGGGAAGTCAGCTCCTTGGGTCCTCATCAGGTTCTTTGCTGTGATTGACTCATTCAACAGGAAATGACTTCCCAGCTGTAGCAAGCCTGTTTCTCAGATGGTGTAGAAGTAATGGTAAGAGTCAGAAAGAGGGTGTGTGCTGTCCCTGGGAGTCATAAGAGACATGACTGCGTCTGTCTGTCAGGGTATCTACAATTGGGGAATGTTAGCAGCTTACTTGTTTACAATGCTCTATTTCAGTATGCCAAGAAAAACGTCTCAGGGTCTTTCATGAAGGGAAAAAGAGTAGGAAGGACAGGTTTACAGTCTTTTAGATGTGGGTTGAAATGAAATAACCCAACCAAGTTGTTTGTTTTTCTTTTGCTCTCATTGAATCGACTGGTATTGGAGACAGACTTCTGAGAAGTTAAGCTCTATAAGGCAGGACAGCATGGCTGAGCTGAGGCTCTTCTCATCTGTTCGAACATGTTTCTGTGAAGGAGAGGGTCCTCCAGAAAGGACAGGCCCTTAGGGGGACTTCCAGAAAGCAAGCTGCAGATTCTACACTCTGATTCATTCTCTGTGAGGGAAGGCAGTTGTGCAATGTGGAGAGCACCTGGTACTTTTTGGAGATGGAGGGACATTTCCTTCAGACAGAAGTGAAATCAGAACTAAGATTAACAATTGGAACTTGGCATTGTCATACTTTGTTTCATTCCATAAAACATAAGGGTGGTAGAAAACTGTCTCCACCTCCCTGGAATTTAAGGTTTAGCTCTTAGTTAAGTGGCAGCACAGTCTGCACTTATTTTGCAGAAGAAGAAATGACTTCATCAGCACTTTGAGGGAAGCTTGGGCAACAAGTCATGTGGTCACTTTGGCATCAAAAAGCTGAGAACCCATTTCTCATTTTCACAGAAAACTAAGTTATAGCTAGATACTTATTTTACTGAGATTTATAATATGTACATATCTAAAAATTATCTTTCAATAGTTTTGAATCTGGCCTGGAGAGATGATGGTTCAGTGTGAAGAGCAGTGGCTTCTCTTCCTAGGACCTAGCTTTGATTCCCAGCACACACAGGGTAGCTCACAACCACCTGTAACTCCATTTTCAGCACACTCAAGGTCTTCCATCACTGGCCTATACTCTGCTTTTATACCTCGGGGGAATTGATGGTTTGATTGCTCTGCAAGTCCTCCACTACTGAGCTACATTCCTGCTTTTATACTTCGGAGAAATTGATTATTTGATGTGTTAGGCAGTAACATTGAGAAAGAAACAGGCCGGTCAGATACCCAATAGCAGGTGTGTTGAATGAAGGTTTTATTTCCATAGTGGAGGACAGTGGGTGAGATCATTTGAAGGGAGGAGGATGATCATTCAGGAGAGAAAATGGGAAGACTCCCGCCAACAGATGAGTTCCTGGGAAGTGCAGGATGAAGCAGGTGCCAGCCTCAAGGCTTGTCTTCTCCCACTTGGGAATAGCTCACGGGGAAAGGACTCCTTGAGGTACTGGGGTGGACACAGAAGAGTCACTTAGGTGTGGTGCTTTGGTGGAGAGAGATACTTAGATTTGAAGCTGTGGAGAAACTGGGAGAATGAGATGGGGAGCTGATGGCATTCATCAGTCCCGTGGCTGAATAAGAGGCTGGGATGGGCTCCATCCTTAGGAGACAATGAACGTAGGCTTCTGTCCGAATGGAGAGCAAAAGCCATCAGATCCAAGGACTGTGATCATTATGGGAGAATACTGGGGTGTCATAGGGGAGGGAGGCTGGGGAAAGAAACTCTGGAGTTGGCTGTGGAAACTGGGATACTTACTGACTGGATCACTAGGTGAAGGGCAGTGGGCTTGGCCGGAGGAGGCTGCCCACCCTGAGTTAAAAGCACTTTGGGGATGAAGTTGGTGTGGGAGTTAGCAAAGTGGGACGAGAGGGATGAGGATTTGAGGAGAGTGCAGAATTAGAAGCTTGGTTGCTGTGGCCAGCCTGCCCAGTCAGTATCATCAGTGTGGGTTTGGAGGGCACATGGCATCAGGATGTCACACTGGTTGGTGTGGTGAGTTTTGATGGCAGACCTTTGGGCCTGGAGGAAGAGTCAGGCTGTCAGTGGGATTGTACCCAAGACTGTGGTCAGAACCACAGTGCTGTTGAACTCAACTTCACAGACATTAGTGTGTCTGTCATTCCACATGCCTGTGCCACTGTCTTTGTGCGCACACCTGTGTGAAGGAGAGAAAACAATCATTTTATTTTAGGGTATTAAGGCAAGAAAATTCTTGTAAGAACACTGCATCTTATTTTTTTTCTCTCTCTCTTCATAAAAAGGCATAGGAACATTTGGAGAAACTCAGAAGTGTGAACTGAAAAATAGCCTCTACCAACCCCCATTCTCCATTCACAAGTCCCCAAATGTCACCATTTTCTAAATCACTTTTGTAGTTTTGATAGTTAATAGAATAAATTAATAAAAAAATATTGTAGGAGCTGGGTGTGCTGGCCACGTTTAATCCCAGCACTGAGGAGGCAGAGGTGGATCTCTCATTTCAGAGTTAACCTGGTCTACATAGTGAGTTTATGCTAGCTAGGGCTGCATAGTATAAACACACACACACACACACACACACACACACACACACACACACACACACACACACACACGTTGTAGCAATTTTGTACTCTCCCCTACCCCACCCCCTCTGAGTTTTTACAGTTCTATTATTGTGTTTTTCCTAGTAGCTTTTAAAAGAGATTTATTTATTTATTCTTATTTATGTGTTTGTGTTTATATGTGTACCACAAATTCATCCACTGAGGCCAAAGAGTGTTGGATCCTCTGGAACTGGAGTTACAGGCCGTTGTGAGCTAACTGATGTGGGTTCTGTGGAAGAGCAGTTAAGTTCTGTTAACCACTGAGCCATCTCTCCATCTTCCACCTCTGTTTTCCCTTTGTCTGTTTTCGGGGTCTCGGTATCCTCCCTAGTACTGGGATATAAATATGTCCCACCACTCCTAGCTTTAACAATGATAGCTCTTGTTTTTCCCCCTGCTGAGGTTGAACCCAGGGCCTTGCACATGCTCAGCAAATGCTCTGCCACTTTGTCACATCCTAACCCTGCCACTCATCACCTCTGACTTGTACTATACTGTGTTATTGTTCTTACATCATCAAAGGAAACAATGTGTCTGTTTATTTTGTGTGTTGATTAGCCCTGATGCTACGTGTGCAAAATATGCCTAAATATTTAAACTCCACAGCTTTTGTAATGTCAGTATTCAGTAAATATTGCTTTGGAACCCAGAACTACTGCTGGGTTTATAGAAAAAGGAGTACAATCTCTATCACCCAGATCTATTCCATTCAGTGAGAATAGCTCTGACTTCAAGGTCTGTTAACTGTTTTCTTTGTAGATTTTATTCAACTGATGTTTCTCATAGTTAAATTATTATTTTCTTCTTTTTTTTTTTTTTAACTGGAAATAGGATTAAAGGCATGCACCATCCTTTGGGGCCCATGGGCTTGTTTTTGTCCTTATACTATGTGTAGCCATAGTATAGTTCAACCTGAATTTTTTTGGTGTGTGTGTGTGTGTGTGTGTGTGTGTGTGTGTGTGTGTGTGTGTGTGTGTTTTGAAACAGGGCCTCTCTACATAGCCCTGGCTGTCCTTGACCTCCCTATGTAGACTAGGCTGGCCTGCCTCTGCCTTCCCAGTGCTGAGGTTAATGATGTGTGCCACCATGCCTGGCTCCTGAGAATGTATTTCTGGATTTTCTACTATATATTACAACTGTGAATATTCTTACATATTTCTTTCATATTTAAAAGTATTCACCTATACTGTTGGTCATAGATTTTCCCATGTGTTGCACACAGCAAAAAGATGTGAGCAAAATCTTTGGATGGGAAATTGTAAATGCTTAAAAATTACAGGCATGTTTGTATTTTTCATAGTTCCTTAAATTAAAAAAAAAAAGTGCTTAACTCTTACACTCTTCGTTGGAAACTATAGAAAAAATAAGGGATCAGAGAATTCTGAGTTAAGGCACAAAGAATCATGCAGGTTTTCTTTGCTGACTACAGTCTTGGCAAACCTGGTGCTTTTGCAGAGCCGTTTCTGAGGTCATCTGCATCAAATGTCTGTCTCAGGGACTTCTTCCCTTCAGACAGGAATGGTGTGTTGCTGTGAGGTTCCTAACTTTTACAATTTCTTCTTTCTGCTTACCTTTTCATTTTCTATCAGTAATTCAAATTTTCTTTGTCAGCACTGTGCTGTGGGATACTTCTAGACTGCGTGAAGATGTGTCTAACCTCATTGGTCTAATAAAGGGCTGAATGGCCAATAGTTCAGCAGGAGAGAATAGGCAGGACTTCCAGGTAGAGGGAGAAATTCCGGGTGAATCTAGGTGTTTAGGAGACACAGCAAGGCATAGAGCAAGTCGGACATACAAAATGGAAGAGAGGTTAAAAAGCCACGTGGCAGAATGTAGATTAATAGAAACTGGCTAATTTAAGTTATAAGAGCTAGTTGGGGGCTGGAGAGATGGCTCAGAGGTTAAGAGCACCGACTGCTCTTCCAGAGGTCCTGAGTTCAATTCCCAGCAACCACATGGTGGCTCACAACCATCCGTTATGAGATCTGGTGCCCTCTTCTGGTGTGCAGATATACATATATATGTGACAGCAGAATGTTGTATACATATTAAATAAATAAAATCTTAAAAAAAAGGGGCTAGTTGGAAACAAGCTTAAGCCAAAGGCCAAGCTTCCATAATTAATAAGAATTCTTGTGCCATTATTTGGGGGTTGATGTCACACAAGACAGTTTGACTACAGTTGGCACCCAACATGGGGCCCCAGAGGAAGTGTTTACTTATATTGTTCTATTATTAAATAAACCTTGGGAGTCAGACATGGGGTAAAAACCTGATTGATGAGAGAAGTGATCAATGACCTCCTCTCTCTCCTTTCTTGATCCAAAAGAGCCTGGGAATCTTCCTAAGCCCTTCCCTACTACTTCCTGTGCTTCTCTGTCTATATCCTGGGTCCTCCAAAATTGTCTGTGTCTAATTCTGGTCAGCTAGTCACTAACTCTCTCTGATTCAAGATAACCTTTATCGTCAGTCTTGGAGTATCAGTGCCAGCAAATATCCCACAGCAGCACTGGAAACAACAAAAGAAAAAAACATAAAGCATTCAAAAGTCAAAATTTTAAATGAGTGTGGTCATGTGGCCTTTAATCCCAGCATTGGGGTGTGGGCAGGGGCAGAAGCAGGTAGATCTCTGTGAATTTCAGGCCAGCCTGGACTAAATAGTAAGACCTGGTCTTAAAATACAAAACAAAATTAAAAAAAGCCTTAGGAGATCTCCTGAAGAGTACTAAGTGTGGATCCAAATTGTGAATGTGTTTTGTTTTAGGCTAAAGGTTTCCAATCTGGAGCATGCACTTTCTTTCTTCTTGTTGACCCCAGGGTCTTGGGCATGCTGGATAGTGCTCTGCCACTGAATTATGTCCTACCTTTGCTAGGGCTAGGTTGTGGAGTTTTGGTATTCTCTGCCTAAACTACACATGTGTTTAGTATAATAGTTTTCCAATACAACCGTGGGTTAGAGGTAGTGAGCAGATAGAGGCATTTGAAGCAACATGACATGGCTCAGAAAAATTGTACTCAGTTTTGATCAATGATGATAGGGCTGATAAACTATGGCAGTCAGAGAAATGCATTTTAAATACCTTTAAGAGTACCATGGCTGTGGTTAAGGTGCTTGCCAACAAGCCTGCAGACCTGGGTTCCATCTCTCCAGGACCTATGTAATGGAAGGAAAGAACTGACTCCTGCAAATTGTCCTATGACCTCCACATACAAGCTATGACAAGCACACTCCTCCCTCTCCCAGTCACACTCACAGTCATAAATAAAAATTTAAAAGTTAAGTATGTCTAAGCTACAAGGAACAGTTTGATTGGTTATCTATAAAGGTGAACACCCTTCGATAACTGTCACCTGCTGGCCTCTGGAGTGTTCCTGAAGCATAATTGTAGGTGTGCATTTATTTAGACGTGAGATAAGAATGGGTTGGAGATTTTCTGATGATCACTATGGCAGTTACATTTGGAGAGTGGAACTTGCTTGAACATGAGAAGCTGCACGTAGTTTTCCACGGCTGGGCTTATGAAAGAGCCTAAGCCTTGGGTTTGGAGGGATCCCAGGTGTCCTCCGCACTTGCACCGTCTCCTTGCAGCAACATGTACTGTACAAATGTGAAAACAATTTGGCCATGATGCCAGGCTAGTTCAGGAAAGTCAAGTTTCAGAGTTAGGGTGGATGAAGAAAGTTTCATGGTAATAACTCAGGCTTAGAATGGCTCAAGAGATTAGAAAGTAGAAATTCAGTTGAGGCAGTAAAATATTTACTGTCCATAGTAATTTCTAAACTGTGAGCATTTCATTTCTGTGAAAAATTTTCATGTTTAACAAACAAATGCCTCTTCTGTGACCTGCCATTAAAAAGCTGGTGAGATAGATTTTAGTCCTGAATGATAAATTGTGGAAGTTTGTTGTAGAGAAATGTTAGCTTTTCCCCATTTAGAACACAGTGGTCTGTCCAAATATATGGCGTTAAGAGATTAAAATGGAGACAAAACCAACCAAAATATTATGTCTAGTCTTTATTATTTTAAAGTTGAATTAATAGGTGAAGGGGGTCCTAATGTGCTTGGTTTGAGTTAGAATCAGTATCTCGAAGCAGAGTGATGTAGCGGTTTTGCTTGCGATTGAAATCTACATAATTTCTTGAGAAGAAATGATGTTCTTGAAGAGAGCTTTTACACCCACAAACCATAACGATGGTTTGTGAGTGTGGGTCAGTGCTAGGCCCCGGGTTTGATTCCCCATGCTGGGGGGAGTGTTCTGTGGTCACTTACAGCTTCTGCTTGGGGAATAGAGAACTACAAATGAGCTATCCAATTTGGGAAGGCTTAACTCTGTGGATTAGACATCCTCTGAAATCTGGAGGGTGTGTGACTGCAGACTGTCGCACCTTTCTAGATCTGTTACTTCCTGGAATCTGACTCCTCCTTCTCCTTTTGAATCTGTACCTCACAAAAGAAAGTGTCACACACATGCAGTGAGAACAAGCTGGAACCTCATAAGCCCATGGCCAGGCTCTGTGTTTATCTCGGGACTTCTAACATGCTCCCAAAATCTTTTGTATCTCTGTTGATGTGTATTTTGGCACAGTTTTTCCTATCTTCATTTTTCCTTAGTTACCATTCTCTAATATTTTCAGTTTTGCAGACCTGTGTATAGCTAACATACAGCATTAGTTATGCACATAGTGTGTGAGATGTTCGAGGAGGGACACAGACAGGAGAGTGGGTGACTGACTCAGATGCATGCTCTTATGACACTTGAGCAGCAACCACGCCTGGAAACCCTGACAATAACATGCCTGTGTTTGATACACCTCACTTGTTAAGTCCTGTCTGGATTTTACCATGCTGTACATGTGTAGTTCATCAGCAGAACTGAACAGGTGCTAGAACATTCCAGAGCTTTAATCAGAATCATGACGACACTCTTCTGGCTTTGGCCTTACAAAGGAAAAGAACCACAATAGCCAGAACAAATTTTTGGTTGTTTCTTGTGGTGATGACTGTGGTTTCATGGTTTTAGTGCTCTCACCTCCACCAAGGCAGATTGTAATGGGTAAGTTAATTAAGGTGAAGGCAGACTCCCAGTGTCTCCCTCACCTGTAGAAATACCACATGCTTGATAATTAAGAGAAACTAGGGAAGAAAATGCCCATCCCTTAATTTCAGTACCTAACTGTAAACAATAATACTATACATTCCTTCTAGTTACTTCTCTACTTAAGTATTTACTTAAAAAACAACAGAAACTGGGCTAAGTCCCTTCTTGGCCTTTGGCTAAGAGCAAGTGTGAAAATACAGTATAGTTAGGGATGGTGATGCATGCCTCTAATCATAGAACTTGGCAGGCTGGGGCCAGAGTATAGAGTTAGAAGCTGTGCCTCAGCCAACCAACCAACAAGAACAGAGCAGAACAAGGGGGGTGGTGGAGGTGGGGGAAGCCATACAGAATTCAGGTTTGTTTGTGTATTATTTATTTATTTTTTTGAGACAGGGTCTTGTAGCCCTAGCCTGGAACTGGTGTTATCTGCAATTATAAGCCACCTAATATGGGTGCTGGGAACTGAACCCAGATCCTCTGAAAGAGCAGCCAGGACTCTTAACTACTGAGCCACCTCTCGAGTCCTCAGAATAGTTTTTTCAAAGTTCATAAAACCAAGTTCTGGGGCTGGAGAGGTGGCTCAGAGGTTAAGAGTGCTGTCTGCTCTTCCAGAGGTCCTGAGTTCAATTCCCAGCAACTACACGGTGGCTCACAACCATCTGTAATGAGATTTGGTGCCCTTTTCTGGTGTGTAGGCATGAATGCCAGAATACTGTATACATAATAAATCTTAAAAACAAACGAACAAAGTTCTGTAGTTGAGTGAGTTGACATGGCATTTCTGCAAAAGGAATGCATCTGTGCACCTCCTGCAGTGGTCTAGAGGAAAACATTGCCTAGGGATGTGGCTTAGTGTGTAGAGTGCCCATCTATCTTGCAGGAAACCTAAGGTCCCCAACACCCCATAAAACTGCATGTGCTAGTATACACCTGGAGGTTATAGGCCATCCTCAGCTACATAGTGAGTTGGAGGCCAGCCTGGGCTACATGAGACCCTGTTCAAAACAAAACCAATAGCAAAAAAGGAGGAAAACACCTTTATTGTCTAGGACTGCCCCTTCCCAGCAGTGTTTTCCCAACATTAGGTGCTGACTTCTTTGAACATCCACCAGTTTTGCCATTTCACACTTAAGTGGTATCTTAGGAATGTTTTCTTTTGTTCTGGCTTCCCTAGCAGGATGTTTGCTGTTTCATGCCAGTTGTTACAGGGTTGCTTTCTTTTCATTGTACACAATACTTAGATTTATAGCTGTGATAATTCATTTGTTTTGCTGTTGATGGACATGTAGATTTGTTTATAGTTTTGACTCATGAATGTTCTTATCTTTCTTGGTGCCCATATATTGATTGTAGTCAGTAGTGGAGTTGTTTGGGCATAGGGTAGATTTTTGTGTTTGTTTTGTTTTTTGAGACAGGGTTTCCCTGTGTAACAGTCTGAGCAGTCATGGAACTTACTTTGTAGACCAGGCTGGACTCAAACTCACTGAGATCTACCTGCCTCTGCCTTCAGAGTGCTAGAATTAAAGGAGTGTGCCACCACTGCTCAGCTTTATTTTATTTTTCAGGGCTTTTCCTTGTTTTGGTTATTCTATTCATTGATTCGTACATTATTCATTCATTCTTGGTTTTTGAGACAGGATTTCTCTGTGTAACAGTCCTGGCTGCCCTAGTTTTGTAGGCTAGGCTGGTCTCTAACTCACATAGACCCACTCTGCAACACCAGTCCTGGCTTTTTTGAAGTGTTTATATAAGATGGACATCCCTAATCCGAAAATCTCAAATCTGAAATGCTAAAACATCTGGTACTTTGTGAGCACCAAGTATGCCACAAACAGAAAATTCCTCCCCTGGCCTCAGTGTGAGAGAGTACATTCAAAGTGCAGAAACACTGAGAGTATAGACTTGCCTTCCATCTTTTTGTATAGGATTTATATAAAACATTAATTTAAAGGGTAGGTGTTTGGGATATTTGATCACACTGTGAAACTCCCAAGACTGTGTTAATAAAATTAACCTTGGATGAGGTGGAGCCAGCAACTAGTTGACAAGAATTAGTCATAGAAAGATGCACAGGAAGAAGTAGAGAGGATCTTAGAAATTCAGGGTCTTTGGTTTGGGATGGATGGAGAGACGTTGTTTTGCTGGGTCTTTGGCTGAAAAGGAGGATCAGTTGGTTGCTTCTCAGCTTCTTTGATCTAGCAGGTTTTCACCCCATCATCTGACTCCCAAGTCTTTATTGGTAAATAGAACAACTTAGATAAAAACAACAGTTAGGCTTGTGCCTCAGCCTGACACATATCAGTAGTCACTTGGGAATCCTTAGGGTTAGACTGCAGAGCTCCTCCAGCAGTTTTCCTTAGCACAGGGTGCTTGATCTTTATGCTGGGCTCAGGGAGGATGGTCAAAAGAAACACCAGACCAAATACAGTGCCAGAGCTGGGAACCTGGAACCTTAATGAGCCTCTCAGCACTGAGCACAGTGGCTAGGCGGCACAGGCATTGTTGGGCAGTGGTGAATTTTTTTCTAGTCTTTTGTGGTTGCTGACAGGAGAATCCAGTGTAGTGTAACTTAGTGACTGACACTGATCAGAAGTGAAAACTCCAGCAAAGCTCAGCTGGCCATTTGGGACAGAGCTGGGGGTAAGCATAGAGCCTGGTCAAAGCAAAACCTGTTCACTCTGGACTTTGGAAGAAAGTGAGGTAGCTGAAGTTAATGACTGGTACTTTGGTCAGTAATATGGTTAAATTCAAATATATATCATTTGAATATCCATTAATAATCGGTCAGATGATCTTCTGGTGGTGGTCTACACTACAGTACAGGGATAAATTATATGACACTCTCACTGTAAGTCAACAGTCTAGCCAGAAGTGTGACACAAAACCAACAATAGCCTTTAGTGCCTTTGTGAGGATGTCCCCAAGGAAGCAAAGTGGACAGGGAAGTTCTAAGTGGAGAGCTATGCTGGACTCTGATAGGGAAAAAGGTTGCCATGGTGTAAGTGACACAGAAGTTCATTTCCCTCTTAGATAATTACGTGTAGGTGCACTGGGGTTGGTATGAAGTGTGGTATTGGAGTACCCATGTACTTGCTCTATGTGTGGGTGACATTTTGGTTTAAGCACTAGGATGGCAAAGAGAATAAACAGCTCATTCTTTTCATGAGCTTATTTATATGGCTCCACACCCAGCCATGTGCTTGGTTAGAAGTATGTGGGCTCCCTAACATAGGAGAAGGGGGGGATGACTTTCTTCTAGGTGAACTATAGCAGTGTCTTCCTCAAGTACCAGGTTTTGTCTTTGAGAGAAGGTTGATGCTTGAATCAAGGCTGGAACATCTTAGGGTCTGCTAGGTAGACAGGAAGGCAGAAGTGGAAAATTTGACAAAGTGTGGAACTTCCAGTTTAGATTTGCATTCAGATCAGCTAGGTAGTGGGAGTGGCTGCAGGTGTGCCTTGAGTCATTGAGCTTTATAGCCCAGAGTAGTTGGTGAGAACCATCAAAAGCATTGCTATTTATTTTTCAGGATGCATTGGAACATCTGATCCTGCTGCCACCACCTTCCAGGTGTTGGGATTATAAGCATGGTCCATCATGGTTAGATTTATCAAAACTTTTTCTTTGGTCCTGCACGGTGGCACATGCCTTTGATCCCAGCACTTGGGAGGCAGAGGCAGGCACATCTCTCTGAGCTGGAGGCCTGTCTGTTCTGTAGAGTGAGTTCCAGGACAGCCAGGGCTATGTAGAGAGACCCCATCTCAAAATAAGTAAGTAAATAAATAAATAATAAAAAACAAAAAAACTTTTTTGATCAAAACTTTTAAAAATTTGAGTGATTTAATGAAGTTTCTATCTTGTCCTGGTTGTTGGGAAGACAGGCTTTTTTTTTCTCCTGGATTTTTGAGATAGTGTGTGTCTGTGTAGCTTTGTAGACCAGGCTGTCCTCAAACTCACAGACATTTACCTACCTCTGCCTTCCAAGTGCTGGGATTAAAGGCATGCACCACCACCACCCGGCATTGGAAGACAGATTTTTGTCCTTGGTTCAGTTCAGACTGATTGTTTTGTGGGGAAAGAGGTGATGGGGTGGCTATGTAGCCCAGGCTGCCCTTGAACTCTTTCCTCAACCTTGTTCCTCAGGTCTCCTGAGGATTAAAAACATAAGCCACTGCTTCCTGTACTTCCATGTTTACTTTGATAGAGCTTATGTGGAAAATAGGTTGGTAATACTTCTCTTATATACCTGAAGCGCTTACATGGATGTGCATTTCCAGTGCTGTGCAGATACAGGGCTTGTATAGATATGTGCTCTCAAACTTGAGTTCTTTTAAGTCTTGAAATGGTTGCATTGTGGCCTCATGTCTCAAGTTTCATATATTGGAAACTTAGATATTGGAGACTGTAGAAAAAGGAAAATAAATTAGGTATGTCTCTCTGGAGTTATATCTGGTTTATGTATAATTTTAAAACACATTATTTACCTAACAATTGAAAAATATGCTGTCCTTGCCAGGTGTGGTGGCTGAGGCAGGAAGATTGTGAGTTCTAGGCCAGCCTGAGCTAATTGTAGTGTGAGACCCAGTCTTAAACCAACAAGACAAAAACCAAATCAAAATCTATAGTATTTTATTAAATGAAAGGCTATGATATGTGTAACAGGATCACCCCTGATACCTCCAGGGTTTCTCTGTGTAGCCTTGACTGTTCTGGAATTCACTCTGTAGACCAGGCTGACCTTAAATTCACAGAGATCCACCTGCCTCTGCATCCCAAGTGCTGGGATTAAATCACATACATTTTTAAAAAGTGTATATATCTAGGATAATTATAGAAAAAAACCACATTTGTCTTTTTTGTTTGTTTGTTTGTTATTCGAGATAGGGTTTCTCTGTGTAGCCCTGGCTGTTCTGGAACTTGCTCTTTAGACCAGTCTGGCCTCAAACAAAACACGTTTATCTTAATGCGGATTTCCTCCAGTACTGACTTTAGAAGAGCAGAGTAACAAGTTCCCTTTTTACTCCATGTCCTCCCCCATGGTGATAGTGGTAGGTGATGCGTATTTTGTGTCTGCATTTATGGATTCCTTTTCAAAGAGAACAGACTCAAGGGAAAACAAACGGAGAGCAGAAAGGGACATCCTTCAAAAATGTAAATGTGTTTTGTTGTCCCGCGCGCTATGTTCTCGCCGGCAAGAAACCACACAGGACACTCGGATCCTTCTGCAGGAAAGCTTTAATGCATCTTGAGAGTGGGAGAGCATAAGCTTACCAGAGCGGAGACCCCGGCCCAAGAATCCCGTTCCTTAATAAAGGCTGGCAGCCCGCCTGGGATATGTTATCCTATGAATGGCTTCAGCTCCTCAGGCCAAATGAGCCACGGGATAGGCAGAGATCAAAGGAATGGAGATTACCCAGCGCCTGCGAAATAATTTACATTTGGTGCCTGTAGGCACGATCATTGTAATGGAGAATGCAAGAACGGCTCCCTACATATCCCCCTTTTTTTATTAATTAATGATAAGGCTTTATATTATTACAAGCAAATAGGTCACCCATATGTTGAGGGATAGAGGCAGAGGTTGAACCTTCCCAAATCAAACAATAAGACTGTGTACGAGAGTCGCGACTAGGCTGTTAGCTTGACCCGAAGCGCTCTCGACCTGTCCTCTGCCGTTTTTCTGGGAAAGGGAGGCTGGGGCAGGCAACCCTTATGCAGGACAACATGCCTCCCAGAGAAGCCTGCATACTGGGCAACTTCTCTGTGTGAAGCTCTGTTCGACATCCCTCATGGGCTGCTCAAACCAGACACTCTACCCTGTGCAATGAGCCTAGGCTCCGGGTGTGCAAGAGCTGTCTGGCCGGCGGCCTATTGCTTAAGCATAGTTAGCCAAATATCAGTGGAAGCGCTTGGGCGATAACCATCTTGCCTCTCTTAGTTTGAACCTTGAGCTTACAGACCAGCCAGAGAAGTAACACCAATCCGCAGCAAACGGCTGCACCAAACAATCCCACCCCCACCCCTTTCTCTCCGTCAAGGACAGGAGTTAATCTGGATAACAATAGCGGCTCTCAACTCCCAGGGAGAGGGTGGAGTTTCAACTTTTGAAGGTCCGAAGGGGCTCTTCGGGTGAGTCTTTCTGGGATCCACAGAGGATTTTCTTCATCCTGTGGAAAAACACAATAGCTCCCCTGGATCTTATGAGAATAGGATCCGGGCCTCTCCAAAAACCAGTTAAGATATCTTTCCATTTTACCATTTTCTTTGGCCTTTTAGGTTCTGAGGTTTGGCGCTTGGCCTCAGTATGGCCCTGAGCGTCAATGTTTATGAGGCTTTAAAGCCCCAGGCATTCCAGGCCTAATATGCATGGCCTTTTCCCCTATCAAAGACTGGGAAAGCCATCTGTAATTTCCTCCGCTCCTCTAATGGTAAGAAGGAGTCGGTACCAAATAATGGGGGTGTTGATGGAAGTACACCCGCTGGATTAACAGGTCTCTTAAATTTACCGGGGTGTGACCGGTTATCCCCTATTTTCTCTCCCTCCTTTTTTGTTTCTTTTTCACCTAGCTGAGCTGTTTCCTCTAAAACTTTATCTCTTGAGCTTTTAGAGTCATCAGAGCTATCAAGATTTAAAGCTTTAAACTTATTTACAGAATCATCTAACAAATTATTCACTCCCTTGTCATTAGACATCCCGGGAGGTCCTTTTTCCTTACACACTCCCTTGTCAGTAGACATCCCGGGAGGTCCTTTTTCCTTATATTTTATTGTTGGGCGTGCCCCATCTCTCACTACATTCGGTTTCTGACATGTAATTCTGGACTTCTTTAAGATTGCTACAACAGTGAGAAAGGTCATAATAGCTCCTAGTAAAAGCACAGAAGCCTCTATATTAACCTCCCAAAATAGCAACATTCCCAAGCCAAAGTCCAGAAAAGACATACCTCTCCGAATTTACCACCCTGCAGTTCTGAATCCGCCCCGTTAGAGGGGTCTCCGCGGTGCCGGTGATGTTAACAAATTTTCCCGGGTTTCGGCACCAGATGTCCCGCGCTATATGTTCTCGCCGGCAAGAATCATGCAGGACACTCGGATCCTTCTGCAGGAAAGCTTTAATGCATCTTGAGAGTGGGAGAGCATAAGCTTACCAGAGCGGAGACCCTGAACCAAGAATCCCATCCCTTAATAAAGGCTGGCCGCGGCCGCCTGGGACGTGTTACCCTTTGAATGGCTTCAGCTCCTCAGGCCAAATGAGCCACGGGATAGGCAGAGATCAAAGGAATGGAAATTACCCAGCGCCTGCGAAATAATTTACATTTGGTGCCTGTAGGCACCATCATTGTAATGGAGAATGCAAGAACGGCTCCCTACATTTTGTGTGTCTGATGTATTTGCAGCTTATACAAATACACACCTGCCGGTGGATGTACTGGAAGTACATTTGATTGGCTTACTTTTTCTCCACCTCTGGTGGGTTGAACACAAAGCCTTGGTGATGCTAGCTGCATCCCGCTTTATATTGGCTTGCATTTTAAGACAAAGACAGGGTTACTCCCCCCACCCCTCATGTATGCAACAAGTTCCCTAAGAACTGAAGTTCTTTAAGATGCTATAGAGTTTTAGTCATTCTCAAGTGTTACAGTGGCATGTGTGAGAAGTTTTCTTTTCTTTTTCTTTTTTTTTTTTTTTTTGGTTTTTCGAGACAGGGTTTCCCTGTGGCTTTGGAGACTGTCCAGGAACTAGCTCTTGCAGACCAGGCTGGACTCGAACTCACAGAGATCCACCTGCCTCTGCCTCCCAAGTGCTGGGATTAAAGGCGTGCGCCACCACCGCCCAGCTGTGTGAGGAGTTTTCTATGTATAGTGGCATATGTGAGGAGTTTTCTGTGTACAGCAGCATGTGTGAGCTTTCTGTGGTACAGGTTGCAGCTTGTTCGTGTCTTTGAGTTAAAGTTTAAATTTCATGGTAATTAACTAACTGCATGATCACTGAAACTAAAAATAGAAAGTATTTCAGACCAGTGAAGCTCTGAGCACAGCTGCTTCAGGGCTAGACTGTAAATTTGAGTTTCCTTCATTGAACAAGTCAGGGATGAGCGTGCAGGCTGGTTTAAAAAATAGTCTGCTGGGGTGTTTGTGATCACTGGGTGTTGGCAGCTCATGTCTGAAGGCTCTTATGTTTCATTCTGAGAGTGTATGCCTACACACAGTGAATGTGCAATGCTGGATGCTGAACCAGGGCTCACCTATGCTAGGCAAGTGCTTCACCACAGACATGCACCTCCAGTCCTTGTTTTGAGTCACTTGATCTTAGCCAAGGCTGAGAAGTGATGTGAGTAATTTTTTTTTTTTTTTTTTTTTTTGAGACAAGGTGTCTCTGTGTAGCTTTGCAGACCAGGCTGCCCTGAAACTCACAGAGATCCATCTGCCTGCCTCTGTCTCCCAAGTGCTGGGATTAAAGGTGTGTGCCACCACTGCCCGTCTGTGATATATTTTTAAAGGACTGAATATTATGATTTGTTCCTTTTTTAGATAGCTGTCAGTGATACAGTGGTAGTTTTTCTAGAAATTTTCCAGTTTGCTATTTATATAGGCCTTATGTCTTCTTCCTTTAGCTGGTGGGATATCTGTCATTTTGTTCTGTGTTCTTTGCTTGGAGAAGGAAAGTGAGGTAGGTTGGTTAGATGGCTCAGTGGGTAAATCTGCTTGCTGCCCCACATATTGACTTGAGTTTGATCCCTGGGACCTACATGGTAGAAGGAGAGAACTGTTGCTGGAGTTTCTAGTCCCATCAGGTCCTGCCGCCCTTCAGCCCCAAATAAACACACAGACACTATATTAATTATTAAATTGTTGGCCAATGGCTAGCTCTGTCTTAATTATTAACCCATGACTACTAATCTATGTATTTCTACATGATCTTTGCTTACTGGAGAATGCCCAGATCTGTTACTTCTTTGTGGTCTACATGGCCTCTCTTTCTGGCAGATTCTCTCTGCCTCTATTGGCCAAACTGTTTTATTGATCAACCAATAAGAGAAACATATATACAGAAGAGTATCCCCTGTCAGAGAGTCAACCTCTGCAAGTTGTTCTCTGACCTTCACACTTGTGCACTGGCATGCACAGGCTTGTGTGAGTGTGAGTGCACATGTTCTTGAACACACATCTAAAAAATTAATTAAAAAAGAGTCGTTTAAACTCAGATCTATTTTTAGATCTCATTAGCGCTGTCTATAATGCATGACTTTAAGTTCTAAAACTCCCTCGTGCTCTCTTGTTTTAAGTTTATGGTTTATAGCAGTATGTGAGCTCCAGGATGCTCTTGAACTTGCTGTGTAGCTGCTGGCCTTGAATTTGCTGCTATTCCCCTGCCTCTGCTTGGATTATAGGTGTGTGTCATGCCTGGCTCCCAGATACATTCATCTATCCTATCCTATCCTCCCTCCCTCCCTCTGCCTCTCTCCCTCTTTCTTTCTTTTCATTCTTTTGAGTTAGGCTGACTTCTGAACTCTGTGCAGCTGAGGCATGCCTTGAACTCTAGTTCTCTAGCCTCTTGGGTGCTGGGGTTATAGATTGATGAAACCCTGCCTGGCAGAGAAGGAGCCTGGTTTCATTTCTGCAGTGTGGTACAGCGCTTGGCAAAGTTTATTGGTTTATTTTCAGGAATTAAGGATTCTTGCTGTTTTGTTTTTTTTTTCTCTCCGAGATAGGATTTCTCTGTGTACCTTTGGAGCCTATCCTGGCACTCACTTTGGAGACCAGGCTGGCCTCTAACTCACAGAGATCCACCTGCCTCTGCCTCCCGAGTGCTGGGATTAAAGGCGTGCGCCACCAATGCCCGGCTGCTGCTGGGTTTTTTAGTTGTAATTTTTGTTTTCTTTTCCCTGAGAGATAGGGTTTCACAGATAGGCTGTCCTGGATCTCACTATGTAGACCAGGCTGACCTTGAATTGGAACAGATCCTCCTGCCTCTACCTTTTGAGTGTTGGGATCAAAGCCATTATACCTGGTTAGTTTTAATTATCTTTACTATTTGTGCTGTCTGTCTGTCTGTCTGTCTGTCTGTCTGTCTGTCTGTCTGTCTATTGATGGGGTCTCACAATATAGACCAAGCTGGTCTTGAACTTAGAGAGATCTACCTGTTTCTTTCCTGAGTTCAGGGGACCAGACAGTGATATGTACTTCTGTTCAGGGGACCCTACTGTGACATAAGCACTTCTGTTCAGGGGACCATACAGTGATATGAGCTCTTCTGTTCAGGGTCCTTCACCTTCTGCTTTCTTGTAAGCTGTCACGTGTTACATTAGTCATAGGAGCTTAATCAGAACAAAGCAATCATATAAGAATTCTTTTATCAGCCGGGCATTGGTGGCGCACGCCTTTAATCCCAGCACTTGGAAGGCAGAGGCAGGTGGATGTCTGTGAGTTCGAGCCAGCCTGGTCTACAAGAGCTAGTTCCAGGACAGCCTCCAAAGCCACAGAGAAACCCTGTCTCGAAAAACCAAAACCAAACCAAACCAAAACAAAACAAAACAAAATCAGATGACTTAAGTGCATTTTAAGCATTAAAATTAAATCAATGGTTGGTGCAACTTTTTGAAATTACAAGGCCCATCGCTCTGATGGTCTCGTAGGATTTATGATGAGTGGTGATAACTGTACACTCTACTATTGTGGAGGCATTGTGCGCTTGAGTAAGACTAAACATAGCAGAGAGCTATAAATGAGTCTGTTCACCCAGCACTGCAGGCCTTCAGGGGCCGTTGGTATCTGAGGTCAGTTCTTCTTCAAGTTGAGTAGACTGTGAGCTCTCTAGGCAGCATGGCACTTGCTGGCGCTCATTTCATGTCATTGTAGTTTGCTTACTGTAGGAGCCAAGTCTGCCTTTTTACTCTTTTGAAACCCTGTCTCAAAACCCACCCCCCCAAAAAATGTTTTGTGGTAACAATACATCCACAGATTTATATCCTAATCATTTTCCCATACTGTTTGGCTCAATAGGAGTATGTACACCCAGTGAACCCACACCTTAGAACATCTCATGAGTGCCTGGAACTCTGAACCCACTCAGAGTCCCCTTCCCTCTTCCCCAGCCACTTTCTGTCTCTATGGGTCTGGCCATGCTAGACACCCCACATGAGTGGATTGACACCATATCATTTTGCTTCTCGTGGTGCACTTAGCACAATGTTCTGAAGCCTCACACCTTTAGCTCCTGGTATACAGCAAGAATGTGGCAGGATTCCTTCCCTTTTATATTGTTTTAGTTAGTTAATTTGGAGATGGGGTTTTCTGTATAGGTCAGACTGTCCTTGAACTCACGACCTCCTGCTTTAGGCTGGTACTACATGCCCATGCTTCTGTGCTCCATGGGTGCCTTCCTTTTAAGAGGCTAATGCTTTTCCCCTGTACTGTATCCCGTTTGGTGTATTGCTTCCCCTGTCCACTGATGTTTGAATTGCTTTTATAGCTGATGGTTGGAAAGTGCTTCTCTGAACATGAAGTGCAAATGCCTGCTCAAGTCTCCCCTTGCAGTGTTTTTGGGGTGTATATCCAGAAGTGATTACTGGGTCACATGATGGTTCTACTTTTCATTTTGTGAGGAATTCAAGGAGTCTACATTATTTTACCATCCTACCAGCCTGCAGAGGTCTCTAACTTTTCCATATCCATGCTAGCACTGTTTGGGGTTCCTAGCAGCTCTCCTGCTGGGTGATTTGCATTTCTCTGCTGGTGAGTGGTGATGAGCATCTTTGCATTTACTTATTTACCTCATAGGAGAACTGTCTGTTTTTTCCCTCTTCCCTGCCTGTTTTTACCTGATTTTTGTTGCTGAGGAATAGGAGTTATTCATTTGCATCCTGGAGCTCACTTTTTTTTTTTTCCTTAAAGATTTTATTTATTATGTATGCAGTCTTCTGCCTGCATGCCAGCAGAGGGCACCAGATCTCATTTAAGGTGGTTGTGAGCCACCATGTGGTTGCCGGGAATTGAACTCAGGACCTCTGGAAAAACAGTCAGTGCTCTTAACTGCTGAGCCATCTCTCCAGCCCCCTGGGGCTCACTCTTACCTAAGCGATACAGCTGCATAGTTTCTTCCATTCTGTACTTTCCCATTTCTCTGTGTTGGTGTGTCCTTTGGTGGACACACCCCAACTCCCGTCTTCTGCAATGTGTATGGATATTTTGCCTGCATGTATGTTTGTGTACCATGTGTGTGCCTTGTGCACACAGAAGCTGAAAAAAAGTATTGGATCTCCTAAGACTATAGTTACTAACAGTTAGGGTTGCCATGTGGGTGCTAGAAATTGAACCTTTGGAAGAGCAGCCAGTGCTCTTCAACTTGCTGAGCCTTCTTTCCATCCCAACATTCTTAAGTTTGCTATAGGCTCATTTGTCTTATTCTTCTATCTATCTATCTATCTATCTATCTATCTATCTATCTATCTATCTATCTATCTATCTATCTCATCGTCCATCCATCCATCCATCCATCTCACTTAAAAATGGGACCTTTCAGCCAGGTGTAGTGGTACATGCCTTTAATCCCAGCACACATGAGGCAGAGACAGGCAGATCTCTTTAAGTTTGAGGCCAGCTTGGTCTGCAGAGTGTATTCCAGGACAGCCAGGTCTACATATTTTGAGCCCTGTTTCAAAATAAAATAAAATAATAAAATAGGGCCTTTCTATTTAGCTCAGACTGCCCTTGAGCTCACATTTCCTCTTACCTCAGCTGTATAGCACCACTCTGTACTTCACCAGGCAATCATGGCCACTTCCTCTGATGAAGACTCTCCCATATTCCTTCTAGGAGTTTCAGTCTGACTCCACCCTGAGTTGATTTTTCATGTGGTGCACATTCTTCATGTGGATACATCCAATTTCCCAGCTCCGTTTGTCAAAGACCCTCCCTAAGATGATTGCTCATTTTTATTGTGTGATTACTTGTTTCTTTCTGCTCTATAATGAAGTACTAAGAGGGGGAATTACATTTTCTTTGAATGCTTCGGTATGCAGCCCCTCAAGCAAGGCCTGGCCCTTTGCAGCCTCACTTCCTCATCACTGACTGCGGAAGTGCATTAAGCAATGCCGAATGTCACAGAGGCAATCTGCATGTTGTAGATCTCCTTGAGAACTATTGTAGGGTATGGTAGGTAGGGCTGAATTAAAGAATGCACTAAATAGTTTATTATTCTGATAGCCAATATAGAATATCTCCATGCAGAGGTTATGAGGAAGCAAAAAGGTTGAGTCAGGTGTAGATTAAAAGAAAGGATATATGATAGGTAGGATTTTAGTTAGGGGGGGGGTAGGGGAGGAAGGGAGGGAGAATGAAACTGGGATTGTCATGTAATTCAATCTTGTTTGTAATTCAAATTAAAAAAAAGGAATGTCTCCAACAAGTGGCTCATTGCTTTCCCCCCCCATTCATTGTTTTAATTGAAGTTTTATTTCTTTCATAAATAAATAAATAAATAATTTGATCTTATTTTAGAAAATAAAATTTTGTGTACATATACTTTAAAATTTCAGTTTTGTAGGATATCCACAAACAGCTTTCCTCCTCAGCTCCCCTGCCCCCTTTTAGGTTTCTGCTTTCTGTCTGATCACACGGGCTCTACTTTCTTTCTTTTTTTTTTTTTTTTTGGTTTTTCGAGACAGGGTTTCTCTGTGGCTTTGGAGGCTGTCCTGGAACTAGCTCTTGTAGACCAGGCTGGTCTCGAACTCACAGACATCTACCCGCCTCTGCCTCCCAAGTGCTGGGATTAAAGGCGTGCGCCACCAATGCCCGGCTATAAATGTATGTGTATATTCTGGATTTCAGGGCTTTTGCATTTTCCATTTACCTTCCTCTCCATGTAATTTAAATTAAATGCTGGATTGATACTAAGTGTTTATATTATGATTATAAATGCTGCTCACAGTGAAGTTGTGTGGTGTGCCATGATTTTTTTTTTCTCTTCCCTTAAATGTGCTTCCTGGGAATTGTTAGATTTTATTTTCTGTATTGTTCATCGATGTGTATCCGGACTCTTCCAGGTGCATGACTCTTCCTATGTGACCACCATGCCAAGACTTTGTTCAGTTTTAATCTTTCTTTCTTTCTCTTGTTTTTCATGACAGGGTTTCTCTGTAGCTTTGGAACCTGTCCTGGAACTCGCTCTGTAAACCAGGCTAACGAACTCACAGAGAGCCCCTGCCTCTGCTTCCCGAGTGCTGGGATTAAAGTGCCACTGCAGGGCAGCATCTTGGAGTCTTTTATGGCTGATCCTGGGTGAATGGGTCACATTTCTCTAGTTTTCTACAGATTTCCTCTGTGTCCTTATTTTGTTTAGGCCAGTGTCTTCACCTGTGAGTTTCCTTAATCACTTCAGTTTGGGACACCTCTGAAAGACAAAAGATTAAGGGAAAGCATTTGGGAAGCTCAGAAAGGCATCTTGGTTTTCACTATACTGTTCCTCTTCTCAGCTGTGCCTGGATCCCCATTCCAGAGACATTCTGGCCTCCAAGACCAGTTCTACTCTTTTCTGCCAGAGCAAGGAGGGGCATTCTCTTGGCTGCATGGAGGAGAGGGGAGGATCTGGGAATCTGGCTCATCTTAAACAGACTTCCACTAAGTCTGTCCATTGCAATCCCATTTGCCAAGGGATCTGGCCTCCCATTCCTGTGGGTTTTTGTAGTGTAAATCACTCTTTGCCACTTAGGAGTTGGCTTTCTTGGGTTGTCTGGGGTTGTCTGGGAGACATTTATCTCGTAATTATCTGCTTTGCACATTTCAGAAGTGTGTGTGTGTGTGTGGGGGGGGTCTAAGAAAGAGCAGGCTGAGCACTTGCTCCGCCTTGAAGGCACCAGCTACCCTTTATCTCCACTCTTCCTCTCATGCTGGTCTTCTGGTCACCTTTTATCTGCTGTCCCCTCTGGCTTCTAACTTTTACCCTCATTTGTTCCAGCCCCAGTCCTCTTCAGTAACTAGTTTTCCAGCTCACTAGGTCTTTCAGTGGCTTGTTGCCCTTTATTCCCACTGGTCTGGAGCCTCGTGTTCTCATTTCTTGGAGTCTAAACCCATCAGAGTTGTCTTCTCATTGGCTTCTTGTTGGTTAGCCTGGTTGCCTATGCTTCTTTGCCTCCCCTCTCCTCCCCAAATACAAAGCACACTTGCCGAAGGGCAGGTTCTCTGGTCAGCTACTCAGAGACTAACAACACAATGCAGGAGATGAGTCCTTGGAAGTGAAGCTGTGTCGGCTTACAGTATGTTCTGACTTGGCTTCTGTGTGCCGGGCACAGCCCTCACTCCCCTTCTATTTACTAACTACCCTTCAGGTGACGTGTCATTTCCTTTACAGGATTTTGTCACAATGGAAACAAGTATTTGCTTTTTAAAAGTAAAACATTGTGAGTAGAAGAGTAGTCTTTCATTCAGAGTTAGAAAGGTTGAGGTGGAAAAGTTCTGAATGATATACATTAAACTTTCTTAATGGCTGAGATTTGGGACTTTGTCTGTCATGTGGGGCCAGTAATCTCTTTCTACTTTATAGGACCACAGAAGCAAAGGCAAGAGATTAAGGGAAAGCATTTGGGAAGCTCAGAAATGACCTGTCATTTGTGTGCTTTGCTTCTGCAGATGTCCGGGCTGATGTGGGGGCTGCTGTCCTGACTATCAGGAGTGTCACTAGGACAAGAACCCCCACCTCCTCCATATGAAATGAGCTCTATTTTGGGTGCTCACCATCCCTGCTCTGCCCTCTGGACCTGATATACTTGAAGCATTGGCCTTGATGTTTGCAATGACCAGGGCTTCCTAGATACATGGCATCTGCAAGGAGAGTGTGATCCATGGCTGATCCCTGCTAAACTGTGGCTAGCAGCTTGCCTAGGAGGTAGCCCCTGAAGAATCTTTGGAGTCCATGGTGGACAAAAGTAGAGTTGAGAAAAGACTCTTAGAGCCCTCCCTCCCTTCCTTTACATAGACAAGAAAACATCTTTCCCCCAGGTTAGTAGGAATAACAGATTGATATTTTCATATTATCTCTCTTCTTTCCTCCCTCTTCCCTCCTCTCTCCTCTTCCTTCTCCCACCTGTGATCTTGTGAGCCTTAGGCTCCTGAATTCTGGAATACTATGCCAGTCCAGATTTATTTATGAATATTTATTTATTTACAGGGTCTCACTCTGTAGCCCTGGCTACTAGCTATGTAGACCATGCTGATCTTTAACTTATAGGGATGCTTCTCCCTGTGCATCCCGACTGCCAGGACTAGTATATTATGTATACTAAAAGGTATACACAATACACCACCAGGCCCAACTCCAGATTTGTTATTGCTCCTACTACTATATCTTCTTCTTTGTTTTTAGATTTTTATTTTATTTTATTTTATTTTATTTTATTTTATTTTATGTGAATGGATGTTTTGTCTATGTATATCTGTGTATCATGTGTATGTAGTAGCCATAGAGTCCAGAAGAGAGCATCAGATCCCCTAAACCTGAAATTATAGACAACTGTCATGTGGGTCCTGGGAACTGAATTCAGCCACTGAGCCATCTCTTGAGTCCCCAGATTTACTTTTTAGAAAAGAAGAAATGCAGAGACAAGCGATGTGGGATAATGCTCTTGTTCATTGTAAAGATTTGTCATTGGAATTGGTTTAATAAAATGCTGATTGTCAAGTAGCCAGGCAAGAAGTGAGGCTACCAGACTACGAGAATTCTGGGAAGAGGAAAGGCAGAGACACAGTCGCCAAGCAGATGCAGAGGAAGCAAGATGATAATGCATTACTGAGAAAAGGTACCAAACCACATGGCTGAACATAGATGAGAATTATGGGTTAATTTAAATTGTAAGAGCTTGTTAATAATAAGCCTGAGCAATAGCCCAAACAGTTTATAATTAATATAAGCCTCTGTGTGTTTATTTGGGTCTGAACAGCTGCAGGATGGGGTAGAACAGAAATGTACATCTACAGAAAAGAATGCATTTGGCCAGTCTCTTCAGGCCTGTGTATAATTCTTTCCATTCCTAGCATCATGTATAAGGGGTGAATTAGTTCACTGGGGAAAGTAAGTGGGGTGGGTGATCAGATGTCATCCCTCACCTTTCCTCAAGGGACACATTTCTTATTATTTTCCCATAAGTAAATAATCACATTTTTTTTAAACTGTGATTTGGAAGTTAATCTTCATAGAAAAGAATGTGATACTATTAAGTTTAAAAGATTAAAGGCGGGCTGGAGAGATGGCTCAGAGGTTAAGAGCACTGGCTGCTCTTCCAGAGGTCCTGAGTTCAATTCCCAGCAACCACATGGTGGCTCACAACCGTCTATAATGAGATCTGGTACCCTCTTCTGGCCTGCATAGATATATGAACACATAATAAATAAATAAATCTTAAAAAAGATTAAAGGAAGTAATTTGAACTAAATAATGATTGATGCTTTAAAAATACTATTTTAGGGACTGGAGAAATGGATAAGAGCATGTTTTTTTTATCTTTGTAAAGGACCCAAGTCCCATTCCTAGCCCACTGTGTCGGGCAGCTTACAGTCTCCAATTCTAGGAGATCCGGCACCTTTTTTGAGCCTATGTGGGTATCAGACATGTATGCAGGCAAAACACCCATATGCAAATAATTAATTACTAATTTAAAATATTATTTTATACTTCTACCTAATTCTTCCTACCTTCAGTGCTGGGGATGGACCTTGGGGACTTCCTGTAGGTCAGACAAACATCCTACCACTGAGGTGCATACCACAGCCCTTCCCTTTCAGGTCAGTGGCAGTTTGGCTACCTAGAGCTCTTCAGTGAGATCCATGTCAGTGGGTGGTGACTTTGATGTCCATTCATCTCCAGCCTTTATTGGAGTTACTGTGCGCATGTGTAGTCTTGGGCCTGGGTAGTGTCTGACTATAGTCCATGTCTTGACACTTTTGTGTTCTTTGGAACAGTTCTACATGTGTGAGGTTGAGGGTCACCCAGGACTTCTCCTCTCCATGTGGAGATGGGCCTGGGTTGGTGTTGTTATTATTCACATCGTGAGGTTTCAGAGTCCCTTTTGTCTGATGTCCCTAAGTTAGACCTGGAGTTCTAGACCTAAGCCAAGAATGGAGAAATAACAAAAAGAGTAATTTATTTACCTTGTTCTTGTGGCTTGCTTGGTTTTTTTCTCAGGCCTGTGGCCAGGATGAGGTCATTTCAACAGTTTTAGCTTGTGTCCACTGTTCTATTTTGTGAATTGGGGCACAAGGACAAGGCCATTCTTCGGTCAAAGCCAGGAATTGAAGGAGTTTTGTTTTTTAATGCAGCAGCAGGAAGTCCACGGCACTGTGAGCCCCAGTGGACACTCCTGCTTGCCTTGCTGTTTTTCTTAGTTCTCTAAGAAACTTGATTGCTGTGTTTAGTTCGGAACTTTTGTAGCAGCTAGAGGGGAGAGAGACAATTATGAGGCCTCTTCTTGTCTTGCTTAACACCAGAAATATATTTTTATATGTTTTTTTTTTTCCTGTAGAACTTTGATAAATTAATTGTAGGGCCAGCAGGATGGCTCAGTGGGTAAAAGTGCTTGTCAGAAAAAGCCAATGGCCTGAGTCCAATCCCTGGAACCCACTGTGGGAAGAGAGAACTGAGTCTCTGTTTGCCACATACATGCCACAGAATGTATTCTTACACACACACACACACACACACACACACACAGAGAGAGAGAGAGAGAGAGAGAGAGAGAGAGAGAGAGAGAGAGAGAGAGAGCATGCACATACCATGATAAGTGTGTGCCATGGTGATGTGTAGAGGCTAGAGAACCAGTTTCAGGGGTCAATTCCTTCCTCTTCCCTTGCTGAGACAGGGTCTCTTACTATTCCTGAAGTGTGTGCTCCAGACAAGGTTGCCATCCAGCTTCTGGGATGGCACTCAGGTCATTGGGCTTGTGTGGCAAATGATTTTACCCTTTGAGCCATCTCATGGACCTATTTTGCTTGTTTTTTGGGTAGAGGGTAGCGAGTCAGGAAGCCTCTTCTCAACGCCTCCCAAGTGCTGGGATTACAGGTATTGCCACCACCACCATGGCTGCCTTAATGTTTTAAAAACATACTTTTGTATTTATTATAAAACAAGTAAAAGTTTTCAAGTCATCTAATTTCCAAGGAGGAGAAGAAGTGAACAACTTTTGTGTGGGCATCTGCTCCTGTTCTTAAACCCTGCAGTGTAGCTGTAGAGATGTCACCCTAGTCTTTTTTTTTTTTTTTTGTTTTTTGAGACAGGGTTTCTCTGTGTAGCTTTGGAGCCTATCCTGGCACTCGCTTTGACCAGGCTGGCCTTGAACTCACAGACATCCACCTGCCTCTGCCTCCTGAGTGCTGGGATTAAAGGTGTGCGCCACCAATGCCCGGCGTCACCCTAGTCTTTATGAGTAATTGTGTTGTTTTTGGTGGCACGATTCCCTTAGCCTTCTGAAAATCTAGCCTAGAAGATTTTCTAATTTGTCATTTACATTGAAAAATTTCCTTCATGTTTTTTAGAAATCATCTTTTGTGTCTTGCTGTGTTGTGTTCTCTATGCATATCTGTATTTATATATGTATACGTGTATCTTGTAATACATGTATCATGAGTTTTCTAGGTGTACTGTTTGGCTCAGTAGTGTTTGTGCACCAAGTTCAAGCATTGTTTTGCATGGGACATTGCAGACTAAGTATAAAGATATGGACACACCTACAAATAATTCCCTTTAGTACTTCAGGTTGCCTGGAGCCTCCCTTTCAAAGAGGAGCTTTTGAGGGGCTGGTAAGATGACTTGGCAGGTGAAAGGCACACACTGCCAAACTGGATGACCCGAAGAAGAGTACCAATTCCCACAAGTTGTCCTCTGACCACCACACGTGTGCTGTGGCATGCTGATGTATATATACATATGCACATAAAGAACAACAAACAAATACATGTAGAAACAATTAAGGATGTTTTGTTTGTTTTTCAGTTAAAAACAAGGTCTCACTTTATAGCTCTGACTGTCCTGGAACTCTGTAGATTAGGCTGGCCTTGAACTCACAGAGATCTGTTTTCTTCTACCTATGGAGTGCAAGGTGTACATCACCTTGTCTGTCCAAGAATAGTGTTTTGTTTGTTTGTTTTGTTTTTTGTTTTTCGAAACAGGATTTCTCTGTGTAGCCCTGGCTGTACTGGAACTCACTCTGTAGAGCACTCTGGTCAGGAACTCAGAGATCTGTCTGCCTCTGCCTCCCAAGTGCTGGGATTAAAGGCATGCACCACCACCACCTGGTTTAAGAAAAGCATTTTTTGGATAAAAGATTTTTAGAAGTGTTGGCTTCAGTTTCTCAACCAAACTTGTTGATTAATAAAACGATTTATTAGGCAATGAGCTGTAGCAAAATGACTGTGACCTAGCCCCTGCCCATAAAGAAGGCATAGTCAGGGAGTGATTCCTAATGAACAAGAAGTTCAAGTGTGGTTGTGTGCTAAGTGGTAACAGAGACATGAGAAGCAAATGCAGTGCTGGGGTGTAGGGGAGGCTTCAGGGAAGGTTGGACTACTAGGAAAGGCCCCACAGAGGGTATGTTATTGTTGGTAGCTTCTTGAACCATTAGTTGGTTTGGTGGTAGGCAGGAGTCAAAATCTGTGACCTTCAAAGCCTACAGCATTTAATTATGTAACGTTAATAGATACCCAGGACTTAGAGTTTATTTAAAACTGCATCTTTGTTTGTGTTTCAACTTTAGCTTTAACGTTCCTGTAGGGAACAACGTGTTGGTGCTGCCAGGGAGGCAGGTTGAGGATGCTGGTGACACCATCTCCTTAGGTCCTCTTCTGTCCTCAACACTGAGCAGTTGTTTGTTTTGTAAGTGGAAACCAAAACCCCATCCCTGATGTGGATGTTTTGTCATCTTCATGTATCTTCTCTTTCTCTAAGCTGAGATGTCCATTTCATGCTGATATAAGGGCATTGTTAGACCCAGCACTCAGGAGGCAGACGCAGGCAGATCTCAAGAGTCTGAAGCCAGCCTGGTCTACAGAGTTGAGTTCCAGGACAGCCAGAGCTACACAGAGAAACCCTGTTTTGAAAAAACAAAACAAAAGGAAGAAAAACAAACAAAAACCTCCAAACAAACCAAAAAGGGCTATAACCTTTTCTTAAACTTCACTGAATAAATACTCCTCCTTTAAAAGACTACCTGGGTCAGTTAGACAGCTCATCATGAGGTAACAGCCTTGCTGGACCAGCCCAATGACCTTAGTAGAAGAGAAAGAACTGACTCAGAAAGTTGTCTTTTGACCTCTACACATGCCCTTGCTTGCCCATTCTCTCTCATTCTCACGTTCTCTGTTTCATACTAATAAATCAAAATCTAAAAATTGGGTTTGTACAAAACACATTTTTTTATGTTTACATTGTGAAGTTAAGACTTATTTCCTAGAAAAATCCTTTACAAGAAGAGGAACTGAAAACATGGGGGAGGGGTATAGAGGTTGCTAAGTCTGTGACTCTCTGAACTCATGCTGTGTGGGAATGGTTTTGTAACATATTTGACTCAGGCAAACATTTCCTGAGTGCTGTGGGCAAGGGACACCTAGTAGATATGATGGGTCAGAGTGAGCAGGAGGCAGGCTGTGTTTGGAAGACACTTACAGGGTGCTGTGCTGACTCTTCTCAATTCCCTCCCTTCCCTTCCATCTTGGCCATTTTCCAAATAATGAGAGAGAAGTTCTAATATGCCAGATGTGTAAGATGAAAAGCCTATTTAATTAGTTTGCTTAAAATATTGCTTACAGATTCTCCATTATGCTAATGAAATTGAGAGTACAGCAAACATGTTGGTGTCTTGGTTCTTGTTTCCTTAAATGAACATTCCCAGAGTGCCTGCTTTTCATGGAGCACAGTGATCTAACCTCTCTCATGCTGTGAATCTTCATGGAGAGCATTAAATCAGATCTGAGCAGCTTCAAGAGACAGCTGAGAGCTGGAGAATATGCCCAGTGTCAGCATCTTGGCTAGGAGGCGTGTTAAAACAAAGGATGCTCTTTGGCACCCTGAAACTGATAGGCATGTACTATTCTGCATCTGAGTGCTCATAAATAATGCTGCTTAGGGTCTTGTGTGCTGTCATTCATGCTGAATTAAATAGTTAAAATCTTTGTAGGCATCCAGTGAAGTCTAGTGCAAACTATTGGCACATCACCCTGATGAAGCAGATTTCAGCCACTGACATAGACATTGAAGCCCTCTGTCCCCTTAAGCAGGTAACTGCTGGAATGGCCATCCAAAACTCTGTGCTGAGCATTTTAGGGAGTGAAGAGATCAGTAAAAGTCAGTCTTGTCAATTGCTTTAGCCTATCTTAGTCCCATTTCTTCCTATTGTCCACAATTCACTGTTGGGATACTCTGTGTCCTTGCAGCATGACCTTATCCTTGGTGTACACAACATGTTGGGAGATGTTGCAGAGATGTGCTGGAGCCATAGACAAGTGGTTCTCAACCTATGGGTCATGACCCTTTTGGAGTCAGACAACTTTACAGGAGTCACCTAAGACTGTTAGAAAACACAGATATTTATATTATGATTCATAACAGTAGCAAAATAACAGTTATGGAGTAGTAATGAAAATAATTTTATGGTTGGGGGTCCCCACAGCATGAGGAACTATATTAAAGGGTTGAACTGCCAGGAGGGTAAGAATTGCTTCCTTGTTGCTAGAGACAGGGGAGTAGTGTCAATTGCCCAAGGACCTGTTCAGGGAAGTTTTGTTTTCTCACTGGTACCCCTTACTTGTCACAGATGAGACAGGCAGAGTCTCTCCAGAATGTGCACTTTCCCTTCCTCAGGTTAAAAATGTCACAGTCTAATTTATGGTGACAGTATGGTGGTATTTTACATGAAGTCTTTCAAATAAAACGAATTCTCAAGTATTTTTAAAGCAGCCAAAGATAAATATTTATGGATCATATTGAAGTAGCTGGAGGGCATTTTGAAGATGTATTTTTCTTATGACTAGACATATTCTTCTTATGACTATGTTTTTCCTGTGTTTAATGATCGTAAGAATTCTTGGAACTCTTTCCCCAAATCTTACAGTCTGAAAGTGGATGCAGCATGCTGAATTAATTTCAGTTTGGAATCTTGGCATTCCTTGCCAGTTTCATTTTATAAACAAATATGAAGGGCATCATTCTGTCTTAAAATGCCTTAGAAATGTTCATCCGTCAGGGAACTTAGTATTGAGTGGTACTTGTGGAAGACATTTCTTGTGGTTGATGAGCTCTTGTTACTGACCAAGTGAGTGAGTGCAGAGTGCACCTGAGGCAGAGCCCTTCCCAGCTCCTGCAGCTGCTCTCTAGTCCCCTCACTCCTGGACTTGCTGGGGCCTGTGGAGGTGGCTGCTCTCACAGGTCATCATGCCTGGCTCCTCCTCCTCCTTAATGACACTGTTACTACTACTAATGGTTAAGGTAAATAAAATAAGCTGCTCAGGCTTACAATTAGACTTTCTAACTGAACTCTGTGACAGCAGAGTGTCCATCCCCTGGTTCACTTTTGCAGGAATGGAGGTGCAAGCTGTATAAACCATTAACCTAACTCCATCACACAGCTCACACACATGAGGTAGGAACAGTTGTTTATTTTCCCTTGTTGCCAGCCAGATCAACCTCTTCCCAATCTAGGGCAAGGCCACTAAATCTTTAAAGAAATGCTAGAGATGTTACACCTGGCAGGCCTGGACTCATGGCAGAGAGAGAGAGAGAGAGAGAGAGAGAGAGAGAGAGAGAGAGAGAGAGAGAGAGAGAGAGAGAGAGAGAGATTTTAGAAACCAACAAGGAATGAACCACCTCTCTTGGAAGTGCTTCCTTTGGCCACACATAGTTTATACGAGGGTGGCCTGTTCCTGAGGTAGGAAACGATGGTGTAAGGAAGCCAATGAGCAATCCTTGTTGGGGGAAGAATCTTATTTGGTCTCTTGGAAATTCATAGCAAGCATTTGTTTATGGGAATGATGGAATTGTTGGTCCTTCAGCGATTTTATCTGCCCTTCTCTTCCTTTCCTTTCTTTTTCTTTTTTTTAGGGGGGTGGGGTGAGGTGTGTTGAGACATAGTTTCTCTATGTAGTCTTGGCTGTCCTGGCGCTCTGTAGACCAGGCTGACCCCGAACTCAGAGACCCACTTGCCTCTGTCTCCCAGCTGCTGGGATTAAAGGCATATGCCACCACAGTCCAGCTCTTCCTCTTCTTAAGGCTTTTTCCACAAACTCACTTGGTGCTTCTTCTCTTCCTTCCCTGGTGTCTTCCTCCCTCCCTCCCTCCCTCCCTCCCTCCCTCCCTCCCTCCCTCCCTCCCTCCTTCCCTCCCTCCCTCCCTCCCTCACTAGTGTTTTCCCCTGGCCAAAGCCATGTTTCTTATTTGTGTCTTTGCTGCACAGAAGTCAGTAAACAGCTTTATTGCTCCCTGTCCTGAGTCTCACACTTGTCTCGGTTTCCAGCTGTTTACATCTAACACTGTAGTTAGCCATTCTACCCCACCACCAGGGACTGGGATTTGTCTTGTATCCACTCTCTCACCAATAGGAGCTCACGAGGCCTGTCATTTTATGTTGTTTTCACAATCGTTTTGTGCAACACTCACAGCCTGTCCCTTAAGTTAGGATAGAAACCTGAGCGTCATCTTGGGTTGTTCCTCCTAGGTCAGGGAATCAGTGAAGCATAGCTACTGAATCAGGTCTGGCTAGTAGCCATAGTGAGCCCAGATGTCTGAGCCAAGTTAACTTTTACATTAAGACAAGTGTGTGTGTGTGTGTGTGTGTGTGTGTGTGTGTGTGTGTGTGTGAGAGAGAGAGAGAGAGAGAGAGAGAGAGAGAGAGAGAGAGAGAGAGAGATAAAGACCATGGATGGCCCCATGTTTCCTATGTGACCCTTTATAGAGAGGTTGGCTGCTTCTCCCCTGTCAGGTCCTGTCAGTTCTTCCAGAGTTTTTGGGTTGGCCTTTCCATCCCACCATTTCTGTGTGTTCTCGTAGACCAACACAGTGGCCTACCTTGCTTGACTCCTGCTTACACTGCTGTCCCCTCATACTGCTCTCCACCAGGCTTCTCTACAGGGATAAGTAGGAACACAGCCTTGTGCTTGCCCAACCTTTGCTGCCTGTACTAGCCTCCTCATCCTTGAGGACTGTTTAGTTTAGTTGTCACATTTTTTATTAGGCTTTTCTGTCTCCCATGCAGTTAAGTTCCTTTTTCACTCTTTGGACATTCCAGACAGGGTGGAAAGAACTTGGCTGTGCATGCATCCGTACTGTGTATATCTAGAGCAAGTGTCTTGTCCCTCTCTTTTTCAGAGCTCTTTTACCTGGCATCCTATCTGTTGTGCTGGAGGAAGGGTTCCAAGGAGCTCATACTCATAATTAATGCTTTGAGCTTGGTGAACGAGTGTTTAATTACTTACTTTTTGTTGAGACGTGTTGTAGTCCTGTGTAGATTCACAACTCCCTATGTAGACCACGTCCGTCTCAGGCTCACAGAGTTAAGTGGTGAACAGCTCTTAGCGTCTTTGGTTGTTGAGATAATGGAATTTCATTCTCTGAATTTCTGTTTCATAAATTTTAAATTTTCCTTGTGGGGGGGGCAGTCAAGACAGGATTTCTCAGTGTAACAGCCCTGGCTATCCTGGTACTCAGCCTTTAGGCCAGGCTGGCCTTGAACTCAGAGATCCACCTGCCTCTGCCTCCAGAATGCTGGGATTAAAGGCGTGTGCCACCAACGCCCGGCCCACACACAGCTTTAGTGTCTACTTTATTAAAAAATTTATAGTTATTTGTAAAATACTGAATTTACTGAGTTATGTATATCCCCCCAAATTTAGAACATTTCATTAAACGATATCAAAATCACTGGGGACTGGAGATAGTTATCAGTGAAGTGTTTGCTGCATGTTGAGTGAGTTCTGTCTCTATCCCTTGTGTGAGAAGCCAGCATGCCATACTGGAATCAAGATAGGGTGGATCCCTGAAGCTCCTTCCCTCACTGCTTTTATTTGATTCCCCAGGTTCTCATGAGAGACCTGTGTCAAAAGCCAAAGTAGATGGCTCAAGCTCAGTCTCTGGTCTCCATACCCATAGGGAACACCTGTATACCCTGCATCCCCAAAGCATTAGGAGTTCGTCAAGCTTAGCTTTTCAAAAATTGTGGGTTTTGCTTGAAACTACTTTCAGTTCATTGACTCTGAGGGTCACTTCATTTATTTCTGAGAAAGTAGCTTTCAGATACAAATTCCTTCCCAGTCTTTTGAGGAGAAGTGGGGCCAAAGAGAAAAACAAAAACAAAAAACAAAAACAGCCAATTTAGCTCATAGCTGGTTTGTACATGTGTTTTCCTTGAGCTATAACAAGTATAACAAATGTTTCAAATAGCCTTTCACATAGTAAACAAGGCAAGCAATGCCCTAATGTCATGATCAAAGTATCTTTTACTTTGGAAACTTCCCTCAGGTTTTTTTTTTTTTTTGGGGGGGGGTGGCAGAGGGCTGGGGATGTCATTTTAGAGGACTGTGATTTACTGTGGAGGAACTCCTGGTCCAGCTGTTTCTTCCTCTCCCTTCTGACTTTCACTCTTTGCCTTTGCTGAGGCCCCGTAGGATGCTGATTGTGGCTGACTGCCACTCTGGGTCAGATCTCCACTCCTACAAGGCAGCCTCAGACAGGCACCAGGCAAATGCTGGGAATATCCTAGGGCACAGAGTGAAAAACCGGTCCGGTCCGGAGCCTCACCTCAGCCTTCAGGGGCAAAGGCAGCAGGGAAGGGCCACAAACCTGCTAACCCCGTTGTCTTGCCTGTGTGTTCATCCAGAAAGTGCTCACTCACATCACAGAGGAAGTCCATAGTGAGGCATAACTGTGAGTCATGTGTGAGCCCAGGGTGGGAGCGAGTGAGGGACTCAAGCTACCTCGGGGCTCCAGAACTCTGGGGCTCTACAGGCTGGCTCCAGAGCTTCTGAGTAACCATCCCCAGGAAAAGCCTCTGATCTTTGCCATGGCAAGCCTTCACTGCCAAGAAACTGCTTGCTTATGAGTTCTGTAGGTGCCACTTTCGTGACTGAAGCCTGTTTCCTTTAGTTTTCACACAGATGTCTAATCACATTGCCTCTTACGATTTTGTTATATCCAAAGGCAGTTTGATTTCCCGTGTCTTTTCTCCCAGTTTACTCCAGTGTTGTTTTCATCCAAGTTTAACATGGTTCCTTTAGTCAGGTGTTCTGTGCTAGGCCGGTTTTGTCCCAATAATTAGAAACATTGCTTTGTACAAATTAGGAGTTTCTGGCATCTACTGGTTAGAGGGCTGGGTTCTTGATATTATTTTAGCAAAATCAACTAATTTTGTTCTTAAACTAAGATGTGAGAGGGAGAGACTGTGGTACACAAAGGGGCTCCTACTAACAAAAAATATACATACAGGCCTAAATGTTAGTGATGCCAGCCTTGAAAAATCCATTTTATTTTAGTTCTGTCTCAATTTGTCAGATTTATTTATTTATTTATTTAGAGGCTGGGACTCACTATGTAGATTGGGTTCCATCTACCTCTGCCTCCCAAGTGCTGGGAATAAAGGTACACGCCACCACACCAGGCTTTTAGCCCTTTAAAAACATTCTTTAATTAAAATTTTAATTTGGGGCTGGAGAGATGGCAGTTATGAGCACTGGCTGCTCTTCCAAAGGGTTCAATTTCCAGCAACCACGTGCGGCTCACACCTACTGATAACTCTAGTTCCAGGGATCCAGCGTCCTCTTCTGGCTTCCTTGGGCACCAGGCACGTGTGTGGTGTACTTTATTTACATACAGACAAATACATACATAAAATAAAAATAAATAATTTTCAAGCCTCTTTTTTTACTTTTTTATTCATAATGTTGTCTTATTTTAGAGAAACTGTTTTAATTATATTCAGTATAATTACATTGATTTTAGAGGTGATAGGTCCCTCTTAGGAATTAAGGCTCCCATTTGTGCCTTAGGTCATGCTAGGTTATTAGTTTCTAAACCTAAGAACTACAAGTATCTCATGACATAAAAATACAGGTCCCAACTGAGTCTTTAAAAATCTCCTAGGAATGCCTGAAAATTAGCCAGCTTGAGAATCCCCGACACTGATAGGTGTTCATGAGCTAAAAATTAGATGCGCTGTTCGTGAAGAAAACATCTCTTTGTTGCTCAGAAGTAATGTACACCCCTGGGACAACCAGTCCTGTCAGTAAAACCAGTTAGACCACCCTGGGCTGCACCAGCTGGCCTCTGAGGGCCAATGGAAGGCTGCTGTGAAGTTCATCTGGTTAGCCACCAGCTGCAGTAGGGAGGGGATTCCTCAGGGCTGACTTCTCTCCTGAGCATCTGTTGCAGCCCACACTCACCACAGAGCTAAGCGTCCTGCTGTACATTCACCTGCCCAAGGCAGCAAAATGAGCACTCCATTCCTCCTGTCTAGGGAGGTCCTGTCCAAATTGTCTTCTTGTTGGCAGAGAGGAAAATTAATGTGTGTGGGCGAGTTGTTTTGTTACAGGGGTTTCCTGAGCTGTGGAGGTTATAGAAATCTATCCAGGAAGGAAAGAGAGCTGGAAACCTTTTCTTTGCCATTTTTTATTTGTAGCTGAAATGTTACCTCTTTTAACACTGATTGGGACAGGGCTCACTGGAGTGCCAGGAGAGCCTCCCCAGTTAGATAGGAGTGTCCCCTCCTCTCAGGTAGTGTGTGACTCACATGCCAGGGTGGATCCTGAAGGAGAAGGGCAGTCAGTTTTGAAACAAAGTGGATTTTGTTTTGATACCTGCTTTTCCCCTGGGTTGCTGTTAAGGATAAAAGGTAGAATTTATGATTTATGAAGCTATAGTGTCATCTTATAGGAAGCATAGGGTAAATACAGGCTCCATTTTAGCCTCCTGAATTAACATTGTCCATCTCTGTATTCTGGACATTTTCAAATATAGAGTACCAAGTCTCCATGTAGCCATCACCCAGTATGATAATTACAATTATACACAGGGCCAATCTAGTTTCATCTGTCATCCCTCACCCACTAACCCATGCAACTTCATGTCTAGTAATTTTATATTTTTTAAAATTTACTTTAATTTTATATGAATGTATGAGTGCCTGAATACCTACACACACACACACACACACACACACACACACACACACACACACACACACACACACACACGCCCTCTCACATGTGTGCCAGTGCCTATGGAGGCCAGGAAAGGGCACTAGAGCCCCTGGAGCTGAGTTACAAGTAGTTGTGAGCTTTTAGGTGTGGGTGCTGAGAACCAACCTGGGTGGCTCTTAATCCTTAACCATTGAATCAGTAATTTTAAAACCTAGGCATCTGCATATTATTTCACTCAGAAATATAGAAAGTTAGTGGTTACATTCCTCCCCTTTGCATACCCCCTACTTAGTGTGTTGTCAGTTTTTGTTTTAAAAGATGACTGATAATTAGGCAAAGGAACCCGGGAATGTGTAGAGTGTATACTATACTATTCTGTTTGGGAGGGGGGATGTTGACTTGATTAGATTTCTAAAGGTGGTATTAAAAGGCATAATTACTGGATCTAGGGAGATTGTTCAGTGGATAAAGTGCTTGCTGTGTAACTTGGGTTTGGATCCCCAGCATCCAAATAAAAATTCAGGTGGACATGACAACCCTTCTGTAATCCTAGAACTCCAAAGAGGAAGATGGGATTCCCAGGACAAGTTCCAGGTTCAGCAAGAGACCTCGCCTCAGTACATAACGTGGCCAAGGAGGATACCCAGTGTCCATCTGGGGCTTCAGTGCACATGTGCACACACATGCTCTCATGTGCCTGTGTCCATACATACGAATACCTATTTACATGCATATACATTCTAACGTATAAACACACAGAAATTAATTTTTGGCATGAGTTTGTCTAACAAAACTGAAACAGAAAACTATACACAAAGTTATTTCTAGAATTCCATGGAGCTGTAAGTAGAACCACACCTTTAAAGCCAGGGTGATGTTAGTTTTCTTGTGTTCTGAGAGCAGTGTCATAGCTTCTTATCAGACTCGCCTCATTCTCTGTTTCCCTCCCAGTAGGGAAGCTTTATGCTTCTGAGAAAATAGCAGGCAGTCCAGAACATCACTGGCTTCTTCCCATCATAGATCACATTACTTTGGCAGCCAGGCTGTTCTCGGTCCCCATCCAATGTGGTGGCTGGTTATAGGGTAGGAGTGCTTGTCTCCACCCACACCATGCCTCAGCTCCTCCATCTCCTTCACAGGATTCTGCTGTCACTCAATCCTTCTTCTGTTTCCTGTGTCTGCTGGCTCTTCCTGTTGGTTGGTGGAGTCTATTGATATGTTCTGGAGCTCCGTATTTAACAGGAAGTCATCCTTGTTCAGTCAGCCTCTTCCTATAGTTATGGCCTACTCTCTTCTCCTCTTTACAAGAAAAACAGTCTTCCCAAAGCCTGGCCTGTTCTGGTCTTGGCCTATGGTAGGCGGGAGCCCAGGCCTCATAGCCAAGCATGGGCTCTGCCTCTGAGCTGTGCCCCTGCTCACATTTTCTTTTTTGTTTTCTCTTTTGCTGTGTTAGGCTGCTTGACGCTGGTTCCATTCCATCCTCACTGCTTCACAGAATCGATGTGGCTCTACTCTTCCCTCTCTCTCCAGATCTTGTGGCTTTCACCCTGTTGTTGACTGTTTTTTTGTTTTTTTTGTTTTTGTTTTTGTTTTTCGAGACAGGGTTTTTCTGTGGCTTTGGAGGCTGTCCTGGAACTAGCTCTGTAGACCAGACTGGCTCAAACTCCCATAGATCCTCCTGCCTCTGCCTCTTGTGTGCACCACCCCTGCCCGGCCATGCACTGCCACTGCCTGGCGTTGTTGACTTTTTAATAAAAATTTATTTATTTTATATGCATTGGCCTGAAGGTGTCCCATCCCCTGGAACTGCAGTTATAGACAGTTGTGAGCTGCCATGTGGTTGCTGGGAATTGAACCCGGGTCCTCTTGAAGAGCATCCAGTGCTCTTAATTGCTGAGCCATTTTTCTAGCCCCATGTTTTGACTTTTAAACCCGTATCCACAGCAGAAGCCTGTCGTCTGAGTTCCACGTGGGTGATGGTGGCCTATGGTCCTGACTTCATGGGTTTTCACTTCAGTAAACAGACCCTAACGTATGCAGTTTGTGAAATCAGAACCTGAGAGTTGCCTTCCACGGCACCCTGTTTCTGCAGTACTTGAGCACACTTGCGGTTCTCTCTCCATGTCTCTTATACCTGCTTGTGTGTGTGCTTCCACCATTGATCATAGTTTCTCAGCTGAAAATTGGAGTTTCAGAACTGGTCTCCTTGCTTCCATTTTTGTCTTTGTACACTGTTCTCACAGCAGGCGGAGTGCTCTGCTATAACCTTTAACGATTGGAGCTACTTGCTTAGTCCTTCATCTTGCTTGATATAGAATCAACTGCTTGCTCTCTCAGGGTCCTGCTTGATGTGCTTCACCTCTGTCACGCTTGGTGTCCCCCATTGTGCTGGCTCTAATGGGCCCTTCACACCAGCATCTTTCATGTCCAGAGCCTCAGTACTTACTGTTTTGTGGACTAGTCTTTTCTGGCATCAGTCTTGAGGAAGCAGCTTAACTGTTGCATCCCCTGCCTCTTTTTGTTTTTTTGAGACAAGATTTCTCTGTGGAGCCCTTGCTGTCCTGGAACTTGCTCTGTAGACTAGGCTGGCCTCGAACTCACAGAGATCACCTGCCTCTGCCTCCTGAATGTTGTGATTAAAGGTGTGGCTACTACGCCCATCTGGGAAGCAGTCCTTATTTTTTTCATATGGCTGATGTTTAGGCCAAATTTAGAACTTAGCAGGGCTTTCCTTAGTTTTAGTCACGAGTAAGACGGTACATGTGTCATCTGGTAAAGATGTAGACTACTGTGACAGACACTTAGTCAACCTAATGCTGCTTACAGTGTGGAGAGCTCAGCATCGTCAGGCTGGAACAGTCTTCACAAGTATTTACAAAATGTATTTTTTAAGTTTGAGCCAGTTCACAAATACAGTTTTGGCACCTGACAAAATGGACTTCCCTACCTTTTTTATACATCAGCTTAGTTATGTCCTAGTTGCCTTTCTGTTGCTGCTATGAAATATCTGGCAAGTAGCTTAAAGAAAGAGGTTCTTCTGGCTCAAGTGCATCATGGCAAAGTCAAGGCAACCACAGCTTCGGGCCACTGACCACATGGCACCTGCGAGGGAAGCAAAGAGCAGTGAATGTTCTTGCTTAGCTCCCTCTTTCTGTACTTTAGGACTGAAGCCTGGGGAATGGAGCTACCCACTTTTAGTTTGGGTCTTCTCACCTTGATGAACCCAGTCAAGATTACCCCTCACAGGCATGTATACATGTGCACACATGTACACACACACACACACACACACACACACACACAGTGAGTGATTTTCATATGATCAGTACAGAGGGGACTAGGTAGATGTTTGTAGCCCTGTCTCTGATGAGAGAGGACAGACAGACTCTGGTGCTTTATGTCAGTGGTAGACGTGGCTGGTGGATTCTCTCCCTGACCCCATGAATCTGTTTAGAATGGGCGACTTAACTGTTTGTGAACTGAAAACCTCTGGGACATCAAGATTTTCCTCAGTGTGGTCACTGGAGAGACTACTACTGTGTACATGCTGATCAAGTACAATTTTATTCATTTATTTGTTTATTTATTCACTTGAGGTTCACTCTGTAGCCCAGGCTGCCTCAACTCAGGATCCCGCTGCCTCTAAAGGTGTGTATCACCACCATTGAGCTGGCCCATTTATTTCTTTTTATGCCTCAATGTATGTCTGTGTACCATGTTCATACCTGGTGTGGACAGCAATGAGCCAGTCTCCTTGTGGTGAGGTTTAATTACAGCCCAGGGATCCAATATTTTCTTCTGGTTCATGCATACATGAGTGGTGGCACACACCTTTAATCCCAGGCTTCAGAAAGCAGAGGCAAGAGGATTTCTGTGAGTTTGATGTCAGCCTGGTTTGCTGTAGCAAATTCCAGGCCAGTAAGGGCATATATAGTGAAAGCCTATCTTGTGCCCATCCTCCCCACCCCCACCCCCCACCCCCGCCAAAAAAATAAAGTCACCCCTCACCCCAGTTTTATTTCTCCAGAAGTTGACTGTTTCTGACCTAAGTATCACTGGTCTTAATTGGATATGTATTTGATAAAAGTACACCCCCCATGTGTATTTGATAAAAATTTCTACTGTCTGGTTTTTGTTTGTTTGTTTGTTTTTGAGAAAGTTTCTCTGTGTAGCCCTGACTGCCCTGGACCTTGCTCTGTAGGCCAGGCTGGCCCTGAATTTAGAGATCTGCCTGCCTCTGCCTCCCAAGCTCCTGTGCCACCATGGCCCAGTTTATTGAAGTAGTTTTTAAATTAAGCTAGCTTTTCACTAACCACATTGGTGCTTGAAAACACACCCATTTCTCTAGTCTTCTTGTGAGTTCTGTTTATTTCTTTTGAGCTACACTCTCAACCCCTGCTTTTTTTTCTCTGTGTATTGATGAAAACAAGATTCCGGCCACCACCACTTAATGGGAACATACTTCACTCAAGAAATTCTTAGAATTAAGCGAAGGCATTTAGACGTTGAAGTGTTTGGCCTCTTTTGTAAGCGTTACAGTGCTCCATGTGCATGATTCTCTTGGTCTCTCCATTGTGCTCATAATTAGGATGTGCAGGTGCGCTCCAGTACCCTGATTACCAAGGGAAGAAGTTGAAAACTAGTGCAGTGTCACCCTAACGTAACAGTAGCAGGTGGTGCTGTAGTCTTCTTATGCAGCACGGTGGTCCAGTGAATCAGAGGGTGGCATTGGGATGCTGTCTGTGCTGTCTCATGGATCTGGGGGAGCTTTGGGGGTGGTTAATGTGAGAAATCAACCCATAACAGGCAGTGAGGGTGGCTCACATTACCTGTCCTGCTCTGTCCTTGACTGAGTCATGGACAACACAGGCTGGCATGTGTGTGATGAAAGCTGACTTTAATTTTGTCTAAACAATGGAAAGTTTTAATGTTAGAACTCTTTTATAATTATATTTTAAATCTGTGTTACAGAAAAATGAATTGTCATAAGGAAAATGTCGGAAACTGAGTGTTAGACTTCAAAGAAACCCAGGACAGTCTCACTCAGTACCGTGGCTCCTCCCCACCCCTAAACCTCTCCCTCTCGGGCTGGGCCTCCCTTTCCCAGTTTTATTCCTAGGCATTTTTGCCTTGGCCTCTTGTCTAGGGTGCCTCTCTTGCTCTCCTTCCCCCCTCTCCTCTCATAGTCTGCTGGCCATGTTCAGCTGGATTCTTTCCTCTGCCTGCTTTCTCCCTATGTCTACAATAAAAATCTTCTCCATACTTAAATTGCAGCAGTCTGTCCTTGATCCCACCATTCTCGGTCTCAACCTCAGAGTGATTATGGGAGAGCTGCCAGTGTAGTCTTTCTGCTTCTTCCCATTGGGCAGGTATATTTTTCTGCCTCCCAGTGGATGGCATGAAGTGAGTGTTCTTGCAGTAAATGGCTTCATTCAAGTGATTTCTCACGAGGTTTTTCTTTCCCTCCTTCCCTTTGTCTCCTTCTAGCTTTCCCCTCTCTCCGACCTTGAACATGTTGGGCAAGTGCTCTGCCACTGAGCTACATACTTCCCAGTTTTCTTCAATGTCCAGGTATGAACATACCTGTAAACCCAGAGGCTGAGGCAGAAGAGTTCAAGGTCAGCCTGGCTGTGTGGAAATATTGCCTCAAATAACATCAAGAAAAATCAAATAAACAAAAAACCAAAGCCTAATTGCATAGAAATATTTTTAAGATTCTTAGGCAGTGTACAGTTGCTTGCCCCAAGGGCGTGTTCTAATTTTATTTCTTCTTCATTTCACCAGATGTCCACATAGAATATGGGTTATAGCTACCTCCTTCCCTCAAGGAGATGGTACTGCTGGGCTCATTCATTAGTGTGACAGTTATGGCCAACACTGTTTCTACAAGAATGGTCTTCTGTGATGGCAGGAGGTTTGAGAGTACAGACGTCTGTAGTCTGTCTGTGGCGGCTGTTCTGTAGCTCAGCTGAGCAGGAGGAGGAGACTTAGGTGTCTGGAAAGTGTGGGCAGGTAGAGAACCAGAAAGTGCTATTTACATGATGGTTAGGAATGAACGTTTATTCATTCAGGGTATCAGACAAGTAAATTCAGGAACTTCTGTGTTTGAATAAATATATCTCTGTCACTCAATTTTATAAATAAAGTTAAAACCAGACATCTTTTGCTGTCTCAAGTGATTTCCAAAGTCAGTCCTTGGCACCTGTTGATGGCAGATGAAGAGAAAATATTTTCTGCGAATCTATTGTTTTAATTATTAATGGTATTGATTGACTCTAGAATTAGCTGGCTGCTCTTCTTCACAGAAATGCAATTTTTGTAGTGTGCCCAATTGTGGGTTAAATACCATCTTACAATGAGAGAAACAGATCTCCCTCAACAGTCTTCAGTTAGCTGCACTTGATATGTAGCACTGTGAGGATACTGTGTAGAAGCTGCAGGTTGGAACAGGCCTCACCAGAGGCAGGAGCCTGGGCCCTGCCAACCTGGAAAGTTTAGCCTCCTCCTGCTGTGGGGCTCAGAGAATATTCTTCTGCCTCACACAGATAGCCATTTTAATTGATTAGTTTATAAACAGATGGCCTGTTTTTAGAAATATTTCTGTGTAATATAGACACTCTGTTTATCATTTGTTCATCTGAAAATTATGTTTCAAAGACAAGGAGTGTTTGGGAGCAGCTGGCATCTGAAAATTATGTTTCAAAGACAAGGAGTGTTTGGGAGCAGCTGGCATTTGCCTGACATGTTCTGGACTAGACCTCTATTGTGTTTCTCAATCCTCTTCTTGAGGATTTTGCCCAGAAAGCCAGGTATCTGTATGGCTTATGCCTTCAGATTTTGTATCTCTCATTCTCAGAAGAGTTCTACCTCATTCCCTTCTGTGTTCCTGCCTAGTTTCTTCTCCGTGCACCTGCCCAGTTCTCTCTGGCTCTAGCCTAGATCTCGGATGAAGAGCCCAGTACCTTGTGCCCCACTTCACTCCTGTTTTCTTAGCACTCTCATTCTACATAGTTCTTCCCTGAAATATTTCTGTCAGAATAAAGTATTTTATGGTTTTCCATCATATTTTAGCCAGTTAAGTGACTGCTTTTCTCCCTTTAACTGACTCTTGGTGGCCTTCCCAGTATTTATCTGCTATCTTGATGCTTCTTTGTGTTTAACTTGTCATGTTTACTCTAGGTTATTTGACTGGTGTCCTTTCTCTGAAGACCCCAGTCTGTTTGCATGTGATTTTGGTGATAGACACCATATTCACTCCCCATGTTCCTGCTCTGGCCTGGTATGCTGTAGTTGTCACACATTCTTCTTGATATAATTCAACATTCTGATCCTGTAACCAGAGAATAAAAGTCCTCTCTCTCTTGTTATTAGCCACTCATGGCTGGATTACAAAGGATAGATTGGCGTAGTGGGAATCCCTGTTGTCAGCCTTGTGTGGATTCATGTTTGAACTTTCAAGCCCATGTATTAGTGTGCTGACGGAGCCCTCCCAGGTTCTCTTTATGAGTCTGTTAGTGGAAAAAAGTAGGCACACACCCAGCAGTGATTGGTGTACTCACAAGTGACATGATGCAGCTGCAGACACTGAGATGTGTGTATGAACATTCTCATTCAGATACTGTCTCTCACTCTCGATTTCTCCTCCTCCCCTCTGCCCTCTCCCCTCTGCCACACACACTCATATCTTGGCAATGTAACCAGCGTCTAATTTAAAATAACATTTAGTATTTGTACAACATTCAGTATTTGCACAAACTTTTTCTCAAGCAAATGAAAGAGGAAACTAGGCTAGACCAGGCCTTTTTATAAATTAGCAAAGACTGTTGACATTGAAGAAGAGTGCTCTGCATGGTTGGAGCAAGTGGGAGAGAGCTTTGCATCGGAGCTTTGCATTGCTTTAACACTGATCTGGTCGCCAGACTCTTCAGTGAGTTATTTGGAATTGGATATTTTAGAGACACTTTGGTTCATTTCAAGATAGTTAGCTCGGGAAGTAGGAGAGAGCTAGTGGCTTGATGTTCAACCTTAGCAACTGGAAAGGTGATTGGCTTTTCAATTTTTTTTTTAAAAAAATATTCTTATGTTAGTCTAGATGGACTTGAACTGGTTGTGTAATTGAGGGTGACCTTGAACTTCTGATTCTTCTGCCTCTGTCTTCTAAGTTACAGGTATGTGTCACCAGGCCCAGTCCTGTGTGGTGTTGGAGACCACGCTTTGTACCAGCTAGATGGGCACTGTCAATTTAGCTACACTCCCAGCCCTTGTTTCTTGGAATTTTAGCCCTTTGGTTGCCTTAGGTGATTGAAGTCTACTTTAAAAACAAACAAACAAAAAAACCAAAGAAACCTTTATTTTTATTTTATGCGCATTGATGATTTGCCTACATGTATGAGAATACCAAATCCCCTGAAGCTGGAGTTAAAGACAGATGTGAGCTGTCATATGGGTGCTGGGAATTGAACCTGGGTCCTGTGGAAGAGCAGCCAGTGCTCTTAAACACTGGGCTATATCTCCACCCCTTGAAGTCTACTTTTAGATGCCACTAGATCCAGTGGAGGTTTTTTCTCACGTCCTGCTGCTCAAGGATAAATTCATGATGGTGGTTAAGCCTGGCTTGACTCCAAGCCTTGGCTTGCTGATTTAGAACAACACTCTGGGGAGAGACTGACCTTGGCACTGCCTAGACCCCTAAATTCTTTTCTTTGCATTTTTTGTATCTCATGTATGCTCCTGATGAATTGCTTTTTTCCCAGTTAGTGATGTGCCTTGAATACTATGCTAAATGCAGAATAGCTTTTGGAGCAGTTAAATTAGTCAAGTCAGACATTAGTCTGTAGATGGTTTAAATAAGCACACTCCCTAATGTTTCCAAGTATGATTGATCACATACAGCTTTGAGAAACTAAAATTCACTATAACAAGAAACACAGATATCTGCACTCACAACCTCCTTCATTTTCCTATAAGCTGACATGGAAATGGCATCTTTGTGTGCATTGTGAGTAAATGGCACAGGACTAGACTTTTATGGTTGTCTTTAAAGAAGTTAGGCTGGGTGCTGGTTGCACACACCTTTAGTCCCAGCACTCAGGAGAGAGAGTCAGGTTGATCTCTGTGAGTTTGAGGCCAGCCTGTTCTACACTGTGAGTTCCAGGACAGCCAGGGCTACACAGAGAAACCCTGTCTTGAAAAACAAACAAAAAGGAAGTAAACTTAACTTCTTGCCACCGACATTCATGGAAGCTCTTATGACTTCCTTTATCGTCTGGAATGTGATCAAGTTTTACAAATGTTTTCTCTTGTTTTAAAAGAATGAATTATGCTCCCAGATGATTGTCTCAGCTCACCATAGAGTGGAGTATCAGTGCAGGGGCACAGCAATGAGACTCCTTTATGTGCTGATGCTCTGCATGACTCGCAAGTGCTGTGGTCTGTAGTCTCGTCGAGACTGTCATGAACGACTGTGATTTGATTGATTATGTTTAGGTCCAGTGAGGTTTTTTTTTTTTTTTTTTTTTTTTTTTTTTTTTGGAACTAGCTCTTGTAGACCAGGCTGGTCTCGAACTCACAGAGATTCTCCTGCCTCTGCCTCCCGAGTGGTGGGACTAAAGGGAAGCACCACCACCGCTCGGCTAGGACCAGTGAGAGTTTTTATAATTTGATTTTTTTTTTTATAATTTACTCACTTAAAGGATATGATTCTCTGTAACCTTACAGTATTGATAATTAGCACTGTCTGTTACTGGAGAGATCCCTTCCTTCCCTCCTCCCCTCCCTTCCCTTCCCCTCCCTGCATGTGTGAATTTGCACCACAGTTCCTATGGAGGTCTGGAGAGGGCATTGGACCCCCTGAAAGTAGAGTTACAAACTGTTGTGATCCATCTCATGTGTGCGGGGAATTCAATCCAGGTCCTCCAGAAGAGCAAGTGCTCTTAACTGCTGAGCCATATCTCTACCCCCTCTAGAATTTTTCAGTCACACCAAAGAGCCTCTCTCTGTATCACTCACTCTGTGCTCTTGGCAGCCCTAGTTTATTTTCTGCTCCTGTGAATTAGCTGTGTTCTGGACATTGAGACCATACAACATGCTGTCTTTTAAAATGGGTTATTTCCCTGATTGTACACACGTATGTATGGTACAGGCATTGTGCCCTACCAGGTGCATTTCTTTTCCTTCCTTCCTTCCTTCCTTCCTTCCTTCCTTCCTTCCTTCCTTCCTTCCTTCCTCCCTCCCTCCCTCCCTCCCTCCCTCCCTTTTCTTTTTCTTTCTTTTTTTATTTTTCGAGACACGGTTTCTCTGTGTAGCTTTGGAGCCTATCCTGGCACTCACCCTCTAGACCAGGCTGGTCTCGAACTCACAGAGATCCGCCTGCCTCTGCTTCCCGAGTGCTGGGATTAATAAAGGCGTGTACCACCAACCCCTGGCAACCAGGTACATTTCTTGAACTTCTTTTGCCATTAAAATAGTGTGCTTATAATGTACTAGGAATGCATGAAGGTCCTCTCCATGTGTTAGCTCTTTTAATAGTGTGTGGACTTTCTTAACACATTTTGTAGTTGAGGAAACCGAGGCTTAGAGAGCAGAGACTCACACAGAAGGCATGGCATGTGTGCACACCTGCACTCCTGTATTCTCACATACACATGCACACACAATTAAGAACCAAACAAAAGGTCCCACTTCTTGTTCTGTCCCTCTTCACAGAGTCTTAGATGGTGGTTGTCAATTTAGACTCCAGAGGTGGTCCTAAAGCTAGTGGCTCCTGTGGCTCTCCTACAGTCCAGCTGCAAGTGATAGATAATCTCCATTACCCTGTTATTGACACCTGCTCTTTGTCTCTCATCAGAAGGAGAAGTACTGATAAAGTCCCCCAGTGCTTCCATCTTTTAAGCGTCCTAACAAGCACAGAAAGTGCTACATTTGCTTCATACAGTGGGCTAAAAAGACTTCGGCTTCTCAGAGGTAGCTGGCCTACAGCTGCCAGCTCCCTCATGACATTTACACACCATTAAGGACTCGTGGGGGTAGGACATATACCACCAATCCAGCAGAGGCTGGGAGGCCCTTGAACTAATCACTGAACCATGTGGTTCATCAGGATGACCCTGCTGGAGTCTCAGAGTTCTCAGCGTGCCTCAGCCAATGTGTAATTACATCATTAATTACAGAATTTCTTGGATGTCTCTATTCTGGAAGAGACTGTAGACTTAGTGAGTGTGACTAAATTCTGGGGCAATGTCCCCAGCTAAAGTAATACTTGGCACTTTACGAGGTTCTTAGTGTTTGCCGGCTGCATCAAGTGAGCGTTTCAACCTCTCTTTCACAGTGCTTTCTAGTTAAGATATGCATTTGTCTATCTTTAGGGACCCTCCCCCTTCCCCCAACTAGACTCCTTGTTCCTGTGGAGACTTCCTGAAGGTCTGACTGAGACTTACTCATTCTTCCCTTCTGAACAGCCTGTCACTGCCCTCACCTTCCTATAAACTGTTAACTGAACTGCTGGGGACTGGGCTGCCAACATTTTTCAGGGCTTACTTTTACATTTGTGATTACATCCGTCATTCTTTCTCCTCTCTGTTCTTGGCCTCCCTGCTTCTTAGTGCCATCTTTCCTCCCCACTCTGTCTGTTCCCCAAATGTCAGTTTACCCCAGGATTTCTTCCTTCCTCTCTCCTCACACAGAATTCTTTCTGGGTGATATCATTCACACCACCGCTTCAGCTGCCACCTCCTACGCCAGTGGTTGCTAAAATCTATATATTCATGCTGGCTCTACTCTGCTGCCCACCACATGCTACCAATGCCAGGCAGTGATCATGAACAGGAGCTTATGTGAGCTTCCTCCCTATCAGCTAGGAAACTGAGGCCAGAGGATAGCTAGGATCTAAGAACTAGTTTATATCAAAGCTGGAGTGAAAAACTAACTCTTCTGATGCCTGGAACCCCAAAATACAAATCCCTGCCAAACACTGAAGTGTGCTTCCTGTGGCCTTGGCAAGCCTTCCCCACCCTGAGACAATGTTAGCTGTTGGATGTGCTGGCAGTGCTGCGGTGCTCTCCTCAGTGGTGTCCCCTCCCTGCCTCCCTCCCTCCCTCTTCCCCTCCCCTCCTCCTCCCCCCTCCCCTCCCCCTCCCCTCCCCCTCCCTCTCCCTCTCTCTCTCTCCCCACCTTGGTCTACAGAGTGAATGGGCTGCCAGCAAAATCCCTCAGCTCTTCACAGAAGCTCCTCCTTTATCTCTGTACTCCCAGAGTACTGGCTTGGCTGATCAGCTCATTTCATCCAGCCTGTGGATGAAGCATGCCTGATTCACACATTGCTTAATGTGGCTTTGTTGGTCGGTACAGATCTTTAAAAAATCATCACCCTTTAAAAAATTGGCCACATTGCGTGGATCACTGCTGGAAATGGTTTTCCAACTTTGTGAGAAAATTAAAGATGACAGTCTGAGGAATGAAGTAGCCATAGAGAAAATGACCCTTTAACTTGTCATCCTGGAGTTGGGCAGCATCCATAGTTATGTGCAGTTAGTCCTCTGGTGCGTGGTGGCACCATGTGTGTATATGTGCGCATGGTGACTGACCTCCCTCAGGTTGCTCTTCTGCAAGTGTCTGCCACATCTGAGGCTTCTCATTCTGCTGGCTTTGGTGGTCCACGTCCAGTGCCTCACAGACACAGGTGCCCTCTTTCCTCTTCTAATAGCATCCTTTTAAAACTTTTTACTGTTGTCATGGGGGATGGGGTGTGCTAATAGCAGCACTTGGAGGTCAGAGGTCACATTCAGGAGTCAGTTCTCTCCTTCCAAACTGGACTGCCAGGATGGAACTCAGGTTGCCAGCATGTGCATGAGGCACTTTTACCTGCTGCACCATCTCACCATCCCCTTTTCTTTTAAAAAGATGGATCAATCCAGAGAACTGTGGAGGTACACGACTCAATGTAGAGTAGGTGCCTAGAAAGATCTAATCAACCCAGAATTTTCTTTTCTTTTGGGGGGATGGGGTTTCGAGGCAGGGTTTCTCTGTGGCTTAGGAGGCTGTCCTGGAACTAGCTCTTGTAGACCAGGCTGGTCTCAAACTCACAGAGATATGCCTGCCTCAGCCTCCCGAGTGCTGGGACTAAAGGTGTGCATGCTACCACCACCCGGCCAACCCAGAATTTTGTAAACGAACCTGTTAAATATAAAGGTATATTAGGACTTCTGGGTGGGGTAGGGCTGGGGTGTGTCAACTAAAACTAGTTGAGTGTAAGCTACTTGCCAGGGACTTTTGTATTCATTCTCTTGAAGTCACAGCAGAAGCACCCAGAGAAGGAGCTATTCCAGTTTTACTTACTGTGCAGCCAGCTTGCTCAGTGGCTTTAGTAGCAAGTGGATGGCAAGAATCAGAGTCTAAGCTGGGGTCTGCTTCTCTTGCCTGTGCTTTCTCTACTGCCCAAACCTGTGAGAAACTTGCCATTCCTTGATTCCTCCTGCCCCCTTTAACATTCAGCCACTTGTAGAGCACAGTTCTTAGCAGGCAGTTTTTCTAAGTAGACAAAGGAACATGCCCTTTGCATCAGTGAGATTAATTTAGCTAGCTGTATGATGATGTAGTCACACTTAGGAGTTCAGCTACTCAATGTTTTACTTTGTTGCCTTTTATTTGTTTGAACTTGTATAATGCCTTTAGTGAAATACCATTTGTAAGAAGTCATATATTTGACCTAGAAAGCTGGTCTGTGTAGCCGAAACAATACCGTGACTGGAGTTTTAGGAGAGTGCAGTCAGGGTTCTTCTAGTCACTGTTGTAAATGAGGTTAGAGGACATTTACAGAGAATGGAAAATTGGACATCTTCATTTCTTTTAGAAATTGTTCTGTAAAACTAACAAGAATGATTTAAAATAATTAGTTTACCATGAGTTCTAAGGACAGCCATCCATGTTGCACAGAGAAACCCTCTTTCAAATAAACAAAAACAACAACAAAAAACCAAACCAAACAAAAACAACAACAAGCAAACAACCCCTCCCAAAAAAACCCAACAACAACAAAAAAACCAAACTGACTTGAAAAATATTAGGTAAGTGAAGACTGTTATCTTCCAGCTATTGTTTTAAGACAGGGCCTCACTGTAGCTCAGGCTGGCCTGGAATTCATTACAGATTGTAATAGTTTAGCAGAACTTCATTTCTTTCTTAGCTATGAAAACATTGCCTTTTCAAAACAAAATTTATTTCACCTACATGTAGAAAGAAACACAAAGAATGTTAGAGATAAATCAGTACTTTTAGGGTTTTAAAAAAAGTTGTGTGTGTGTGTGTGTGTGTGTGTGTGTGTGTGCGTGCGCGTTCACATTGGTGTCTTGCCTACACATGTGTCCATGTGAGGGTGTATACCCAATTTCACAGCAGCATCAGCGGCATCTTGTCTGCCTTGCTGAAGCAGAATTTTGAAGGTGGCTAAACAGATTCAAGTTATGTGGCTCCCAGCCTGCTCTTGGCTGGTTGTTTTTATGACTGTATTTCTTTCCTAGCCAGCTGTGCAGACCTTTGGACAGGTGTTCTCTGATAAGGATACACGTGGGTGGAACACATTATCTTAGTGGTAGAGAGAAGTCAATCCCTGTATTTGCTTAGTTTTCAAAAAACTCAAATGCTGGAGAGATGGCTCAGTGAATAAAGCTGCTTGCCATCAAGCCTTATGGCCTGAGCTTGATCCCTGGGTCCCATGGAAGGGCCGAGAGAACCGACTCCACAAAGTTGTGTCCCCCTCCCCACCAGGGGCAGAAAGTGGATTAAAAATAGAATAAACCTCTAAAAAAATAAATGATCGGGGGCTGGGTCAGTGGTAGAGTTAGGAAGCAACAGCCCTGTGAGCGATAAAAAGGTGGGGTCAGGTTTGAAAAGCATTGCTTCAGTACAGTGAAGTGTGCTCGCCTTTGGGGTGAGGATGACCTAAGAGCTCTGAATCCTGGTCGATGGCTTGATGGAGTTGAGTGTGCGCATCTGCGTCTTTGTGGATTCCTCTGGCTTCAAGGCCCCATCATGTATTTCTGCCTCTTGCTTTCCCGGCCGTGCAAGTTCTTTTCTTGTCACCTTTGTTGTTTTGTTTTTTTGAGACAAGGTCTCACTCTATAGGCCAGGCTGGCCTCAAACTCACAGAGATCCACCAGCCTCTGCCTCCCGAGTGCTGGGATTATAAGGCATGCGCCACCTGGCCCTCCCTTTGTTCTGTCCACCGTTAAGGTCTGCTGTCAGATTTAAGTAAATATCTCTGAGTTCCTTTCCTGAAGCCTTTCAGTTCCTGCTGAAGTAAAGACTTCTTTTTTCTTCCATTCCAGCTTTTCCACCCAACCACACACATCTCTTTGATTTATTTTTCCCTCACTGCTTCCATTTTACCAATTCATCCAGTCTCTTCATTGTTCAACAAGTGTGTATTGTACCAGGCCGTGGGCGGCCACTAAGTTGAACATGACAATCCTTGCCCTCAAGTGCACAGTGTAGTAGGGAAGCCCGAGGTATAAGCAGATCATTAATTAAATACCAGTGGTGTGCTAAGGGCTCCCTCCCACACAAGTGTGCACAGGGCTGCAGGAGATGAGCCCAAGGAGACAAGCCTCGGAGGAGCCGGTTGTGGGAGACTTTACAGTCAGAATAGAGATTTTTAGGAGCCAAAGTCAAGAGTCCTCACATTCCTACTGCCACTCTGTTTCTTCTGGGTCTTTGCTCAATTCCAAATCTTACCTAGATAATTGGCATGGCAAAATTAGACTCTCTTGATTGACTCCTTTCAGAACCTGAGACGTTCAGTGGTTGATGGATGACCTAGCTGCTGAGTCCAAGTTTGTCCAAGATCATTTACTGACCATGAGTGATGGAGACTGAGCACTGAAGAAAGCCTTGTACAGGCCTTTCACTATTAGGGATGCCACTGGGAGTGCTCCACCCCCTACACCAGAGAGTGGGAGATGCAGAGGGGTGTTTGAGTGGGAAGGAACTGAGTGATCTTTACATAGGAAAACAGTTTTCCTGTTTGCAGTGAAGGTTTCCTGCATAGTAGGTCCTCTTTCTCTGTTCATTGTGTGTATTCTTTGCGATTACCTGAATTTTTGAATTGGCCGATGGGAAGAGTCTCGATTATTTTTTTCTCACTATTCTATTAGAGAATTGGATTCAGTGATCTAAATCTTGTGATTTAGTTTGCATGATTCAGTATGTAAAACAAATGAAAATTTAAAATTTCTTGAAATAATGGGCAGCCCCAGCTCTGCAAAGATGAAGAGATCAATACAGAAGAAAGACAGTCACATTTTTAATGCTTACTGTATGTTTAAAAATATTGTTGTTCTAACAGTTGAATATACCATACAAAGTATAATATAACCTGTTCTTTTTCCATTAGATAATTTAGCTGTCTTATGCTAGGAAATATACATACATAATCATTCTTTTTTTTATGTAATTTAAACATGGTGTGAGTGTGTATGTGTGGACTCCCATGCACAGGTCAGAGGGCAACTTGTTGGTGGTTCTCTCCTCCCATGTGAGTACCAGGGATTGAACTGGGGTCAGCCAGTTTGGCAGCAAGTGCTTTTATCCACTGAGCTATCTCACTAGTCCTTGCTCTGTCTTAAAAAATATAAATAAATATTTATAAAAAGTTATTTGTATGTGTGTGTGTGGGGGGGTGTGCACACATGGAGGCGAGAGGCGTAGGATTCCCTGGGGCTGGAGTCACACATGTAGGTTTCGAGAACTCTTAAGTTATCTACAAGATAGAGAATTGAACCATTGAGCCGTCTCTCCAGCTCCCCTCATTCTTTCTTTTTCCTTTTTTTGCTTTTGTTTCTTATTTATTTATTTATTTATTTCAAATTAGGAACAAGATTGCTTCACATGTCAATCCCTTCTCCCTCTCCCCATGTGCCCAGGCCGAGAGTGCGTCCCTTCATGTGAGATGTGCTCTCAAAGTCCCCCCTTTTTTTTTTTTTTTTTTTTTGGTTTTTCGAGACAGGGTTTCTCTGTGTAGCTATGGAGCCTATCCTGGCACTCGCTCTGTAGACCAGGCTGGCCTTGAACTCACAGAGATCTGCCTGCTTCTGCCTCCCGAGTGCTGGGATTAAAGGCCCGGCTTCAAAGTCCCTTCTTACACCAGGGAAAAATACTAATCCACTGCTAGGGGCCCCCTAGAGTGTGGAGGCCTCCTCATTGACACCCATGTTCAGGGGTCTGGATCAGTTCTGTGCTGGCCTCCCAGACAGCAGTCTGGGGTCCATGTGCTCCCCCTTGTTCAGGCCAGCTGTTTCTGTGGGTTTCACCAGCCTGGTACTGACCCCTTTAGTCTTCATTCCTCTCTTTCTGCAACTAGGTTCCGAGTTCAGTGCAGTGTGTATCTGTGGGTGTCTGCCTCTGCTTCCATCAGCCACTGGATGAGGACTTTTGGTAGGGGGTCAGGCCGACGGAGCCCCTCATTCTTTCTTAATGGAAAAAGTTCTGTTTGTTTTTGAGATATGAACTTGAAACACACCCCTTGCCAGCTTATAACTCAGCAAGTAGACCAGCTGGCTTTGAACTTGCCGTAGTCCTCTATCTCTTTCTCCCAAGGGCTTAGATGATAGGTATGCTCTGCTATATATGGCTTATGAGGGGGAAATGAGATAGTATAAGCCAAGCCTATTTTGTCAAAATCAGAGTTGGTCAGAGTATATGAACAAAGCAGAGCTCCTTCTGAAGTCTGCTCTGTAAGGCGAACTCTCTTGTTTCCTGGTCTTCTAGATATATGTGTCTCTGTGTGCGGAGACATACTAGGTCTGTGTTTTATAGGACTTGGTCATATGTTCCCTCTGTTCTGCTGTTGCTGTTTACAAGGAACAAATTTTAGACATTGTTCTTTCCCACTGTATTTAGTGGGAAAGATCAGGGCCTACCTAGATCAGGGCCTTTTAGCCTCAGCATTGTTGCGATTTGGGCTAGATAGGGCATGATGTGTGACTGCAGACTATCCCTGTTCTTCGTCCCTAAGTGCTCACAGCCTCTCATTCTCCATCTGAGACATTCCCACGTGCCTCATCTCCACTCCAGGGCCTTGCTGCTGCTAACTGAAAGTTACTGATAAATACTGGCTTGTTTCCAGATTTCTCACCACAAGAATGGGGCATTCTTTCAGGTTTTTGTTTGTACACATATAAATACAATATTGGATACATTCATAGTTAAGTCAGAACTTTTATAGAAGTTGTCAGACAACTTAGAAAATGTAACTTATTTTTATCAGTATCCTGATGATTCTCAATACATGTGGTTTTGAGTTCTAGATCTGTATGTTCCCTTGTTAATGGGGCATCTCTGTGTGTCCCACAGACCTGCACCAAGTTCAGCTCCTGTGTTTTTCCCGTCAGAAACATAGCTTATCTCTGTCACTATCAGCAGGTGGCACCATCATTCATCCAGTTGCTCAAGTCATGAGCCAGTCAAGGAGTCTTTCCCAGGCTTCCTCCTCTCTCTTGGTTCATCCCTCACATTCTTTTTAATTCATTTGCTTTTTCTCATCCCTTTATCTGTGTAGCAGGTTGGGGCATCTAGGCTTTCTGTCCTTGCTGTCTGTCTTCAGCATGCCTCCTACCCCTCCCATCTGTCCAGTCTGGTATGCCAAAGCTAGCCAGCAACAGCAGATTTGCATCACCCTGAATTTCAGCTTTATGTCACCAAATTCTCTCTCATCCCTTGGCGTATACACAGTAAATGTTAAAGACGTGAATGCTGAGAGCCAGGGATGGCAGTGTACATCTGAGCCCTCAGGAGGCTGAGGCACAAAGATTGTGAATTCAAAACTAACCCATGTTATATAGCAAACTTCTGTCTCAAAAATTAAAAATGATGGGTGGTGGTGGCACACACCTTTAGTCCCAGAGCTGGGTGGCAGAGGATGGTCTCTGTGAATTTGAGGCCAGCCTGGTCTACAGAGTGAGTTCCAGGACAGCCAGGACTGTTACACAGAGAAACCCTATCTCAAAAACCAAAAGAATAAAAAAATAAAAACAATGTAGGGGCTAGAGAGATTGCTCTGTGGTTAAGGGTACTTGCTATGCAACATGGGGACTCTGTTTCAGATCCTGGTGCCCATTTCTGTAAATATCCAGAACTTTTGGGAACCAATAGCCTCCTAGCTTCTGCGCGCATGTGCGCGCGCGCGCGCACACACACACACACACACACACACACACACACACACACACACACACACACACACACATCCCTAAATAAGTCTTAGGGAAAAATGCTAGGAAGTTATATGCTCAAATTATCTTTTTATTTTGTTTTGTTTTGTTTTTAGAGACTGGGTTTCTCTGTGTAGCTTTGGAGCCTATCTTGGCACTTGCTCTGTAGACTAGACTGGCCTCAAAATCACAGAGATCCACTTGTCTTTGGCTTCCGAGTGATGGGATTAAAGGCGTGAACCATTGATGCCTGGCCAAATTATTTTTTATGCTATTTAAAAACTATTTCTGTTATTATACATTGAGCTATGTGTAAAACTTCATTTTTAAATAGACCTTTCTCTGATTAAAAAATTAACTTTTTTCAGAAAGTGCTCTTCTACTGTGTGTATTACACTAGTTAGTGAATTTCTTTCTTTTTTTTAAAGATATTTATTTATTATGTATACAGCATTCTGCTTCCATGTATATCTGCACACCAGAAGAGAGCACCAGGTCTCATAACAGATGGTTGTGAGCCACCATGTGGTTGCTGGGAATTGAACTCAGGACCTCTGGAAGAGCACTCAGTGCTCTTAACCTCTGAGCTATCTCTCCAGCCCTAGTTAGTGAATTTCTTGTCACAGATTTGAAGCATTTATCTTCCCTTGAATGCCTTTTGGGCTTGTGTGGTTCCTCTCCCACTCAGCCTGCTCACTGCCCATCTACCTGCTCCTTGGAGTTCGGGCAGTTTTCCTGTGTATCAGCTCACTCTGTTGTATCTGTATGTGTATATACTTTATTTGTGCATTTTATTTAACCTTTTAGAAAAGAACAACCTTGTATATAAACAATACAAATTAGTGACTCAAGTAGAGGGTGTATAGGAATTCCAGACTTCTGATTCTGATGCAAGTATTATCAGAGGGGCCTTGCAAATCCCTTTTCAAATATCAGGTGCCTGGCTGTCATTTCATTTTGGAGTATCCTAAATACCAAGGAAGTGAGGGGCACTGAGGGGTGCCAGGGAGCCTCTGAAACTGTATGTCACGAATTGCTGATGAAGGGACAAGCCTGCAATTTTCCACAAGTAGTCCTTCCCAAGCTTATGGGAAGTCACACTTTACAGAGTCTTGACAGAGAACCATACGTTAAAAATGCATTCTATATGTGGTACTTCTGAAGCACTCTGTAATTATTTTTTCTTTTTACAGTGAACAGCCGCAGAATAAGGATAATGTATAACCTATTTCTGTTTCTTGCTAATTTTAGGGGACATCACACAGAAAGGATATGAAAAGAAGAGGTCCAAACTTCTGTCTCCTTACAGCCCACAGACTCAAGGTATGGGGTGAGGAATGCTTTCAGTATTGTTACACCAAAAAATACTGTCTTAGTAGACATCTGTCATTTGTCTGTCCTGCCCTGCCTTCTCATGAGGGAAGAGAAGCAGAGGCTGGAGCAGAGTAGAGATTCTCCACCTGAGGTCATTACATAATTTGCCTAGAGCTTGGGTGGTGGTATGTGAAAGGCTGAGACAGTTCCATGACATAAAATTCCAGGCTCTGGAAAATGGCATTGTGTGAGTGTGAGTGAGTGAGTGAGTGTGTGTGTGTGTGTGTGTGTGTGTGTGTGTGTGTGTGTGTGTGTTGTGTGTGTGTGTGTGTGTGTGTGTCTGTCTGTCTGTCTGTCTGTCTATCTATCTATCTATCTATCTATCTATAGAGAGGGGTGGGGGGAGACTGGGTCTTGAGCATATGCACGTTTTTGGTAGTCATAGAGAGGAACAAGGAGAGAAGACAGAGGCCTATTACAGGTGTGCCAATGCTGGGGGACAGGAAGATGTGGAAGCAGGACCCCCAAACGCCTCAGAGTCAATCTACATCCTAGTTACTATTTCTGTGAAGAAACTGCCAAGTTCCTTACACATCTGAAAGCCCACAGTCCCCTTTGTACTTAATTCCAGTTGCTCTTCCCTTTCGTCCAAAGTGTCAGATATATGTCTGTATATGGTGGCCAGCGAATAGTTTGTAGGATTTGGTGCCCTCTTCCTCGGGATTGAACTGGGATTATCATGCTTGGTGGCAAGCACTTTTACTTGATGAACCATGATGCCAGCCCAGCACCAGGTTTATATTTTTGTTTTTAGAAACAATTTATTTAGTTTGTTATTTTATGTGTATGGATGTTTTGAATGGATGTTTTGCTTTACCAAGTGTGGCTGGTACCTGTGGAAGTCAGAAGAGGGTGTCAGATTCCTTGAGTTACAAACCCTTGTGAACCACCATGTGGGTGCTAGAAATCACACCCAGGTCCTCTGTAAGAGTGCAAGATCAACATGCTCTCTTAACCTCAGAGCCAATCCTCCAGCCCCAAGAGATGTGTTTGTTTGTTTTCTTAAGATAAGGTCTCAATGAGTAGCCTTGGCTGGCCTGAGTTTCCTATGTAGGCCAGCTGTCTGGCTTCCTAGAGACCAGCTTATCTCTGCCTCCCAAGTGCTGGGGCTAAGGTGTATACTATCACATTTGGCTTAAAGTCACTCAATTCCAGCATTTCTTTTGATAGCCAGGTGCTGCTTTAATCATACACACTAAAAACATTTTTTATTTTTAATTTTCTTTTATAATCAAAATCTGTTTCTAGAAGTCTGTTCTTCATAAAGCTAATTGCTCAATTATAAGTACTATGAAATTTTTGTCTCCCATGGTTGTCAGACATGGTTGTGGCACAGGGTTATAGTCTTGAATACTTGTTGAATGCATAATAGGATAAATAAACATTTCCTTCATTGTCCTACAGCATCTGCAAAGAGCTGGTTCTAGGATCTCTTTTAGTTATCAAAACCTGAGTATACACAAGGTTGTCACAGAAAATGGCATGCTCTATTTGTGTTTGACTGTAATCTATACACATCATGCCATATGTTTTAAATAATTTCTCACTTACTTCCGATGCAGACCATGATGTGAATGCTGGCTAAATCGCTGCTGTGCTGTGTTGCTTAGAGAGCGATGGCAGGAAGGAAAAGTCTGCACGTGTTTGTAGAGACGGCCTCTTCTCCAAAGTATTTGCTGTCCAAGGCTAGTTGATGTCATGGATGTGGGACTTGCAGACACAGAGGCCCAATGGTCCCCTCCTACAAACACTAGTCTATTTTAAAACAGCTTATGAATGGATGAGTATAGAAATAAATTGGGAGGGGAGAGGTAGAAATTGATCAATGGCAGCTAATGAAAAGCCAGCGTTTGCTATGATGTATGATGTGGGGGGATGGGAGTGTTGTGATTTGTTGTTTAGCTAAGAACCTGGCCTAAGCCTCTGAAAGCCCAGAATTATAACAATCGAAAGGGAGGCTGGGGATGGCTCAGTGGACAGTGTTTGGCATGCGAGCTTGTGGGCAGGAGTTTAGATTCCTTCTAGTATCTACTGTAAACCCATAGTTTTTGAAATCCAGCTTATGAATTTACAGTGAGAAATCTGTATTGTCAGCACATTCTGCTCTATAAGCAGATTTGGGAAGCCAAATCATAAATAGATATTACTTAGTGAAGTGTTTTATTTGCAATGGACCAAGAGTGTGTGCACATCTTTCAGTAGAATTGCCCTTGCAGATGATCCCATGAAGGAACTAGAAGCCATTGCATTTACTCCCGGCCAAAAGATTTCAGTTTCCTAAGTCTGTGCCTAGATGTTTTTATTCCTTCATTTTGCTTAGTGAGGTTGTCTGTCCAGGTAGAAGTACTGTGATTTGGATCCCAAATACTCCTCTCCTTTCTGAAACTGAGGTCTGTGTCTTTAGTGGCACCAAGAATAAGGCATTGTGAGTGGTGCACACTGAGTCCACACAGTGAGGGATACAGTGTCTGTAGAAATTCTTGAGTCTGGGGAAGGCATGGCTCAGCAGTTAAGTGGCTGTTGTTTCAGAGGACCCAGGTTCAATTCCCAGCACTCACATGACAGCTCCCAGTGGTCTGTAACTCTATTCCTAGGGGATCCAACCCCTTCTTCTGGACTCTGGGCACTGAATGAACACAGTGCACAATCATACAAGAAAAAAAAATTTAAAGCAGTAATACTGAGGAAATGTATTCTTCTACCACCTTGTGGAACAGTTCTGACTGTCAGTCATGAAATGCTGCTCCTGCTGAGGCTGACAGCTGTGCTTCCCTCCCGTGTGCTTCTGCAGCAGGTACCTTGTTCCCTTTAGTTCTTCCCCAGCAGTTCATCATGTGTACGCTGTCCTGGTAAAAAGCAGCCATAAATTCAGAGAGAGCTGCCTGCCTCCGAGCATGGGGATAGTTGTGCTCTCAGTCACGTGGAAGGCCTCAAGGAGGGATTATCTAGATCAGGCTGGCCCATGGGCATGTCTTTGGGGGATTGATTATTTAAAAATATTAATTTCTTGTTGGTCGTCATATTCTTGCTGCTCAACCTCTTGCATTAAATATTATTTTGTTTTGTTTTTCCTCGTTTTTGAGACAAGGTTTCTCTGTGTAGCTCTGGCTGATATGTAGACCAAACTGGCCTTAAACTCCCAAATGCTGGGATTAAAGCTGTACATCATCATACCTGGCAAATGTTGGAAATCTTACAACAAGGTCCAATGCCTTCTTAATTCTCACAGTCAGTGGATTTGTAGGAACATAGATTGCAGGCCCAGTCGGGATTTCTGATTTAGGAGGTTTAGAGTGGAACCTGAAAATTTCTGTTAGGTTTCCCGATGATGCTTAGGTTGCTGGTCCAGCAGCCAGATTTTGAGAATCAATGAACTATCTCTTCAGATTATGTGAGCCAACACCTGTGGCTTAATCATTTGGATACTGACAACTCCCAAATATGATTTACAACCCAGATCCTTTCTGGAACCCTGATCCATAGATCCAACTGTGTACTTCTCTTCCTCCTCCTCTTTTTAGAGACTGGGTTTCACCATGTAACCAGGCCAGCCTCAAACTCAGAGATCCACCTGCCTCTGCCTTCTTATGTAATCTATTTAATCTCACTTATATTTCAACTTTTTCAAATTAAATTGATGACTTCTGAATATTGCCCTTACTAAACCACCAATCCAACCCTTACACCCACATAGACATCCATACACACACACACACACACGCACGCACGCACGCACGCACGCACGCACGTACACATACACACACACACGTTTTGTAAATTTGACAGAGATTATCTACATCAGGTTGGCCTGTGGGCAAATCTGTGGGGATTATCTTTATAGTGTTCATTGGTGTGGGAGGAGCCAGCCCACAGTGGGAGGCACCATTTTTTGGGTTTGGGTCCTAGACTGTACAAAGGTAGACAAGTTGAGCTCAGTGTTAGAAGGATGCATGTGTTCATTCTCTCTCTGCTCTTGACTATGGGTGTGATTAGCTATTTCAAGTGGTAGACTCTACCCTGGAATTATAAGTGTAAATAAGCCTGTTCTCCTTTGAGTTTGTCAGGATGTTTTATCACAGGACAGAAAATGAATCTAGGTCCTGCTTCCCTTAAGTCCCAACTTAAGTTTATATGTATTTTTAAAGTCTCCAAGTAAGGTCTTGCTGAGGTAGGCAAGTACCGTAACAGGAGCTCCCTCCAAGCTCAACAAATTATCCTTAGAAGCTTCATCTAGGGTTATTAGGATGGCCCAGGAGGTAGAGGTACATGCCCACAAGGCTGACAGGCCTGAGTTCAATTCCCTGGACCCACATACTGGAAGAAGAGAACTGGTTCTTGGAAGTTGTCCAATCTCCATCTCTACCTCACCTCAAATGACCAAGTCATCAGTTCTTGGTTTCCTTTTGAGCTAATTTTGGTAGATTCATTGTGCTGTTCACAGCATTCAAGTCTCTGTCTGTGTTGTTTGCCATTGCCCCAACCCCTATCCTCTCCAGTCTTCCCAGGTGGTCACCTCCTCGAAGAACCACTTTATTTTGTGATTTATTGTCTTCAGGTTCCGTTTGGTTTTGTTTTTTAGTTTTTCAAGACAGGGTTTCTCAGTGTAGCTTTGTAGACCAGGCTGGTCTGTAACTCACAAGAGATCCACCTGCCTCTGTTCTGGGATCTAAAGCCGTGTTTCAGGTTCCTTTTTGTAGTTTTGCTTGTGTTGAGTTGGTTCATGCACTTTTGTGGAATTTCCTGGTTGTTCACCTAGATTGTGTGCCTTATTTCCTAAAATTAAGTGGCTCTTAACTTCCTGGTAGTCAAAGAACATGCTAGTAACAAAGAGAAACTGTTAAGATGCACCTAGATCTTAGTCTGTCTCTGAAACTCATCTGTGTTTGGTGTTGTGAGAGTCCCTTGGCTCAAACTATTGCATTGTGTATGGGTCTTCTTGTTTCCACTCAGTTTTGTCCGTTGAACTTATTGGTATTGACAGGAAGTGTATTCAGGTATTTGCGTCTCATGGCATCTGTGTGGAAGGAAGCACCAGTCGCTATGGCATCATCACTTTACTGTCATTCTGTCAAGTTTTGGTTTTACATTTTTAAAGGCTTGGACGGAGCTCCTGTTACAGCACTTGCCTACCTCAGCAAGACCTAACTTGGAGACTTTAAAAATATATATAAACTTAATTTTTTAAGTATTTTTTTAAGTTTATTTATTTGTTATGTATACAGGGTTCTGCTGGCCAGAAGAGGGCAACAGATCTCATAACGGATGGTTGTGAGATGCCATGTGGTTGCTGGGAATTGAACTCAGGACCTCTGGAAGAGCATCCAGTGCTCTTAACCTCTGAGCCCTATCTCTAGCCCCAATTTTTAAGTATCTTAATTTTCCTTATATAAGAACTTTAGAGAACTTCAATGTCAGTTACCACCAATTCCCATGTTACATTTTAGTATTTGCCTGCCTCTCAGTTACTGCTGTTATTCTTTTAGGGACTTACTAATCATCTATACATTGTTCCTTTTGATACTTAACTCCTCTCAGATCAGCTTTCTTCTTAGGTACATTGTTAATACTAGGTACTTTAATGAGGATATTACTAGTAAATTCTTTCAATTTCTGTTTATCTTCCTTTTCTTGAATCTGTTTCCCAGAAGGAATAAGTTGAGGGTTGGACAAACTATGTATTATAAAATCTGTAGCAAAAGAAGACATGCTGCCTTTGTCTATGCCATTCCACAGAGCTGCAGAGTTTGAAAATGACATTTAGCTCTACTTTTTAAAAAAATGGCATGATAAGGATTTCAATAGGCACCTCCCCCTTCCAAATGTGTCCATTTCTTTCAGATTCTTTTTATTGCCTTCTTGGACTTTATTTACTCCTAGAGAGATGCTGCTGCTGTTTTTGTTGTGGCTGTTAAATTTATTTTATCCTATGTTTATTTGTGTTTTGCCTGTGCACCATATGTGTGCAGTGCCCATAGAGGCTAGAAGAGGGCTTCAGATCCCCTGGAAGTTGAGTTGCAGATGGTTGTGAGCTGCCATGTTTGTGCTGGTAATCAAACTCAGCACAAATCAAATCAAATCAAATCAAATCTGAGAGAGCAGCCAGTGCTCTTAACTGCTACACCATCTCCATGCCCAGCATCTTCTTATAAAGGTGGCTGCTTCAGTACAAGTGGAAAGTAACATTTGTCACTAATACCTTTTAGAATAAGAAGTTAATATTGCAACATTGTGTTGTTAGAACTTATGTGCATGTACTCATTATCTGAGTTCAGTTCCAAAGCTCTCATCCATCCTTCTACACACTTTACCAGAAAGTTACACCCTGGTCATCTGAGTGTGGTGTGTGTGTGCGTGCATGTGTGTGTTGTGTACATGTTATATATGTAAATATACATGCTTTGTATTTATATATACATGTCTTTTTCTCAAATGTTACATGATCTTTACAGTTGGACTTTAATGGGAAAATTTAGTAATCTAAATATAGCAGATACTAGAAGATTGAAGAACATGTTGAGAAGATTAAGTCATGGAAATCAAGTGCTGACAATTTGGGTTAATATTAATCTTGATTTAATTCAGTAGCATCTTAGTTTGTACAATCACCATGTGGCAGGAAGGTGACTGGTCCAAATTACCCTGTGAAATTACCTTTAAACTCTCAACATTAAAGTTAACTGTTATTCCTTTAAATAAAACCCAAACTCTGTTATTTTCGAGACAGGGTTTCTCTGTATTGCTTTGGAGGTTGCCCTGGAACTCGCTCTGTAGACCAGGCTGGCCTTGAACTCACAGATATCTGCCTGCCTCTGCCTGCTGAGTGCTGGGATTAAAGGCGTGCGCCACCAACGCCCGGCTGTTGTGCTGTTTTTTAAAGAGGCAGGTACATCTTTATGAAGATTACAGTCTCACTCAAGGCTCTGAACACTTTCATGAGAAAGAGAGCAGCTCTCAGCTCCTACTCGGATACATAGAGCTTTGTGCTCTGGCCACCAGCGGCCTGCAGAGTGCCTCACTGTGCTCAGGGCCTCCCAAGTCCAGAGCAAAGCTTGCCTTGGTTAGCATGCTTCCAGGAGGGGCCAGAATCTTAATATCCTTCACGAGTGGCCCAAAGAACTGGCTTCAGAACACGAGCCTTCTGCTGCCTCTAAATCATTCTCTCTTGACTAAGAGTGATTGTCTTCTGAGTGACAAGAAAATGGAAGGTTTTGTGTAGGGCCAACTCACTCTGCTGGTCTAAATTTTGAGTTCAGTGATTTTTTTTTTCATATAGATATCTAATAGCTCTAGATAGCTTTAAGACAAAAGAGTTTATTTTAAAGATATAGGCTTTACTGACAGAACAACAATGCATATTTATGGAGTAATGGGAGTATTCCAGGTGCTGTTGGGACACCAACATGGCAGCGCTGGACAGGGCCAACAGTGGCCTGCCTAGAGTCTCTATTGCTTCTGCCTAGAGTCTGCTGACTTGCTCTGGCGTGGACTTTCACTCTACACAGGAGTTTGCTGAATGACAGGAGTTGTAGGCAGTCTGGTTCCTCATCTGAATCTCATTCTTCTAGAGCTAATTTACTGTTACTATTTGTTTGAGTGGATGCATGTGCCTCAGGGTGTATGTGGAGGCCAGAGGACAACTTCATGGAGTTGGGTCTCTCCTTTCACCTTTATGTGGGCTTCAAGGCCCAAACCCAGATCATCAGATTTATAGGGCAGACAGACAGCTTTACCACGGAGCTGTCTCACCCGGTTTATATGGCAGACAGACACCTTTACCACTGAACCATCTTACCAGCCCTCTGAATTGCATTTTAAGAAATGTGCTGTCCCTAGCTTTTTGGTCTGCTTGTGTCCGATTGAACAGCTTTTCTGGGGTGTGACATTGCTAGGTCGGAAGCGTGGTTACCCTGTACAGGGGAGGGCTCTTCTCCCCTAGATCTCCCGGCTGCATGTCTCCACCCTCACTGACCTTTCCCTTCAGATCTGCTGACACTGTCCGGGTGCACCCATTGTCACCTGAGACTGCAGAATTTCCGTTTCAGTCCATTATTCCATTCATTTGTTGGCACAGCATCTTTCTGTGTCCCAGGCTTGTCTCACAGTCACCGTCCTCTGTCAGTCCCGAGAGCTGCGGTTCTAGGCATGGATGCCTGTATTGAGGCATTAATATTCTTCCCTCCTTCTACTTTTATTTATGATAATGCTAAGGGTGAAACCGAAGTCATGGGACATGTCACACAAGTGCCCTACTACTGAGATACATACCCATCAAGTTTTATTTTTAAATGAAATGAATTCATCTGTTTTAAATAATGTTACAGTCTTCTAGCAACAAAGATGCACAGTGCCCTGCCTCTCCTTCTCTAGGGACAAATGTCTTTCAATCTTTTTATTGTTTTTGATAGCTACTCTGTATTCTAAATAGTTTCCCCCCCCCCCCTCAGCTTTAACCAACATGAGGTGCTATTTATTCATTTCCTTCTATAAATGATTAGTATCAGCCTGGTGACAAAAACCTGGAATTCCAGACACCCAGGAGGCTGAGGCAGGAGGGCTACAAGTTCAAGGCCAGTGTGGGCCGTTTACTAAGACCCTGTTTCAAAATTAAATGTTAAGAAAGAAGGAAGGAAGGATGGAAGGAAGAAAAGAAAGAGAGAAAGAAAAAAGAAAGAGGGAAAGGTAGAGCAAAGCTGAGGTCAATCCTTACTCAGTGCGGGGAACACAAAGCTCAGTGTCTGTCACCTTTCCTCCCTGGACCACGGGCGTTCCCCTGCCCGTCTCCTTTCTCTTTCCCTTCCTTCACAGTTCACACCTCCCAACATATACCCTGTGCTATGCTCAGGGTTAGGAAGAGGGTGTGTGTGTGTGTGTGTGTGTGTGTGTGTGTGTGTGTGTATGTGTGTGTGTGTTTAGTGTATGTGTGTGTGTGGTATGTGTGTGTTTAGTGTATATGTGTGTGTTTAGTGTATGTGTGTGGTATGTGTGTGGTATGTGTGTATGTGTGTGTGTTTAGTGTATATGTGTGTGTGTGGTATGTGTGTGTTTAGTGTATGTGTGTGTTTAGTGTATATGTGTGTGTTTAGTGTATGTGTGTGTGTTTAGTGTATGTGTGTGTGTTTAGTGTATGTGTATGTGTGTGTTTAGTGTGTGTGTTTAGTGTATGTGTGTGTCTGTTTTGTCCTCAAGGTGTTTGTAATTTTGTAACCAGCACAATTAAGGCATGTTGTTTACTGTGATTACATGCCCTTTCTTACACAACTTTTTGCTTTTGTTCAGTTTAATACATCAGTTCTGTTTGTATTTTTGTAGAGTTTTCCTGTGTCCTTCCTGTCTCCTGAATTAGGTTAATCCCTTGTCCTATAATAGGCATTTTGGAAAGGAGTGGGCATAAATGGAAGTGTTCATTCTGCCATGTTGAGTCCCAACGTTTGTTCTCTTTCTTTTTTAAAAAATATATTTAATTTTTATTATTTATGTGCTTCTGCGTGTGGGTGGGTGGGGTGTGTGTGTGTGTGTGTGTGTGTGTGTGTGTGTGTGTGTGTGTGTGTGTATGTATGTATGTATGTACGTATGTATGTTGTGTGTATGTTCAGAATAGGTTCCCTAGAACTGGAGTCACAAGCAGTAGTGAAACCACTGGACTGAACATGGATGTTGGGAACCAAACTCAGGTCAGAGGTCAAGTGCAGCACCAGTGTTCTTAACCACTGAGACATCTCCAGCCTCTCACCCCAACACTTTGTTAAGATTGTTCTAGATTTGCACAAAGATGCTTGTGTTTATTTGAAAGAGCTCAAGCTGGGGGTGTTTTGGCACATGCCTGTCACCCCAGTGTGTGAGATGGAGGCAGGTGGAGCAGGAGTTTGAGGTGATCATCATCCGAGTAGTGAGTGTGAGGGCCTTATAGCAGAGGACATCAGTGAGTGCATAAGGTCTCCTCCCTTGGTTCTTCAGGTTAGCTGTTCACTAGCCAGCTGACAGTCTCCCTCAGACTAGGTCTGAGAAGAAACATGCATGCCCTGCTACCTCCTTGCTTTGGTGGCTTATTGCTTTTTAACATTGCCCCCACCCACCCACCCACCTACCCCAGATCAAGTCTGGCCTGGTGAAACAGCCCTGTAATTCCTACTTAAGCTTGAGGTAGCAGGGTATCTAGTTGAAAACCTCCTTGGGCTGTAGAGTGAGTTCAAGAAAAGCCTGAGCAACTTGGGCAACTTTGTCCTGAAATAAAAGGTGCTCAGGGAGTGGTTTAGTAGTGGAGTGCTTGCTTCATATGTGTGGGGCTGTAAGTTCAGTTCCTAGCACTGTAAAAGTTAATTAGTTAATTAATTAATTAGAAACTGCCCTTGAAGTGCTACTGTGGTTGTTCCCCTCAGATCCCAGACCTTTTGCGTTAATGTGTCACCACAACTGTTTTTGATGACTTTAGTGAAGAGGTTCCTCTGTCATACTGTACTGATGTTGTTTCAGACTATTATGTACGTGTTTTTCCTTTATTTGATTTCTTTTTCTGTCAACTCCATTTCATTGTGTCTGTGTCCCAGTCAGGTATGTGGACCAGGCTGAGCTCACCTTTTACATACTCAGCCTGTAGATGCATGCGCGCGCGCACGCGCACACACACACACACACACACACGCACGCACACGCACACGCACGCGCACGCACACGCACACGCACACGCACACGCACACGTACACGCACACGCACACACACACACACACACACACACACACACACACTGCCGCCGTCTTAGGGATAAGACATAAATGTTTGTGAGTGTGGTTGTGTGGTGCCCTTCTCTGAGTGGGTGCTGTTGTTTTGTTGGGGTCTTTAGTTGCTCCCGAGTTTCCCGTACACAGGCAGCTGCCCTGCAGGGCTTGCTTTACAGGCTTTTCATCACAGGTCTTCTACATGTGGTCCTGCCTCACGGCTATGCAAATGTTCATATGACCGTGTTATAGAAACAAAGGAAAAGCTTTGTGATTTAGCTCCCGCTGCCCCAGACTATCAAGAAGAGCCTGAAACACTATTTTCCTCAACAGCTTTCTGTAAGAACAAGAAAGCAGAGTCTCAGTTTAGTTTTCATAAAACATATAACCTTGTATACCTTGGTAGAAGGGATTTGCTTTGGGGTGTATGTGAAACACATACCCCACACATGCATATAAGTGGCTGCCCACATAAGGACATCAGAGGACAGCCTTGGGTGTCACCTTTCACCTCCTGACAGGATCCTTTGTTGTCATTTACCATGGCTTACACCAGGCTAGTTGGCCCCCAGCCCCTAAGGGTCCCCCAACCCCCTCTACTACCCATCTTTCTGTAGTAGGAGGGCACCAGGGTCACAGATGGGAACTTCACCCACTGAAGCGCCCTAGCCCCATTGAGTAGGGGTTTCAGCCACAGCCTTTAATCAGTGTCCTAATCTTTAAATTGATAGCTCCTTTTCTCCCACTACCCACTGTCATCGGTAGATATGGGGAGATGAGAAAGATCTCATTACTTGTTTAAAAACAAATTGTAGGTCTGAAAGACCACAGCCAGTTATTTCAGGAGCATAAGAGGAGTGCCAGCAGCTCTGACCTCAGCCTCTGTGACGTTTTGGGCAGTGGAAGGCTCTTATATGGACAGGGTGCCAAATATCAAAATACACAGTGTGTGAGAGTTCTTAATGGAGTGCTAAGAAACTCAAAAGGGCTGCTTTTGAACAGGAGTGATGTTTTGGGGTATGATTAAGTAGGCCTGTGTGTGCCTCTGAGAGGTAGGTGCTACCTGCTGTGGAATCTTTCTGTCCATCTCATTTTGATTCAGAAGCTACTTTGCAGGTAAGGCTCCTGCATAATGGAGAGCCTGCCTCTTCAGATCCCAGCCCGGGTCCTGTGCTCTTTGTGTGGGCGTGGGTAGAATGGGAGTTGCCATGGCTGCACACACATCATTGTATCTACCCCATATATCTTATCAGAAAAAAGTGCAGTCTCTTTTGGGGCTTCTTTTTCCCCTTGAATTGTCCAAGAGCCCCAGGGACTGAGGCAGCAGTAGAAGTGGTCCAGCCTCTACATCCGAAAGTGAAAACTGGCTGGGTGCTACTGAAGCCAGTCCATGATGCTGACCTGCTTCTTTTCTGCCCCTCTGATGTACCCTGAAGGTGTTGCCCATTTCTTTTGACTCACATACTCCTCTTGGTTCCCAGGGTGGAGTTCCCGGAAGTGTTCCCTTGGTCTCTGGCACAGCCACTTTCCTGGTGTCCTGTGGCCCAGAAAATCTGTGGGTCAGAATCAGTCCAGGCAGGCACTTAACTCATGGTAGACCAGGGCTGCTGACCCCCTACCTTCACAGAATCCACACTCTTCCCTAGCTCGGAACCCACCACTCACAGGCCTTACCCCAGATGTGAGGCTCTCAGCAAGTCCCAGTGCCTCAGCTCGTCAGCACAGACCCTGAAGGACTCTGCATCCATCCTTGAACAGGGTGAGAAAGAGGCAGTGACCCTGTGTAAGAACTCGAGTGACAGCTGGTCATTCTTCTGAAGGTAGCTCTGGATGGACCTCATTTGTTAACAGCATCTGCCAGATGCTGTTACAGTGGAGTTACAGTGGTGTGTGTTAAGGAGCCTGTGATGCTTGCACTTGCAAGGCCGAGGCAGGAGGATCCTGAGTTGAAGGGTTACGTAGTGATCAAGGCTAGCCTGTTTTGTGTATAGCTTTGATTTTGTCTCATTACAGAGAAAGGGGAGGAGAGTCAAGGGAATGAGAAAGGAAGGAAGGAAAGTTGAGGAGTTGCACTGTTGCAGCATTACTACCCTTTCCTTCCCAGCATCATTTTGTTTCCCGTGCAGTGCTGTGTTCGCTCCACCAGTCTTCCTTGTCCATATCAAGGTTTCCATCCTTTTCTGGGATGCTGCAGACATCTCCCTGTGGAATAAGGTGGCTTTCTCTTCTCCGTGCCCAGCAAGGTCCTATAGCAGTGTTCCCTCTTAATTGTCATGCATCTTTCCTGAAACTCATAGAAGCTTAATTCCCTGTTATGTGGGCTCAGAGAGCTTTGTTCTTTTCCTTGTTAGCACATACCACAATGGGGAAATTTGAGGTGGGATTGGTAGGGGTGGGAGGGAGGTAAGTGACGGTAAGGGGAGATAGTAGCCAGAATGCATTGTGTACATGTGCGAAGTTAATAAGAAATGTGCCAGGTTAAAAAACGTGGAACAAGCCAGGCTGTGGTGGCTCACGCCTTTAATCCCAGCACTCGGGAGGCAGAGGCAGGAGGATCTCTGTGAGTTTCAAGACTAGCCTGGTGTATAAAGCTACAAAGAGAAACCCTGTCTCGAAAAAAAACAAAAAGCAAGCAAGCAAACAAACAAACAAACAAACAAACCATGGAACATTAATGATCATTATTCTCTGGTGCTCCTGTTTGGATGCCAGCACCACAAGGCTGGAGAGCAAGTCTGCTGTAATCACCTTTAAAACTGCAAGTGTTTGGTTCCCTGGTTTCTCTCAGAGCTGTCTTCTTTCACTCTATTTCCCCTACACATGTGAATATCTTGAAATCATAGGCAGAGCCAGAGGGTAAGGACCGAATTGGCTTTCTCCAATTTTCCTAGGTGGGAAAGCTGTGTGCTGTTTGTTTTCTACTGTAAATACCTGTTCCTGTCTGTGCTGTCACTGTCACTGTGCTCAAATAGCAGACACCTAGAAGGCACACCACCTTTCTGGAAAGAGTGATAAATTATGTAAATGTTGACTGTTGAAAAGGGATGCTTTCAAGAATTTAAAACGTGTTTTCAAAACAAAACAACAAAACCACTAACCAACCTTCCTTCACCATTTAAACGTAATGGTGACCCCTAGTGGACACTCTGCACAGTTGCCTTAAACAGCTGAAGAGTAACCGTGTGATGATCTCTGCTAAATTCACATTAGGATTAAAGACTTCATTCGTGAGGCTCCTGTTCCAGCATTTATGTACACCATAATGCCTTTCAAATTGCTTCGATTTTATAAATGTCTTTGTTTCTATAAATTAAACAGTGGGGGTAAAGAATTCTGGTGAATCTACTTTATCAGTGCTTCATTCCATTACATTGGGGACTTGTAAGTCCCATCTAATCCTTATATATAATATATAAAGTAAATTTTTTGGACTGGAGGGTCTGAATTTTTTCATTTTAATTCGTAGATTATCTGGTTATATTGCAGCATATAGTGAATTCCACCTTTGCTTTTAACTTTTCCTTACCGTGGTAATAAAATTACACAATTATCTGAAACACAGAAACTTTGTACTGTAGCTCCCCAAGTAATTGCTGAGATCTGATTGGATGGGGTCAGTGTCCTGCCCTCCCATGCCCTCAGACACCTCCTTCCATCCATAGACTAGCAAGTAGGGTGCACCAACACTCCAGCTTCTTGTTAGCTTCCCAGGGCATTGCTCTGCCTTCTCCCAAGTACACACTCACTGCTAGTTCCTACAGGGAAAGAGCAACAACTAAGCTTAGTGTTGGATAATTCTGATCAAAGATTCACTTTTTATCCAGGAACAGGAAATCTGAATATTGTTATATTTTAATAGGTCCTAACTTTTAGTTTAAGAGAATCAATATCACTTTTATTTTCTTCCTTATACTTAGTTATTCCCTAAAAGTTCTATAATGAACATCTGGTTTTATGTTCAGGAAAAGCACTTTAGCTGCACATGGTTGTACACAGCTCTCTCTCTCTGGAGCCAGCCTGTCTCAAAGCAGTGGCTAGAAATAAAAGTTAACAACGTTCTCTGGGTGGTAGTGGCACACACCTTTAATCCCAGCACTTGGGAGGCAGAAGCAGGCGGATGTCTGTTAGTTGGAGACTAACCTGGTTTACAAAGCAAGTTCCAGCACAGGCTCCAAAGCTACACAGAGAAACCCTGTCTCGAAAAGAAAACAAAACAAAAAGTTGATAAAGTTCATAGTGGGTGATTGTTTCAATTTCAGGAAGATGAGTTACCCAGCTGTTACATCCCCCACTGGACTCAGTGCTTCCTGGGCCTCTTTGTTTTTATTTTACAACTTCTTTTTGTATTTACTTGTTAGTTTGTTTGTTTGTTCGTTCATTCATTCATTCATTCATTCATTCATTCAGTGTGTGTATGTCTGTGCATCCCTACTTGTCTGTACCATGGAGTATGTGAAGGTGAGAGGACAACTTGCAAGAGTCAGTTCTCTCCTCTGCTGTGTGAATCTTGAGGATTGAGCTCTGGTTGTGAGGTTGTGAGGCTTGGTGGCAGCACCTTTGGCCACAGAGCCATCTTGCTGTCGTTGTTTGTTGTCTTTGAGACAGATCTTGCTGTGTAGCCCGGGGTGATCTCAAACTCACAGCAGTCCTCCTGCCTCAGCCTCCTGAATGCTGAAACAATGGGTGTGGGCCAACTTGCCTAGCTGCTTTTACATCCTTTCAAGACAGCCTCTTGTCAAGTTGAAGCAGATATGTTACACAATTGAGCCAAGTTTATTCTACCATAAATCCATGTTTCTATGGCATTATGTGTTGGGCATACTTATAGAAACTGTAAATAGAACTTTTGGGTTTATTTCTGACAAATTATAACAAAATGATTGTCGTGGTTTTAGACCCTAGAGAAAATGGGTTGACTTAGATGAATGGATTCCCGAGGGGACAGAGACAAACGCCACAGAGTTCCCATTACTTGGTTATTTGGTAAAGATCTGTGTGGGCTTTGTTTTCGGCGTCCATTCCACTGTGCTCCTGGCTGGGTGTTAACTGACCCCATTTTCATTAGAAGACTTGCTCTGAGTTATATGCCCTTGCTTGACCTGTGATAACCTGTAGCTGCTCCTGAGTGGAAATGTATGCTTTATATTTCTCTATTTTAATTAGTTACATTGAAAAATATAAAGCAGAAGCATGCCTAAGGAAGATAGTAAAAGTACTGAAATCTTTGTGTCTCTCCTTTTAAGTAAGAATTACATTCATTCTTTTAAACATTTGAATTATTAACTATACAATTTGGAAACACCATGTTTCTTAGAGTGATTTGTTATGTTGTAAAATAAGCAGTGGTAGATAACAACAACTGTAGTTTTATATGGATTCTCCACACACACAAAACAAAACAAACAAAAAACCTACTCAAACACAAAAATCCTCCAGACCAGCAGGAACATGTTTGAGGATCAGTGGGCCACCTCAAACCATTTTCCCTGCGCATATTTACAGAGTAGCTTATGTGTGCTAATGTGATTTCCTTCCTGTATATATCATCTGACTGTAGAAGTAAAAATAGCTCCTTTCTATTTTTCATTCTCTATTTAAAGTTGGTTGGACTGTATTTCAAGTATTTTCTCTAATAAGTGGCTTTTTGCAGAATCTTTTCCATGGTGGGCAGTGGTGTGGGTCTGTGGAGTTTTAGTCTGTTGGCCGATTGGTGGGATGCTTATCTTTACCTAACTGTTGACTCTAAATCCCAAAGCATTGATGCTCCCAGCTGAAGTCATTAATTCCCATCACTTTGCTTTTTAAAAGTCCTGGGAGGTTTCCTGGTGGCTCTTTTTGGAGCCTTTTGTTGAGGACCAGCAGAGGTAGACAAGCCAGGGTCTGTGCTCTGGCTCTGTAACTCCCAGCCCATGTCCCCTTTCCCTGTTAAAGGGACTGACTTCTCAGGCTTATTGTGCAGATTGAAAAATAAGATGAAACTACTTCCAGGCACAAGCATACATGTAAATGTTGATTATTGTAGATTGGTAAAGGCTTTCTTTGAAGGGCTGGATGGTATTTTAGACTTTAAAGATCCCATAGTCTCTGTCATAGCCACTTAGCTATGCCTGGACAGTGTGGACACAGCCACAGACACTGTACATGACTGTTTCTGGCTATGTCTCAATAAATTTGTTTGTAAAAAACAGACTGTAAGTCAGCATTGTGGCACACTTATAATACTAGCACTCAGGAGGATCAGGAGTTCAAGGCTACCTTCCCCTGCATAGCAGATTCCCAGCTGGCCAGGAAGATATGGGACCATGTCTCAAAAAGTAAAAGAAAAGAAAAGTCCGTGTAGCTTGGTTTGGTGGTACACACTTGTAATCTCCACACTGATGATGCTGAGACAAGAGGACTCCAGATTCTAGGCAAGCCTGGGCTACATAAAGCCTTTTCTCAAAATGAAAAAAAAAAAATCTAGGAGATGGGCCATAATAGACCGTTGTCCAAGACTAATAAAGGTAACAAAAGAAGAAGATGTGGAGAATATAGTAAGAATTCTATGTAGCTCTTATTTGAAGTGTACTATTGAAAATCTAGGTTGATTAAAGTCTTGTTTATAAACTCAAAACATTTAGAAAGTCTGTGTCTGCATGAGATGTTAAAGGAAGTAGAAGGGGACAGCTGGGAGTCAGACAGGGAGACCAGAGTGAGCTGGAGTGGGGCTGCAGCTCACCTGAACTGGACTGACAGTTGTCCTGTTATTACCTGCTTAGTAGTGTGTCATGGAACACTCATATTGTGTTAGACATGACAGGTTTAAAATCTCCATCTGTGTCATGCTATGTTCAGTTAATGAACTTTCAGTGAAAATTCTAGCAATAGGAACCAGTAAAGAACAGCTCTAGATCTGTGGATGAACACAGATGGAGAGCATCCTAAAACACATCCCTCATTGTGCTCTCAAATACAGTGTATTAAAAGATAATCTAGCTCAGTGTTGGGGCCATACCTGTGGTGAGATATTATTTATGTTTTATTAAAGCTTGCCTGAGGATTCAGAAAGCAAAGTTAGCCACAAGCCATAGAAACAGGCATACATCTTTAATCCCACGACTCAGGATTAAAAGGTAGACAGATCTTGGTTAGTTCAAGGCCACACTGACTACACAAAATTGATCCAGTGCTAAGAGAAACAGATCTTTAATCATAGCACTAGGGAGATATAAAAGATAGCAGCAGGATCTTCAGAAGTCAGTCCCAGGAGTCTCTAGCCACTTTGAGGACAGCATAGCAGTCAGAGTCAATCTGAGGAGCTGTGAAGTTGGGAGCAATCTGGGGATCCTCCCTTTGGTCTGAGCATAGGTAGAGGTAAGAGCTAGTGGCCAGCTGGTTTGCTTTTCTGATCTTCAGCTTGAAGCTTGAATACCAATATCAGTCTCTGGGTCTTTTATTTATTTTGCTATATGTACCTAGCTCATGTGAGACCTGAGTTTGACCCTCAGCACTGCAGAAAACTCAAACCAAGTGGCAAAAACCATGACCTTGTTGGAAGTTTTATTTAGCCATTTTATGGGACAGTCTTAGGGATGACTTTTACACAACATTTATTGTCTAGTTATTTCTTTCCTATTAGACCATTGATGGTTACAGCTATAAGGTAATTTTTTTAGCTTGAGGCCTTCACATTGAATTTATGTGCCTGCCGTAACCTTTAATCCTTTACTATAGATGGAGGATAACTACCTTCAGCTGTGGCAAGAATGAGCAAGCACTCAGAACACACTAACTTCCCACTGTTGCCATTGAATAACCGTCTTCCAAACTTCCTTTTTTAGAAACTGATTCAACAGGACAAAAAGACAAAAACCAGACTCCTGCTCCCACTGCAGCTCAGACTTCTGCTCCTTCCAAGTACCACCGAACTCGATCTGGAGGGGCTAGAGATGAGCGATACCGATCGGGTAAGAAGGAATTGCAGAAGTTTTCCTGTCTGTAGTGTGAACTGTGTGTCTTGAGCTCTATGAACTGTGTTCTTAGCGGTGTGAACTGTATGGCCCAAGCAGTGTGAACTGTATGTCTTGGGCAGTGTGAACTGTGACCTGAGCAGTGTGACCTATTTGTCCTGGGAAACGTGAACTGTGTGTCCGGGGCAGTATGAACTGTGTCCTGAGCAGTGTGAACTGTGTTCTGAGCATTGATGTGCTGCTTTCTGTTGAGCCAGAAGGTTGTGTTCATTCATTCAACAGTGTATCTAGTGTCAGCTGTTTCCTGACCAGACAACAGCAAATGAGACCATTTCTGCCTTCAAGGAATTTCAGTTTCAGAAAACGAGCCAGACAAGTGCAACATCATTGTGAATAAATAAGTAAAAAGAAGGTGGGAGTTAGGTCCCATGGGCAGAGGAGGTCATTTTGTCTATGCTTGCAGAGTTGCTGAATAGTCCCATGGCTCATAGACCTGAACAAAACACAGTGGAACTTCACATAGTGAGCTCATCAGCTTGGTGTCTTGTAACCCAGAAGGTGTTGCTGGCAAGAGAAAGGACATAGTGCTGTCCTTGGCAGTGGGACAGCTGGTGGGCAGAGAAACAAATCATAGAGCAAGCCATTGTGATGCCCGTTTACGGTCCACTGTGCTGCACATCCTATGATTTAGGTAACAGAACTAGGCTAAAAAAATTTAATGGTAATATTATTTTGCTTCCTCTAGATTTTCTCTCCCTTTTAACAGCTAAAGTTACCATGATCTTTTCTTGAGTTGAAAAATATCCTCTCAAAAACAGCACTTAAAAGGGCATGGTCACAGAGCTAACCAATCCATTCTGTGAGTAGATTTTTACAGACATGTAATTTCACATACGGGGTGATGAGCATGAGAGATAATGAGTGCCCACCACAAAGGAATGGTACACCACACCAGTTTCCCGTGAAGCTTACCTTATCCTGAGGGACAGATAACAGTGGAGTCATGGCAGAGAGTCAAGAATTAGTTAGGGAAATGGCACTGGATAGTAGGCCCCAAAGTAGTTCATTTTAGCTGGAACTTAGAGTGCAGGGGCCAGCAGGGAGTGAAGACAGGCTAGGGAAGGTTTCCAGAGGTCAAATCTTGAGCATTCTCAAGTGTACTAAGAGTTTTAGCACAGCGGAAATCTACTCCGATTTCTGTTTGCTCTGGTAGCTCACTCCAGTGCACACTGCTTGCTGTACACTGATGTCTTCCAATGCTAAAGAGGTACTTTGGGTTAACAAAGGAAGTAAAGTAGGATTGCTTGTTTTGCTACTGAATTGTGGCCCAGGCTGGCCTTAGATGCCTGAGTCCCCTCTGTAACAATGTCTTTCTGCCAAGCCGCCCGAGTTCCGCCACCGCCACGTGGGCGCCCAGAATAACACACAGAGTCTTATATTAGTTTACAAAGCTGCTGGCCAATTGACTGGGATTTCTTATCTGCTAGCTCAGTCTTAATTATCAACCATAATCATAAGACTTATCTTATGGAGGACACCGGCGGCCGAATGAGGCCTCTCTTGTCTGGCTTACATGGTGGCTCCAGGGCAGAGAGCAGGAGGAAGAGGAAGAACAAGAGAGTGACTTCCTGTTTGTCCCTGCCCCCCCTCTCTGTATACATACATACCTCTCTGTATACATACATAGATACATGCATGCATGCATGCATGCATACATACATACATACATACATACATATATGAGTTTGCCTGCTATGTCACTTCCTGCCTGGATCTCTTTACTACATTTCCCATAATCCTCCTTGACTCTTGGTCCCACCTATTTTGCTTTCCTATTGGCCAACAGTACTTTACTTATCAACCAATAAGACAAATATATACACAGAAAGACCTCCCCCATCATCTCCTCTTTTCTGTCTAAAAGAAGTGTTTTCATTACCATTTATAACCAAACATTTATAAACAATATTTGGGAATTTGGGTGTCGTTCATTCCAAACTGCTTCCTGCTGGTTGGGGGCAATGTCTGTACCATAGGGATCATGACAAATCACAGAAATCCTGGCTGTAGTGGTCTATGTCATCTCAGCTGTTTTGTGTGTTGGATCAGTTTAGGGGGTTTTGCTTCATCAAAGCATATTAGTCTGGAAGGAATCCATAGCTTTTCATTTTCTGTGGAAACATAAGCAAGAAATCTTTCCCCAAGTAGCCTGTCCTTAATTTAAACTTAGAAGTCAAAGCATTTCTAAAATATATAAGTTGGATTAATTCAACAGCACTTATAATCAAATGTATTGTAGCAGCTGTAACTCTTTCCTCGGCAGTCAAACAATTTAAAGACATCAATATAGCATATAGTATCCAGACTCTCTGAGTATTTTCCATCTTTACATGGCTTTTTTATTATTCTATTTCTTTTACTTTCTTTTGTTTCTTTTTTCCTGAGACAGGGTTTCTCTGTAGAAATCCGCCTGCCTCTGCTTCTGGAGTACTGTGATTAAAGGCGTGTGCCACCACACCCAGCCACTCTATTTCCTCCTGTTTCTTTTTCTCTCACAAGCCTACATATATTTTTAAACACACTGTTAACCTTTAGAAGTTTTTCTTCATCTGAATTTGTCTTTATTGCAAATCTTTGCCTTTTTCTGGCCACGCAGTCTTTTAACTGTTAAACAACACTGCTAAAATTGGCGGCTTTCTTAGCCACTGTCTTTCCAAGATGGCAGAGGCACGTTTACCATCAGCTCTAAGAACTGTGCTCACTGCCTTGGTCTATGCTGCCACCAAGGGGCATGCTGCTAGCTTGGAGATGTGGTCATTGCCTCTGCCAGCTGTGTGGGGCATGAACCCACAACCCTGAGATTAAGAGTCTTAGAGTCTTATGCTCTACTGACTGAGCTAGCTGGGCCTCTTAAAAAGAGCCCTGTGTCCACCCCTCACTCCCCATCCCCTCAGGGCTGAGTCAGGAAACCTCTCTTAAAGGAACCGTTTAGGTCTCTGCTTTTCTCTAGCAAAACAGAGACCACCTGAGAAAATGGTACTACCAAGAAGTAGTGCTTGTCTCTGTTCTTTTGCTTCCAAAGTCCCCTTTTAAGCTTTTGTGAAGTTTTACATGGAAGTTCGTAAAACACTACCGCCAGCTGCCCAGGTTCTGCTGCCACTTGACTAGTTAAGGCTCGCAGCACCACGACTGTCGGCTCAAGGTGGTGACAGCACAGAATCCTAAACCCTAGAACTCAAGGGCTGCAGGTTGTCTCGTGAGTGCGCAGGACACCCACACCCACTCACCCTCCCCCACACTACCCCCCCACACAGCAAAACACCCATATACATAAAATAAATAATAATAACACTTTTAAAAAGCACCTCCCTAACATTAAAAATACGCCTTTTTTTCAAAAATATGAAAACCTGTGAGAGTTGTAACATTGTCCTAAGTGCAACATAAAAAGGCAGGTAAGCATAGATTGTAGATGAACACTGTACTGGGACGTTCAGCTGAATAGCCATGGAAACTCTCCTCACACTGGAGGATAGAATGGTCTTAGAATTCTGACATTCCTGATACCAACAGCTGCATGGGTGAAGGAAGAGAGCCTCTACCTCTGTGCTCTGCCTCTCCAGTTATGAGGAAGGCTATATGACATGCCACATGCAAATTAGCTCAAAAGCATAATGGATGTTTAGCAAAACTTGCAGTTCAGAGTAAAGTGGTGGGTGCATAGAAAGGCTTGGTAATTTAATGTTGTTAAGTGTGACTGGAAAAAGTTCTTATTTAGCACAGGCTGATTGGTACCTGTGACATTCCAAGCGGTCATAGTTAACTCTAAATAGCCTTTGCACTTAATGTTTCAGATATAATTGTAAGAGCTTATGTTTTCAGAGTATTTATTTTATGTGTGGGGATGTTTTGCCTGCATATAGTCTGTTCATCATTTGTATGCCTATTGTCCATGGAGGTTAGAAGAGGGTATTGGATCCTTTGGAACTGGAGTTACAGACTTTTGTAAGTTGATATGTGGGTGCTGGAAATGGAACCTAGATCTCCTGGAAGAGCAGCCGTTGCTCTTATCTGGTAAACCATCTCTCCAGCCCCTGCTTTTAGGAGTTTGGATCCGTGACCTGCTCTTGGTGCTCAGCCAAAGGACCTTAAACATGCTGCTGGTCTAGTTAGTACCTCTTCCTTCTGACCGTTAGGAGTGGTGCAGCTTTCTACACGTATGGTTTGTTCCCAGGTGCAGAAAACATGCAGTTAATGCTTACAGTGGAAAGGAAGTCCATCAAACAGCACCCTTGATGTAGATCTTTTGAGAAATTAGCCACCCCAAATAAAACAATAAAATGAGAAAGGACATTCAGCGTAGATTAGCATCACCCTGTTAAACTGGAAAACGATACTCAGCTTCCATGGCTTCTGGCAGAGAAATCCAAAGTCAGCTTTGTCCAGGGACTGAATTTCAGAAGTTATTTCCTTATCAGAGATCAAGATGAATCCTGCACTGTTGAACCCATCACATTCTGTTAGAAGGGCTGTTATATTCTGATCAGTAGGAATCTTGGCTAGAGCAACTGGGTCTGTCTCCTTTGACACCAGTGTCTGTGCCAGAGTTTTCACATAGAACAGTTGGGTGGCCTGGTGTTCTTGGACCTGATGCTGTGACTCCTACTGTGTGGTTCTTAGTGATGCAGATAGTTTAAGCCTCCTAAAGGCATATCAGCAGGGCTGATGCCTGGCTTTGGCAGCTTTGCTCTCATATTTCCTATCACACGTAAAAATACTTTGGGAGATAAAGAACCAAGTGAGAGCATTTACTTTGCTTCTGTCCTGTCATTGAAAAAGTACTTTATTGCATTGTAATTGGTTATTTATTTTCCAAGAGAGTGATGAACTATACTTCTTCTAATTTAAGGGCCCTTTCAAGAACATTTTACTATGTCTGTTTTATAAGATAGTGTCAAAATTTCAATAAGATGGTAATCTTGATTTGGATAAACTTAGGGAACACTAAAATAATATGATAAATATAAATGCCACACAAAATTATATCATCTCAGAACTCAAAGTAAGTTGGTACTGTGCTTTTAAAAGTAATAACCCAAATTGGACATGGTGGTTGGTGTACACCTATAGTCTCAGCATGCAAGAGACTGAACATTACTTAATATTCATAGGTACAGAAACTTGAGAGAAAAACGTACCTGACTGTTGAGCTGCTGTATCTTGCAAAGTTCTTACTCAGTGTTGTATGTGTTTAGGTTGTTTTTGTAACATATAATTACTTCTTGTGTTGCATGTGTTTAGACTGTTTTTGTAACATATAATTACTTATTTTTTCCTTTCTGGTGATTCTAGAGATTGAACTAGGATTGGACTAGGGCCTCACACATATTAGACAAGTGCTTGGCCACTGAGCAATTCCCACTGCTCATTTTTCTCATTGTTGACAAAATGACCCATAAAATTTTCCTTTGGTTAATTGTAAGCAGGACAGCAAACTCGGCTGTGTCAGTCCAAGTGAATCACTTCATATCTTACTACAAATTCTCACTATCAGCCTGGATCCTTCTGATTTCATGTTGGGGAAATGAAGCAGTACCTCCCTCTGTCATCTAGACGAGACCTCCTCTTGTCTTTGTCCAGATCTGTTCTCTGTTTGTATGAGGTAGCTGGTACAAGTGCTCTGGGTCAGTCCTTCTGTATTAATACACTCCAGACGACAGAAGATGTGGACCTGTAGTGACAGAGCACTTCTTGTGGTTTGAGCACAGCATGGCATTCTGAGGAAACATAGATGAAAACACAAGAGTCCTTCACACAGCCCAGGGTACAAAGGCAGCATCTGAAAGAGAGGCGGGGAAGCACATGCTGCTGAGGATAGGCTTCATGCTGGTGCTGCCCAAGCCTTCTGAAGTATAAATAGCTGTTTATGCGAAAGAAAAAGGACTTATCAAAGCAGATAATGTGGAATATAGGCTTTAAATTCTGTCTTTTCTGCTCCTCTTGGTACATAGAACTGGGTTATCAGAGGATTTGCAAAGCCAGAGAACTTACTTTTGAGGTTTGTTTGGAAAAATGAAGAATGGCTTAGCAAACACAGAGAAGTGTAAGCAATAGCTAGATATTAACTATGTTATGGTGATCTCATAATTACAACAGTTTGTATGGCACCTAGGCCTGTGGGAATACTATTGGGGTAGAATAGCAAGTTCAGCTGTAGACCAGTGTATTTCTGAGGATCTTTACTGTGTGGTATATAGCTAGTATTGCAGATCACCAGAGCACACCTGTACTATTGAAATACTGATGCTCACACAGCTGGGAGATGCTCTGGAGCACACCCTGTCTCCTACTTCACCTCTCTGGTTTAGAGCTCTGAACCATACAAGGATACACATACCAAAGGAAACCAGGGACTCTTCTATCATAAGACTTAATGATACAATAAAAGGCAACATAAAAATTTTTATGATAGTGGGAAAACAGTATAAATTTACCTCTTGGCAATTTGTATATCCCTAGCATATGAAGAAAAGTTAGGGAAAATAAAGCCAAAAGTCGGTGGGGAAATGATCAAATGACATGAGTGTTTATTTTAACTCAGTGGGTAAAGGCACTTGCTGTCAAGCTTGATAACTTGAGTTCCCTTCCTGAGACTCACATAGTGGAAGGAATGAACAGGCTCTGACTTCTTCATGAGCACCTGGCCACCAGTACTATCTTAGTGACTATTATGTCACTGTGATGAGACGCCATGACCAAGGGAACTTGTAAACGAAAACATTTATTAGGACTTGCAGTTTCAGGGTGTGAGTCTGCCCCCCACCATGGGATTAGAACGGAAGCAGAGAGCTCACATCCCGAGATAAAAATCACAAGGCAGAGAGCTAACTGGGAATTAAGTGGGCTTTTAAACTTCAAAGCCCGCTGGGCATTGGTGGCACACGCCTTTAATCCCAGCACTTGGGAGGCAGAGGCAGGCAGATCTCTGTGAGTTCGAGGCCAGCCTGGTCTCTAGAGCGAGAGCCAGGATAGGCTCCAAAGCTACACAGAGAAACCCTGTCTCAAAAAATTAAGAAAAAAATCCAAACAAACAAAAAGCAGTAGCAGAGTACATCATGCTGTACACAGAGTGATCCAGGCTTTCTTGTAGTGGGGTGGAGAAGTGAGAGTTCTGTTTGGAATATGTTAATTTTGAGGTTTCTATGACATGTGCAAGAGGCCAGAACTGTGTGCAGGCTGGCAAATGAGTAACATGTGCCCGGTGACTTTGTAGACTAGAATCATCCCCTCTGTTTCTGCGGCACAGACCCACACAGGGTCAACCAAGTTCCTTCTGACGACAGCTCAACATATCCTTTTTTTGCAGATACTCTAATTCAACATTTTCAGTTTAGGGCACATTAATGTTTTCCTTAGAATTAATTCTGATTCACTTAGAGGTGAGGCTCCCTCTGGGCACGGATGCTTGCTAGACTTCCACCACCTCTAGTCAGTCCTTCGCTGTGTGTCCCACAGTCCTCACTGTTCTCTGTGTAATTGTCCTTGACTTCTTTTGTCTCTATCTCTTTGGTTTTTGTCTTAATTGATCTGAATCAAAAGATAAACAAAGCTACCTAAACCTGCTCCCCCTTGGGGTTTTGAACAACGTAAGTACCAATAGTTCATCCCTCCGAGGTTACCATCTAGCACAAGTGCAAATAAATCTGTGTTTGACTTTTCAGATATCCATACAGAAGCTGTTCAGGCTGCGCTGGCAAAACACAAAGAACAGAAAATGGCTCTGCCCATGCCCACCAAAAGACGGTCCACATTTGTCCAGTCTCCTGCGGATGCTTGCACTCCTCCTGGTAGGTTTATCAGAGCCTCTCTTTGACAGTTACTGTCTGGGAGTTTGGAAATATTTCCTTTTTTTCTGAGGTGGACCTGGAACTCTGCACCCATCATCAAAGGAACCTAACGATTGAACTCTGAAAGTAGTGGGTGTGGTCACCTTACGCACAGCACACAAGGCATCCTCAGATCTGGGCAGATATCTCCCTTCTGAATCTGAAGCATTGATTGACTACAACATCCATACTCATGTCATCAGTAAACAACAGACTGGGCCCCTCACTGAAGACATGGCTGTTCTGTTTCTCTCCAAATGAGACATGTAGTCATAGATTTAACCCATTAGTCTCCTCAATTGATGCTTCATCTCAATTCAACAACCATCATAGGAGAGGGTAGACTTGGGTTAGAGTTTTGTGTGTCATTAAAGGTTTTAGGAGGACATTAATATGAATTTCAAATAGATATGAAAAAATAGACATCTGTTAATGTATTTTTATTACTTTAAAGTTTTCCTTTTTCTAGTGAGGTCCAGAGATGAGTGGGAAATAGATATCCTTCCATCCTTTATTCCTTCCAGTGTGAATTTAGGAATTAGAACTTCATATCCTAGGATCTACTAGACAATGCTCAAATTTTTTTCCTGTTCAGAATGCTTCACCAAATTTATAAAAAACCATATTTTTTCCTTAGATCAAATACCAGACAATATTTTTAATGATTTGTTTATTTTTATTTTATGTGTATGAGTGTTTTTCTTGCATGTATGTATGTACACTGTGTATGTGCCTGCTACCTTGGAGGCCAAAAGAAGGTAATAGGTACCCTAGAATCAGAGTGACAAACTGTTACAGGTGCTGGGAACTGAACCTGGTTCCTATAAGAGCAGCAAGTGCTCTTAACCAGCCCCCACCCCCAGCACCTCCCACCATGGCTTTGGAGTTCTTCTCTGGAGGGATGCACTGCTGTGTGGTTGGTTTTCATTCACAGCTACCATACTGAGCTATGCTTATGGATCCAGGCTCATGTTAACAGTTTTCTTCTAGGGGTTGACTAACTTCTCAGAGCACTTGGGTTTGCTGTGGCTTCATTAGCTGTGTATGCTTTTTTCCCTTCACATTTGTGGTGTCAATATGTTTGAAAGAGAAATAGCTCTGTGGCTTCAAGTGTTTCTCAAAATGTAACACAGGATACCTCTAGCAGACTAACACAATGAGGCATTTTGTGTCCATAATGGTGCATACTTGAGACCCACTCATTCAGAATCTTGGATGGGTTCCCTTCCACATTTGTATCGTATACAAGTTGGGTCCTTGGGCACAAAGAGGGCTCTCAGTCTAGTAGCCATCCATGTTGGCAGATCCCTTGCAGCGTGGCTGAAGGTTCAGTTTCAGTAAATGGCAAAGAATGGGGAACAACATGACATGCAGTTCTTAGAAGCAGTCCTCTCCCTGCCCCTGTTAAAGCAGTGTGGATTCAGAGTAGATGGCTGCTCTCATGGCTTTGGCTTGAAAGTGAGAGTGCTCACTTTTATAAACCCTTTCATAAAAGTCACTGCCAGAGGGGACCTTAGCGGTTCTGGAAAGAAGTCACCCTGCTGAATGAAACCATAGTCCTTTGCAGTCTTCTACTGCAAGCCTCTGTATTTCTAAACATGCACGCTCTGTTCTGTGTGGAACCTTCAAGATGGAGCATGTTCTTGATCACATTACACATGTTAATAATTTCATGACGAAGACACAGTCCTCTTGAGAAGGGTGATTGGGCTTCCTGTCCATTTATCTTCTCTTTTAGAGGTTTCTGAATAGGAATTGAAACACCTCCATAGGCTGTTAGGGACATCTGTATTACAAGTGGAAAAATGTCTCCCCAGAGATGTTAAAAAGGTCCCTCCCCAGCAGCCTCATGCAGCCCCAGTGAGGTAGATCTTGGTGGTCTTATGCAGCCATTCTGCACATACTAAGTATAAGTACTTTGCTCCAGAGAGGGAAGGTGGGAGGACTGTATCATTAGGGATCTGCTAGCACCTTCAATGATATCAGTGGAATTTGCCATTCTTGCTAGGTGGTGGTTGTGCATGCCTTTAATCCTAGCACTCTGTGGCACAGGCAAGCGGATTTCTGATTTTGAGGCCAGCCTGGTCTACAGAATAAGTTCCAGGACGGCCAGGGCTACACAGAGAAACCCTGTTTTTTGTTTGAAAAACAAAACAAAAGAGCATTGGCTACTTCTGCCATGTTACAGTGTAAAACACTAACAACATGTCCCAGGACCTGTGACCTCTAACTCTGATATCACAGTTTTATCTAGCTTATCTACTTTTGCTACCCAAGTTAAGAGGCTTTATACTAGGTGTGAAAAGGGAAGAAGAGAAATGACATGATTGCTCATCATTGAATGTTTTTAAAGTCAACTTTTGGCCAGTTATAAAAATGATCAAAAGGTGGGCAGCTGGAGAGATGGCTCAGTGGAGTTTGGATCCCCACCACCGTCATCTCTGACCCCAGCACTGCATGGGGAGGTGCAGATGGATTCCTGGGGTTGTCTGGCCAGGTGGTCAGCCTAGCTGAAATGACAAGGCCCATGTTCAGGGGAAACCCTGTCTGAAAAATAAGGTGGAAATGTATTGAGGAAGATACCTTGTGTCAGCCTCTGGCCTCTACAGGCTCACCTCCCCCCCCCCCAAGTGCTCCCTCTCCACACACATCCTACCTCGTATACACAAATAAACCACAAAATCAAGTGAGCCACATTTGCTCACTTCACAATATTTTAGCCTTTGCTCTTTGTACACTAAGCTGTCACTTCACACATCAGGTTTGAAGGCTCTTTCCCTTCGTGTGCTGAGTTCATGGATCTCACTTGTGGGGCACTGACTACTCATCTGCTTTCACTTTGAGAGGTGCACAGCCACCTGGATTCCTAACTTGATGAAAATTAGAGCTACCTGATCAGAAAGGTTTAAGGAGGAAAACCCCAGAAATTTTGTCTTCTTTTATGGTGTCATGCAGTTTGGAAGCAATAGTAAATAGTGGGTATGGGAAATGATTTGTCTTGTTCATAAGTACTTCTCAAATAATAGGATATCAGTCAGTCTAAAATGTGACTATTGGTGCATACACTAAACTACCATGGATTTGGAAATTTAAGTTTTCTAAGTATGCTGTGATTCCTAGTTTTAATGCCTTGGCCTTTCCCCATCCTGTAGACTGCTTGAATTACTGTCACCCAGTTCTCTTATGTGCTGAGATCATTTACAGTTTTCTCTGTGGAGGTTCTTTGTTAGCACCATTACTCATTCATACAGAAAACAATGCAAACCCACAGCATTGATTTACTTGTTTCTGCTTCTGAGCCTTTTCTGCAGCTGTGTGGGCTTATTGTTTGCTTCTGCCAGAGTGTGCAGGTGACCCCAAACCTGGCTCTAGTGCAGGGAAGCTTTGTGGGATCCCGTACAGGGTCTTGCTTGTCAGTGACTATGGTTACTCTTGGGGATGGAAGACAAGAACAAATTTTTCTCTCTGTAGTTTTGTTTTTAAACTTTTGCCATACTATTAATCTCATTCTCTATATTTCTGTATATTAAAATGATGTCCTGGAACACATTGAGATATTGTTAATTTTTCATCTAACTTTACGGAATTAAGATTCCTTGCACTGTGCAGAGGACTTTCACATAACAAAGACTGTCCTGCCAAACTTGTGTTTCTCACAAATGCTGTGGAAAGTGGAAAGACCAGATGTTTCTTGGACATGAGACAACAGCATGTCCATGGTCACAGCGTCACTTGTTCATTTGTAAAACAGTAGCAGGAAGCTTCCGTCTTCCCGAGTGTATCCATTTACCAAGTGTCACCTAACAGCTGCCCATATCTGCACAATACTATAATAGTATATGTTACTTAGCCATTGTCTCTTGAGAGCTATGGACCAAAACACCATTCAGTCAGTTAAATGTTACTTGAAAGGGGATGAGGCTTAGCACACCGAAAGTCCCGGGTTCAGTCCCTAGCACCACACCACAGGCTTCGTAGCACAAACCTGTGATCCCACATGCAGAGGGTGCATGGTCTTCTTTAGTTAACATTCTAAGTCTGAGGCCAGCTTGGGGTACATAGACCCCCCCCAAAAAAAAAAGAAAAGAAAAGGAGAAATCTGATAGACTACCAGCTTGCAGAATTCCCCAAGGGTTATAGTTTATTTAAAACCACAAAGTAAACAGTGGATAGACTAGACCCCAGTGAGTGGTGGGTCTGGGTTGTCAGAGTACTGTCATTGTTCAAAGGGGTTATGAGCTATAGTCACACATACTTGAGGAACTAATCAGTGTAGTTGGTTCTCTACTTCTACCAGGAGGGTTCCAGGGATTGAATTTGGGTTGTCAGGCTTGCTGGAGCACCTTTACCCACTAAGCCATTTAACAGTTCCCACTAAGCATTTAGAGTGGAGTGATTGAAAAAGTCGCTCCTTAAGTCACTTGGCATATTCGCCTCTCATTCTGGACTGTTTCATGTTGAGGATATGCTTTCTGACAACTTGGAGCACTAGGGTTGTTATGTGCTCAGTCTAGCATCCAATTGGGCAATAGCTGGGTGTCATGGCACAGGCTTGTAATTCCAATACCTGGGAAGTAGAGACAGGGGGATCAGAGGAGTTCAAGGTCCTTCTGAGTTATTTAGCTGGTTTGAGGCCAGTCTGACCTACATGAATCCCTGTCTTAAAGAACCTAAACAAAACAACACAAATTGTATCTTGTCTCCCAGTATATTTATAGCATTTGTTTTCTAAGCAGATTTTTCAATAGCTGCGGAGAGTACCCACGAAAAACTGTTTAGTAATACATAAAGATGGAGAGACCCTGAGTAATTAGTGACTGTTCCTTTCATCTTGTTTTGTCAGGCAGCTCATGGTCCTGCTCTTAGATTCTCTGATTAGTTTTTCATTCCCTACCCAGCTTTCTGCACACAAGGATTATTGTGGAATATAAAAGTTTTCTTGGGTAGTTTTCAGTCTCCCTAAGAGCTGCATGACAAATGAGTGTCTACTCTTGTGGGTTTAGTGTTAGTTTAAATGGCTCAGAGTTTGTAGCCTAAAATAGACTCCCATCTCCAGAACGACCCTTTTTTAAAAAAATAAAAATTGCATTTATTTGTTTATTTGTGCATTCACAAGGAAGGTATGTGTGAGAACAACCTGCAAGGGCCACTTCTCTCCTTGCACCATATGAGTCCTGGGAATGAAACCCTCAGCTTAGCTTGTCCAGTGAGCAGCAAGCATCTTCAGCTCTGAGCTCTCTGGCTGCCCAGAACTAACCCATCTTCCTTGTTATATCATATGCTTTCTCCTAGACCCCTTTCTTATTCCGGAATGAGTTTTCTTCCCAAGTTTTGGGTTTTTGTTTTTGTTTTTGTTTTTTGTTGTTGTTGTTGTTTTGTTTTTTTTTTTTTTTTTTTTTTTTTTTTTGTTTTTGGTTTTTCAAGACAGGATTTCTCTGTGGCTTTGGAGGCTGTCCTGGAACTCGCTCTGTAGACCAGGCTGGCTTCGAACTCACAGAGATCATCCTGCCTCTTCCTCCTGAATGCTCTGGGGAACACTCCTGCTCTTCCCAAGTTTTAAATTTTCCCTTGCCTGGGTAAAAACCATCTCTCCTCGAAGTGTTTCTGGAAGTACTGAAGTCCTTGGCCATCCAGGCAGGAGAAATGACTTTTTGGTATGATGGAACCTCATCCACCTTTCTCCTCCCGAGAAGATAAAACCTTAACTGTTCTGTTGGCAGGTTTGTTCATCTGTTCTCTGAAGTGCTTGCTTCAAGTCACCTATTCCATGCCCAGTTGAGAAGACGTGTTATTTTGAGTGGTTGTTAGGCTGGCATGTGTCACCTGTCATTTCAGTGGGTTGTTGTTACTCACTTGCCTAAGCCAGGGTCTACACCTCATTTTGGCATCTTTGAATGTGTCCAATGGCAGGATGTATTTTCCTTTCTTCTTTTAAAAAGAGATTTTTTGTTTTGTGCACCTGAAGGTTTTTCCTGTGTATATATGTATTCACCATGTGATCTCCTAGAACTGAAGTTATACAGAGGTGGGAACTGTCGTGTGGGTCCTGAGAACTGAACCTGGGACCTCTGGGAGAGCAGTCAGTACCTTTAACTGCTTAGCTGTCTCTCCAGCTCAGATAGGAACTATTCTCCAGGAACTGTCTGGCTGGCTTATACTGTTCCTCAATATATGTCACTGTCTTTCAGGTGTTACATGTTTTAGGTGTCATTTTCATCCTTATAAATCTTTTAAAATTAGTGTTTAAAACAGTTTCATTGAAGAAAGTTGACATAAAATAAATAGTTGGGGATGGAGGAGCCAGTGCTAGGGTTTAGCCCAGAACCTTGCACATCCTAAGCATGCACTCTGTCTCTGGGATATAGCTACAGCCTAACAGCACATAATTTAGGGAATGTATTTTACCATGTTTTGACATAGAAACACAGTTAAGATTATAACCGTCTCTGTCTTCTCCTGAATTCCTCCTGATCTTCCCTGCCCCTGGTAACCACTAACATGCTCTCCATCTCTATACATTAATTTGAATTTTTCTAGATGCTTATATAACAGCCATGTAGTCTGTTCTCACAGTGGAGGAAAGGTTTGGCTGTTTTTCAGCTTAAATATTTTGAGATTCCTTTGTGTTATATCTGTCCCAGCAGATTGCCCTTGGCTGAGTCAGGCTCCACCCCATAGGTAGACTAGTTTACATATCCGTTTGTTGGTACTTGTACATTTGGGGTGTTTCCTATTTTAAGCTATTTCAAGAAAGATTCATGTATAGGTACTTGCTTTGATTTTTCTTGGAAAAGGACCCAGGAGTACAGTGAATGGCTAATACAACAAGCGT